>NC_084666.1:44080807-44680807 GCF_028389875.1 Rhea pennata
TTGCCCGTGCTATTTATACCGAAGCTAGCCAAGGTGTTCCCGAACAAGCGCACAAGCTAGCCCTGAGTGTTGCAGTCACTGCTCCAAATTCCATGTTAAAATAATCAGAAAGTTAGTTTTTCCCGTGATCCTGTTTCTTCCTATTAGTTATTGCTTGGACTGGGAGCCATTTACCTGCTTGAACCTGAGGTGTGATGCCAGCACTACTCTCATCGGCGGCTGAGCTTGTAAAAGTTGTCTTTGCACCAGGAGCTGGGATGGCAACGGGCAATCAGGAAACATAGGTCTTCCACTGGCAAAAATCCTGGGTGGCTGCGAGTTAATAGGTCAGCCTATTTCTGCTCCCAGCTCTCTATCATTTTCAGTAGACAACATTTACTTCTACCACAGGGAAATGCAAATTGAAGCAGATCTTCAGCCAAAAATTGACTGCAGGGCCATGCTGCAGGCTGTGGGTTCACTCTCTATGAAATATGCATTACAAAAATTGGTGGCTGCTGGTTTAACCACGACAAGAAAGACAAGGCCAGAAGGACAATCAGTAACATTATAAGTGAAGTAGGGAGCAGATCCTGCTTGTCATTTAGGTCATATTCCCAAAGAAAAATTTCAGTTAATACTGGATATTTGTCTATCCTAATAAAAGTATTGGAGCAAACAACAACAAAGACAATAAAGAGAAGAAAAAGAAAGACCGACCCACCAGTCCTTATGTCTTCCTGAGCTACCATGTGGGCAGGATGATGACATTAGATTACTCATTTGCCAAGCCAAAGAAAGCAGGTGAGCATGAGTAATGAAGACAACACTTCAGGAAAGCTGAACTTAAACTCTAAGCAAGTCCTTTGCATTAGGGCCCCAGAGAATCATGCTCCACCACTCATCACAGCAGCTGCCTAACCAGGGGACAAGAAGATACAGAAAGGCTGCCTCAGACATGACCATAAACTAGAAATTTCCATACCGTCGGTGTCACCTGTCCATGTCACTGTATATTATCCCTTAGAGCAATAGGGAAGGGAACTCGCTACAAAAAATGACATCTGTTTCTCAGAGAGAAACAAGTCAGCGTTGTACTGATATACGGAATATTGAAATTCAGTCCAGTCTTTCAATGGAGCAGATTTCTGAACAGCTCTTCAGAACTTGGCTTGTTGTAGTTACTCGTGGGATAAAGCTCTGCAGTGTGCTGAGAGTTCAGCATCAGTCATTTACAATATGCTTAGGGATGCAATTCCTTTTTAACTTGATATCCTAAGGAAGAAAGACTTACCCGTAGTCTGCAGGCCCATCAGTCTCTTAACTCTGCATATATGTCTGGCTCTTAACTTATATCAAAATAATTATATAACACATTGACAAACAAAAAAAAAGAGAGGGGGGCCATGGTGTCAGATTAAGCATCAAAGGACAGTCTTCATCTGCTTCTATATCTCAGGTATAGGATGTGGTGAGTCATCACATATAATTAGAAATAGCAGCAGACAGCAACATTCACTCACGTTAATGAGGCACAGAACACTCCTGCTAGGGAAACAACTGGAGTTTACAGCATGACCTACTTTCTTCTTCATTGTTATTCAGGTGCGCATGTATTTGCCAATTGCAGACTATTTGGGGGTAAATAAAACCTTTTCTTCAGTTTTTGAAGGTACTTAATAGATTTTGATCATGAAAAAGAATTTTAATTAAGTAATATTTTTTTCCTCAATATGAATAACTTTAAAGCATCTCAGAGACCTTTGGATGAGTGGGAGAAACCATCTAATCTTATTGATAAGTTTGGCTCAGTGAAAAAATAAGGAGCGCGCTATTTCTTAGGGTATATAACTTTGGCTCATCCCAGCACCACAAAAACTTCACTATGCGGTAGAAAGCTAGAAAGATTGTATGAATTTAGTTGTGCTATAGCAGGAGAAGCTCATGTGACTTAGTAAAACTCCTTCTCCCATCAAGTCTGAGATATAATGTATGGCCAAAAAATTAACTGTGATACAGTGATGAAGATGGATGAGGAAAAAAAATGCAGAGCACTGTGACTGAATCTTTGATATTCATACTCTCAGTTGGGAGAATGATGTTCCAACATAGTCATACTAGCAGGAATTTAAAAGACTGTAAAAGTCAATGGGGCAAGTAAAGAAAGGGGATGATTCTACAAGGAGATAACTTTAAATATGCTTACTAAGGGATCATAGTGTCTCTACTTTCCTACATTGCTGCTGAGTCAGTTTTACTTGCAAATTGTAATACTGAGACCACTTAAAAGACCTCTGAACTGCAGCTAACAAAAAAAATCCATTTACCTGAACGTCTCTATATTTCCTTCCTTTAAAAATAAAGGCTCTGAAATCTTTATTTCCTGAGAATAGTATTCCCCCCTGAAAATTCCTGCTTTCCAGAAATCTGCATTTCTAAACCAAAAATGTAAATTCAATCTGTAAGCAAGTCCTTAGTGTTTGTTTGTTCCAGAGTATAAGCCCAATATTATGGAGAGAAAAAATACAAAATAGGTAATCCATCAATTTCTGGACTATAGAAATAAGTTATGCAGCTTCCACATAATTCAAGAGTTACTGCAGATAAAACATAGCTAACGAAAAGATGGGTGCTAACTACAAGGCCTGAAAGAATGGGAATAGCAAGCTCCCAAATATCCACAGGCTAGGCAGAAAGCTGAGTTTGTCCTAAAGTTATTGCTGTGAAATTAGCTGATCGCATCAAAGATATCACAGAAAATTTCTGAACAAAAGCAATACATTGATTTTGAATCAAAAAGAGTATGTTCCTCAACTTTTACTTTTTAACTTTTTTCCAAGGTTTTAAAGTCTGTGACAATTATTTTGAGGTGCGTACAAACCCAAGACTTAAACCATTTCATTTTATCTTCTTTTTACTCATCTTTTTCTAATTGAAATCATTATCATCAGCTCTCAAGTTACAAACTAAAAGTTCATAAATTCTATCCATCCCTCTTCTACCAGCCTTTATCAACAAAATAATATTACTTCAGTTTTATGCAGACCTGTCTCGCTGGCTGAGCTTCCTGTTTTCTTCATTCTCTTTTTGCTCCTAATTTAAGATCACAGCGAGAGGTAGAGATACAAACTTTTGTGTCATCATTGTACCAAGATAACAAAAGCCAATTTGTTACTATAAAAGTGTTACTGTAACAGCAATAAATATATAATCTTTCTAAAAGGAACCAATGTAGCAATTTCATTATCTACTAATTAATTTAGCCAACTGAAAACTTACATTTCTCTCCTAAACAACATGAATGCATATTTGTCTATCTGAATATTTGTCTTATATAAATTATATTTGAATAGTTAAATTTATACTTAAATTCATATTTATTCAAATTCATTTATAAATATATTACATACATGTAAATAAATTAGGAAATGTTCCGTATTAACTTCTGCTAGAGGGTCAGATTAGAAGAAAGATCCCCACTGAAGAGTTAAAATGCCAGATCTCACACAAACAAGTGATAGGAATGTCAGTATTTTCCAGCTCGACCGACCTTTAGACCCTCTTCCTTTTGCTCAAAGCGTCTGTCAGACAGGCGCTGTCACAAAATAGCATTCCCAACCTTCAGCCTTGAATTCTTCTTTTATACTGTGCACTACAAATCAGGTTGCACCTACTATCCCCTGAGCCATTAAAAGCCATTAAAAAGCTCCCTGGTTTTGCCTTCAGGACATTTACTGTAGCTCTAACTTTCTTTTTTCTTGAATATTATAAAGCCAGATGGTAAGGGTAACATTCATTTCCTCTGATGTAGTTTTCTTGGATAAGAATAACTGTCAGTCTACATGTTTTTTTAACAGTAAATACTGAATTTATTCAGTGCTACAGAAAAACCAGACTGAGTTTTAGACAGAATCAACAGTTTCAAAACCTGGTCGTAGTTTTAAAACGCTTGCAATTCAGCTTGTCAGCAATGAACTAGAGATTGCCAGCCTGCCATTTCAAATGAAAAACACCTCAGACACTCTTGAATAACTCTAATGAAGGCTTTCTTCTTCTTTGTTCTCCTTTGTCATTGATCTTTTGTATTGTGGGTGCTACTTTATTAGAACCCTATTAGAAGTTCATCTTGGTATTCATTAAGCATACAGGTATATATTGCTTACATTGATGGGACTTTTACCCAGTGATTTCGTTTCATCCTGACCAGCCACCAGGCAGCCAGATACCACTAGTGAATAAAATAGAAAGTTTTAGATTAATTTTGTATCAAATTGCTTTACAGACAAGAGCACAGTTTCCTTAGGAGTCAGAGTTTGACTTTGCTCATATAGGAATATCACAACTCAGCCAAGGATTTATCACAGAGAAGCTGGGAAGTTTTCGTCATGTTTAGAGTCACTCTGCAAACAAATACGGTGTAGCATTTCACATGAGAAAACTGAAGTGCCTTTGACCTAACCTGGAGAAGGGATATGGCACGAGTGGTGGCTCATAGGAAGAACGCTATTCTAAAATTTCAGGATAGTAATTATGTTGAGCAACTGAATGCTTTCATTCTGCTCCATAGCTTTTAACCAGGGACCTACTTTTAATTCGTTTGGCAATTCTGCGTCAAAGCAACCTATCCGCTGAATAAATTAATCTGCAATTACATTCTGAGATATATTTGCTGTCACATAAATAAAGAAAACTGTTGAATTCATTGGGTGTCTGAAAGCACAGGCACAACAAGTGTAACAGATGGGCAGCTGGAAAAAAAATCCAGAAATATTAAGTATGTAAATTTTTCACATAACTGCCTACACAATTCCTCTGTACATCTTCCGAATACTATACTTAACTGAAGCAACCTGTATGTAGAGAAATACCTAGGAATTTATTTGTCCTTATACTGATGTTTAGCTAGCACATGTACTTCTACTAGAGTACCTGGGTGTATTCTCACACACTAAATTAGATTGCTTGACTTAGAAAAGGTGATCCTAATCTGTGACTGGGTCCCAGTAGCCGAAGCGAGAACCTGCTAGCTATCGATCTGCATCGGCGTGTGCCCTGGGAAGCCTTGGGTATGCATCTTACCCTTGCCACAGCTCACTGAAGATGCCTTTGCTTGACAACCCTGGCAGCTGAAGGTGGAAAGGTGGTAGGAGAAAAATTTTCATTCAGTGAGTGAAGACTGTTGCCTCCTCTCCCGCTGAAGTTCACTTGCGTTGATAATGGAGAAATGTGTGCTAGTTACTCCAAATACCCTACAACTAGAGGTTTAAGATAGACAAGAAACCTTGTAGAGTGGGAGAGGAAAGGGGCTCTCCCTCTCTCAAGGACATTCAAAGACAGGTAAATCACATATTGTCCATATTGTCCCCATATTGTCATGGGGGGCTTGTTGGATTGCTAATGTGAAAAAGACCTCAGGAATTACAGCTTTCTGTGGATCAATGATGTTTACAAAGAGAAACACCAGATTCTTTGTAAGCATTGTTCATCCCACTGTTATCATCTGCTCTAAACCCTTCAGGGTAGTTTTGTTCTTCATGGGTCACATTCCAGCTCAAAAAAGGCTGCATTTTTCACTGAAGTACAAATGCTTTCTAATTATCTTAGCGGTAAATGAAAAGTATTGTAAATGACTAGGTATACAATCTCATGCCCTAAAATATTAACTTCTTGTTTTTAAAAAAGAATTGAAAGTAATCTTAATTTTTAAGAAACCTGGACAGATATTAAGAGTACATCTGTAGCTTTATTCTTCTTTGGTTTAATGGGAATACGGTTTTGTAGGCAGAGCTACACAACAATTAAACAAAGATGATAAGAAGGTTCAAAAAAATAATACTTTGCTTTTCCCTAAGATACCTGTTAGAATTACAGTCCTAGTTATTTGCTAGAAGCTTTAAAATACTTGTTGTGAATGTAAAACAAGGCAAATACTTATTATTTTGATTATATTTTTGTAGGTTGTATCGAATCTTATTCACATCACTTAAAATTTGGTAATATAGAAAAATCCAGAAGTAATTGTATATTCTATGTTGTTAGAATAACGCTCTTTCACAGAAACATGTCTAGAAAGCAGATCTTAACATTCAGTAGTATCCATGTACCTTGCATACGATATTATCATGTAAGCGATGGTTTTGGCCTTGCAACACACACACTGCAAAAAAGAGACAGAGATCAATAATGATTAAAGTGAAATGAACAGATTTTTATCTATTTAAGGTAGTCAGCTTAATTTTTAAATACATTAGTAACACCATGACAATATCTTCATAAATGCCCACAGAGGAAAAAAAATTTGTTTTTTTTTTTTCCTTTCTTTTCCATGTACGTTGAGTTCATGTGGGCACACAGAATCGCAGAATCAGTAAGGTTGGAAGGGACCTCTGGAGATCATCTAGTCCAACCCACACATTAATATGTCCTATAGGTTTATAGCAAAGTGAAAAATGTAACTAACCTTCACATATAAAACCTACTCTGTATTCCAGCACAAGTCCATTAAACAAAATTAAGCCCATTAAACAAAAATTGAAAAAATTTCACAAACTCTCCTTTGATCAAGAACCGTAAACCAGGTCTTCCACCACTCTGACATCAGTGTTCTGACCAGTAGCTACAGCAACAGGCTCCTCCACTTTTCCTGGAGAAATCACTTTTAAACAAAGTGTAAATGTTTCAGCAAAATGCTTAGATTAAACAACCTCCTCATCTGCATCAACATAAAGAAATGGAGTATTCTAAGTTTTTGCTAACATAAAACCCCCAAAGTGAAACTGGCTATAATATGATCACAACAAAAGGAAAAAGCCTTAATTTCTACTGTGTCCTGCTGTATTCTACTATTTCTACTATGTTCTAAGACAAACAGGACAAACAATAGAAAAAGACACCACAAAGTAAGCACCTTTAGATTTAAATGTTTTTATGTGAATGACCTGAAGAGTTAAAATACACCACAAAAAGAGTTATATTTTGTATAAAGGGTTGTAGAGATGCTTTACTGAAATATTTTCCCATTACCAACTACCTAACAGGAAAATGGACTGAGTGTCAGCAGAGGATTAGCTGGCAATCCTTAGAGTGGAATTAATATCAAAAATGGCAGTAACTTACCCTTGGTAGGCATTACACAAGTCAATGAGGATAGAGTCATTCTACTGAGGAAATACTTTCAAAAATTAGAAGAGAGGATATTTCATTTTACAGTATAGAAAAGGGGACTATATGTTAGACAGTATAAAATTGCTGGGATGAAGGATCTTTACCCTAATGGATTAGTAAAATGTTTTACAAAGATAATTGTCTGAGAGAGACTTGAAAAAGTAAGCAGGAGATTGATTTTAGGATGACAGGTCTCTTGCAATTCTTTCTCCTCTCATCATTTTAAGCAATGAATAAATGAAGTATTAAAAAAAAAACCCTCTACTAATTAACACAAATAAAAAGGGAGAAAAATTGCTAATTGTGCATTTCTAACATATCAATTTAATCAAGGCTGAGAAAAATGATTGCTTGAAGAGGTAAAATTTAAGTATATTTATGCATGTACTGTTTCTTTTTGGAAAGGTCAATTAAATGTCAAAAGTGTAACTAAAAAATGAAAAATTATTTAACATTCAGTAGTTACAGCTTGCCTGTTGGTATACATTATATCTAATTATGTACTTCACAATCATTGCAGAGAAAGAATTCATAAAACATTTACAAAACATGTTCAGCACATTGCTCGTGACTAGATTTAAAAAAAAAAAAAAAAAAAAACTTTCAGAAGTACAACAAACTGGAAGCAGACTCTCCTTACTTAGACTCTCCTTACTTAAAGTGTTATGGTTTAAATGAAAGAAGTGTCAGCAGAGAAAATACCTGTGAAAGCCCTGAAATACACATTGTACCTTATCACAAAATTACCATACGAATAAAACAGGTCACCACATATTTACAAGATTTTTCAACCTTTTAATAGTTATGTCTGCTGCTAAAAGGGTTACAAAATGTAAATGCATTTCTGTGAAGTCTGGTTTGCAAAAATGAACGTGTGTATTTTGAAAGCTTCTGGTGCAGCTTCTAGCAGGCAAGCAGTAAATGCCACCGAATAAATCAAAGACCACAGAATGTTTGCTATACTGTGGCCAATAGCATCACCAGCATCTGAAAAATTCTCTCTCTGGTGTTTTCCTACTGGGAAATGTCCTGAAAAATCATAGGCAAAAATAATAAGCTTACATTTTATAAATACCTCATTTCGAAGTTGTACCATGTACACAGCATATTAATAAGGCCCAGATTCTCACATCCTCATTCTCACTGGATATCTTCTTTTCTGGTCATGCAGCAAGGTGCTACTGAAACAAGAAGAGGGATATTGAAATCTTGCCCCAAAGGAGTTAAATTAGCACAGCAGCAATACAGCCCACAAATGGGCTAGCATATTTAGAAAACTAAATCCCTATCATTCAGAGAGTCATATCACACCTGGATTAATTTTATTAACTTTAATATAGTACTCCTGGATTTTCAGAAACTTGAAGTTATCATTCTATTCCTTGTGAAATTGTTTGTTCTTCTGTATGTTCCCAGAAGTACACCAGCCTTACTGTTAATCCCAGGAGCTCTCAGTATCTAGCATTATTGAAAAAGGAATTTTTTTTTTCCCACAGTGAGCCTTCTGCTTTATAAAAATCTACAGTCCACAAAATGCTCCAGGCTGTCAGCAGATGGACTCCTGAACCTTCAAAGCAACATCAGTTCCTGCAAGAAAGCCAAGAGTGCTACGGTCCTCCAACAGTCTCTGAATTCCCCAGGATTATGACTAACATGCTCTGTGGATTCATCTAACCATTGCAGAAAGGTCATCACAGGCTCTTTGGAGTCACTGGAGCAATTATTCCTAATTCCCTGGAATACAATATTAAATACAACAGAGGTTCCAATTCAGATCAACCATCCTGCTGGCAATTTTAGTTTCTGCCCACATGCGAAGTCTCCAATTTCATTGTCCCATCGTTTCTTCTTCTTTATTTGCATTAGATCTATTTCATACCCCATTTTAATATTTTTGCTTCAGTTCCCTAGTCCTCTCAGCCTCCGTAATCTTTTTCCTTGGCCTTTCTCTTATAAAAACTAGTCTTTCTTTGTGACTTCTTCCTTCAAAAAAATGTATATACCAATATGCAAAAAGGCAAAAATTGAGTGATGCACACACCTGCATATCCTCTCTTCTTCCTCTTTTGTTCTAGCCTTTATCTCGGCAACATTCTTACACTGTTTTTATACCATCACTCAGGGCACGTCAAAGTGAAGAAACATGCTTTATTCAGAGGACAGGACTGTTCTCTGTGAGCACTATATAACAGCAACACAGGAGCTCCCATTGGTGTGACATCCTTTGACCCTCGGTAAATTGTTTCCTGCAAATTCAGCGCTAGCTGTGGCTAGCCCGTCTCTGCAAGGGCAGCCCCTTGCTAGTTGGTTATTAGAGCAGCAGAGCAGTGCAAAGCAGCCAAAGCCTGAATCAACGATCAATAACACCTGGAGAAACACAGCTCGCTGAAGGGTGGGAGAATGGGCGTTTGATCACATATGCTTTGCTTCTGAATTAATCATTTTAATCACCTGCATGGTTGAAGTCCTTCCATGAATTCCACATTTTTCCACGTCTAGAGTCATGATCATCTGCAGCAGAGTGAACAATTTTTTCAGCCAGCACACTAGTCAGCTCCACGTGTGTAACTCATATATCGAGATTTGGTGAGTGAGGGAATCCCTGTGTCTATGAGCTTCCAAAATATCAATGACATTTTCCATTCTTACTAATCACAGCAGCAAAGGAAGTTTGCTTAGGGTTTAGGCTCAGTGAAGACTTTAATTTTTGTTCATTTATTTACACATAGGATGATTTGGTATGAAAATTCAGTATGAATTTTAAAAGTTTAAGGATGAGAAATTGTGAAAGTAATTATACCAGTAGAGTATGGGGGCAAATAGATATGCCCACAACTGGCTGGTTAGTTGCACACAAGCTAATGAAATTGAGGCCATATTGATTGCTTTTTAATTGAGATGAAATAGAAGGCCTTTAAAGAACACGGAGTCTAATATCTTTATATTGATGGATTTCCTGATCTACCTAAAGGTATGAGCAATTAACTGTTAAGTGAAACTTAGCAAGCTTGAAGCTATTTTGTAGCCAAGCCGTAATTTTTTGTTTCTTTTCTGTTATTCTGACCGTGGGGTTACTTTGCAAATGATATATGTTAGAGTAGCTATGGGAGTAATTTCATCAAGCGGAAATAAACTGTAGATAAGGCACCTGGGCACTTTCCACACCAGCAGGCCAAAGACAAGAGGGGTGCAGAAGCCATTCTAAAAGCTTTTCCCCACTCACCCATTTTCAGAGACTTGTTATGTTATTTTGAGTGCAGCTTTCCTCTGCTATCTTTTGATTTGTAGGACTGCTCCATATATATATATAGAAATCAGATTAACTGACTTTTTTTTTAATAGCAAAAAACAGCAGCTGAACAATGAGTCAAGCAAGAGTCTATGTCATTATCCTAAAAGACTTTCCACTGCTGAACCTCTTTTGAGTGATACCTGGTAATGAATGAAAAAAGATACTTAAAAAAAAAATCACTGGTGCTTGGGGGCAGGTTTAGCTCATTGGTTAGAGTGTGGTGCTGCTAATGCCAAAGTCACAGGTTCATTCCCTGTATGAGTTATGCTGAGGGTTGGACTAGATGATCTCCAGAGGTCCCTTCCAAACTTATCATTCTATGATTCTATTGTCTACTACATATTTCATTAAATAGAATGATTGTTTTAGTACTGATTATTCCTAATAATCATAATTCTCAAAATAAAAGTTGTTGTATATCACTAATCTAGACTTCTAAATGGAGAAGAAAGGAAATATCTGATGACTCTCAGAAATCAGAATGTCTCAATAAATGAAATGTGGCAATGAGGAGGCTGATAAGAAAGGAATCATCATCAGGTATTGCACTTCCTTCAGCAAAGAACTTCTTTAAAGAACTTGAAAGTTTTTTTTTTTTAAAAAAAAAAAAAAAAAAGTCACAGATATAGAGTTTTAAAGCTATATAAAGGACATTCATTTGATGACTCACTCATAGGTGAAGAAAAGGGAATCTAAAAATTCCATGGCATTTTCTGAGATGTTGCTGGTTCTGTCTTATTTAAGCACAAGGTATATCTAAAAATATATATAACAATACTAGTCCTTGAATGTACTGCTTAAGTACACTTGCTAGTCTATAACTTTCCTGAGTTTACTATCATCAGATATCCATTGATTAGCAAATCACTCTCTAAAACTTCAGTATGGCTTTTAACATTCTTCTGATATAAGCCCAGCTTTTTATCTGTATTTTGAAGTATCTGCACCAAGTCTGTTTGCTCCCTCTTCTTAAGCCAATCTTGAGATCCAAAAAGCCTGAGGCTCTTTCTTTTCCTTGGACTGATAATACCTCTTCCTCTGTCCCAAGCTTTGAGGTACAATTTCCTCACGTGAATACAGAGCATTTTTAGCCTATAGGATAGTCACCGCTATACTTAAAGAAGGAAATAGTCATAAGAAGGAATACTTTATTAAGGAAAAATTTCAATTTCAATTTCAAGGTACAGGAAATGGGTTTCATTTCATTTCTTTGACTGTTGCCTGCACAGAAATATCTGAGTGTTGCTCCTCTTGAGCTCTGAAAAGGGCGTAAGATTGTAGTAATTATTGCTATATTAGCTTGGCAATTACACTTAGTACTCATGATCAAAGGCAATCTTACCTAGTAACTAATTTTGAAAAATATTGTCTTAACTGAAAGTACAACAAGCAGATTAAGATAAGATTACTTTTGCACTTTTTGGGTACACAGTGCCCTTCAGCTAAGAAACTTCATCATTAGGTGGTTACAGTGGCTTGCTAGTTAGTGACCATAAGGCTATCTAATCACTTTGCAATAATATTAGATCCATGGAGGGAAAGGTGGATGTAATGTCTTCAGATAACATATAATTTGACAAACTTGTGTCTCTTCAACTTTCAAGATATTTTCTCAAAAAACTTAATATCCATGAATGAATTTTTTATTCAGTGACCAGTATGGCTTGAGCTTAAGCTATTTACCATTCCAAGCATTCCACTTTCCGCTTCCAGCTCTCAGCTACACGAAAGGTTACTCTACATCATCTTTGCACTCTGACTGGGTGGATATCATCCTGTTTATAAGGAGGACAGCTTAAAGCAACGTTGGGGTAGTGCTACAATATTATTTACAGTCTTCTGTTAAAGATTTAAACTTTTCCAAGCAAGCCTAATGTGAAATGAAATCATAGTTGTTTCCAGTCAAAGAATTCAGAATAAAAAGAATATCCAATTCCTGTGAGTGTCTGGCATTACTACTATTATATCTATCATTGTATCTATCATTATACAGCCACCATTTTTTGGTACTGCTACCATTACTTCCATTATAGTTTTGTCACTATTTTATGCATACTACTCTAAGTCTCAGAAAGGCAAATAGTGTTATCCAGAGAAGCAATTTCTGTGCCTAAAAGAGTTTAAGGAAAGGCAAATAGTGTTATCCAGAGAAGCAATTTCTGTGCCTAAAAGAGTTTAAGGAATCCAGAAACATAGTGCTGTAGATACCACTTAGCTTACTTGGTGCCTAAATTCATCTAACACCTCCTTTTGAACCCCCAGAATGTCCCCCTGATTTCTATAGGCTTTCATAGAGTAATTAACCCTCTGTTTTCTGTAGGAGTTAATGCCTCACACAAAGCATCTAGATAGAGGTGTTCTGGCTAAATGCTATATTGACCCAGACGTGAGATGCAGAGGTCCATCTCTAGGGACTGATCCAGTAGATGTGCTTAGAGGATGCCCAAAATGAGGATGCACAAAACACAGCACTGATGCCATTTAAACCAGCAACAAAACCACAAAAGGAGGAGGAGGAGCAGGGAGGAGGAAAGAGTCCCTGGCTTCTAGTCTCTGCTATCAAAAGATTGTTTCATTTTCTTTTTTTCAGTCCAGTGACTATTAACCCTTAATAGTCTCCAACAACTATAAAATGGAATCAGGAATCCCATTTCTAGGCACCTAACAATACAATTAAGCTCTCCTTATACAATTACAATACAATTAGGCTCTTTCTGTCCCCGTGACTTATATTCTTATCTGTAGAAGGAGAAAGAAATACAAGAGGTATGTATGCTGTCTCCATCATGTATTATGCTGCTGTATTATTTTGTATTACATAGCCTGTTAGTAAAATAATGCTCTAAGAAGATATCCTCTAAGCCAGATTTCCCATTTCTGGGAAAAGCGATCTGATACCATAAATAAAAATCAATATTCCTGGTTTATGAAGAATGAATCTAGCTCGTCTGGCTATAAACACTTAGAAAATAATATGGGTCTAAGTCCAAGGGGAGGGAAGGATCCCATTAGCTCACATTGCCCCAGTTATAGTCCCAAGCAATGAACTTCATTCACCTTTCATTTGTAACAATGTAAGAATTCAGTGTGCAGTGTTGAAATGTGAAAAAAGAATTATTAATGTATCAACACCACAGGCGCATAGATTTCACAGCAAAGTGTTCTTGGCTCCTAGTCAACAAGCTGGATATGTGAGATATGACGACCAGTCCAGCAAACTCCTGAGCCACACCAAAAGGTGCAAGGAGTTTGCAAAAGGCTAAGAGCTAGACAGAAGACTACAGATAGCAAATTAAGCAGGTGACTTCTGTTCTAACCTTGATTCTGCCATGTGAGTTTGAAAATCACAGTTTCTTCATGTATTTGTTTTCTCTGTGTCATGGATTTCTGATGTAGGAAGAAGACAATATTCCTTAATAATTTTCCGGATAAGCAACAAAAATACACTCAGATGTATACGCAATGCCAAGCAGGAAATTCATCTGAGTGTTCATTGCGCTGGACTACATCTCCAGGTGAGTCACACATTTCCGCAGCCCCTCGTGTCAGCCATGAAATGAGACACATTTGTGCTTTTCTGTGCTGCAATAGTGCAGCTACCTGCCAACAGCATCAGCTCCCAGGAGCATCAGAAATCAGGATTCCAGAACTGGATCCCATATTCACCAAATGGAGCTCTGTTGGAGGTGATGTCTTAGCCCCATGATGTATTAAAGCAGCACAGACAATTTCAACACAAAATTTGCTGGATATTGCCATTTTCACTATTGGTAGATGTCTGCTGTTTCACTGACTTTTATTTTGTTGTTTATGATTTCCAGTTATTTATCTAAGCTATATGGTATACAAATTCCAACCTGTTTAGAAATAGTTGACTGGAACTACTGCTTTGAATAGGTTTAATTCTTATAAATATTCAATCATCTGTTTTTTTTCACATGACATTGATTTCTTGCCCTACCTCAGTGACATAATCACTTGAAATGGTTCTGCTTCCTCTCCAATCCAATACTATTTAATCATAAAACTTGGATGTGCACCCAAAAAATGCATTTTTGAATGAATTTCCCTGCATAAATATCTGTGCAGAAAACTGATTTAGAAAAACATATACACAATCAAGCCTACATTGTGTTGGGAAGTCAGTAAAATTGTTGCAATTTTTTTTTAATATAAATCCCCAGTATATGTATAAGAATTTTGCTGCACCCTGTAAGGTGATCTAAAAATGGAAACTACTATGCAGCTCAGCTGATGGAGAAGGTTACAGTAGGATTCAAGACCTTCCTCTCTCGCTCAGAAATGATTATGGCCTGACTTTGAGAAAAAGATCTCTTCCTCCTACAGTGTCTGCACAGAAAGCATTTTACTCCCTGTTCTCTACTACAAAACATCTATGGATATCATTCAAATCTGCCAAAACCTGAGATAATTACAATGGAAAATACTGTGAGCTGGACAGTTCAGAACCCACCACTTATCAAACAAAGCAAGGATTGCTTTTCCTCACAAGTCACTTCACATTTATCTGCACTGAATTTCGTCTCTCATTTCATCGTTACTTGAGTCTTGCAAAGCCCTTCGAGCCTGCGCAGTCTGCCCTGTCTTCCTAACTGCTTTGAACACACAGCATCATCTGCAAACTTCATTAAACACACTGCAGGGTGACAAAGATACCCTCAAAGATACAAGATCTTCCCTCTTGTCCCATGGATGCCTTAAAAGCTTTTAAGGATGGAATTTGTCAAAAGGCATTTGCGAATATTACTCCATCCTGATGCTCTGGGGGGAGGGCGGATGTTTGGTCTGTCTAGCTGCACCACAGCTTTTTCCTCAGACAGTATATTTTCAAACAGCTCCTGCGCTGAGCCTGCTCCTCCTTCACTGCATGGTTCCCACGTAGGAATCTCCCCAGGCTCTCCCACAGCGAACCTCAATGCAGAAAATTCATTTGGCTTCCCTGAAATGGCCTCATCCTCTCAGAGGGCTCAAGATACAGGCTCTCTGGAAGGCTTCTTTTTCAGATATGCCGGAAAAAGTGTTTTGTACTAGCTTCGGTCCTTTAGCTAGTTTCTTCAGTCCTCTTTTGGCTTGCCAAACTGTATTTTATATTTAACCTGCCAGGGTTCATGATATTCCTTCTTACTATTTATCTTATTTATATTTGTATTTATTTTATTCCTACTACCCTATTTATCCTATTTCATGGTTGTCAGACACAACCATTTACACAGGCCTTGCCTTATCAGTCATCATAATGATAATAAATGAAAGGGTCTGTGATAATCTGTGCTATACGAAATCATACTTCTGACCAGTCCTGTAAAAAGAGAATTATGTCCTCCCTAGTTACTATCATTATCTCAGATAATCACAGAACACTGTCATCTTGTTGTGGTGCTGTAAGGAGCATCCCTAAGCTTTTCCTTCATCTCCGCTTATAGTAATATTTTCATATCTCCATCAGCGGACTCTAGGCTTTTATCCTATTCAGTCATAGGAAAAGAACTTGCCATTCTGCAGATTATTCTAGGCAGTTTGGCAGAAAGAAGGAGCTGAAAAAGCTAGGTCAGGAATTTCTATACAAAATTTCTGTGAATCAAAAGCTGTATGTACATAAAAATAGAAGTTAAGAACATTTACGTACAGTACCTGGAACACTGAGATACTACTTCCTTACCTTTTTGTTGGTGGCCTGAAGGTATAAAGCTGCAATCTCTCAGGAACAGTCACGATCTTTACTCTGTTAGTGTGATCCCTGATCATTCCTTTGGGATGATACTGTAGTACAGATAGAAAAATAATGATAAAATACAGTAAGTAAAGACCTAAAATTTAGTCACTGAAGGGTATGTGGGTGCAAGAACTTCAAAATAGTAGTCATAAAATTTGGCAAAAAGGTCAAGGCAGAATAGTTAAAAGTAGTCCATTCTTGTAGCTTTTATTCAATAACATAGTCTTTTGTTTTATTAATATTTCCACTGGATTGGCCTAAAGAGCT
Organism: Rhea pennata; assembly: GCF_028389875.1. Classification (NCBI taxonomy): domain Eukaryota; kingdom Metazoa; phylum Chordata; class Aves; order Rheiformes; family Rheidae; genus Rhea; species Rhea pennata. Next base: position 44,097,244 of record NC_084666.1, read on the forward strand.
TCAGATATCACCTGCACTATTAAAATAAGATGAGCATGTACATCCTGAATCCTTGCATTTGCTCCAAAACTATATGCAGTACTTATATATAAAGCCGTGATACATACACAAAATAAAAATAAGCACACACTTTTTCACGATTGACAGTTCTCATATGCTTGGCATGCAGCAGAAATACTTCAAATGCACTTCAAGCTCTGATAGTTGAAGTTTTTGTGCACATTATCTTTTTAGCACTATAAGGAAAACATTTGTTGCCTTGATTGTCATAGAAAATAAAGGTTTGGGATAATAAATATAAATAATTACACTACAAAAAAACATTATGAATTATAAAGTCTCCAGTATGTCCCATCTAGTTTTGCTAGTTTCATTTTCCTGTACTGTAACTAACTAGGATTATATCTAATAGCATAATTTTTTGACACACAGCCTACAACCTTTTTAAGAAATGGAAACAACTAGAATCATATCTCTTCATAGAAACAAACCCAACTGCTAATGACTTACTTTCAAAGAGTTCATAATGTTCTAAAGATTTAATGAGATTTTGTATTAAACATTATGTTGAAACGACTTCTCAATTTTTAAGGAGCAACCTATTCATATGTTTTCATCCATCTTGCAGAATTTTAGTAAGTATGTTGCTTATTCACTCACTGCTGGACTTCATCTTCTGTGATTCCAAATGAAATAAATATCCACTGTCTTTAATTAGATTTAATTAGAGTTTTTCAGCTATCCACTGTTCATCTGGGCTTTTATGTTGATTCAGCAAGCATACTTCTACCCCCCATAATTTTTTTTCTTGATACACTTATATGCTTCAGTATTTCTGTTCTAACCTAGATTCATGACCTCTATTTTATAATGATGTAGTTCAAAAAGATATTGGCTTTTGATGACCCTGTAAGGAATATCTATATAACTAAATTGTACAGGAAGACCTGACTGCTCTCAAAAAGAGCAAAGTCTTTTTCAAAGCAGAAAAAAAATGCTGGCCAATTACATGTTCATTTTAAATGACATAAAGGAGAACTTGTCCTGCCATTGCCCAATGGAGAGCTTGCTGGAAGGAAAAGTAAGCTCCAGAAAGGGAGTTAAGCAATACTAAATGGTATTTATTTAGCCTGACTGTTCTCAAATTCAACTGTTTTTGGTAGTACTTTGGCAGCAGAATTCCTCCTCCCTGTAGTCTGAAATTTCCTCCATCCCTAATCTCTTTGTCAACACCTTCCTTCATACTATCCGTTTCCTCCAGAACCCTCCCCAGTCTTGTAAGCGCTGTGGGAAATGAGTCCAATGAGTCTAAGCTACTCAAATCCACTCACCTGTGTTCTGCGGCAAGAAGTCTTACTGGCATTTCGGCCCAAAAGGTGTAGATATCTGATTCCTACCAACACAAGCCAACAGGACTATGGCAGTTGCTCTTTTACTTGGATTGCCAAAGTTCTGGTATATTCAGAATTCACTGATTTCAGCAGCACCTCTCAACACAGTCAAGCTGTTTAGAGTTTCTAGAGGGGTTAAGATGACATGATTTGGCTACCAAAGTATGACAACCTTCATTTTTCACGATTTAAAATTAAATAATGGAAAACAGATATATTTTCCCAATGCAAAGGAAATGTTTTCTCATATGTAAAAGAATAAAGCCAATAAAGGCACCAGTTTCTTTAAATATGGCTGTATCTAGAAACCTTCCAATAATACAAGTCATCTGAGATAGATTTGGAAATGCACTGGCTATATAATTATATATAAGCCTCCACAAAGGGTTCAATATTCCGTCAGATTTAACATTGTATGTTATAGCACCTGGCATGCTGTTATCACTCTATTGGTTAAAACATTACAGAAAGGAAAGCAATGTTCTTATTCACTGACAAATGTGTCCTTTAATGATAATGCTTTTTATCTCCTAGGTTTTGTATAACATCCTCTGATTTCATAGTAACTATAGCAACTATTCATTTTTGTTCTGAATAAAAGAGAGTGTTATAAATCTATGCAACTTGCTGGCATATAAATTAAGGCTGTCTGCAGGAACTAGTATGCCAGAGCTCAGTTTTCCCACTTAGCTTTAAATAGACATGTTCACTGTTGATGAAGAAAGTGCCTGTCTGCTCAGGAAAAAAAGGGGGGGGGGGGATTTGTCCTGAGTGGGTAGAAAAGGTCATTCAGCTCAGTGTACAAAATACAGGTGCTGATGACTACCAACTGAGGATTAATTCAGTCAGGCTGAGCAAAGAAAATATTGGAATTACCTTTTAAAAAGTGATAGCATCGATACCAGCCAAGAGGAAAAAAAAAAAAAAAAAAAAAGGAGAGAGAGAGAAGGGTTAGAGGTGAAACCAGAGCTGAAAGTTTCCTGCCTCCTGGAGAGAACAGCCTAACTCCTAGTAATGAGAACACATTTTGACAGCTCCTGTACGGCCTGTTGTGTACAGTCATTGAAACGACGTGCGGGAGCTCCTTACTGCCATTCTCCTGGCCAATGCAACCTTACCCACTGCCAAACATTAGATAGTACCAACTCCCTTCTATAACAAAGTCTCCAAACTTTTATTACATTAGCAGAACCATATAGTTCTGTAGATTAAAACATCTCATCAACATATTTTTCCTTTCGTAATTCCAATCTGTTTCTCCTCTTTTGCTTGTTTACCAAAGCAGGAGAGTTTCATTCAAGTAAATTAATGCTAAAAGGTACAATTATATGACTATCTGCATAATGTCAGCTGCTGCCTTTCCAGTGTGCCTGGAATTTCAAATATATTCGTTATTTAGGCCCAGGTTTAGTCTCTCAGCAATATTATACAATATCCTAGAATCACAGAATAGTTCAGATTGGACAGAAGTTCAGGTGGTCACCTAGACCAACCTTCTGTTCAAAGCGCAGGATCAAAATTGAAAAATTGTTGCACAATTTGATTTCAGGTTGCTCAATTTGATTTCAGCAGATTTCTCCTTGAGATGTCTGTGTATAGATGAAAATAGAAACAGGATGTAGCATCCAGTATAAGTTGGTGATTTTAAGACACAATAGCATTGCAAACAAAGGTTATCATAGTACTGGCATTTCTGTTTAATCCAAATATCTTATATTGAAATATTATCCCTAGAATTACTTTCAGAATTCCTTATCAAACCTCAGTAATAGATTTCCTGGCATTACTTTTCCATATAAAGTTCAGCGTGCATAAAATTTTATCTAAATTGAAACCCGGAAGATTTACATCCTCCGATCTTTCCAAACCTTTATTATATCATCATCTTCCCAAGAATTAATTAATAATTCAGGCTTCATCCATCACAAATCTAAGATAAGCATGCTTTTCACATTCTCCTAGCTCTAGGATCCCAAGCTAGCTCACTAGCTCAGTATTTGCACATCTTAATTTCCAGATGTTTAAGTCTCTCAACTATAGAATTGATGCAGCAGCATATTTTAGTATTATTACTTTCAAGATGAATGCTAAAACAAATATGTTTGTGTGGTTTATTTTTCCCATCTGCAGTCTGGTCTTACACTCGTTCTTTGCTTTGGAAAAAAAGCAAGCATTAATGTTTTCAGGAAATTATTTCAATACTGCTAGATAAAGCATTAGATCCCACAAAAATTCTAAACAGTAGTTTTCACTCTTGCTAGAAATGACCCTGGCTGTTGTGTGAAAAATACAGTATGCCACCATGATATGAGGCTGAAACTGTAATTACTATTTTCTGTGAGTTTTAGATTCTCATTAATTGTTTAGCAGTTATGTACTTGCAATAGGCCACTGAAAGGTAAAGAACACACAGGTGATTTTTAAGAAGATCAGTGATGGATTAAATCTAGTTTCGACAGATCTGCCAATCCATGCATCATACTCTCAGGAAGAGCCCTGTTTTGAACAGTTTTTCTTCAGAGATCACTGCTCCAGTGTTTCTGTCTTAAATCAGGCAAAGCTTAATGGAGATAATATCAAATCAAAAGTAGCATCCTTTGCTCCAATTCACAGGAAAATGCCAAAGCAAGGAGAACCTAGCCTTCCAAACTTATAGGGGAGGTGGTCATCCTGTTTCTCTTCATGGGGGCTCAGGGTGATTCAGAAACGGATAAAATACAGTTCTCACTCATAGGAATTCATCACAACAAGTAGGTGGAAAAATTAAAGGCAGGAGAGAGAGCATGGAGAAAACCTGGAAAAGCATAGAGAGCTTATGCAAAGGGGGGACCTCTGTCTTCTATCTCTAAGAGTCAAAATGCCTGACTTTGACACTGCTCCCTCAACCGCCCCCCAGGCCTCATCTTTACTATTCTCCCCATGTGAAAAGCTCCCCTGTGAAAATCCTGGCTCTGTGGACATGGAGTCTGTGTGCGTTTTACCTCACACGTATGAGCATTCCTTCCTGGAAATGACAAAAGTCCCTTTCCATCATGTATTTTTCCAGATTTAATTAAATTGCCTGCTGGAATCTGTGCCGCTGCATCATTTCTACATGGGAAGTGAAAGATTGTTTTAGGGTTTTATGTTAGTGCTCAGTAGCACAGGCTCTGAATGCCTTTCCCACCTTAACATATAATGCAGAGTATATTAAATCTTAGTATCAGTTGTCTCCTTCCTCCAACAAAGTAAAGTAAGCAAAGAGAAATAATGTGACACTGTTACTTGTACAATTAGCCAAGATATGGCAACATTACCAGCAGCGTTGCTTTTACATTTGGAGAAGCAATATCTATAAGGAATCATGCCTGTTACAGTAGAGAAAAGCACGATCCAAACCCTGAAAATGAACTTGGAGAGTCAAGAAAAATGGGGAAAAAAAAAAAAAAAAAAAAAAGACTGGTTAATAGTTGGTGCAGGGAGGATTTTCTAAAAAAAAGGCTACGTCAGGCTCTGAAAAAAGTTCCAAGATTCAGCCCTGAAAACTGCAAGTACATATTGAATCAATTAGACACACCATTAATTTAGTTTTCTAATTTTATCACTTAAGACATAGGATTTACATATTTTACTCAACAATTTCCTTCTGAATCTTAATTTCTCCCCTGAATATGACTCTACTGGACAAGAAAGAAAGTGAGCATTCTTGGACTTTCAGGATTGCAGTGGTCATAATTTTCATTAAGATTCCCATTAACATTAGCAAAGATAAGAGAAACCACAGCCTTTAGCACATTCTGACAGCTAACAGTAGCACTTACAGTTCAGAGGGACAGGAGATGAAGCTAAAATATGGTTTCTCCAGAAAAGAAAAACCCAGACCACAAAATCTATTATTGATTCATGTCTCAGGAAAAGTGTTCCAAGATCTTCCACATCAATACATGATTGGATCAGTCATTTTATTATGCTGAACACAGTAAAGATCTATAGGTCAGGAATAAGAATGTTTGCTTTATATTTTCTTGAGAGATGAAACTTCTTAACTGGATCTTACACTTAATCATTTCCAAATCCCAAGCTATATCTTCTGATCCCTGCTTCGATTTAAAATAAAATTCATTTTCTGGTTTGCTGCATGACTTTTATTTCAGACTTGACTTAGAGATTTATGAACGAGATAAAGCTTTTCTTGTTGACCACTTGAGCAGTCTTGGTCCCTGTGGTGATTTCCACAATGCTGCAGGTAGGAAGAAACACTCACTACTGTAAAATGATATGACATCCCTACTTGAAAGCCAAAACAAAAATTTGAGGGTTGAAGAGTTCCGTTGCAGAAAGGATAGAAACCCAGGAGAATCTGACCATTGCCATATTCTAAAAAGTAACATGAGTTTTTAATTCATTGCCACTTAATTAAGAAATGGAGAATGCCTGGGTATGAAACAAATTATCATCTATACAGAAACAGCGGGGACAAGAGTGAATGATGGGACTCAGTTTCACCTGTAGCCACTAACGTGGAAATATGACTTTGACTCAGCGTAAAATGATTTCTCCTGAAGATCAGTGCTCCACTCAGTATAGTACAATTTAACACGCAGGGCACTATTTATAGCAAAGAGACCCAGGGGTTTTCAAGACAGAATTGTCTAAAGCACAGTACGTCGGCACGACCCCTTGCAACGTGGCATCTGTGCTATCTCATTTTCTGGGGTAATGTCTTAAGTACTGCTGACTACCTGCACACTCAAACTTTGGTACATAATCTGTGATGTCTTTCCCAGCGCAAGTTACAAATACAACAGAGCTGCTCTTTTCAACTTGCTCCAATACCCCAAAAGAAAAAAAAGGCTTAGGTATCAAATGGTCCGGAACAAAGGCAAGCATCAAATGTTCAAATCCAAAACTGCGATGCCAAGGATTGCTGTCTGATGGCTCGTCTAACCCTGGAGTTTTTGTGCAATGCCTGGAAACAGCCTGGTCTTGACAGAGCCCAACTGACTGCATGTGTCAATAGTGTGGGGTAAATGCATTCCTCGGTGCATCCCATTTCCTTAATGTCCACACTGAGATTCCTATGGCAGCACATTACAGCTCCATCCCTGCCCATATATTTGAGGCTTCATCCAGAGAATGATGATCCACCTTCCACAGAAATTCAACTCTTATGTAAAAGGCATATACGTTTGACATATCTCCAACTTTAAAAGTTATACAGGAGCTTGGGATGCAACAAATGCCAACGACTTTGAGGCCAAATCATTTTTGAAAATGGGATCTGGTGCCTAAATCATAGGGACAGAATCATAGAATCATAGAATCAGTAAGGTTGGAAGGGACCTCTGGAGATCATCTAGTCCAACCCCCCTGCTCAAGCAGGGGCACCTAGAGCATGTTAGACAGGGTTGCAGCCAGGTGGGCCTTGAATCTCTCCAGAGAAGGAGACTCCACAACCTCTCTGGGCAACCTGGTCCAGGGCTCCATCACTCTCACAGAGAAGAAATTCCCCCTCACGGTCAGGCAGAACTTCCTGTGCTTCAATTTCTGCCCATTGCCTCTTGTCCTGTCACATGGGACAACTGAAAAGAGTTTGTCCCCGTCCCCTTGGCACCCTCCCTCCAGGTACTTATACACATTGGTAAGATCCCCCCTCAGTCTGCTCTTCCCCAGGCTGAAGAGACCCAGCTCTCGCAGCCGTTCCTCCTAGGGCAGGTGCTCCAGCCCTCTGGTCATCTTTGTAGCCCTACGCTGGACTCTCTCCAGTAGCTCCATGTCCCTCTTGTCCTGGGGAGCCCAGAACTGGATGCAGTACTTGAGATGAGGCCTCCCCAGGGTTGAGTAGAGGGGCAGGATCACCTCCCTCGACCTGCTGGCAACATTCTTCCTAACGCACCCCAGGATACCATTGGCCTTCTTGAATACAAGGGCACCTTGCTGGCTCATGGTCAACTTGTCATCCACCAGCACTCCCAGGTCCTTTTCTGCCGAGCTGCTCTCCAGAGGATCAGCCCCCAGCTTGTACTGGTGCCTAGGGTTATTCCTCCCTAGGTGCAGGAGTCTGCTCTTGCCTTGTGGAACCTCAGGAGGTTCCTCTCCGCCCAGCTCTCCAGCCTGACCAGGTTTCTCTGAATGGCAGCACAGCCCTCAGCTGTGCCAGCCACTCCTCCCAGCTTGGTATCATCAGCAAGCTTGCTGAGGAGGCACTCTGTCCCCTTACCCAGGTCATTGATGAAGAAGTTGAACAGGATGGGACCCAGGACTGAGCCCTGGGGGATGCCACTAGCCACAGGCCTCCAACTAGACTCCACGCCACGGATGATGACCCTCTGGGCTCTGCCTTTCAGCCAGTTCTCAATCCACCTCACTGTCCATTCATCTAACCCACACTTCTTGAGCTTCTCTAGGAGGATGTTATGGGAGACAGTGTCAAAAACCTTGCTGAAGTCGAGGTACACAACGTCCACTGCTCTCCCCTCATCTACCCAGCCAGTCATTCCATCATAGAAGGCTAGTAGATTGGTTAAGCAGGATTTCCCCTTGGTGAATCCATGCTGGCTGCTCCTGATCACCTTCTTTTCCTCCATATGTCTGGAGATGACAGATTTTTATTTATTTAAAATATTCAGCGCCTGAAATAAATAAGGGAGTTAGACGACTCATTCCTCTCTAAAAAATAAAGTCCCTATCTTCAGCCCCTTCAGCACTATTAGAGATTTTACCCATATGTACTTACTAAACATTTATCCTTGGACTCAGGCATCTATAGAAATGTAAGATGGCACAAACAAACCCATAACTAAAAATTATTCTGTACAGATCCATTTGAGGAAGAATCATCAAATGGAAGGGGCAAAACAAAGGGGTTCTGACTTAATTTTAGATGGAAAAAACATAGTTTTCAGAATACCAGTCAAGCCAAAAGTATGAAGTGAACATCAAAGCACAAAACCACATGAAACTCATACTAAATGAGTACGCAAACTGTATCTGCACAGAAGAACCATTTGAAGGATATGTACAATACATGTACTTCGGTGTTACAGATATTGTACCTTGCATGGAAATGAAAAGGGACATTAATCACTAATTCACTGACGAATATGAAGTCCTCTCATTTTAATGAGCCAACCGAAAATTTTACCTCCTTTACAGTTCTGCTTTGGAAAGCACTTCCCAAATAATTAATTTCAAGCAACTCATTTTATTCCATCAGTGTCTTCCTGGCTAGCTAATGTTGCTCATATGCTCAATTTCCAGAGCATTTCACTTCAAAATGGGATGAACAGAAGTGTGACTCATGTACATCTAGGAGCACTGAACCATTTGGCACTTTTTTAATCACAAAACACAATCACTGTGCCGGAGACCTCTCTTGTATTTATTTTGCTTGGCTCACACTACAGGAAACTTTTCCCTCCCTCAACAAAAGTAAGCAAATAATTCAACAGAAAGCATCATTTACTCAGTGTTTTACATCTTCAAACATTCTACAGACATTAATCTTCACTACACCTGCTACATTTGGAAAATATATATTTCTAGTCCTGTATTTGAAAATGAGGCATAGAGCGCTATCAATCCTAGTTACATGCATGCCTCCAGAAACTCACAAATTTTTAAAGTATTTACTTCACTTTATATGTGAAGAGGAAAGTCAGTTTAGCCTCATTTTGTAGTACAGCACTGAGACACAAGGTTTTGGATTCAGCCTGTCTCAGATTAGGAAGCGTCAACTCAGGCTCCCTCTTTAAAATGGAGAAAAATGACCTATTCAAGAGGACAGTTCACACCTTCAATTAACTGTTTTGTCTTTAGGAAGCACTGTCAACCTCTGCTGATGATCGTGGTAACCTACTCTAACTTGCGTACTTTGGTTAAGTGTTTAAGGTCATAGCGCATGAATCAATGTCTAAACAGGGAAACTGGGCTTGGCATCTGCCAGGACTTAGCACAGCCCAGCCTTCTTCCACAGACAGGGTTTACAAAAGCGTCAAAGGGAGATGGTCTCTTAAAGCTCTTTTGAAAACCTCTCCTAGCATGACTAAATTATTCACTAAAGCATACAGAGAAAAAGATTGTCACAGCCAGGACAGGCATGCTGAACAGCCTTGCCCTCATAGCTTTCCTATCCCTCAAATAGCAAGAAAGAGTAATCCAGGATACTCAGCATTAAGGAGCTCCTTTCACATATTACCCTGCTTTTCAAAGGCTTCTATTCAGTATATTTTTGAACATAGAAATAATACGACAATAAATATTTAGCAATATTCATCTATAAATAATTGGCATTTGGTGACTAGAGATCCATTCATATTTGAATGGGTCAGATGAAACACCATGCTGATGTTTCTCTCACTATTACTACCGTTCTTTCAAAAAGTTTAGGATAAATTGCAATAATGCACATGGTAGGTCCAGTAAAGACTGGTACAAATTATAATACATAATTTGATCAAAAAGGACATGTATATAACACACTATAGAAAACATAAAATAGTATCAGTCTGTTCAGTGCATGAGATGATAACCAAAGAAAATCTCTTGGGGCAGACTAGCCAGAGAGGATTAGATACTGATCTCAAATTATAGGAATACAGATCTGAGATAAGCCCCACTGACATCGATTTCAAATGTATTAGTTTTAATTGAGATCAAGATCTGGCCAGTGTCTCAACTTTTGGTAGATCTGATACTCTTTCAGCACTACATTCCCAGGCAAATTGAATGAATAGCTGTTTCAGGCAGGCTTTCTTTTCAGTCTTACACCAAAAGTCTTGACAATACAAGTATGTGTCACATGCAAGCCATATTCAGGGTTAAGTTAAAACTACAGGTAAAATGAAAAATATCAAATTATACCAGCAAAACTAAAAAGAATTAAAGTACTGTAGTAACTGCAATAAAAAAGAAAGTTGTATTAATGCCAAGATTTTTTATCATTTTATGAAAAAATGTATGAAAAAGCTCTCTTACTCAGAAGGGCTGATCAGAGGAGAAGTACAGGGCAATACTGATAATCCTAATCCTTAGTTTGCAGCCCCTAGCAAATAATGGTTGAAAAAAACAGAACCAAAAAGAATTTTTAAAGATTTTCACTGAAGGCACCACATAAATACATAGAAAGTGCAAACTCTACAGAAGCTGTAGTTCTGTTGCTAATGTTGTGCTTCCTGAGGTAGTTTCTCTGTTATCCAGAATAAAAGCATTAAGCATCATTATCAAAGATATTTGTGTCAAAACTTCATTCTTTCCATTTAAGAAAAATAGAATTTGTACAAATAATTTCTCAAGAACAAGACTGGGATGTAGGATCCAATTTACAGACACACTTTAAGTAGATTATGTGTTATACAATGCTTACTATGTCTTTATATAGAAAGATTTTCAGAGTCTAAAGACAAAAAGAAAAGAGAAAAAGAGAGAGAGAGAAAGGAGAAGATCCAGACAGCATCTGGCCCTCAGCAATGTTCAACCAGCAGTCAGATAGCAAGAAGGGACCCACCAATAATTTTTGCATTTCAGTGGCATTGCGGGTGCTACCACTGCAATGGTGCAAACATTTGTGTGAAAGATTAGAAATAGCTCACTCATCGACTCTTCTGCACATTGTAAATGAACACTGCATCTAAATGAACATTATAGCTTAAGAGATTTTCAGGATCCCATAGTACAAATAGAAAGCCCAGTACACCTGAAAACTTTATCCTGGAATTTCTCTTTTCTTATATATTTGTACTATGTGCAGCGCGATGAAGCCCAAAGCTCATCTGTGGCTCTTCTATGTTCTTGGAACATAATTGCTCATTAAAAGCAACTGCCATGCAACACACTTCCACCACACCAAGAGTGAGTTTCCTGTTTAACAGCAAGACTAAATATTTTTTGGAGCTTCGTTTATTGTTCCATTGGAAAGGGTAAGCTGAGTTTTGTGTTTAAAATAGCAGTTCCAGATCTTTGCAATGAATTAAGGCATTTTTGATCTAGTTTTAAAGCACTTACCTCTGAGTATATCTGAATACAAAATGGATATTCTGAGAATACCCAAGTAACTGCTCATTACGATTAACATTAACTTGGAAATGGGTCTTTTAAGACATTTACCAATTTTTCAGGTAATTTGTATTCATCCTAATTGATCCAAATGCAAAAATGTCAGTTTTCTCTGACTACATGCCCTTACAAAACCAAAAACAACTCCAGTGGAGGAGACTGGCATTTAGAAAGGCAGGCAGCTGGTAATCTGAAATAAGAAAGTTGGTTAAAAAGATCACTGAGCTATTAGCTCAACTGGTCATCTCGACAGTCATAGCGGTTATGAGCTACTTGTACTGGACCTTTTGGTGCACAGAAAGTAAACCTGGGTAAAAATCACACAAAATGCTGGCTCTCAAAGTTAGAATTTAGGTATCTCTTCAGTAAAAGTTCATTGATATAACTGTTGAAACCAGAAAATAATGAAGGTATTTCTAATATTGATTAATGTATTTTCAGCCTAGTAAATTATCCTTGATAGTTAAGAACTTTTTAGTTAAGATTCACTAAAATCCCTTGAACTGGTTGATTTATTATTGTCTTGTATGAGTGTTTTTTCCCCCATCATTCTTTGGAATTGAAACTTACGCTTCAGCAAGGTCTTAAAAATAACTTATTGTTTTAAAGAAAAGTACAAAGAACTCTACGAAATATTATTTGTATTTCCCCAAACAGACCATACTTATCAAAGACACTTACCGTCTCTATTTGCGTACACTTCGTTGCCTTGGGGTAGCTGGTCCTGTTTCTTCCCACCGAGACTAACGTGAAGTAATGTCCACGTTGAAAAGGACCAACACTTTATGAGTTTCTGCTAAGGGGATGATTGAATTCCTTCTCTCTGCTGAAGAAAAGCTTTCCGTTCCAAAGAAGGGTCATGAAAGGAATTATTAGTCATAAATATTTCCCTGTTTCAACTATTCTTTTTGTCAGACCTGCTCTATGGGAAGGAAAGGGCTGCAGGGGATGTGTGAGCGTACAGGAAAGAAGGGGAAGCCAAAGGAAACCCTTTATACACACCAGCACCCTCGCATTTCTCTGATGAGGTTTAAAAGAAGAAATCATAGCTTAGCTGTGGGGTTATTATGCTTGTTCTGTACAGCTACTGAACAGCAGAAAACAGACAATACAGCCATGAAAGGTAAGAAATGTAAATTCAGACAAATCTGTTCCATCTGCAGATTATTAGATACATCACATGTTAGCACTCTCCTGAGTTTTGTATTGACTAGTGCCATAGCCTTCACTTAAAATCAAATGAAAACAAGATGATTGCCATCAGGACATCTCTTTTAATTGAATCTACCTGTAAGGGGCCCACAGAAAATGCACTTAACTCAAAAAAACTACAGGACAAGAGCTACAGTGCTTGTTTTTTTTTTCTGCTGGACAAAAAAATAACTGTGGAGGAGTGATTAGGACAGTCCCTAAAGACTCCTTCTCCACATTCCTTGTCACTGAAAATAAACTGCTTTTATTTCTGCACCAATCTCTCACTAACCACTTAGTAATTCAGAAGAAACAAACACTCAACAAATTCAATCGAGATACCTGTCTGAGATTTGTGGACGCTGGAACAGCCGAGTTTGCACACATTTCTGCGTCTCTGAGGTACTGGTCTCACACTGATTAATCCATAAAGTTTGCATTAATCAACATTTCTCCAACTATATGCTGGCAGCAACTAATACTGAAAAAGCTATACTAGAATTTAGGAAAGCTCGAATAAGGAATAGCTCACGTGGAATTCACATGTGAGGTCCTCACCCAGGCCAGCCTGCTGATTTCAAATTCTACTTGCAGATATGTGAACCAAACTCTGTACGTTGAGTACAGGGGGAAATTCTTTTAACAATGGTTGGAAAAAATTCCTAAAGATGAAAGAGCCAAACATTTCATTTTCAAGTATTTTCACTGCAACTAGCTCCTAAATAAAGTGCATATTCTCTTACAGAAAATGTATTGAAATAGGTCACGATAAGCAGTAACAGATTGGTGAGACGTGTTCACTGGCTCTCACTTGGATAGCTCTCTGCTCATTTTAGGGAAGTCAGAGACCCTGTTTGGAGAGAGAGATCTACTACTGCATCATAAAACACAGGATCTTGCTCTGCACCAGCTAGCAGCCAAATTTCCCTTAGTCACTCTCCCCCTCAATAAATCCAAACTGTGGCTTTCACCTTGTGCTTTTGATCAGTCGATCACAACTAAACCCAACAGCTATGTCAGGGACACTGCCTATTTAACTTAACACACCTAAAACACACAACATAGAGGTCCCTCTCCAGAGTTACAATCATGGACAAGGTTCATTTTTAACAAACAGATAAACAAACAGACAATTCTGTCTTCCAGAATTTGGGGAGTTTAAAAAAAAATATGTAAAATTACAAATTAACTATTTTACACCAAATCAAATCTGTATTTATTTTTGTGCCAAGCAAAAATGCCAAATTAGAATAAAATCAGATCAATAATCATGTAAGAGCTGGAGGTGCAGAATGGTGAGCTCCTCATCATCAAACTCTCCAGCTGGCGGCTTGATATGCTTGTATCTAGATAGGCATCTACTGCCCTTACAGATGGGAAAGGGCTTTCAGCTTGGCCTCCAGCTAACCTTCCTCAGTGGGTCTCTTGCTGGTCTCCTATCATATCAGCCAACTGGCTCCACAAGCAAGAGAGATACCCTAAGGGCTTCTCAAACAGCCCTAGATGCTTACACATAGGTACCGGTGCCTGATTCTGCAATACTGTGATGGGATATTCAGCTACTGCACAAGTGACCTGCCATAACCAAGGTGTCTCAAAGTGGCTCTGAATAATCCGTCCTTGGGAGCCAGGAACTGTGAGCTGTTCAGATGGTTAATTTTTCTCTTAGTGACTGGGATAAATGAAATGTTCTCACTCATGCTGAATTCTTTGACTGAAAACCATACAAACTATTACACATTGCCTTAGGCAAGCTGGAGTCTGTTTAAGTCTTCATAGGAGCCTTTGTATTCTAAAAACACAACTACAGACTCAAGCACCTTATTGCTCAATTTAAATATAAAGGTTTTTTTAAATCAAATTGTTTATTTTAACAAGTCTATTGAGAAGCAGATTCAGAAAAATCCGTATCAATTCATGCAATAGAAGTTCACGCTGGTCATAAATTAATAGTTTTATTAAGGGAAGCAGAGCTGGATTTTAATACACAAGGGTGCTGAGGTGTTTGTGGAATGGAAATGATAAAACTTTAATGTCTCACTGGTGGAAAAGCATACTGCACTGAAAATATAAGATGTCTCTCTCAGTTACTTAATTTTTGTAGTATGAAGCCTTTTCCCCAAAAAATCTTTTAAAAAAAAAAGAAAAGAGAGAGAGAGAGAGAGAGAGAGAGAGAGAGAGACATAACAGTGATCCAGTCTTCTACTGGCATTTTGCTATTGACATCAATCCGGTATATTATTACGCAGCTACCTAAATGTTAACAGGATAAAATAAATCTCTCTGTGTTGCTACACAAGATACTTCTTCAGCACAAGCTCCAAGTTTCTTTCCAACTCAGTGACCTTTTCCAGGGGATTCTGGAAAGAGGTCATTTTCAAAGCAGGGAACTTGTCTGACTATGAATTATCTTGCTGTAAATTGGGAATAAGCTCGCTTTTCCCTTTTGCAAAATGTTTTCAAATCTACCAGTAACAAGATAGGCTTTTGGAAGAGTTTGCTCCTTTCAGGAATGCTGAAGGTGCTCAGCCCCAACGCAGCAGTGCAACAGCTTGAACAGACTCAGCCTCTTGCACTTATTTTTAACTTATTAAAATTTTCTTATTAGCATATAATTCACAAGTAGCTACCTATCTATCTATATATATATATAGGGAGAGATTGTTTATGTTGAATACTTTAAAAAGACTAACTTGGTTTCGATCAGCCTCTCATCTTTAGCTGTTTATTGCCTTTGTTTTGATTCCAGAGATATTGAGCACAGAATTGCTCAGCTATCATTAAGGTATAGATTCAGCTTATTTTATCTTCAGTATATTTTGTTCTAATGAGGGATGCTGGAAAGTCTCTAACATTGCAGAAATCTTACCTTGCTAAGGACCGTGTACCTGAAAAAACAGACCATTTTGAATTTTAGAAGTCTGTCTGATATATTGGGTGAACTTACAACTGTCGTGCTATCTTCACTCTCTTTTCCTCTGCACTTTGGTGTAGGGAAATCAAAGATAAAATTGGTGACAGGGCTAGAATAAAACTACGTACTGCATCAGAAAATATTCTCAAATGAGAATAAAACTTTGGGAAAGTTAGGGAACCTGTGTTGCTGTAGATGTGACCTTTCCGTTTGGAAAAAGAGATAAGTGAAGGCTGAAAAGAAATTGCACAAATTCCAGCTTCTTGAGAAGCACCAACTAAATAGCATACCCTGCCTGAGTCTAGCCTATGCTGACTAAAAATGACGGTTTAAAAATTGCATGTATTTTAATATAGGAAGTAACAACATCTTCATGGAGATACTACAAATACAAGCGTAACTGGACTAGATGATCTCCAGAGGTCCCCTCCAGCCCTTCTGGTTCTGCGATAAGACCCACAAAAGCCTGAGCTTTCTAGTTAAATATTATTTTTAAAAAGCTTATATAGCTACACCATGGAAAAGGAATCATTACCCTGATCTGAGGAGGCCTTAAAATGCTGTATGATTGAAAGCAAGAGTTTCAAAGTATTCCAGCTGACAAAACAAGTGAAAGGTATGTGCAACTAAAGAGTTAAATCATACAAAATACAGAGGAGCCACTGCAAATGCATGGGTAGACCTTACTTTGAGCGGTCACAGCTGTCAGCCATAGGACTGCAGAGAAATGTAAAATTGTCAGTCAGAGACTGCAGAGAATTGTTTATTTTGCTCAATAAACCATTTTATATGCATGGTATCACACACTACAGGCTATGCGCATTCATCAGCTAGCACTCTCACAACTTTCACAAAGCAATTTAACAGGATGCTGCCAACTTGAAATATTAAGAATCTAGGGTTTTTTTCCCCCCTTAAATGTGATTTAAAAAAAAACCACTTTCTAATGTTACACCTGCTCCTGTCTTTTTTTATTTTTTCTGATTTTGTAATCATATTTACAAAGCAAGGAAAGTTTTTCACCTTCCTGTTGCTGCGTGAAAGATGCACTCATTACAAAACTGGTTGCATAAACAAAAAGAGTAAACTAAAAAGGACTGTTCTCTTATTTCATATTTTTATTTGTAATAAAAAGGCATTATTTGCAGCAATTATAGCTAAATATTTAGAAAGAATAGGGGCTTCTTCACATGTGTTCTTTAAGCAACCTTGTCTGCTGACCTGGGGGGCAGACAAATGCCTCGGGAACACAGCTGAAGTGTCTGTAATGCTCTCCACTTGGATGCCTTTGCTTCAGCTGAACGTGCCTAACAAAAATGATCTAAAAGTGTATAATTTTCAAAAATCACGTGCTAATAATCAGATGGTGTAACCTCAAGCAGCTGTTGCAGGACATAGAAAAAGGTGGCTGGATATTTGGCCTCAGAAAGAAAGAAAGAAAAGGGGGGGGGCATACTAATTCTATGAAAATTACATGTCCCATAGGACTGAAAGGCAGGATGAGCTCTGACATTGCAGGTAATTGCACTCGGTGTGTAAGAGATCAATTCAATCTACCAAACAAATCTCCATGAACAGCATCTGTAGGATTTTATAAGAATTTCTTGCCTAGCCACATTCCCTACAGGATCAACTTTGTTGGAAATGAAGGAAATAAGAAACTCAGCATGCCATTTCCTAACTCTATACAACAAAGTAAAGTAATTACAAATTAAAAGATCAAATATACCAAGTATTCCCTGTGACAATTAGCAGAATTGAACACACAAATGCCAGAAAATCGAGGTAGCAATCAAAACCTCTGTTGATTAACACTGAGCTCCTTCAGCAATGAAACTGGGACAATGTGCAGCATAACATAACACTTCCTTTTGATTCCATTAGTCTAAGAACGGCCATAAGTTTAATGAATTTCCCAAGTTACAATAAAAAAGTTTATTTCTTTAAATATATCAAAAGTATTTGGAATAAGTCATTCCAAGAAATTACAGCTGAAAACTATGTCCAAGACAATATATTTTTTGTAAAAACTAGTCTTTGGGGTGATTGATGCTTTCAGCAAGTATTCTGTTATTTACTTTATTATTATTATTATTACTACTATTATAATTACTATAATTGCCATTCTTTTGGCTATGGGCTGCAATATTCAGATCAGCTCAGAATCATCTTTCACATCCAGCTAACATAGAAATTTTCCTAAAAATTTCATGGATATCAACAGCACTCATGACTGAACATACTACAGGTGTTCTCGAGCTTTACAACAACCAGCCACCTGGTCAGCTGTTCCACCACTATCTGCCCTTCAAATTTCATTTGCATAAGGATCAAGTGACATGTTTGTGAAAACATAGCAGTTGACAAATTGGAGAAATCTTAGCAGTTTTTTTCCTGGCCACTGCCCCCCTCGCCCCAGTGACCCGTCCTCGTGGGACAGCCCTCTCCTGCTGCCCCCTCACACCGGCTCTCCCAGGATCACATCTGGAGCAGAAGACAGCACCGCTATATATGACCTCACACTCCTCCTTGACAGTTGTGACTGTAAACTTAACAGGATGTATTCTGTAAGTATAAAATGATCAAGGCTTTGCTTCTGCAATCTCAAAAGCAGCCATCTTTTGCAAAACCAGATCCCCATATGTTTACTGTTAGAGAGAACATCGGGTATCACTACTTGATCTTTGCTTCTCTAGAATTGCCTGAAAATATAAACCAAATTGCAAGTGATGCCAGAACATTCATTTCACAGACGTCTTTATGATGTTTGAAAATGAAATTATTGATCTTTCTATTCATCTCTGTTTACTGTAATTTAAAAGCATAATTTTTTCTCTGCTTAATACAATAGCTCCAGCCAGAACATGTATTTGGTTAAGTCTAGCTAAACATTAACTTAAATAGAAAATGTGAGCTACAGTTAACAAATACTTTGAATTCATGAGATAATGAATAATAACATAATAAATACTTTTCTGTTTAACAAACTGTTATCAAATCTGTCTCCCTCACATTCCTTATCATTATTCACTCAGAAAATCATAGTGTACCCATCTCTCACATTTAATGGTTAAATGAGTTCTTTATGGTTTTACTTTTCATAATCACCTCAAAAATATCACCACATTGAAACTTCAAAGACGATGGAAATAGAGGGAAAATTAATGTGCAAGAGGTTTCTCTGGATTGTATCATGTAACTGTAACCTCTAACGTCTTCATGAATCTTATTAGGATAAAAAATGAAACCTTGCTTGAACAGCGTCATCTTCAATTTCTGAATCTAGTAGTCAGGTTCATCACAGGCCCTGTAATTTATCTTACTCACCATCTGCTCTTTCCTGAGTTTCTTTACTGATCTTTTCCCATTCTCCTCAGAAAATTCCCAGATGTAGCCTTCCTTTCTCCAGCTTGGATTACTCTACCTCCAAGGGGACCTAAAGTATTAAGCATAATAATCAATCATCTCATCTGCACCTAGTGAGGGAAAAAATAATATATATATTATTCAGCTGAGATCTATGTTAAATTTTATGTGATTTCCTGTCACTTACTTTCTGATTACTTGTTTACTGGGCCTTTGTCAGATGTCCTGTATT
This sequence comes from Rhea pennata, assembly GCF_028389875.1. Lineage (NCBI taxonomy): Eukaryota > Metazoa > Chordata > Aves > Rheiformes > Rheidae > Rhea > Rhea pennata. Next base: position 44,116,370 of record NC_084666.1, read on the forward strand.
TATAGCCACTATAAACGGTGACTATAAATATATATATGTAGTCACTATACATACGATAGTCACTAGGAGTATCAATGCTAACCTAGTTCTTAAGGCAGATATAAAATAAAACTTATGTCTGACATTTATTTATACATAATGCTAACATTTATGGTATATCACTACAGTATTCTTTTTGGGCTACTTTCTCTTAAATCAACATTACAAAATGCAGATGGATGGGAGTACTTTTAACCTAATTTGTTCTGTGTACTTTTTCCCTAAACTAAATATATGTTGCTGCAGACAATCTTCAGAATGGAATTAAAAAATATACTATATAGTTCATTCCACTGTAGCAAGTGCTAAAATCTGAAGATAAGATATTCCCTAGTCTTGTGATTTGTGAAAACAGTACATCATTTCTGACATATATAATGTCATCAACACAATGTTTCCTGCACAGAATCTGTGTTATCATCATTCTACCCAGATCTAGCAAAGAGAAAAATCTTTAGCTAATCTGACTTTATTCCCCAAAACCAGAAATACATCAATAAATACAGCTGTCATACTAGGATGTTCTAGCATAATTCAAATAAAAAGTCCTCAAGTTTCTCCTGAAATATTGTATTATCTTTACAGATTTGACCAGAGTAAGCATTTAAATTATTCCTCACTTTTTCACTGCAGCATTCACAAGCAGTCTTTTTATGCTCAGAAACGTTTTAGGATATGGTCCTACATTGTAATTTCTCCCACACCGAAGTAATTTTAAGGAAACACCTGCTCTCCCCCGGCACAAGTCATGCACCCACCTTTACGTAACGAGACCATTTAATGCAGCGGCTTGTTTGTTGTTGCTTAAATGAGATTTTTTTTTTCTGGGGTGTGACTCCGCAAAGACTCACAGCGGCACAGCGAAGGGACTGCTGGGCTGCGGCGGGAGGGAAGGTGACGCCTTTCACGGGGAACCCCGAGATGCGCTGCACCAGGAATGGGATCAACCAGGAATGGTCCTTCAGGGATTTGTTGACTACAGTATACCAGACAAGCATATAAAATCAAGGTGGAGGCAACTTTATATCCTATTTAGATTGTCCACTAGGCAAGGTGCCAAACAAAACAAAACAAGCAATGTAAAATGAGAACAGGAATATATCCAGGAGTGACTGACCCCCAAGCAGTTGTGGGGCGGAGGGGAGGAAGGAGGGGAATTGCGCAGTCATAAGACCACATAAAATGCACTGAAGCGGCTGTTGCCAGTGAGGAGGAGAAGGAAGAGGAAAAAACAGACTTTAATTCCTCCTCAATAAACGTTGGCATCATCCTTGCAATATAGATATGCCTAAAGTGATTTTTAAATGATCAGTCTAGTTTGGCAGCACTATGCTCAGTGTGCGCTAAATTATCCTGCTTCTCAGCCTGTATGATAGGAGATGTACCTGAAAGGCTTAAACACACATAATTTTAAATATATTTCAGTTAAATGTGAAATATGACATGGTTTAAATCAAGCTTGACAGACTTCTAAACCACACTATTGTAAGGTACCGGCCAAAATCCTACACGTCCAGTTATGATAGATCAGCTGGCAACCAAAAAAATCTCTAGAGGAAAATACTTAATTTAATATACAGTCTTTTAGTATTAATTTACAACAGACAGATTCAAGAGCCTTTTCTGTGTTTTTTCCATATCCATACTGTCAACTGAATTCTCTGTAACTGCAGAGAAGAAAAGTATTGCCAATTAGCCTGACTACTTTTGCACCCTGCTCTCTCACCTAGACTCTCATCTTAATGTTAGCATAGCAATTTCAAGACTCAAAACATAATATAAATGCTGAAGAAGAATATAAGGGTTGCATTTTCCTTTACATAACAATATTTTCGGTGCTTTATTCATTGGACAGAATTGTCCCACAAATAACCAGATCTCTTTAGCGGCACTGTTTCTTTTGCATATCACAACACCAAACCAAACTATTTATTGTAACAGAAGGATCTATGGAAAATAGGCATTCATTTTGCACTGAAACTTCATTTTGCCTGCAGCAAAGCCGTAGCATAGCTGAAGGTCCACTGATGCCCACTGTGGTAGCTAGGAAGTTAACATGCACAGGCACTTTTGAATGAAAATTACTGAGAAATTCAAATAGTGAACTCAAAATGCAACATGCACTTGAGACAAGCTTTGCAGAGATTCTGTCCATTAGCTACTAAAAGAAAGATAGGAAAATAGATAGGTAAATAGACAGACAGATAGACAGAGACTTGGTTTATGTTCTTTCACAAATCCAGAAGGGATACATCTGTGTCTCTGCTGTCATAAAATGTAGGATACATACAGCAAGGCCATGACCAGATGCAAATCTGCTAATTGCCTGGGTGTGCTTGAGTCTGGCCAGCAGTTAACTGATGTCAAACAAAATACAATTAAATTAACTTGGGATTATTATCATTATTTGCTTATTGCTTATTATGGGGTTTCTTTTTTCTCCTTGTATTAAGGTGATAGTGTATAGAGCAAAGGATCTCATATATAGTTATACTGTTTCACCAGTAACATAATCAGTTTATAATAATAGAAATGGGTTGGGAAGATTGTTCTTGCAACATTGATTTTAGACAATGTATGAGGACTTTAAGCTAGATCTAAGATTCAGCTTTAGATTTAATGACATGACTTCATAAGATCTGCTCCATTTGGGTGAACTCAGCAGAAGGGGCACTCTGCCTGTGAAAGCTGAACACAAGTGCTTTCTGGAAAATCAGGAAGAAAATCAGAAGACAGTAATTGGTCCAGAAAAGTATAATCCTAATGTTACAGTGCTTATCCTAAAAATCTAAGAGGATTTTAATTTTATCTAATTCAGAACTCTATCCTTTTTTTTTTTTTTTAATAACCATTCATTTTTGACAGCCTGAAAAACACCAGTGAAAAGAGAGATGTTACACCAAGTTGTTGATTTTGCCTTGCTACTAAGTAAGGAATAACAAGCAATGAAGGGACAGGAACACAGATTGCTGCCAAACTATTTTAAAGGAATCAAAGCAGGAAACTACTGGCCACCAATCATCAGTTTTGCTGAACTCTCAAATGAGAAAGAAGAAAATACTTCTTAATGCAAACATTAAGTACCCAATTATTGATGTTGAGGGGAATATTGTCAAAACTCAGACTCAAATTTTAGCAAAGTATCTAAAGCTAGTTTTAAGTAGACGAGTCCATTACATGTCAACTTAAGTTCTGAAATACACTCTAATAAATATATTCCAATAAATAGATATATTTTTGTTCTTCACTGTGCTGAAACCAAAGCCTTTCAAATATTATTGCAATATTCCCTGTGTATTTTCCACATAGAAGAATTCAGATTTAAGGTTTGTTTTGGTTTTATTTAGTATTTCTCTTCCTTCTCTGCCTTTCTTTTTGTCCTCTGCAAAAGAACCCTAAAAACTCAGAAATACCCAAACATCATCAGAATTAACCTGTCCCCTTAAAACAGCATATTCTGAAGACAATAAGTGTATTTAGGAACATTTCAACCAACTCTCTAATATCTTTGTTTTTCACTGCTACGTACCTGTGTTTGATGTAAGTGTACACAAGGAAAGAACAAAATAACTAAGTAGACTAATGAGCACTTAAATAAATTAAAGCAGGATTAAGAAGCATCTCTTCAAATTTTCGTTGGAAAGTTGTATGGTGGAAAGCCATTTCTGAGAGGATTCTTATTCAGATCTCTTCTCATAAGCCTTAGCTTAAGTGTACAGGGGATTGTTATTTCACTTAAATAAGTTCACCTATCCATAAAGAAGCATATAATAATATGATGACACTTGCTATAAAGAAGTGTCATCCTTTATTTAGTTGGGGGACAAAATTACGAAGGTACAAGCTCATGAGCACACAAGCTGTTGAATAGGTTGGCCTGAGATACAGCCAGCTCCAAGGTAAGGTCAGGTTAGCAAAACACCTGTGAGTGAGATCTAATGAACATTTTTAAGCAACATAGACTCTTTCTGTCTATATTCCCATAAAGAAACTATGGCTTTGGCCTGTAAGTGAGCTCGGCATAAGCAGACTGCTGGAGGACTCTGGTGCTCACAGGGACATCAGCTGCCGGTGTGCAGACAGCTCCCCTATGAGATTCACACTGGCACTCTTATTCCTCCTCCGAAAACCTCCTACACAGCAAAGCAGCATGATTATAACTCACAGTCTTTGAAACACAAATGTAGCCTCATAAGAACAGTGCAAAATAACCCAGTACTAATCAAAATGAGCAAGTTTTACAGAAATTTCTTGAAGATCTTATGAAATTGATTAAAGAATCATATCTATCTCAATATGATGCTTTTCAGAGCATTTAAAATTGCATTTAAGATCCACAAAGATTTATAGTGAAACCTGGTTGACAGCCTAAGCTTTTCTGAAATTGTTGTCTTTGTACCTATATCAAAGCAATGGGCTACCATTATCTGCATATATTTCTCATTTTTCTGCATAAGTATGTGAGAAAAGGGTGCAAGAGGCAGCTACACCTGTTTCTGCTGGTAATGATAGAGGGCTTAGTTTACAGATTTTACATTTACAGATGGAAGTATTTGGGACACATCTTTGACAGTATTTGCTCGGTCTTGGGAAAACTCCATCTAGCCAGAGACAACCTTATGAAATCAAAGCTTGAATACAAAATTAGAGAGGCCCCTGAAAACGGTAATTACCTTAAAAAGGGGGGAAAAATCTTTTCATAGTGAAGCTGCTGTCACTCTGTGGCTTTCTTTACCAAAAAGATTTCATTAATATTATTTTTATGCATCATTTTTGGTAACCAAAATTGTATATCAGCTCCTGTTTTTTCCATTACTATCAGGGAAAAGAATCATGATGGTTGATTAACTAATGGCAATTACATAATCGTTCATTTAACCAGCTTCTGAAAACTGCTTCTTCTATGAGATTCAGAATCTACTAGTGCTCATATTTGTGATGTAGTGTGATAGCACCAAGCTGAAAGCAGAAGATAAGAAATAATATTACATGGTATGCATTTATTCCCAGAACTTACTTTTAAATGTATAGCTGCATGATTTAACACTATGATAATCTCATTGCTATTAATGCAGCAATCCCAGTTGTGGTATCTCAATTTATGAGACTTACTCATTCACATCCATCAAGCTGCTAAGTCTTTCATCACTATAATATTTTCTAAAAGAGATGTATTCAGAGTCACTTTAATTTTTAATGTCAAAACGTATTGTATAGGAAACCTCTCCCAAAAACATTGTTTACGTCTCAGTAAGTCTAAAATTGTTTATTTGCTCTACATTTTTACATTGCTTGACCCAATACACAAAAGATTTCCACTGATATGTTCAGCTTTCAAGCTATTTGGACCCAATATTCTTCCTATTGATGAGCTGTTAGTGGTATTACTCCTAGCCATGCAGAACATACAGTTGAATATATATTATATATATTATAAAATTCATTTATGCTGTTATCTAGAATATCAAACTGAGGGTATTCAGAATGACATGTGCTTTGCTCATGATAAGTTTTCTTTTTTGTGAGAACCTCATGGAACCTGTACAACTTAAAGCTGTGCTTCTTACTTCTAACACACACTATCAAGGCTGATGATATATACCCAAATTTGTAAAGCATTTAAGCACATGCTTTTCTTTGTGTATGCACAAAAGCATTTTGCTAGGTTGGAATTAAAGACATTCATAAAAGTGTAAACATTCTCCAAGTGAGATGTAAGCAGCTTAATGAGTGCTCTACTAAAACACAGTCAACATAAGCACATGCTAAAAGTAATGGATTTAAGCACGTTGTTAAATCAGAGCCTGAATTAAAATTGCAGGGCCAATTTCCATCTCCTCAACATTACGATTAATACAGTCAACCAGCAAGGACTTGCTAGAGGATGTATAATATCTTTATTAGCATCATTTAGTGTGGTCCATTGCTCGTGCTCAGGTGACTGAAGCAGCCATTGTGCTAATCAGAACATCACACACATGATCCCGGCACTGAGCCCAAACAGGTGTGCAAACACCTTTAAGGTAATTTGTTTTATCATGCAGCAACACCAGCATGGAAAACATGCGAAAATGTAAAGAAAACACATTGTGAAGTCATTGATCTCTGGAGAAAGGAAGATCTAATGTGGACCCACAGATGTTACCACTGATCACACCTAAGAAACAGCTACCCACTTGGCTTTCCAGTAACCAGAACAGAATGGGACCTGGCCAAAGCAAGATTGCCAGCTCCAGGGTTTTCTGAATGTGTTCTCGTGTTCTATTAGCAAGTCTTATCCAAGCAGAGTTCACACACATGTGCAGTCCACTTGGCACATCCTGAGTGCTTAAACTTCCCATGTATATCCTACACAGCCCTTCAGCTGCATGTGTGCAATAGAGCCACTGGGAACAAGCCATCAGCTATGCCCCCTCTGTCACAGGAAACCACACGTAGGAGACTTGACGGTTCACAGTATATACACTGCATAATGCATTTGTCCATATTTCCAGGACTAACTGAATTACAACTATGTACATCCTGTTGCATCCTGAGTGTTTAGGATTTCAGGATATATCAAAATGGTTTGAAAACTAAACAAAGCATAGACTGTAAGTAAGAAAGCCTCTGTTTACAGAGAAAGGGACAGAGCAGGTGTAGTGGATGCGAAGAAATAATGACTCTCTGCCATCTAGAGGCAATTCAGGTATTTCCTTTCTTATCCTCTTATAAAAGCTACCTTAGTCCATCCACTCAAAATGCAGATATCCTATACTGAGTTTTTTAAAAAGGAGCTTAATCTCAAATTTGTTAAGCAAGCAAGGAAGTAAATCAACTCTTTATAGAAAAGGGAAGTGGGTTAACCATCAGTTAAATATCCAGGTCCTTGTACTCCTGAGAACGTCTGTCTTACATAAACTCAAGGCTGATTTTCTGCAATTCAGAAAGGGTTTAAGATGCTTTCAGAGGCAATGAAAATGTATGGCACATGTAAGTATGTATACATTAGAGTATGAGGAGAGGAAAAAAAAAAACTTGAAGAGCAGTACCTGCTTTGATTAAACAGATCAACCTGAAAACTACAACTGCATTGGCAATATAAATGCAGTTGGACAGTAAAAAACAGCATATATAAAATTTCCACTTGTCTCCCCTACACATGTTTGTTTTTATCATTATACTTCAGCAAATAAAATTAAAATATTCCAACTAGGTCTTCAGAAATTTTTTACTAACTCTTGCTCCACTTAAATGCTTGCTGGCTTACTTAGAGTTGAAACATTGCATTAAGAAAGCAATTTAAACAAACAGCTATGAAGCAACTCCAGACATGTTTAACATTTATTGCTTTTATTACCACTCATTCTGCAGGCAATAAATATTTTCCATCTTTGCCTATGAAGTTTTACACAGACTAAGTTAAATTTGTCTTATATCAATGTAAAATAATCGCCACAAAGAGTGTTGCTTAAAGTAGAGATTCCCAAAGTGCATATGTATACCACCAATCCAAAGCACTTCCAAGTGCTTTGTTGATGGCAGCAACTAATGTCCCTAAGAGGTAATTCAACCCAGCTGTGTTGGTGATGCCTCTGCACACCTGGAACCACTGGCAAGAAGGGCTTACCCTACAGTCAAGTCACCCAATATAGAGAGAAGAGGTAAAGGGATGGACATAGGGATGACAGGTTTGCAGCACCAAGGATATAATATTGGTCATGAGATTGAAGTCTCTGTAAGAAGCCTGTAGTCTTAAAACTGTTTGAAAGTTGTACACATTGGGGAAGAACAATATCTAGGCTCTAGACTACCTGTGTATTAGCTGGATTTTTGGTTTGTGTATATCAAAAGGGAATGATTTGGCAGAGCAAGGATGACAAAGCTTGCTGAGAGTTTTGACAGAAGAAGGTGGCAGATTGAAAGCAGTTCCTTCCACCATCTGCACACTTCTGTTCCAATTTGTACTGGCTCCTGCAATATGAAGCTCTTTACACACAATGCAGGAGGCAGTAAAATATCCTGTCTTCGTTTATTTTCATAACTTGCATTAGCATTATCATTTTGACTGAAATTTTCCATGCCAGGTGTCTACACAGACGGCTGGATTTGGGGAGGGTTTTTTTTTGTTTTTTAAATTTCAGCCATCCTGTTTAGGTGTAACTAAACAAACAATTTTGTAAACACTTCAAAGGGACCAGGGGAGGTGCAACAAAAACAAGTATTAGTATGACTGTTACACTAATAAATTCTAGTACCTCTTATAATTTAAGAAAGATCTTTATATTTGCTAGGGAGTCACCATTCTCCACCTTTCAAAAGACTGAAGTTCATGCATATTTGGCCAGGCTCTACATCCATGGAAAAAACAGTCTCTTGCATGCGTTCAGCAGAGATTTTCAAAGAGCGTAATAGCTAAGTTGTCTAAAGAGCCTGTCTAGAATGATTGTGGGCCTCATAGCTCCTGCAAACCAAACAGTCCTCTTTGGACATGCTTCAATGAATTAATGCAGGATTTTCCCTAAAAATGTCACAGAGACTATTCAGAAGACACTGGAACTGATCAAGCATAGAATTACTAAGGAGGGCATTTTGAAGCATCTCAGTAATCTCATTTATCCCCAGCCTCTTTTTCAAACTGCTTACAAACTCCTGAGAGAATCAATGGAGGTTCCTCTGTTTATTTTAATCCCACCTACAGGATGTTGAGAACAAGGAAAAACCTGCAGTAATTTTCAGAGACCAAATTTTGTTTCTACCCACACAGCCATTACCTGTGGGCAAGATGGAGAGAGCTCAGATTTGTAGATACGCATTTGCAGACCCATGAGCTGCATCCACTCCAAATGTGACATAAAGCTGCTCCTTTTTAGTGCCCAGGCAACGCAGAAGATGTGGATGCAGCCCAGCTCATGTTCTATTCAAAGGCAGAGAAGAAATACAAAGCAGAATGTGGAGCCTCCAAGAGAAAGCAGCTAAGCACAAGGCAGGAATGATGGTTGTGGCTGAAGTGCAGCCACTTTGCGATCATTCTTGAATACAATCCAACTCTGTTGCTGGTTAGGAATACCCAGACTGTGTGACACTGGTGGAAAATGCCCTCCTCATAAAATCTGTATTTTTCACAGTGTTAAAAATATCTGAGAAACTGTCGTTTTTCCACTAGAACTTGGAGTGACAGACACATTGCTGTTGTCAGGCGGACTGTATTCAGATTTACCACTGCCTTCACGAGGGCCTCTGAGTATTCTGGATCTCTGCTCTCCTTACCAAATATCTCCAGTAACGTGAGCCTAGCCACCAGCAAGATTGGAACCAAGGTTTTGCTCATCTTCTTACCCTCCCCAAGAGTTAACGAGGAAGAAATGAGACTTGGTGCACCTACTGCATACTTTTTCAGCAACTGAACTTCACTTTTTGCCTGAAAAAGACAATTCAGTTGACAATAACTTTCTGGATGAGCAGTCCAGCAACAAAGGAGGTCTCTCAGGGAAACATGAGATGCATGCCTCTTTCGAAAACCTGAGGCCCAGAAGACTGACCAGATAGCTACAGAGAAGGAGGAAAGGCGGGAGGAGGGGGGAAAAAAAAAAGCCCATGACATGAAAGCCATGACACTGAAATTCAGCTAGGAAAAATTTTGGATAAAGCAGCAGGCAGAAAAAATGCTCTGAACTGTGAAAAAGGAAATTATTTTTCACTGTTTGGTTCACACTGTGTTCAGGGAAACGGTGTTTTTTCTTCTTTCTTTTAAATGATCAGGATTGCATGAAAGAAATATGATTCCATTATCAGTTTATTCTCCTATTGGGAAGAAGTCATAAGCCTCCCTAAAATTGACTGTTTGGGTCAAAGTATGAGGTTATTATATTCTATCACATAGACAACACTTGCATCGTAAAGAGAAAATTCAATTGCAGTATTATCTGTTTACCAATATATCTTAATGCTACCGGGTATTATCATCAACTTTTCCTCCTGGAGCTTACCTTCTGCATCAAAGTTAACATACCTAATTGCACACCACCACTTTATACAAGATTTTAAAGACTGAACTCAACCGAAACTGCTTCTGTGGTAGTGCTAGAATAGACACTTAACATCCAATCACTGGAAAAGTTATTCTGTTCTGTAAGAGTGTTTCTCAAATTCTTTGAGAAGACTGTGTGGTTTGTTGGTTTGTTTCCCTATTACCCTGAGCTGGCACCAGTTCAAAGTCTCCGGAGGTGAGGAGAGAAAATTTAGCCATAATTCCTAAGTATTTATACTTACTCTCTTCCCTCCCTTCGGAGGAACTGAGCTGCTGCCAGCCATTAGAGGTGGTTACCTGTTCTTCCATTACATTAGGCATTAAGGAGGCTCTTTCTCACCCTCTTCCTCCTCAAAGCCCACCAGCAGTTCCACAGGACTGGGTGACACTAAGAGCTAGCAGCCCACTCTCCCCAACAGGCACCGATCCCGCTGCTTCCTCCCTCCTTCGCACCACCCAAACTACTGCGCACTCCTATCAGCCCTGGCATTTGTTGGGCCTGCCCGTAAGTGAATTTAAAGCTTTACCCCAGCAGAAAACCGGCTCCAAAAGAGAGGGATTGTTTTCTGCTAGCTTACGGAGCTCCGTCGCCTCGCAGAAGTGTCTGGCAGGCACTAAGGCTGGCACGGGGGAAGCGCATGACTGCAGAGCCAAGAATAAGCGAAGAGAAAAGAAGGCAGGAGCTGAGAAGCAGAATGAAAGATTATCTTTTAAATAAGGCTAGGCTTAAGAGCATCGCCAGATTTAGACCCGAAATCTATAGGCCTCACATGACCCCTTTCCTACAACAGCATTTCCTAATGAAGCAGTAACAGGAGTCACGCGCCTTTATCTCATCCCAGCAGCATCTGTCTGACTGCCAGACACAGTTAACTGACGGGAAAGTTTTTGCTCATTCTTCTGGCATTCTTTCCAAAGATATGACAATATTTCACAGAGTAATACTTTCTCTGTGACTCAGTACACTTCAGAGAAACAGCAAGATAACATGAATTTCACTTCTTATCTGTATGGATCATGAGGTTGTTTTAATTCATACAGTTACAGAAAAATCAGTCATGCTAACCCAGATGCCACGGAACTGCCAAGACAAAGGAAAAATTCCCAAGAAATTTTTATAGATATGACCCTATTTAGCAATAGTATCTCCAAATGCAGATAGTCCCAAATAGTTATCACAGTATCTTGCTGCTCTCAGACACTGTACGAAAGGATGAAAGCTAACTGACATTAAAACGAGAGTACTACTCATTGCAAGGGGCTTTTCATCGTAGTCAGTCATCCATTTGCCAGGGTTATTTGCCTGGTTGGTTTAGCTCCAATCCTATTTTCAGCATGGTCCTCATCCTGTTTCTCTTGTTCAGACAAATCTCCCTTGGCTTCATATGACATTCAATGGTGATTTTGACTAAATGTGAAAAACAAGATATGAAGCTTCATGACTGATTTGTAAAGAAAAATGAACTTCCTTTTGGTGGTTGCTCAGGGAAACTAGGACAGCAATATGTAGGTGTTAAAAAACAATATATAAAATGTAACTGCTCATTAGACAGTAACGTACTATCAAGATTAACAGCCATTTAGTTTTTCTTTGGAGGGTTTTCTCTATGACAAGTTACAGCTGTCAGAGCTTCAGCAGAACTTGATTTTTTTGGCAGAAAACAGATCAATTTGCAGTTTGCTGAATGTTTTCCAAGTGTAGATCCCCATGTAGTTCCCCATAGCTCCATTTGGAAGAAGCTCCAGCTGAACCAAGAAGCTAGCTGCACTGCAAAAGTTATGCCGAGGCTATCACACAGTCCGGTAGGATGCAACAGTGAATTACAAAAATATTGCTTCAAAGGTTTCACAGATCCCTCTGCAGAGTTGCTCTGAAGCCTCCAAAATACACAAGTTTTGGAATACAGGCATACGGTAGCTTCAGAGCTAATGGTGTGCCTGAGATCTGCTGACAACTGCGTTGTTCTAACCACGGAGCAAAGTCAAACCAAGTCAGAACGTCAAGCTGTCTTCTAGCAGAGGCATGTGCAGGAAAGCTTTGCACATTCCTGTATATTGCAATAAAAGCTCACTGAACAATTCTCACAGAATAGTTCATTCAGAGATACTGATTTAGTGGGTACTCAGGACTCACCGCCAGCAGGCCACCATTTGCTTGAATTCAGTGCTCAGATTTGATTCATATCTAATAAAATATTGATCCCACTGTTTAACTGAAATAGTCAAAATCCAAGCTGTGTTTAGTTGCAGATGGTCAGATACGCTGCTGAGTGTTTGCACACTTTCCCAACTGGATGAGCTTACAGGCTTATTGAATGTGACTTGTGCAACTGAAAGTAAAATTCAGCTCTTTCCCACAGGGCCTGAAACCTTGGGGTTTGCATTCCATGAAAATCTGGAATTGCCAGACTATCTTGAAAGCAAGAAAAGGTAAAAAGAAAGAAAAAGCCTATCTGAAATGAATCCATTTAACAGTTCCAACTTACTTTACACTATTTACCCCAGCCTTAATTAAGATCAGCTCAGGACACCTTTTGCACATAAGCATGCTGGAGATATTTAATCTCTTCTAATATGCACAGGCATATAATTATCACCATGGGGTATCTAGGGAGACAGCAGTTTGCTAAAAGAAAAAATAGAAAAGGTGAAAAATGCTGGAAAGGCCCTTTCCTCCCACTCCCTTCCCCAAATAAATTGAAGGGAAACACAAGCTCCTCTCACTAAGATATCTTAGTCTCATTTAAAAGGTCTTCTCAGAGGGCATGCAGTGTCAATGCACGTGGTATCAGTGAGCCTATTCTTTTGATTAACCCAAGATGAGGTTCCCTAAAACAAGCAAGCAATTTCAGAATAAATATCTCAATCTGATGAACATGTAGCCATGCTAATGCCATTTTCAATGCAGACAGTCATACAGCACTTACGAAAATTCCACTAAGCTACTCCAAACTGTGAATTTCCTTCCAATTTTTCCTTTGAAGTCAGATATTCACTTTTGTTTTTAAATAAAGCTATTGAATATTGTGGTCTTTTCATAGATTCATATCTTAACATTGATTCATAAGTTCTGTGTATAAACTCTTTTTACATCTCTTTTACACAACATTTTACAAAAATGACAACTAAAAACTGCTAGTCAGGGCAAATAAGGAAGTCTCTCACTCCCAAAAGCAGGATAGGACATTCTATTTTAAGGTAGGACTCAAATGTATTGTTTGGTGATTTGTAAATTTTTTGGCCCATCAGTTTCCCACCTGTAAATGATGGATGCTTCTGCTCAGTTTTACAGAAGACTAGATACATTCATCTCTTTCAAGCTTTGGCTCTCTGGCATAGAAAGATCTTATAAAACCAAAGCAGTACTGCTGTGCATTAGTGTTTCTGTTGATCAGGCACCCAAGGCTAAAGTAGAAGCTATACATTATACTCAGATTAAGATATGTAAGGAAAAAATGTGAAATAAGTTACTTGTGCTCACAACCATTAATCTTTCATTTCTTAAGCAAATCTTTTGCAAAATACATTTAAGTCAATCATGGTTCCGGAAATAAAAAGGACAAAATAGAAAGTTATCATCAGTCAAGATGAGAAAGAGAAACATAAATTCTGTAACAGAAAACAAAGGCTAAATCATAACTAGCTGTGCTGTTGTTCTAAAATAACAATGTAGTAATGTTAACATCTAAAATAGCACTAGTTAAGTTAATTGCTCTACAGGAGTATTTGTAAACATCTAATAGAGGCCTGAATATATACAATGAAAATAAATATTTGAAAAATTTGCTGCTTGCGAATACTGTTGGTTATTTTACTGGTAGATTGCAGCAGACAGGAGAAAACTATCTTTTCCATCCCATTCTACTCATTGGTTTATTTTGTGTTGAAACAATCTACTTGCCCTTGGAGAAGGCCACAAACTGCGCTGGAACCACCACAGGAAATTTTGAGAAGAAGGGTGCTTTGTAGCACCTAGGGTAGTAAATTGTATGGAGAGAAAATATCCAGTAAAACAAGCAGTTCTCTCTAGTCAGCTTTTCATACTTGAATGCCAGAAATAATTGCTGATCCACGTACTGCGAGTTATTGCAGTCCTGCCTGGTGGCTCAGCAGCAATATACTCCTGCTAATCCTAATAAAGTGCGACAGGTGAAAGTTCTGTTCTTGTGGGGAAAGGAATTGATATTTATTCTAAACCCAGCCCCTTCAATATCATGTTTTTTAAATGTCTTCACTAATTAGTTTTGCTGCTTGAGGGGTTGTTGCTTCCTTTTTTTTTCCTCTCTTCTCTCTAATTATCATAATTTTCTAACCTTGTCAAGCTGTGCTATTGTTTCCTAAGCTTTAAAAGCACAGCTGTCACAGAGAACGCCTTGATGCTTTGTGTCCTTTTATATTTTTGTTTATCTTCCCTTCTTCAAAAAGGGGTCACTGTGCACATCTAATATCAGTTTATTAGTTAGGTTTCAGGTAATGAAGCAAAGCACAACTTCGGAAGGAGAGTTTGGTCAGAGCTACTTAGGAAATATGTTTTCCAGAACAAAATATTTAGAAAAACTCTATTTCTATTTTAAATAAAATATATTTTTTTCAGGAAGAAACAGAAATTAAAAAACAATCAGACTTTAGTATTATAATACTTTGTGTTCAGCTTGCTGATATCTTTTTTTTTTTTTTTTTGGAGGATTTCACAAAATGCTGAAAGATTCTATAAATACCTAATGTTTCTTATTTTGGTTTCAAAACCAAAAAATAACCATTCTCTACTGAATTACTTTTTTAATAGAACACATTCAACAAGTTCTAGTTAGGCTGACATCAAGCATAAAATGAAACTTGACATTACAGGAGCAGATACCTGAAGCAAAAATTATTTGTGATTTGAGAAAAACAGCTGAAGCTTTCACTTATTTAGAAAGGATGGGAGTAAGACTAGAGATGACTACAAAAATGGTAGAGAAATATTTAACAATTAGTAGGGAGGAATAGAGCCCTCTAGAGGGAATATAAGTGTTCAGAACTATTAACAATAAACTATATATATACATCACATATATGTATGTATGATGGCATGGGAGGAAACTGAATGAGCTTAGGAGAAAATCACTACAAGGATAAATTTGCAAAGCCCCAAAGTGAGAGCTTTTGAGCACTGTTACAGAATCCTCAGGCTTGGGATAGAATATGAAGAGAGATCTCTATGACATTATGAGAACTAGAGTGGAAATAGTGCAAATGTGGGAGGCTGACTTCCCAAACTCGGAATATAAATGCCATCACTAACAGCCAGAAGCTGAGATAGTCTTGCACATGCTAAAAGACAGATTTCTTTAATAAATACCAAGTAAGCCAACAAAAAATGGTACTTTGGACATCAGTTTAGCAACAAGCAAGATCTTGCAAGACAGCTCTTCAAAGAAAATAATCTTGGGCTGAGTGATCATGAATCTTTATTAATCTATGAGATAGATAACAGCTCTGTCTATGCCTTATGATTGGAACTTTAGAAAGGAACTAAAGAAACCATGTGTTGATGCAGAATGAATTCAGGAACACAAAGCTTTTAACACATAGAAAGTAAGGAATTACTTTAAATCAAAAGGCAGGCACTATTTAGACTTTGCATTGCAAGGGGAAAAAAAGCTAATAGAAAAGATTTAGGGGATTTCTTGAATGAATCAGCCCCTTTTGTACACATGCAAACCTACCAAGAACAGAGGGAGAGATTCCTTAGAAGTTAGAGAATATAGAAAGGAAGAGAAAACGTTTGCGATATTTCCTGAGACAGTCTTTACATTTATCGTAAAAGAGCAAAAATTCTTTACATATTTTTAAAAACAAAGCAGCATTGGGAAGAAAGAAGCTGCAGTACTGCAAAGATAGACTAGAGATCAACATTGATCTAGGTCTGACCCACATGTTAAATGGGTATTTTGCCACCATTTTCTGTAAAGCTGATGATGGAGACAATAATAGAATAAGGACTAAAAGTGAAGACAGAGCATTGGAAATTATGACAACTGAGAGAGAAAAAATGATAATATTCCTAATAAGTAATAAAGCAAAAATAGGAGGGGATGAATATTCTCCATCCTAGAATACAGAAACAGGAAATTGGCAAAAAAAATTCCAAGTCCATCCGCAAGGATTTATGGAGGTAGTGTTCTACAAGTAGAGAGCAGCAAACACAGAAACTGTATTGCAAAAAAAGAGAGAGGACAAAAACTATTCAGGAGCCTCTAGGCTTACTAAACCAACTTAAATCCAATGCAAAATTCTAGATTAGCTTTTGGAAGAAGACTCGTTAAGGGCAGAGAGATAAATGGAAAGTAGTATAAATTATAATGGGGTTTTATCAACAGTAGATTATCTCAGATGAATCTAGTACCTCTTTTCCTAAGATATCTGATTTATTAAACAGAAGAATATTATTCATCATAGATTTAAATAAAACATTTGATACAATAGCCCCACAGAAAAAGTTTGCTAAAGATGGAGAAGCCAACTGCTAAAACAAGGTTTGTAAAGCAGCTGAGGATGTGACTAAGGGGGGACAACAGACCATACTGACTAAGTAGCCATGGAGCGAGGAGAGGTTACTAGCTGTCTTACCAGCCATCAGTCCTGTTTAATAGGTCATTTAAGGATATAGATGAAATTAGCAGATAATGTTAAGTTGTGCAGTATTGTTATTACAAAGACCAGATCATTAAATGACGTTATTGATTGAAATGATATAATAATATATGATTTAATAATAGACCAGATTCATGCACTTAGGAACATCTATTAAGAACTTGTGCTTTAAGGCTCATTAATTACAGGTGAATGCATAAGTAAAAGTGGGTATATTAGCCTATTGGAAGATGTCTATGGATAGTCATTGCTGAAGCTACGAAAGGGCTAAGGAGACTCAAGAATCCATCAGACAAGATATTTTATTTGTGAAAGAAACTGAAAGGAATGTTGTGTGCAGTTCTGGTCAACCATTTTCAATGAAGATGAACTTAAATTGGAATAACTGCAAAGAAAGCTTGTTAGAATCGATTGTTACAGCAGTCCCTAAACTTGGGGATCTTATGAGCACAAAATCAAATGGTAATAAAACACTGTGAATACAGCAAGTTCAGGAAAAGACTTCCAGATAGAATTTCCTTGCTTTCATTACACTACTATTTTAATTTGAAGACTAGTAAGCTTACGCATGGATCGTATAACTAGATAAAAGAATTCCTCAATGTAGGTAAGTTTGTTAGACGAATAAGGATTCTTAAATAGCTACACACATCCAAAAAATCACATGTGCATACGTATGAGGCATATCCGAACCACATATCCAAGCGGTCTGGTAAGTGATCACCACACTTGGAATCAGGAAGGACTCTTTTTTCCTTACAGTGGGTCTGCAGCATTCACTGGCTGGAATTTTGGTTTGCTTTTCCTCGTTTCTCTCTGTAGCATGCAGCAAAGATTAAATCCAGGTGGGAGTTTCATTTAACAAACACCAAGTTAGTGCAGGGTACGGGACACAGGTGATCATTTGCATTGCCTTTGAGACTCGTCACATTTGTGCCTTGGCTCTCTTACTACCAGCCTTAATGGTATATGGTAATGGGAAAACTTTTGTTACCAGCAGCATACAGTAGCATGTTAGGCAGATATTTAGAAATCTTACTGAACTAAGTATCTATTTGGGTGCTTGCGCACAGCTGTTGGAAACTGAACTTTAAATATAAAGTATGCCTTCCTGTGTAATAGTACTGTGTGAAAGAGAGCAAGGTTCAGCTCACCTACATCAGGCACTTAAAAGCACAGAGTGTCCAGATCACATCTGATTTCAAATCTGGTTACAAATTAAGCAGTGCATAAAATAACAATTTTATATTCAATAGCTAACTGGGGAGCAAGGAGGTAGGGAGAGAACTACAAGAGGGGGAAATTATTTCCTCCTGAAATCTGAGGATGAAACAAAGCACTACTTTTGATATTTGAATTAACTGACAATTCTCTATCAACAGGCAGGTAAAAATGACTTAATAATTCTTGTAATTGCCCTTAGGAAAGACAAGAGAAGGAAAATGGTACTGGATGGTGTAAATGGACATTTTGCCATTTTAAGTTGCTATTTGCAGAGTTTACAGAGTTCTTTGTTACTTCTGAGGTACTTCCCTTACATTTCTGGCTGTAACCAAAAAGTATGGTACCTAAGGAGATAGTGTTCCCATCTCACTCTGGCTTGTGTCACATGTAAGCAGTCTTTCTTGTTCTTAAGTAACAGTCAACGGAGAATAATATTTCTGGAGCTGCATTTAGGGCAGATGTTGCTCCTGTTCCTTGTAGCTACTGCCCCTGCATTACTTTCCTGGAAGCAGCCAAATCCAGTGCTTCTCTCATGCTGCTTTTGAATCATCTGTGATTCAACAGCACCATAAACATATCTCTCACTTAGCAAATGAAAAAAAAAAGAAATATTTATTGCTACTTGCAACATTTACCACTGGCTGAAGACCCTCTGACCTGGTTGGAAGAGTCAGGGTAATTGGGACTATCTGGTGGAACCAGCTGGGTTCTGCTTGAACGCCCAGCTACCATAGTGCATCTCTGCTCTCAGGCCTTTATATCTCCTGGCACGTAGATGCGGAATTCTGCAGTTTGCTCAGGCTCAGTCAGGCTCCAGCCTGTTGCTCCCAAATACTCTGAATACCGCTTCAGCAGATCCAGTTGGGTTTGGACACAGTAAAGGTTTTCCTCTTGGGATCTGCAAAAGCAGGTGATTAAAGTGACCCAAATTGGAAAAGTCAAAACTCAGTCACAAGAATCCTTCACATGTATCTTACCTTTCTTTTTGCTGGTTTTCTTTATTCATAACATAGAGCAAGCTGAGTACTTCTTACAGTCACAAGGAAAACCCTCCACAATGTTCAGTGTGACTGCCTTGCTGTGAAGAGTTACTCTTGGCCGTAGCCTCCCATCACCTCAGCAGTCTCTCTTTTCTAGCCACATTGCCTGCCTCTCCAATGTATTGTACCTTTGTACAGTAGGTGAAGATATTCCCAAAGCCTACCTCCTGGCATATTCTTCCCTACAAGCAGCCTGACTTCACCGTAGGTTTGTGCAGCTTCCAAGCACCACCTGCCCATTTGCAGACTGCAGAACTCCGCGGCGAAGGCACCACGGGCGCTTTCCAGGAGCAACGCCATATCGCCTCTTCTGTCTGACCTCACTGCTTCAGAAGTGGTTGGATTAGCAGGATGATGCAATAAGTACCAGGCTAATCTATATGTCAAATACAAGTGCCTTGAAAACCAGCTTATAAACGTGTACTTGAGACAACTGGAAATTACCAGCACAGTCATTCAAAGCTAGTCTTAGGGATATAGCAACTGCCAAACAATGCAGTCAGGCAGGTAT
Organism: Rhea pennata; assembly: GCF_028389875.1. Lineage (NCBI taxonomy): Eukaryota > Metazoa > Chordata > Aves > Rheiformes > Rheidae > Rhea > Rhea pennata. The sequence goes on from NC_084666.1 coordinate 44,135,829, forward strand.
TTTGGCCTCAGGGCCAACCTCTAAGCTGTGCTGCTCCGAAGCTCTGTAGCCTTTACGTTTTCTATGTTCTTAGGCTTAGCCTTGGAAAGCGAATGGAGCGAGCTCTGGCAGACTGCCAAACTGCAGCTACCTTATGAGTTTCATTGCTTTATGTTCTAGCTTGACTCTTTAATAGCATCACAGACAACTTTAACTGAGCTTCCTGCATTTAGGCAAGCAGAAATATAAATTCAAATAGCAAAAACTACGTTACACAAAACATTCATAAAACCTAACATGGACATTTGCCCAGTTGTTCACACCTTGAATTACATCTGTATTCACCACATACCGTATTTAATACAGCAGATGTAAACAGTCATTCACATACTTCTCATGTTATTCCCCTCACAGTAGAAAGGTTCATGAAAGCAACAGCACCTTTGATCCAGACCAGCATGGGTATCACGCAGATCTTAAGTCAGAAAGGGAATCTTTGCTCAGTCTAAGCTTTGACATTCCTGCCCATAGGCATCGTGAATCAACCTAGACAACGCTGAAGGGAAAGGAGAGAATCACCCAGATAAGCGCATCTTTGAAAAATCCATTTTTTTGCATTTGTTTTTAGGTCCTAAGCATTGAACCCCTAGGCTTTGCTATTAGACTCCTCTTTGGAATTACCTAATTGTTGAAATGTGTTGGTTTATTATTATACATACTAAAACACACTGAACATTTTAGCAAATTTATACATTGTTGCTATTTGGGAAAAGGTTTATATGTCACCATCAGCTTCTCAGTTCCTGCTTCAGTAGTATCAGTGTAAGCCATACGTTAGACTATTCACAGCAAGAGACAGAGAAGACTGATGAAAATACGGCATTGGTATTACGTGAACTTTCCTTATCCTGCACAAAGTTCAGTATTGGTCCTCCACTGAAAATTAAAAAATGAAGCAAAACAACAAGAAAGCTAAGGATGAGCGAAAAATTATTGAAAAGCACATGAAATGAATTCCATTTTTATCAATTACGAAGTTCACTGTCCTCTAACAGCAAAAAATATGGTCTTTATTGTCAGAAATAGGATAGCAGTCTATGTTTTTAGAAAGCTAAATTAAGTTGTCTGTAAGTCTCTCTAGTCTGAGGGATGGGGAAACTTGAGCATCCTGTACAGTTTGTCACGTTTGTGAACGGTGAAAATATGAAGCCTTATGCAGTGATTTCCTCCTTTCCGTACACCTTTGATTTAGTCAGGGGAAGGAGCTCTGGAAATATTCCTCATGCTACAGGGAGCATGCTCATGCTCAGGGAGCCTTTGGCTGCCTTAATAACTCAGCGTGTGCAGACAGAGACCCAAACAAAGGCAATTTTGTCAAAAGTGATTTCCTCACTCCTTCTAGGCAAATTTCAGTCACTATTCTTTACACTCTCCTCCCATCCCACTAACCTCTCTTCCCCCCTTTCCTGTTCAGTTGCTCAGATCAGTGCTACCTTATCGCCCCCATCTCCTACTTCCCAGTCACTCCAGTCACTGATCCCACCGCACTGGGAAGCCAGGGAATGCCAGCACAGGGGACAAACCACCTGGCAGCGTTACCTTCCTTCCTCGCAAAGGAAAGTGCCAAATCCCATGTGGCTGCTGCCACCCCTCCAAATCCAGTAGGCCTGGCCTTCAGTAGGTCTTCGTTAAGATTTGGATACCACAGCTTCCAAGAAAGGACTTCTTTTTTTACAATAAATGATTTTTGGTACATCCAGCAGTTTTAACTAGCTTCTCTCACCTATAGCACGTATTTATACCCTGGCATTTATAACTCAAGTATTCCAGTATGCCCTACTTTTATTTTCCCTTCCAAGCAAGCAAAATAACATATGTTAAGGTCTAAAAGACTGTAACAAGCACTTGTCAAATAAAAGGTCCAAGCACATTTGAAAAGCACATTTGAAAAGCACATTTGAACTGAGTGCTTAAATGATTAAAGTTATTGAAGAGTCTTAACAAATGCTGTCTACATCTAACAGATTTTCCGTTACACATTACTGTGGATTGCCAAAATGCTACTTAACTCAATATCAGTCACTATAAGAAAATAAGGTAACTTGTCATAGGAAAGAAGAACAAGAACAAGAAGAAGAACAAGAACAAGAAGAACAAGAACAAGAACAAGAAGAAGAACAAGAACAAGAAGAAGAAGAAGAAGAAACAGAAGAAGAAGAAGAAGAAGAAGAAGATAAAATTTTCCTGACATGTCTGTGTGTGGAAAACATGAAAAAAAACCTTACAGTTAATAGGGGCTCTTTCTTCCTTTATAGGTAAGGCCCAATGAGTATGTTATCTAAGTGCTATAAATGAAAGAGCAATTTGTTATTTGCTGTGAGATAACTATGTCAGTACTCTATAGACTGCAGAGCACCTGACAGTGAAGTGAGAAAAGACCAGTTTATTAAATCCATTACATTCCAGAGAACAAGATTTTCTCCTCCACTAGTCCCCTAAGTGTATTACCTAATACACTCTTAAATATTAATCTGTTACTGATTATTCATTTTTATGAATGCTCCAGACTTAAAGTTCTGAAGTGCCCCAGTCCAGTTTTTATTTCTGTTGTGTTGATCTTCTAGGCATTCAGTTTCTCACACGATTTACAGGCAACAATTATATTTAGAAACATTTTTCTTAAACAATTATGCATACAGCAACTTCTCAACTATCTTGGAAGAATGAAGTGTTCTATTTGGAAGTCTCATTTTTTAAATCTCTCCATCTATAATCTTTCCTTCTCATCTGCACTTCACAGACATTTACCTCTGTCCTATTTCTTGTTTTCTCTCCCTCCTTCCTACAGCTTCCCATCAAGGTCCTTATCAGCAAAACGTTCTCTTCCCACAACTTAGGCAGATCAGACTGCAGCTTTATTCCTTTGGTTCCTCCAGCACTTTCACACTCTGTAAACATTCATGTGATCTTAAAAGATTACAGGTTCTAAGCACAAATTGGGAGTAGTGGAGTTTTAAATGAAATGAAGGCTACCTGGCAATCACATACCAGTCATCTCTCTTCTAAAGCACTGATTAGAAAGAGATGCATAAAAGGCCAATATTTGGTGTTCTTTATTGTACTGATCAAGCACTTAAGAAAGGTCTACTCACTCTGAGGTCAATAGGGCATAAATCCTTTAACTATGTGCTTAAGGGCTCTGGCTCATCAAATTTTCCGTTGCTTCATTTGTAAGCCAAATTGGGGAGTGTACCTTTGCTCTGATGTCAGTCTACTATTACTAGAGAAATTAGGATGGCAATCTTGAACTGATTAGATGTCAGTGTAATGAATTTCATATACTAGAAGGCAAAAACACTGAAGAATCTAAGGTTTTGCAAGTGCTCCATAACAGAAGTGAAGGCGGCTGATGACAAAATTTATGCTGCATCAAATGAATTCAAATACACAATACCATGTGAAAATGAAAAATATGTAAGAATAGCTTGCACTGGCAAACACTTTTGATTCTAGTTACTCAAATACAGTAACTATCTTTTGCTAGTCCGTTTTATCAAAGCTGGTGGGCAGCTAAATACAACAGAACCATAAGTATCTTAATGGAAGCTTACTTGTTTCCCTGCTCTTCCTTTTGTTCTTAGTTTGTTCCTCCTTCTTATTGAATTTGAATGGCAGCAGGGTCCATTCTATATGTAATCCTGGCCTGGTCAAAAAGACAAAAAGATGTTTTTCATCTACTATATAGCATTTCTATTACCTTGTACTTTGTCTAGGATGAGAGCCTTATATATGCAAGAATATCATAGGCCATCTAAATTCGGGGTTAATTTTACCACTGTCGTTCTCAGGATGAACCTCCTCAACCACAAATCTAATCTTCTTTTCACTGAGGTTTTACATCAATATAATTTAAATGAGTAAATACTTCAGTTACTCCTCTGTACATTTTGAGTGAGAAAGTTAAGTGAGAGAATCAGCTTGTTTAAATCCAAATTAGAAACAAAAGAAGTAATTCAAGAAGTTAAATCACTACAGCCCTTGACCACTTCTCTGCTCAAACATAAACAAAAAACTTTCGGAATGTTTTTCATCGTTCTTTCCTACTTTTTTTTTACCCGTGTTCTATTTAAGCCCTTTTACAAGGTCACAAGAAGGACTGCTCTTGATAAGAATTTCAAACCATTTTACTGACAAAGTTGTGGAAACTATGGGGATACATTAAGAAGAATAAAACTGCCAAGTTCTTAAATGTTTATTTGCCATATGACTGATTCCGCTCAATATTTCATGAAAATGAAGAAGGGAATGAGTAATAATGCTATCAACTGCTCACAGTATATTAAAGCTATACCTCAGTTAACAGCTCCTTCAACTACTCTGAATGTTTTCCCCTCCTGTATTCAAGTAGAATTAAGATTATACGACAGTTGTGTAATATCTTTCACAATATAGACATCTCTGTGAATCAAGGCAGCCAAAGGAGCAAGTTATTGAGCAACATGCAGAAATCTCAGAGTGAAAATCTCCTCTATTCCTGCTGATCTGCTTGTGTGCTCTAAGAACAGTTTGCCATCATTGCAAACTCAACTGATACTATTCATATTGCAAATCACGCCTGACATCACTACCTTCTTTATTACTATCTAAAAGTCTCCGTTGGTCTCTATCTATTTGGAAAATAATTCTCTTTAAATTTCTTCTAGCTCTGCTTTGGAGAAGCCCAGACATTTGTCAATGATAGTTTCACCTAGTGACCAAGGATCTCCCTTTACACCTATTCCCTGGAATAGGTATAAAGGGGTTGATGCTAAATGTTTGGGGAGACTAGCACAAGCTTTTGTTTTAATATTCACATGTCTTGACCCTGAAGCATCAGCAAGTTCAAAATGTAGTCAGTGAGACCTCGAGTTTGAGATTTTAACAGCTTAAATGCAAACTGAATAAATTTTTAACCCAGTCTACATGCAATACACAATACTGATACAAGATACAATGTGAATGTAAACAAAGCTGGGCCTCTGGCCTCCACAATGCCAAAGTCTTTCTCACTAGCTTCAGCGCCTCTGTTTCTAACCATGTAAATCAGCCTCCACCCAACTCCAAAGTATGAATTTTGGAGATTTATCTTTCTCAGGAGCTGTGTTGAATGACCTTTGTTAGTTAAATACTTGCTTAGGTGCCTTGAAATAAAAGGAAAGAGTGTTGCACCACAGACGAGGGCTGGCAACCCTACCTGGCCCAGGATATCAAGCATTTCTTCTCCTCTATTGCGTCCCCGACATTAAGATTTTCCTTACCTTCTGCTGGCTTGCTTCTTTGCTTCAAGTTCTCTTCGGGCCATTTTCACCTGTGCTGATCTCTTCTGCTTCAACCTTTAGCTGCCAGTTTTAAAAGGTATCTCCCACTATCCCTAAGGCCACAATCACAACCTGAATCAAGTTATCAAAGATCTTTAGTATTTAAGCAGTAGAAGAACCCACCTAATTTCAGCTGAAACATACACAAATACTCATACTAGCTGTTCATCCAGCATGGCAGAATAACCTCTGGCAGACAGGCATGTTCAGCAACGTAATTCCTTCCCCTGGCACAGCTGTAGGGTTTACTCATTTGTCCTAGAGAAGAAATTAACTCCTTCAGTAGATCTCAGTACAAAACCGAATGGATATGCATGCTCCTAACAAAAATACAACAGACTGAGAAAGGCTTCCAGCTATTCAGTCTCCATTCTGCCATTCCTGTTCATCCTTCATATTCTTTTGTTTCCGTGAGGGTATATTATGCAGAAGGCTGCTATAAATGCTCCCTAAGAGATGCAGAATCCAGCCTTCCACACCAGCTTTACAGAACACCATATTCAACAAACAGTGCTGGATCCGCTGCAAAAACAAACAAATATGAAAACGGCATTGGATAACTCGATTAATCTGCTTGACAAGTATTACCAAGACAGTCAAAATAATTAATTACAAAGGGAGGAGGGAGAAGAAAAGGAAAATGAAAAAATTCCAGGCAGTATCCTTGTCTGTAGAAGGAGGTAAAATCCTGAATACTGATAAAACTGCCTTTTTCCTTCCCTCATCTAAGGCAGTTAGAAGATGTTGCCACCAGCACAATTTCTGTGTAACGTAGATAAATGACGGATAGCTCAGATACGTTTGCATATTTGTTGACATGCTTCTCCACCCTGGGTGATTCTTGTAGGCTTTGTTCTTTAGGATGTTAACATCAGCAAAAGGCTTTTCATGTCAAAACTTGATTTCCCTCAAGATAGGTTATAGTTGGGTTAGGTTTTTTGATTTGGGGTTTTTTTTTTATTTGTTTTGTTTTGTTTTATCTCCTCTTAGCTCTCATTTGACCAACACTGATCAGTCCCTGTCAGATGTAATTTTTTTTTGTCAGAATGTCATTTATAAGTACAATCAAATTATCTCCAAGACTGAATCGATGCTTAAACTAAATATATTTTCCTCCAGAGAACTGGAATAATACTTATTTACACTTCAGCTCTCGGATGGGTTGTTTTAAAGAATGACTGCTTATTTTTATGTTCAATTGAACAGGGAACTAAAAAGTATGCATAGGTTGAATAGCAATTTTTCAAAACAAACTTGGATCACTAATTTCTTCTGGAATTGGAAAAACCAACATGCCATGCAGAACTCAGCTGGAGAGTCACTTATTTCAATTCAGTTTTATTAAGCAAAAATGAAATAATATCAATCTTGCTTTCAGACTGCATTTCAACTCTAAGTTGTAAGTAAGCAAATAAACAAACATAAATTGATTACTTTTTTTGGGGGGGGGGGGAAATACAGTCTGATACTTTATCTCATTCTAATAACACAACCATTCACACAAGCAGCAGTAAATTTGCTCAGATTTTGAGAATGCTTTTTCACACATGCTTTCCCAGGACATCTTTTTATGACAAGCCAAAGTATATAAAATCCCAGCCCTTTGGAGGTCAGTGGGAATTCTGCCCAATAATATTTAATATGATCCCTTCTTCTTAAAGGAGAAAGTTGGATTTTTTACCTGAAACCAACATATTGAGGCTACAACTAAGAAAAGGCTCCCACACACTGCTCAAGTAGCAAAATATTGCCTGAAGACAGGTGTTTCTTTATATATTCCCTGTCAGAGGGCCTGGAAGACTAATCCAGCTGCCCTCCTGTCCTTTGCCTAAACTGAACACTAAAATCCTACTTGTTCTGAAAGCGATTACTATACCTTTCTCTCTGCTTTCCCCCATCAGTCTGCAGGCAAGTATTGACCAGCTAAACAGTCTGGCTTTTGCTTAATTTTACTGTTTTCATCACTGTGTTCAACACATATATACACAAACTTTTTCTGCCTTCTTGATTTGTTTTGTAACCAAAGCATGCAATGGGTTATTACACTTGGAAAGCTGTTGTAGCATAACACTTGCCAGGTAAGTCTTGAATTTCCTTAGGTGTTAGTAGATAGGCCTGTTGCTCCCCTGAAAAACAATGCAAAATTCTCAAATCTTTCTACAGGCGGAGCCTGGAAGTGCCAAATTCCAGAAAGGAACTTGCTGAAATACACAACCAAAATTTGCTAATATGTTCTGTTTCTGTAAAGCTCTGTCAGAGAACCATAATACCGAGTGAGATGAAAAGGGACATCAGAAAAGGCAAATAGGTCCCACTTCTGGTGAAAGTTAGTATCCTTGTCACCAACAAAAGGGTCTTTCAAGTTCACATGAGAACTAAAATACATATCTAGCTGATGGAAGAAGCCTGATGAGGTGGATGGAAAAGAAGATGTGCTTCTACAGTAGAGGAGGAAACAGGAGGAGAGATGTGCCGTGGACACAAAAGGTATCCTGCAGTTCTCTCCGGCAAGAGATATAGCTTGCAATCATTGCTTTAATTCCTTCCAGGCTCCATTGAGCTAACAGAGGTATCATCTCCTCAGTTTGTGCTCAGAGAAAAAGATCAAACACAATTCCTTTAAGAGCCTTCTGAGTCTTTTTTTTTTTACATCCAATTTTCTTGCCTGGATCATCCATAGCAGAGATAACAGGTGTTTGCAAAATTGAATTGCTTATCAGAAGGGCACTCAAACAGAGTTCACATCATTTTAGAAAGGATTTATTTACTTACAGCCCTTATAAATATGTATCACAGCTTGAAAATGCAATTTTTCTTTGGCCACACTCACTCAGATTCCATGTATGTGGAAATGTATACAGAAATGAAGCTTTATACTAGCCTCCTGATTTCTGGGATCAGATTTGTCCTTCTTGCCCCCGCTGGAAAGATTCCATTGTATCTATCCATTCTTTCTGCAATGCTTATTCGGAACACGATGAATGTTGCTTTGCAAACTATCCCTTTGAAGTTCTGTAGGACATCTGGCATTCAAGTGATGCTGTATGGATCCTAATTACTGCAATCCAGATTTAAAATCATCCTGCATTAGCATTTTCCTACAAATTTCCTGCCTAATCTGTATCATAGAATTGTAGACTAATTTAAACTGGAAGGGAGCTTTGTAGGTCATGTAATCCAGCTTCCACACACACACGTCAAGGTCAGCTCCAAAGTCGGATTAGGTTACTGAGTGCCTTGTCACGCTGAGTTTTGAATATCTCCGAGGATGGAGACAAAAATCCTCTCTGGGCAACTTATTCCAACATTTGACCACCTTCATTTCCTTACATCTAATTAGAACTTCCCATTCTGACACTCTTGTCCTTTGGGCCTCAACCTTCATTGCTCACCTCCAAGAAGAGTCTGGTTCCATCTTCTCTATAAGCTCCTATAGGCAGTTGAAGACAGCAATTAGATTCCCTCCCTCACCCACCGTTTGCCTTCTTTTCTCCAGGCTGAAGCAACGTTTTTGTGCACTTAGTCTGCAGTGAAATCTACCTGAGCTGTTTTTGACCCTAAGTTTGAAAAATAACGTATGCTGCTGGTCAGGCTGTGTTCTGCAAAACTGACAGTGACTAGCATGCATTAAGGAGCGCCTTTTATATCATCCTCTTGTCTACTGAAGAAGTCTGAATCAGCTAATCAATCAAATATTCACAGAACAACACTAACTGCTGATTAAATGTCATTTGATGTTTAAGACTTTGTTACATCAGATCAGATATTATCGCAGACCTTGCACTGGTAACCAAGATTACAAAAAGACATGCAAGGAGAAATTCTGAAAGCTTCACGATTTCAGTGACTGAATACTAACTTATTTCCTTCACAGAGGCTAAAGTTTTATAATACTGTCTCGAAACTAGAATAATTACTCTTAGTTAAGATGATGTTTGTAATATAATTTTTCAACCCAGGGTAATCATAACAAAGCACTGATAATATTTTTCTTGGTCATAAATGTAATTTTTGTCTTAAAACACATCACAATAAAGCATACAAAAATCAGAAGGAAATTCATCCAGTAGTATACATTAACTCTCAAATACTTCATATTTTTATTTCAGTGATCAAAATCACATTGTCCCAAATCAACCAGTTTCTCTGAAAAAAATACTGACTTTTTGAAAAAAGCATAAGTTTTATTGAAGGATTGAACTTTACAAAACCTGGGTAGGGACTGCTGCAAAAAGCCATATTATGCTTATATTAAGCCATAAACATGCAGATACCTACTTCATGTTTGAGAATTCTTTCTACAAGAAGTTTTCAAGTCCTTTTCCTCTTAGTTTTTTTAACACCTATCGAATTCATTACGCCCAGCCCTACCAGAAATGCAGCAGTAAATAAAAAGTTATGTAAATTGTGCTGCTAAATATTGATACTACTAAAACAGATTAAATTGAAATTTCACTTGTACATGTAAACAGTTTGATGAATTGACTTTTTTAAGAGAACTGCTGAAGAGGAAGTTGCACTTGTGGTAAGTGAATTGTATATATGACAACAGGAGAAACATACACTTCAGAAAAAGTGCACAGCACCCCATAAGAAAAGCCATTTTTCTTGTGTGTCCATTTAAATAATGTACTACGTCTTAATTTTACTTTGGTCACTTCCTACCACCCAAGCTTCCAGTGAAGCTGTTTATGTTATTTGGTTACCAGAAATGCCTCTTCTCGTATATCACAGAAGAATAAAAACACTACCGATCAAGAACTAAAACTGCCTGAATGAAGAAAGAAACGACAGAGGTTGGCTCACACCCTTTTCATCTGCCAGTAATGTTATCACTTGAGTCACTTTGGGCTTATTAAAATTAAACTGGCTTTATTTGTCAGAGTGAATGTTTATCATTAATGTTTTGCTCTCCTGTAGTATAAAAACAGCATTTTCTCAATCCCAAAGAAACATTATGAGGACCTGGGCTATGGATCTGATTGCCTAATTCTGACACTGCATGCATGTTGTGTGCAGGCTTGCAAGTCGCTGTAGGAACTTAAATTCTGTGTAAATATGATGCCTGCACCTCCCTAAATTCCACTCCTACCACCGCGAGAGAGAGGATGGGTATACCACACGAGCTGTGGCTTTCTCAAGACAAGTAAAAGTAAATCATATATTAAGAAAAACATTATTTTATATCTTTTAGTCATGAAAAGATGCAAAAATGTAAATGACGCATTTAGCATTCCTTTGGCCAGGGGTGGTCTTCATACAGTTTCTTCTGTCTCGGTAAATTGAGGTTTATCTTTCTGCCTACAACATAAGATAGAATTCTTGCTGATATACCAAAACTGGATTAAACACCAGGAGAATAAGATCTAGAATCTTGTTATTTAGGGGTAAGAACCACCATGAAGAGATCTCAGACCACAGCTCCTGCCGAGGGAAGAGGAGCAGAGGTTATGAGGGATCGGTACATCAGGTGGGTATTCTAGCAAAGTAGTCTTCTTAACCAAGGGTAAACTTTGGAATCTGATTAAGATTTTAAGCACAAAAGGCCAGGTTAAGGCAACACACTCGTCCCAGCTTTTGAAATGCTGTTTCTCCTTCTGCATCTTAGCTCCTGCAGCGGGATCTGTGCTACACTGATTACCAAATAGATGCACACAACAAAGAGCCCAGATAAACAGTTATTATTATTTTGTTAGATTTATCCCACTAAACAGTCACTCAAATTTCACAGAGAAGCCACATCCCTTTCTTAGTCAAAATAAACCAATTCTTTCCTCCTCTCAAGCTCAGCGCAGAACTCTAGTAAGACCAGCTTCAGCCTGACACCTGTATTTCATTTACCTCACAAGTTGTAGAAAGGATTGTTCTGAAGAAAGCCTTCTAAGAACCATACCACAAACCTGGTTAGAGCATGGTGCTAATAATTGCAAGATCATGGGTTCAATCCCTGTATGGACCACTTGCTTGAGTGTTGGACTAGATGATCTTCAGAGGTCCCTTCCAACCTTACCAATTCTGTGATACCTACATTCTATGATACGTAACTTGCTTTGTATATCTCATCTATAAGCAATAACACAAAGCGATCTGTGTTTCAAACATATTTACTAATTACATTAAAATCAGATTCTTATTGGTTACATTATTCACTCATTTATATTTCAATCAAACAGCAACACTGTTGCTGTTATTGAAGCTTACCTTTGCACTTTGGTACTAACAAAAAAATATTTTCAGTAAGCAACCCAAGTGTTCTAACAAGAAAATAAGTAAGTCTGCTTTTCTTTTTGACTTACAAGTAGAAGGTCACTACATAACCTTTCCAGATAAGGGCATAACTTCTGTAACTCAACATGCACAATTACGTTGAGTACAGGTTTCTTTCCTTCTTGCACTTTACAGCATTAAAATACCCTATATAATAAATATAACAGAGGCTACTCAAGGCTAGGTTTTATCAAGTAAGCTACATTGAAAAGGGTTTCTGGCTACCATATGGAAGATGCCTCCTTTTCGTTCCCTTTGTTTTCTGCCACACAGGTAGAAACAGGTAAAGTTTTAAACAACAGATGGAAGCGAGAGCCCTTGCCTTTGCTGAGGCTTTTTCACCAGAAGGAGTGAAAACAAATATGATGTAGTTTAAACCCTCCCTCCAAGGTGGGTCTTCACATTCCCAGACCAGCTGGGCACATCAGATGTGTCGAAGAAATTGTTTGTAAAGTAAATCTGTAAATTGGACCAGTGAAATGATCTGAGGTTGAAAAAAAAAACGAGGCTGGTTGGTTTGTACTCTTAAGCTGGATCATAGCAATGACCTGTCTTGAAATATGAGCTCAGAAATGCTTGTATCAGTACATCTCAGCAGAAGACAAAATGCAGCATGACAGCAGAACGAGTGTCAGGTGGGGTGCACTGGCTTCTTATTGAATCTTTCCTGCCAAAGTATTAGGTTTGATTACTCTTTATGCGTGTGTACAGCTTGCATCAGCAATGTCACCCTGCCAAAGGGCACAGGAAGCTCTCCTGCAGTCCATGCCAGGAATGAACATTTTTAAACTAATGTAGGTGTTCTGTAACATGGTATTGTGCAGTTTGCAGTCATCTATGTTCAGGAACATATTTACCTATCATTAGGAACTTTTAGGCTACAATTCTTCCATAATTTCAACCCCTGGGCTGACAGAGTCCAATAAATAAATAAATAAATAAGTGCTAATTCGAAAGCCAAAAATGTGTGAAATGCTTTGACTTTAAGACTGTATTTTCAGTAAGGCATGATACAATGGATTCAATATGTGAAAATGAGAGAAGCGGAGAAACAGAAGCTAGGTTAATAGACTGTAAAGGACAAAGTTTGATACTAAACGTTCTAGTTTAAATAGATCTATATTTCAACACCCAGCTTCTTCATTAAGGAAATAAAATAAAACCCTGTGCAAAGAGAAAGGAAACAATCCACTTTTAATAGTACAAGATTTTTCTCTGCAACATGAATTTGAGATACAGCATTTGATTTCTATGCAGATAAAAATGAAGAAGTTAGAGCAGTCCAGAAAGAGAATACAAATGTGGTATTAAAGACTAACAAAGAAATCGCTGTGTATTGGCCCTGTGGAACAGCTATATTTTATCTGTTTTGCCCTGAATATCAGAGGAGACTTGGAAAACCTTTTTTACTTAATTTTAGGGGCAATTAAAGAAGGGAGATATCATTCATTTGACTACAGGCTGCTCATTACTGTCTGGCATGTAGGGGAAGAGCATATTTTAAATGTTAAGATCAGATTATTTATAAGTTTCGCTTTGAATTTCAGTGGCACAGAGGGAACTGTAACACAGTTAATGGAAGAAACGCTTTCTGTACCCAGCCAGTTTCCATACTTTTATAGTTCTGAACACAGCATTGTTTTGGCTTTTGTTGAGAAATAAGGTCATAAAAGGATTTAGACTATATCCCAAAACAACATTTTTAACCATAGACATTGTTAACCACATACTTTAACTTATATATACCATTCCAAGTATGCATCCGAGTGCATACCAATTGATATGCACTTACTTCAGTGGCCATAGTGGCTTTTAATAAAAGTTCTTGCAAGTTCCCATCACTCAACTCATTTAAAAGCCAGACTGAAGAAACCTCCAGAGAACACAGTGTAAAAGGAAATGAACTTCTACTCAAAAAGGAGTAGACAAGATTACCCAAAAATGAGAATTTCACTCTGTCTCATCCTAATCCAATAAGACAACTCATTCCCCACTGATCAAGTCATCTAAATAGATGCCTGAATTAAATTCTGTTCATCAAATTACATGGAAGCCGTATGAATACTTCAAGTCAGCATCACTATGCCAAGGTTTCTATGCCTTTATAGGACTACAGCCCAATTTTTCTCTTTGAAAATGACTTCTTTTAAATATGGGCTATTCTAAGAAACTCTGAGTGTCTTTTATTCCTTTAGGCAGAACCAGGCGACTTTGGGGATGCATTGTAGAGGGGAAGGTAGGAGAAAGCAGCTGAGAAAAAGTGACACAGATTAATAAATATATTTTAGAGGTTAACTAAATAAAGTCTACATTACAGTTAAGGCCCCCCCAAAATATTCTCCAGTTTATCTGCTTGCTTGTGCCTTCTAATGACTTCATAATGAATGAGAAGCCCTTTTCACTCATTCTTAATTTAACACAGAAACACAACTATTACATTCCTCTGAAAAGCGTCTTAGCTCTCAGGGTAATCTTAAAAAGTTCGCAAGCTTTTTTGTGCACTTCAGTCAGTGTGACTAGGCACAAACGAACATCACCATTAGGCCTGTTTCCTGAGCAGACTGACGTGCAAACATTGCTAGTGAGATTACTTACGCATGCAAATTTAAAACCCGTTTTCCTTTCATTCTCATGCATATGACTTTGAAATTCACTTTTTGCAAACACTCATGTCAATAAAGCTCAGTCACATAAATATACGTGGAAAGCAAACACAAAAGAAGCATAATCACAGCAAAAATGATATCATTTAAAAACATGAACGGTCACCCAGCTCTACAGCTTACCAAAAACTTTAATGATCCATGTTCTTTCAGAATTCATGTCCTTAAAGAAAAACTTCACAAATTTTCAGTGGGTTATTCATTGTGCCTAAAAACGACACTGTATCATTAATTCAGCTAGTAAGTCTTTTCCTCCACCAGGCTTAAGACTGTTAACACTATGCTTCTAATGCACAGACACAAACTATCTGTTTATTTTTTCCTCCCTACAATTTCCTTTGGTAATTTATATTCCTCAAGCACCTTTTAAACTTGATATCACAGTACTTCTCAGAAAATCTAGAACGTTCATTATCGTGTCATCGCAATTGATATGCACACATTCTGCATATAGCCGGCAGTAAATTTCGGCATCTAAGGCTATTCTGAGGGAATCTGTATATTTCTCAATAGACATATTTAGGGCCCAATGTTTACATAGGCAAGGCTATAGGCCCCAGAGTACAGCATTTGCAATTTTATACATATTTGATATGTAGAAGTATGAAATGGAGATTTATGTATATAGGCAGAGGATTTCAGTCTAGGTATTCATGAATATGATGCATACACATCCACAAATGAGTATGCAAATCCTGGCCCTCTTGATGCTGATGGCAGAATTTCTATCGATTCCCACAAGGCCTGGTTTTCACCAGCATTTACGAAACAGTAGACTATGTTTATGTTAGCTCAAATGACAGAGGAGGTACCTAATTCTTTAATACCTTATTATCTGTGAGGACACTGTGGTAGCATTCTGACTGCAAGTTTGAAAAATTCTCTTTTTATAACCCTGTTAAAAGCCTTTGGAGCCTAAGGGTATTTGCAGCTCAGCATTCTTTTGGCCTCCAGTAAATAAAAACCTACACGTTCAGTTGCTAGTCAGTGTTCAGGATAACTTGAAAAGAAAGCCAACTTCTAATTTATCCCAAAGAGCAAATAGCTATATGGACTCTCCTTTCCTGGTATTAATTTTATATGGATATTATTCCACTGGTAGCAGAGGAGTAACTAATGATTAATGTTTGCTTAAGTCACGTTAGATATGGGCCAAATTATTTCCACAGAGATGTACTGTGCTTGTTTCATCACCAGGTAAGCAGCCAGAACAGTAAGTCTAAATCCTGATATTGCTCACAGGAAAGTTTAAAGCCAGGGCCAGATATATTCTGTAATTCTGACTTCTTGTTCTCTCAGGATTAAAGATCTTTCAATAGTGTAATGAGTGATATTGAGCTTAGACCACTGAGTTTGGCTCCGTATTACAGGTTTTCTACGTTTTGGGGACATTCAAGAAGTATAAGCCTTTTCCTAACACTGAATAACAATACTGTCTTCAGGGCAATATTAGCAATATGTTTTCCTGTCCCTGGTACACAAGTTCCTGCGTAGCCTGTTACTTCTATCTTTGATGCCTCTGGTTTTGTGCTCTTTATAGTGCCAGACCTTGCTGCAAAATGATAGTTGCCTGAAGTCAAGTTTAAATGATAACATTCCTCATTCACAGTCAGAAACAGGCTTTTTGGTGGATATTCTTTCTGTATTATACTAACATCAAGTTCTTCAAATTAACTTTCTTTAGCTTGTAGTGTATTCTTCCGCATTGATCCCTGACCCACAATACTCTGCAGAGATCTCAATTTTTATTTCCACTTTTGCTAATATCCCTGAAAGAGTGCAAACATTTGAGGAGCATTACTGGACAATCATCTAATCTAATTATTTTATCAGATCTGTGTGAATTAATCCGAGTCTGTGCTGTATCATCTTTCATTTCTTTTTAACAATGTGAAACTCATTCCTGCCCGAACACTTTACTCCAAAAATAAACTGAATATAAACCTATAAATCATGTACTAGGGAAAGAGTGATGTCTTATTTTCATCTGTAAACAATGTTTGGAGTATAAAAACATCCAAGTAAAGTAATACCTCCCTTTCCTGCCCTTTCCATTTTTTGAGTTAACGTCAAACTTACTGATGGTCACATTAACTATTTTTATTCATTACTCTATGGGATAAAAACCAGGATTTGCTTTAAAATAAAGGAATGCAGAGAAAATAAAGCTAAGATGGATAAAGAAAGGAAAATGTAAAAAGAAACAGTGTAGAAACTGTGTCAATGAGTATGTTTTCCATGCAAATGTCACTGAATGTGACAATCAAATAATGACAAAACTCAGTCATCACATAAAACCTGCCTTCCTCACCTCCAACCAGTATCAGCACAAATCTGAATCAAAATAGCCTCTGCTTCAGTGGTCTACTGTCCCTAACTAAGAATGGTAGTCAACCTTTTGCATATATGAAGAAATTACTTTACGAATCACTCCACACACTTTGGTAAAAGGTATTTGGTAAATACCTTTCTTCCTTTGCTTCTTCACTTCTCCTTTCTTGTTCATCTCTAGCCCTCATCCAAGGTCAGCCTCTCCCTTAGCACCTCCTTGGAGTTCCAGAAATTTTTCTCTTTATTAGCAAATCCAAAAGATTTCCAAATCCCCAGGTTTTCATGTTTTTCTTTATTCTAGCACATATTGATTCACCCTTTCTGTATTTTCTCCCTTTCTGTGAAGAATCTGTATTTTAACATATCATTTCCTCTTCAAAGTTATTAAGACTTATTATATTCAATTTTTGACATTGCTTTTCCAATACTCAAAGCTATTGTAAATATTCAGCAACTCCCCTTCTAGAGCATGTATCAGGGCAAGAGAGATACCTCTATTCTACCTTACTTTCATCTCTATCTATTTCTGCAAAATCCATTTTGAGGTGATGTTTGAAATATTTCATCATTACAAGACAAATGTATACAAGGTGACTTGTTGAATTTTTCCAATTTATACAGCCAGGGGCTTTAATCAGTGTTCCATATTTTCCTAACTGTTGGACATGTAGAACTCTGATTTTTATTTAATGAGACAATATAGGACAACAGAAAGAACTCTATTTTCAGCATGACTTTCAGGATCTAAGATTTTCAGAATGATTTTCAACATTTAATAGCCTTCAAATAAAGGGTTGTGATTCACACATCTAAAATGATAGTGGCCATTTTCAAATGTTCAAATTCACTTTGCTGAGGGGTGTGTCCTGTCCCTCCATCACTTAGGAACACTTTCCAAGTTCTGAGAGGAAATCTACCCTCATTCACTTCAGTGAAGACATACTCTGCCTATGAGATATAGAGAAATTAATTTCATTTTCAAGACTGAGGTCTAGATCTACTTTTAAAACATCTCAAAATTGAATTTTAAATTCAGAAATTTGATACTGCCTTTTGGTTTATCTATCTCTTAATGTAATTTTTTAATCTGCTACCTCATACTTTGTGAAGTTAATGATTCTTAATAACCAAGTAGCAAATTTTCCTTTCAGCAGAACTCAGAATTTATAATGCTTTAATTATAAACAAGATATTTATTTCACAATGCTTTGGGGACATTTCAGAGAACAACGCTAAAGTCTGATGCCTAATGATATACTCAGCGACTACAGTTATAGACAATATAAACATTCTACTGTTTATCATGATATTATTAGAGGCTCCAGGAAGTTTTATTTTGTTCTTGGGGATTGTTTCTTTTGGTCTTCTGGAAAGCAGGTTCAGCTGTGCTTACATGTAACATCACATCAAATACCACAGATGGGTGGTATTTCTTTTTCTCCACCTTCTTCTTCTTCGTTTTCTGATGTTCTAAACACTTGCCCTTCCAGCTATGTTCTCTGCTGTTGCTGTGCTACTTTCTGAATTTCTTCTGATAAACTGTAAACTACAAGATCAACGCTCCCTAAATTTTTTCATCAGTCTTCAGCCCTCTGGATACCACACGTCAGCTAGACAACAGACAAAGTAAAAACACTACGCTGAGGTGAAGAGCAAGTTTTAAATGGTTTAAGGCTATTCACCTAAAGTTTAATTTCAGTAAATATCAATACCATGTCTGACATGGTCAGTACAAACAAGGCAGACTCACGGTCCTGCTTACTTGAGATCATCCTTGATATATCGCATGAGAAGAGAAATGATTGTATTCAATTATTTTGAAATATGGATCGAGCTGGTTTTGGAAAACATCACATGTAGTGACCTGGGATTGAGTCTTCATCCATAGGAGAGTTAAGGGTCACTCTCCCAATAACAGACTGCAGAAATAGGTCTCCATCATTCTAGTTATTTTAGAAAAATCTGTATGAAGCCAGGGATATTTCAAACCTGGTTAAAATCAGCCAAGACTGTTAGATCAATTTAACAAACTATTCAATAGCCTTCTTTTTCTACCAATTCATTATTTTACCAAGTTACATTTAAATGCTGTAACCAATACTTTCATGAACTAGTTTCACTTTGTGAATGGACAGTTTCTGCTGACATAAAATGTAAGTCAAAACACTGACTGCTGGTAAACAAATTTTGGTCTCACTAAGGGATTCAGATGGGGATAGTAACTACTAAACAAGTACATTTGATTTTTTATTTATACCTTGGCAGTAGATGATCCACACTGGAATACTCCTATTGTTTTCTAAGCCTGACTAAACATGCAGCATTTATTGTAAAATACTCGGTCGGAGAAGACAGACGGATTATTCTGTCTCCTCTCGCTTTCATTCTGGCTGTTTTGGGATCTTCACAAGAGACAATTACTAAAGAGATACTCAGGACAATGTAAAATGAGACTATTTAAAAGACAACCTGCGTGTGACGTACGTCACTGGGTTACTGTCTAGATCTCTCCCCAGTGCTTTGAATCTTTCAGGCAGATTCTTTTGCATTCAATAAAACATGTTCACTTCACTGATGAGTTCTCTTATCACCAGGGACAAAGAAAGAGAGCCGTGTTTCACCAAACCAAAGAGAACAGGAAAAAGAGAGGTCGTGCGCTCTAAAGACATCCTTTATTTTAATTGCCATCTGAAATAATCCTTTTCTTTCATTCCTCCCTCACTTTTTCTTTCTGCAGAACGTTCCACCCGCTAACGTGATGCCTGAAATTGGTCAGTAAACTCCTTGGGGCAGGAATATAATATGAATATTAACACAGGATTTAAGCAGAACATAGAATAACAACAGTGTTTACGTTAGAACTGGATGAGTAATGGACTTTTACTATATTTATTATTTATTTTTCTTAGCCATTTGGATTGATTAGAAAATGAGATTTTTAACTTCCTTCATCCTCAGTTCACTACCTTCTGAGAATTTATTTAAAGGCAGAGGAGCAAGAAAAGACTATTTTTTCCTCAGTTCTGCATTTTTGTTAACACCTACCATATTTTTCTAGATAACTTCATTTCGAAATGAAAAAGGAAGAATTCTTACATTGAAAATACCTCAATGAAACAATTAGATTTCTCCAAATAGATTCCTTTCTATTCCCTAGACAGAACTACCGGTCAAATCTCATCATTTTTATGAATCATTTTTGTCACTTTTAAAATATTTTTTTCAGTAAATAAAAAAATACTTGCAAGCAGGATACAAGCTATGCCCATGATTTTCAAAGAGCGCCTACTGTATTTCTGACTACAAATGTCAAAACAAATATACTCTTCCAGTTCTTCGTGAATTAGTCCAGAGCCCACAGCTCTCTGAATGCTACATTCTCTTAGAACATTCACCTCTTCTGATAAAATGAAAAATCTTTTTCTAAAAAGTGAGAATTCAGAAATTACTTTATAAACTAAATAGCACAGCACATGAAAAGCCAGATAACTCATTTTTAGAGAATTATTTTGAAGTCTTTTATACCTCAGCATTAATCTTAACTGAACACTTGTGCAGCAGCTCATTGCAGAGCCTAATGATGAGTTATATCAGAAATACATGAAAAACCCTACCATAGATAAATGGACAGTAATATGCTGAAATCATCAATTTCTCATATCTTTATCAAATTCCCACATATTTTCATAGTGAAAATCTGGTTGATTACTTCTTACCCGTTTCAGTAATAAGTTTATTTAGATGGAGATTTCTCTCTCAAATCATTTTTGCTGCTGTAATCTCTCACATAGCTCAAAATGCATACATATAGCCCATCATAACTTTTACATACAAGTCTTCTGTAATCCAGTCTTTGCTCTTCTCACAGACTCGAAATGAGACTTAAGAAGGAAATGAACTGCCTAGTTTGACTCAGCTCCTGCAGCAATGAAATATGCAGTGTTAGTGCAGCTAAGCTTGCTGACATACACCCTCTTCTGCTCCCCTATGAATCACAGAGTGCAGCAAACACCACCTCGTCATGCAGACTCTGCATACATTCCCATTTGCTGATTCTGCTGGAAAACAGACAGGTTTAAGGCCACTGCCAAGGATGGACCATACGGCTGCATAGCACCATCTGCATCTGCTAAAAGATGAAAACTTAGTGGTGAACATCCACAAACTGCAAAAAGCACACTAGCAACAGCCTTGGATTTCTTCTGAGGTTTGTTTTTTGCCCAAGGCAAGTCTAATTTCAGAAACTGAAGGCCAGATCCCATTTGCCCCAACTATTTCCCCAGTTTAACAAGATCAAAATCCCAATAGGTGGCAAGCAGGGCACATGTAATCTGGATACTGGCAACTTGCCTATGCCACAAAACTGCATATCAGGACCCTTGTGAAAATAGAAGAGGATATTTTGCAGCAGCAGACCTAGCTACACTGACACTGCACCACATCAATTCCTCCATACAGCAGCTCTCCCAAGAATTAATCAAGTCCATCCCAATAGAAGGACCATTTAGACCTCAGAACACTTCATGTGTTACAAAGTACAGTATGCCTAATGTCTCTCCTGGAGTACAAAACTACCCTGTACAATGTAATAAACTTTCTAGTCCTCCAATCCCTATACAAAATCTAATGGACCTCAAAATGAATTTTTGGCAATGGTCTAGGATGCTGAAGAATTATATTGAAAATACTATGTGTATATATATATATATGTACATACATTATATAGAAAATACCATACTTAGTAATTCAAGACTGCTACTATCCAACTTCTTCCTCAAAGTTCCTGAGGTGCTAGGATATTCTTGAGATGAATTATCTAGCATGTTATACAGGCAAAGGTAAATATATGAAGAGAAAAAGTAATAGCATCCTATCCCACGAGAAATAGTGTACAATAAATTTTGTCAGCCACAATCATAGACGAGCTTAACTGCGTTTTATAGCTCCATTAATGCTAACTTATACTTGCTGAAGCTTTTTCCTATAATGCACACTTGGAATCCACAATTTCTCTTCATTATTTCCGCTATTTTCTCACTGTACATAGTAACAATACCTCACAATAGTAACACTATCAACAACAACCTTGGCTTTGACAGATTATCAGTTTTCCCAGACAAAACAAAAAGAAATAAAAATCTGTGAAGATCACAGTGGAAAAGATAGCAAAATTTGGATAAAAGAAATGGCGAGCGATGCTTTTGCTCAAACCTTTCAGCGATGACAAGTGACAGCAGCATGAATCTCACTACAATTTTGATTTTGCCAAAGCAGTAGTTCCATTAATGCGTGAAGTTATCATGCAGCCATATGGGGCTTCTAAAAAGAGCGGTGACAGATTCAAGTAATCTATCAGTAGGAATAATGTGTGCTCAGTCTCACCCTCACCTATTTCATCACTAAAAGACTAAACTACCTTTGCTGTCACCATGGGCTTACTCTAAAATAACCGAGTGATTGACCAGACACCGTCAGATTCGTTCCGTATAGGAGTGCCTCACATTTTACTTAAACTACCACATAATCTGTGTAACAGGTTGGAACTGAAGGCATCTAGCTCAGCATGGGTCTGTACGTAGTGCCCTCTGACTCATTCTCCTCCTCCTCCTCTTTCTCTGCCCCTGCTTCGCTCTCTCAGAAGCGAAAACATCAACTTTATACTGGAAAAGAAATGCTGTTAAACTGGGTAAGATATGCTGCATTAGTTGCATGAAATTAATAAATATAACTAAAGTGAGGAAAGGAGCTTAATTCCAGTAGAATAGCAACAATAGTTTCATAATAAAATAAAAGAACATAGAATATAAGTATTATCTCCTGTGTAATTATACGTCTGCACTGTACGACCATAGATCCTAATAAATGTGATTTTCACCCATGCAAACGATAGGTATGTTGTCAATTCTACACCAGTCCAGTAAGCACAAGTGCTAGGAGCAGCAAAATTATGAAGATCCAATAAAATGAAATGGACTTTACAGACTAAATGGTTACCGAAATTACTGAACCTATTATTCAATATACCAAATACTACCATAGAGTACCCACTATTGCATTATCTTTGTGTAGGTACAATTTCTGCTTATACTAAAAAATATCCTAACCATGGACATAAATCCTGCTAGAATTTTTGCTTCCATCCACAGTGACTGCTTGTGATTGAGATGGCCAAACACAGTCGTGTATGGCGCAAAGCCAAGCTGTCCACCTTACACTGAATACGATGAAGTACAAAAGAGTGGTGGGAAACTGAGAGAATAATAAAATCCATAGGCCTTTTGTCCATAGCACTCCTCTCCTTGCTGTGTCATATAACCTCATCATTTTTGATAGATCAATACAGATTTTTTTAAATGAGAAAGAGAAAGAATGTTGAGTACCCTTAGAATTATTAACAATACTGAATATTTTTACCTTCTTTTGATGCAGTGCCAAGATGGTAATTTCAAAGGGACACTCTACTAGCATCTGCTAGTATTTCAGAAAGAAAATGGGTCAGGCAGTAACAGCTCATTCTTTAAGCCTCCTTTTTATAACCCTGCACTAATGGTTTAGATCCTACAAAGGCAGAAGATTTTGCTGCCCATCATCAAGGCTTCAAACATCAAAAATACCTCAATTCAGCTCAAAGAAGTAAACAAGAAAAAATGTTCGTCTGTATCAAGATCAAAACTCCAGACCATTTAAGAAACACTATTCTGGTCTAGGCCCACCGTCTTCACATCTGATGTCTTAAATTTTAAATGCATTTCTGATAGAGCCCTTGAGAATAACACAGCTTCCTCACTGCTGACACAATCTCGCTCTTCAGAATTGGCACTAACACATTCACCGAGAGGACACAGTGTTAGAAGCAACCCTTCATTTACAGGTCTGCATTAACCTTTAAATTGCTATTGCGGTGCTGTGAAAGCCCCTCTATGCCAAACAGAACCAGCAGCGCTCTAGTTAAACTCTTTCTTTCAAGTTTTCTGCCTGCAAGCATGATTTGTTTTATTTAGCAGTTTCTGCATTTCCCGCTGTTTAACAAGCGCCCGCAGCTGAGTAACTCTCTCACCTTCTCCTTTATTCCTGCTGTGTAAACTAAGCACAATACTGAGAGTTGTTTTATCTAAAGAATAACCCAGATCTGTTAAGTCAGCCAGAGTAAGAGTCAGCTGACCACGCAGATGCAGCAAGAGTTTTGTTCGCTTCCCCACAAAATCCAGTGAAATTGGTGGCGAGGTCCAGAAGAGAAACAGGCAAGGGCCAGGAAAATTGGATAGCTGCGGCACTAAACTGCACTAGTGCAATCATATGACCAGGATTTTAAAATCCACCTTAACAGTCAGAAGTCAGGAAATGCAGAGTTACGGCTCCCATAGGCACCACAACTCACGCTCTTGCACACATGCATTATTTTGTATTACATCCTGGTAAATTTATAGAAACCACACAGATACACTATACTTGCTCTGGAAAGCATTAGTTTGAACTCCTTAACTAGGGAAGATTAGCGTTGGGCAAGAAGCAGGAGGGGCACAGCTGCAAGCCTGAGCTTACCTGGTCTCTGCAAACAGAGAGGAATTGTGTGCGAAACCTGGCGGCCCTTTGCGGGAGCTTGGCTATGCCGCAAATTGGACCGTCCCTAACCAGCGTAACACGCAGTAGCTGTCAGCACTCCACGCAGACCGAAAGAAACTGCAGCTGGAATCGCATCAGCTGGCCAGGAGCTGCACGGCAGCCGGGGTGGGGAGGGAAGAGCTCTTTAACTTCCCCGTGCGGATATGTCAAAGGAGCTGGAGAATTACTGGTTTCCACCGCGGGGAAAGTGAGCAGCGCAAAACTAGTCAACCTGCTTCCTCATACTGAGGCTTGAGGAAGAGGAGGCCAAAGAACGAACTCGTCTGAAAAACTGCAGTCATCGTTACACTGAAATTCCACACGGCTGCAACCTGTTTCAAAAGAGCACAACTTTCAAGCCTCCTAAGCTCATGAAGTTGCATGCAAACTTCTTACGGGGAAGAGAAAAAAAAAAAAAAAAAAAAGCTTGTTTAATTCTACAGTGCACAATCTGTTCATTTATTTGAAATTTAAATTAGGGTGACTTGTCAGTTAACTCACAGTACAGCTTAGTTGTAAAGCTATGGACAAATAACATCTGATAAAGTTATGCCACAGCAATTTTTATTTTCTTCATCTTCATCTAATCACTGGTTTCCAGATGGCATTAATTTATGTTAACATCCTTCACAAACCATTGGCTTGAGTAGTTTCTTTATAAATGTACTTGTTATCCCCCAAATACTATATCTTCAATGCTTAAAGACAATCCCAGAAAAGAGAAATTTTTACATGAATGGTTTATACTGTTTCCACAATGCTTTTTAAGCATGTTCTAATATAACTAGAACGCGTAACAGAAGAGTAACAATAATCTCACGTTAAAGGATTTAGAGCTACAGGCGTCTGAAATCTTTGTTCTCGCGCTGTGCCACAGACTCTGCAAATTACAGGACTTTCTGCTAGATGAGACTCGTTTCTCAGATTGCTCCCACTTAGCTCAGATAACGCCTCAAGAGGGAAAAGGCATTTCTTCTTGTCAATCATTCCGCAACAACACTCGGCCATGCCCCACGGTTAAATTACATGGCACAAACTGTCCGTCTTACGCAGCTTGGCAGGAGACCGCTGTAACACGGCAAGGGTCTCTTCAGACTCCTGTCCAGAGCGTCGGTGCCACGATCTCCTTCAAAAGGCTGTCTCCAGCTTGAAATACTTCAGTCCCAAAGAAGCCCTTGCTTTCCAGATCACAGACAACCCTGAGAACCAGAAGCAGCTTTTTGTCCTCAAGTGTGCATGCTGGCAATAACTGCAATATTTTAAGCAACCTCCACTTCCGTGCTGAAGTCTCCAGCTTCCCTTATCTGACTGGTACATAAAGCAGCTAGACCCAGGGGCTTAGTGACTTTCAGAGGACTTGACTTACTCCAACTTCTCAAGTTTGGTCTGGCTGTAAAGAAGAGTTCGCTCCTCTGAAAATCACAGAAGAGGCAAGAAGAGTACTTCAGTCTGACTCATCCTACCTGCCTCATAGGGGGCATTTTTTCCCCTATGAAAATACATAAGGTGTAAAATTAGCAACGTCCCAAGTGACCTGGCACGAATTAGTGGATTCTGAAAAATCCTAGCAGGCAAAAAGCATATCAAAGGGGATAGTTACTGTGGTGGGTGACCTACGAGGGCAATTTTGCACACAATGTTGGGAGTCTATATCCATAGCTTGGCATTAGAGGGCACAATCTGATTTTCTGGAGTTACTGCAGGCCTGAAATTATTTAAAGTGTGAGGAAATTGTGTGTGTTCAGCATCTCTGCAAATCAGCTCAGGCACTTTTTCTATAGGCACATAAAGAGAGTAATTTTTAGATCACGAGTTGGAAAACCTCAGTGCAGTATGACATAGTGCCTCGTAGAGGTCACATAACAAGCAAGCAGCAGCACTGGGAACACATTTGTGGCATCAGTATTCTGTAAGTTTCTCCACTAGCCATAGTAACCGCTAGCCATCATTTCTCCTCCCACAGTACAACAGGAAAACAAGACTGCTTAAAATGAAAAAGAGCCAGATATGAGGCTGTAGGTGTCTTTTACAATTTATACATATGCATGCCATGTACTCTAATTAGATTTTTAAAGACACCAAAGTGTGTTTTAATCACGCTAAGAGCGAGCAGAAAAAAAGGAGGAAAAAAAGATAGCAATAGGTAAGTACAATTTTATTTACTGTGGAAAGATGCACAGTAATATACTGGCTATACAAGGAGAGAAAAAAAACAGGAATGATGCAGCAAATTATTTTCCATGTAAAATGGAAAACTGAGTGTCCTTAAAATGACTGCTATTGACTTGCTGGGATTTGGCTCAAGGCCTGAATGCACAGACCTATCTTAAACTTACCAGAGAAAGTCCTTGACTACAAATGGATAATGCCTTGAAACTTCAGCAAAAGTATAAAATTGGTAAATAGTTATGCTGAGAATTTTCCTATTTAATCTGACTCTCTGTATGTGGGTTTATAGTGCAAGGAAAGATGATGCTTTTGATGCAGAAGTGTGATGCAGGAGATGGGGATTCATTTTGCAAAGCGAACATATATTTTCTGTCACTCCTTAGCCCTGAGAATAAGCTTTAGCCATCCACTTCCATTCACTTTTATAAGAAAATAATTTGTCTATCTTTATTAGAGTGTCCCTCTATAAAACTGGAATAATACCAGTCTGATTGGGACAATCACAGGGAAAAATGTCCCAGCATCATCAAAATGCATCCAGGATATCCTTTCCTCTGCCTTCCTTTTCAAACTATGTCCTTAATAACTTAACTATTCCCACAGCTACCTTAGCAAAGCAGGACGGGGACCCTTGTAAACAGTCCTTGTACCTCATTTAAATTTTACATCAGTCATCTCAGTTACATTTCCTTTGTCAGTTTGGCCCATCTGCTGTCAAGGGAGAGTGTTCGTAGGTAAGGGGACTTTTGTATTTTTCCCCTCACCAAAGTGGTGGCAGCGTGAGACGGCAAAACTGACCACCCAGATGGAGCGACAGAGCAACTGCAGAGACGATCATTAATGTAGGCAAATAGCTATGGCAGCAGAAGCTGCATCCACGGAGTAGCCAAAAATCAAAGGAAACAGGTTTGGGGACAAAGAGCCCTCAGAGAGTACAAACACTGCGGAATGAGGGAGTCCAGCACGGCACGGGCCTTTCCTAGAGAAGGATGATGACTGAGCAACTTACAAGCTTGCGTATATATTTTATATATAAAAACATAAAAAAATCTTCCTGAATTTAAGCAGATCCTCTATACAAGTTAATGTCTTAGTTTCTCACCTCCTCTGTCTGATAAGGAAAGGTCTGCAGGTAAATTAACTAACGCAAATTAACTACTTCTATTTGATTAGTTTGATCCAAGGGGAAGGGGAAAAAAGCTCTGAAACTCTTCAAAAGTTCAAACTTCAAAAAAAGTTCAAAAAAAAGTTCAAAGATGTGCAATGCAGTAAATAGAAAGTTATAGCTGAATGAACATAAAGACAAATTAGAGACAGGCATGTGGATAAGAATGAGGAAGAGGCTTTCAGAGCCATCAAAGGTATGTTCTGTAGGTCTCACAATGTGGAGATTTACTAGCATTGGCTTATATAAAAAACGGAGGACAACAGAACAAATTTTGATGTTGCTGTTTTATATGAGGCAATGGGTGTCTTTCTAGCTGCCATTTCAAGGAAACTCAATAACTTCTCTTAGCTGGAAGAAGTGCCCTTGCCTCAGACCATGAGGAAGATTAAACCATAATTCTCTGTCTTTCAGTTTAATCAAAGTCTGCAGAAGTTGACAAACTGTACCACGCAGCGGGGGCAAATTGGTGAAACCACATAAACTCAGCAAAATCTAGGGCGCAGAGGCAGAGCGCCACCTTCCCCAAGTATTTCCTCCTGGTGCTTTATTGAGACCGAGACGCAGAAGCTTAGCAATTCGCGGCGTGTGACTGCCCCGATTGCCGCACCTTGTGAAATTGGGATGTGTCTTCACAAGTGCTCTTCAAAGCCAAGGAAAAAGCTTCACAGCTCATCAGTAAACGTGAAAGAGCAGTATTACAGAAATTTAGCCACGCCATGCTCAATTATTTCGGCAGAATCAAGCAAGTCTTCGCATCGCCCTTTCAGAAGGAACGGAGCTGAGGGGAAATCCTCTGTGTCCAATGTTTCAAGCTTTGCTCTAGAGCGTGGAGTGGAATTTAAAAAAAAGAAAAAAGCAAGCAGAAAAGCAGGTCTTACAATTCTTCAAAAACAAACAAGATTTTGATGACGATTTGTAACCAGTAACCTGGAATGTTGTTTCTTTTCAAAACTCAGGCAAGGGCATCCACAATCCAGATAAATGCTTGGACGATGCTTTGTGCTTATCATCCCACACACCCCCATGCACGTGGCTAACTTGGAATCGTTCATTTTTAACCTGAGAACGGTTAATTCGGGATGCAGAGGCTTCGCTTCGCAAGAAGGTGCAACACGGAGAGGCTGGCGGGCACCGGGATGAGCGGTGGCGGCGGCAGCTTGCCCCTTTCCCACTGGAATTAAGCCTTTTGCTCGCCCTTGTGTTGCTGCCTGGTGGGAAGCGGTTCACCCGTCAGAAGGAAAATAACACTTTGGTGATGCTTTTTCAGAACATTAAAGCTTGGCCGGTCAGTCGCCCTGCTCACTTCAAGAAACGGTAATCACTTTCCTCCCAACGATGCCCAAAGATTTGGCTTCTTTTCGTGTTTAATGCAGAAAAACACCGCCGAAATTGAGAGGAGTGGAAGCGAAGGTCTAAAAAGACTTAACTCAAGCCAGTAGGAAGCATGACACAGAATTGCGTTTTCCCTTCACGACCGTATTTTCTGCTGTCTCTCGGTCCAGGTTACGTGTCCAATTTAATAAGGTGAAAGCAGGAATAAAGAGCTCCTGCACCTGCCACTTTCACAGACTGGCCTAGAGATATATATATATATATTTTTTTCTCTCTTTGCAGTTAAATAAATGTTTTTTGGACCTCCTTTTTTTTTTTTTTCCTTTTACCAACTTAAAAGTTGCTGCAAAATAGTTCTGCCCTACTTTTTTCATATTTCAGTCACTGAACCAAAATCAGCTATCTCAGTCCCAGACTTGGCTTTCTTCACTAGGCCCTTTACCCACTATGGGGGCGAATCTCTCACAACGATTTCTTCAGAAAACGATGCCGTGCCTACACAAGCACCACACAACAGCCTCAGCGACCTGCGAGGTTTAGAGGCTTGCTTTCACCCAACATCCAGCTCTGCCCTGCCTCAGCCTTGCCTGCTACTTTGAATACTTTGCCATCCCCGCAGCTGCTCAGGCTCCAGTCTTATTTCGGGTTGCTGGTGCTCCACACAGCCCCAAGCAGTGTTGCTTCTTCTCTTAGCACACTGTCTTAAATAAGGCCATTTGCTGTTGTTTCATTTCTTCTCTAGCAGCTTCTAGGGAGACTTGCTGGTCTTTTTGTAAGGCTTGCTTGATTCATTGTAAATTTGTACCAGTGTCTCCAGGCATGCCTTGTTTTTAAATAAAATTAGGCACTTGCGTACATATCTGCACATATGTACACACACATACATAAATGCATTATTTGAGGAACTGTCACTTTGGATAATCTTTGCAGTGATTTACCAGGTTTTCTGACCACTGAAGACATCACCATTTTTCACTTCTTGGAAAAAAGTCAAAGAAAGGCAGTATAAACGGTTACTGATAGCAAAGCAGGAATAAATGAGATACAAGCATGAATCTCTGGGAACCTATAACAGCTGTCACAGAATGGCTACAAATGGGTAAAAGCTGCACTGGAAAGGAAGGTACAGTGATTACTTTTACAGGGTATGCAAGAGGATTCTACAGAATTTAAATATAGGCTTGGGGAACTTGCAAAGAATAAGCATATCTATCTTGAATATATGGTAGGTAAAGGGGGCTTTTTCTGGTATCTAACAGTGAAAAAGATAGTTTTCAATCAAACCCTTAAGTACAAAACTATCATTGTTTCCTCCTTCCTGTACACAGTTGTATTTACACATATGCTTCTGCCACAATTTAAGGATTCATTAATTGTCAAGGGACTCCCAGTGAGACAAACAAGATGATGTTATCCAAACACAGGACTCATTCAGGCTCAGCCTTGAGTTGCAGTCTTGAGATCCACTCTTGTATTAAAATTATTTTGTATGTCTGGAGGATTTTAACCTGGGGTATAACAGATAGAGGAGAAAGCAGACACAATGTCTGATATGGGGAGAAGTACACTCACTTATCCAAGACTTTTTTAATTGCTGCCTTATTCAGTGTGTGCCAGCCCAACCTATCAACTCATTTCTAGCAAGAGCTTAATTCATTCATATATAGTTCCTGAGGGCAAAGTGCCTGCTTCATAAAGGTGAAATCTCTTTTCAAAAGTCTGCTTTTAAAAATTTCATCTGCATTTTCTTTTGGAAGCATTCAAAATGTTTTAATCATTGAAGCAGCCTTCTGAATAGAAATCGAGGTCAGGTTTAAAATTTAAAGTATATTGGCTAAGTCAAGCTTCAAGGTTTCCATGTTTTCATATTATTGTGTATGGCATTATACTATTACCATCTAATATTCTGTTATGGTGTCACAACACAGGGGGGAAAAAAATCAGAGCAACCTGATTACAAGTCAGCAGAAACACAGGGGCTGAAGAGGCTTTGCAGCATACGTGCATGAGGAATGTATACTGGAAATTGATAATGCTGAAGTCCTGGAATTTGCTTGAAAATGGGAGCAAACATTAGATAGTCTCAGTTCAACATATACAGACCTTCCAAAGCAGGTAAGCATAAAATAGTAAGGAAAAGGAAAGATTTTCAGTTTAATACTAATGGATCTTTAGTAACAGCTAGTTAAACAGGAACTTGCAGAGCAACAAGATGGAGCTGAAAGTAAGTATTTTCGGTGGGAAAATTGGAGTGATTTATTCTTTGTGCAATAACAGGAATGAGTGCCACAGCACTTTCATGCTTGGAGACTACGAACAAACACTGGTATCCAATTTATCAAGGGCACTACGTGCACATTTTGAAAGAACCACTGGAGAGCTATAAAGACCGAAAACTGAAACACTATTTAAAAAAGAGCACAGCGGGGCAGCGGAGCACACAGCGGAGCGCACCTGTAGCGCAGACACTCACATTCTTGACGAGTCACCTGCTGGCACTGCGATGACAGCAGCTTGGTGCTTCTGCAGATGGTGAGCGGGACGTTACCTTTGAACTGGCTGTTAGCTTTCACCAAACAGGTTTCCTGAACCAAGTTCACCAGTAAAATATACACAACCACTACCTGTCCCTTCTCAAGGTGAACGAGGCTATATAAACGAGAAAGGCATCCTTCACCTTCCTCACACCACATTGAGACACAAACCTGTTCTGAAGACCGGTGTGGATCTTCCTTAAAGTTGGCCTAATAAGAAGTAAATAAAAAGATGTCCTGTTCCTTCTCAACAATATGAATGTCAATATGGTATTTCTGTCCGTTACATACCGAATGCCTGCACCTAGTCTCTCCTTCTTAGAGTTACAAAATTTGATCTGACAGCTGGCTACCTGGTCGACGTACCTTAACAATACTTTAAGCAAATGCTGAACGGCACTGAAATGCAATGTTGCATTTGTGGCAGCAGGTCGCAAAGGTGTCTGAGGTATAGTAGCTTGTCCTGCCACAATGTTTGGATTGCAATTTCAGATTAGTATTAGTGAGGATACTATTACAGAGCAGGCCATTTGCTGCACAAAAAGTAGTATTTAGAAACAGAATATGTAAGAATTATATTGGCTTGTAGAAACAAACATAAAGAGTCTATCTGGGCAGTAAAGAGCAGCCATGGAAATGAAAATCACTGTATTCCTGCTTGGCTAGTTTTGGAGATGAATAACTGTAGATGTATATCTATACTTATAGACAAAATATTATATTTTCAGTACTAGCAACATTGATTCATATAAAATATTACTGTGACATCAGTGCTTTGTGGTAGCACACAATTTACAAATAAGGCTGTACATTACTAGAATCCATTTTATCATTTTACCATGTGCTTCTTTTAAATTTTAAGAATTTAAATTTTAAAATTTAAAATTCTTTGTAAAATTGCTTACTAGTGTTGTACAAAGCCACAGGATGTTATGAAACTATTTTGAACGTAGTATAACAGGCTGTTCAATTGGCAAAGAAAAATATAAAGGAAAGGAAAGATAACAGCTAAACCAAAAAAGTAGAAAGAAATGCTACAAATTAAAAAGTTGAAAGATACAAATTAAAAAGTTGAAAATTTAAGTGCTATAACTTATACCATGATACCACTATCAAGTCCTAAGGAAGTAACGAATGCTTACTGCAAGTTCTCCATGAACTGCAGAATAGAGTAACATGGATCTCTCTGATGGCAGCTGTGCACATTTCGACTAGAATCTAGATTTGTAGTTTCTGTTTTTTTCTAGGCTGCCAAATATTCTCTCAAATCTCTCTCTCAAATTCACAGTGGCTTCCTGTCCTCACCCTTTCATGCAGTAAACAACCATCTATCACCCTTCTCCTCCTCCGTTGTGGCCTGGCTAGGTACAGAGCTAGCTGTACCTACCAGCTACTTCACCTGTCAGCAGTGAGACTCTATGTATACCATCCCTTCTTAAAGAAAATTAATTAGCACTGGCTCAAGACCGGAGTATCTCTGAAGGTAGCATCGGAGGGTCTATTTCCTGCCTCAGACTCTTTCCTTTGCCTTCAACAAACTCTTCCCTCTTCCCCCCACGCTCGGTTCAGAACAGAGCAGGCAGAAGTGCTGTCCTCACTAACCAGCTGATTCAGATCCTCTATCTTGCTTCATTCTGGAGTCTGTAGAAACTATGACTCTGAAGTATGGGACTGTCTGAAGTGTCAACCTCATCCAACCATGGCCACCTCTTGAGACACTGCTGCTGTTCACAGCCTTTATTTCCTACTGCAGGCATCTCAGGTCCACCTTTTCATGGCATGAGGGTTGCTCCCAGGTCCCAAATCACTGAAGTTTGGTTTGATTTGGCTTAGTTGCCTCCAGATCCATCTGCAATTCCTTGCTGACCCAGACATTGCTTTTCAATAACAGAGCTTTTCTTCTTTTCAATTTTTGTTTGAACAAAACATCAAAGACATTGATCCACACTTCACTGGCTCCATTATGTAATTCAACAGAACTGAGCAGAGATCATAGTCTGAATCTACAGGCCCTACCAGAAGGCACTGAGCTATTTTGATATTCTTTTCCACCAAACCACTATGTGTGGACTCGCGGGTTACACATCTGAAACCAGTGCTTCACTGTGACCTTGGAGCCGCCTGTTTGGTGCGTTCGCTGATACTATGCAGCTACTCTCCATAAAAGGCCCAGTTTTTGAAACCAACCTGCCAAGCTTTAGCAGCTTCCTTAATGTTATTCTTTAGTTGAAGAAAGCATACAGCACCCACGCTCCTTCTCTTTTATTTTTTAATCTTAAGTGTCCTTTCTGTATCTTTTTTTCTTTCTGTTCTAAAGTACTTCAAGAAGCATCAGTCTGGCACCTCTAAACAAAGGATTACCAGTGATCACTTGTTTAGCTAAATCGCAAAGTTTTGTTGAACTCTGGGGTTTCTAGATTTAGTCTCTTTCTGACTGCTCTGATCTTGATCCTAACCATAAATTACTCTTTTTACAGGGACTTAATCCTTCAACATTACCAGATTTGGCAGTCATAATGCTTCTTCATTTTCACATCAACATATTTTTGCCTTCTTCTCACTTCTTTTAAACATTTCTGTCACGTTTCCTTTTTATCATAGAGACGCAGCTTTCACCAACACATTTGTACAGCTATTACTGCCAGAGTACATCAAGTGCTCCAGAACTAGTCACATGTAAGACTGTTGCCAGACTATCTTGCTGTTTCCTGGAATACGGTGCTTACAGATATGAAACAAAACACTGCTTAAACACTGTCCTGATGATTTCCCAGAGCACGAACTCCAAATGGGCTCTTCTCACCCTCATTCTCCCTCTCAAGTGATATTCTTAGTTTGTTTTACTGCTTTAACAGAAACAGGCCAATAATCACTCAACCAGAGCCTGACAGAGGGGGTCTATTTGTTTGAATCTGTCAGCTTGCCATCACCAGGGCCTATGTGCACCAAAAAACTGTCCAGTTGGCTTATACCAGGACATCCTCACGGTGGAGCTGCCAGTCGTCTCAGACTGACCCACCAGCACCCATCCTTTGCTACTGCAGGTCTGTATACACCTTTTTACCCAGCAGAAGCAGAGCATTAGCACTTCTTCTGGTGACTTTTGGATCAGTTTAATCAGGCTAACCATCTGCATCGTTTCAGCTCTCTTTCCAAATCTGCAATAATTACAGCTTCTGAATCAATCATTGCCAACCAGCTGCACTGAACTGGAGTTCTCCAACTGGCTCATAATTAATTCTCTTTAAAATAATTGTCATTTCTGGGTAAATAACAACCAGGATCAGATGGATAAAAAGAATTTTCTTCGACCCCCAATTACCAGTATATAAAAAAAAATTGGATGAATCCTTGGCACATCTTGCTCAGAACAAACAAAGCTGGAGTGTATTATGCCATCTATAACAAGTTCCATTGTTTATACAGTGCAAAGCTTTCTGAACCCAGGATTGCACCTTGCTATGGAGTAAAAGCTGCTGCTAACACAGCAACTAAACTCAGCCTATGTTCAGCCTAGTAACACGGGAGCTTCTTAGGTGGAGCTCAGAGGAGAAGTGCTCTGGAGCAGGTGAAGGTTGCACGCGGATTGCAATATCCCTGGCTCACAAGGCTTCTTACCAGCATGTTCCTGTCTCAGAAAATAATAGTAATAATAAGCCTATTCTGGCCAATAGTTGCTTGAAGTTATAGTTGTCAGCAAGTGATTAAGCAATGAAAAAAGACTGACTGATTTTGTCCAGAGACCTTCACATGCACCCCTCAAAACAAGAAGAAAGAGCTGCAACTTCTTCCTCCCCACCCCATTACTTCTGGGGGCTTTTGACAAACCTGAGAACAGAAAACAAGCGTTGCAGGCAGTGCATTCGACAGCAAAGCCTGGCGTAAGTCCACAGCCCTTCTTTCCTGAAGACACATTGCCACCTAGCAATGGCACAACGTAATCTACAGCGCACAGACCGCCAGCAATAGCTATAATTTTTTATTTATTTATTTATTTTTATTTCCTGCCACTCAGAAGAACAACAAGCCGTCACCTGGACCTGCAGAAACGCCTGGTGCAGATGCAGGCTGGAGAGGGAAGGCGAAGGCTGGCCCTGCCACCCCTGCCCTCCTCCCGGGGCCGGGGGGTTCCTGCGGCCCCGGCCGGCCTGGCGGCCGTTCGGCTGGCCAGGGACTCATCGATACGGAAGGACTGTCCTCAATACAGAAGGATCGAGGGATGACTGTCAGGGAAGGAAGGAAAACAACTGGCAAAAAGTGTGACCAATTTTAAGCTTTTTCCACAAACACAAATACGGGTGAAATGGTTGCATCAATGTCCCTTTTTCACTGCAACCCACTGAGCACGCCCCTTTACAAGGTAGTTTTGCCACAACTCACTCCTTTTCTAGGTAAATCTTATTCATTCAAAATTCTTCAGATTCTTTCTTTTTTCTGCTTTGTGCTGCTCCTCATGTAATGTCCTCTTTCACCATTATGCTCATCATCCTCTCTGAAGACCACCAGGTCATTCCCTATAGCAAAATGTTTTCGGGGTGTTGACTTACCAGTGACATCTGTCTCGCAGAGCAGGTAAGGAGTTCTGCTGCTTCCTTTCCTTCTTTCTACAGAGTCAGGATGGTACGAAGCCATAAATCTGTCACTAAAGCTGGCTAAAAGAATGGACAGGAACAGAAAACAGACGTGTTGTAAATCATATGTCAAGATGAAATTATCATTTAACCTCTTTACCATGCTTTGTGTTCATCTTTACATACAAGCACACAGACAAAAAGAGACTTGCAAAAATATTTTAAAAGGTGTCTTTAAGGGGAGAGTAGGAATATTTATTTTCTTCATATGTTTCTAGGCTAAAAATTTTTGACATTTGCTACTCAAGTTCTTTAATTTCTTTTTGATTCAATTTTATCTTATATATTGTCGCTTCTTCACACTCTACATTGTTAGTTTTTAGTGGGACATGGGGGATTTGGGGGAGATCACTACTAGATTTGATATCACTCAAGGCAGCTTGAATTTAAATTTATTACCCTGCTAAAAGCACTGCATACTTATAGCACATATTGGGGTGGACTTGGCTGCACCAAGTGATGACTTCCATCAGCAGAAGTGGCCTCTCTCCTTACCACACCGCAATATTAGATGAGGGAATAAGGTGTCATACGCTGAACCATATGTATATTCCCTCATAAAGCACACTACAGTTGTCTGGAAGTCTCCAATGGGGACACTAAGACAGACGCTAAGACATCTTATTTATCTCAAATAAAATAAGATGAAGAACTTCATGCAGTTATTCTGGTCAATAGCAATCTGTGTTAGCCAGGAGCCTACATGCCCTACAGCTACGAAATTAAAACGCATTCACTGGAAGGCTAACACAGCCCACAGTCAAGTTTAAAGACTGAAGTGAACAAATTCTTCTGTGAATCTTCTCAAACCTGAAGTCAAAAGGAGATCTCACTGATTTAGTATACAGTACTGCATATTGATGTTAGCTATTGCTTACCCTGCAAACTGCCTTGCAATAATGCACACTTATAAGAAGGCCTTACATGACTAAACATTTTGATGAGTGATACAGTGATGCTTAGAATGACCAAGCTGGATTGCAAATATTTATTTCAGTGTCTCCTCAGAACTGCACTGAAGGGAAAAAAAAAAAAAAAGAAAAAAGAAAAACTTTTATTTGAAATTGCACAACAGTTTCATTGCCCTATCTCAAATACCTTTCTAGAAAGTGTGAAGCTCACCTTGAAGTAAAATACCTTCAGGTTACAGCTGCTTTTTTGCCCCAGAACTGTCAGTGCAGTAGAGCTATATCTCCTAACCACAGAGGCAGTTATTCCATACCACACACAAATCCCTTATAGGTAATATTTTAGGTTTCTCTTTTTATAAAGTTATCATCTCATACACTAATACTACTTCACAATTCTTTGAATAAGTGGCCCAGAAAACCAGGTTTAAATATATTAACATGGTTGAGATCACTGCATTTCCTTTAGGAAAGATTGCACTGGAAGGTAGATAAACAAATAGCTGTGAGGTTAAAGATACTTACTACACCACAAGTCAACAGTGCTGATCAGCAAACCTCACCGATATGAAGAAGATATCATGGCTATATCATTATTGAGGTTACATTAATTCTTGCTAAAGGTGACCCCTCCTTCAGCAGTCCTTACACAGCAGTTTTCAAAATATCCAAGAGACCTGATCACATCACCTAGATGTCCAGACGCACAGAGGGCTTGGCTGTCGCAACAGAGGGAACTACCCCACACCTTGACTGCAGCATGCTTTAGCTCACTTGACTGAGCTGGCTTTAATCTGTCCCTGTCAATGCTGCCCCTGACACATGTGATGTCCGTCAAAATGCCTGATTCTGACCCACTTATCTCACTCGCATCTCAGGTTCAGTGAGTGCTGTTTGTTTGTCCAAAGTATGTAGCTATCTGAGATGCCAAAGTCATATGACCTTGAGGATCGTGTTTCATGACAACACTGGCCTTTCTTAGCCTGTAGAGTTATACACGTTGCATGTATGTACTGCACAAACCAGACCAGCGCACACATCCCTGAGCCGGCTCCAGCCTCAGAGCATACAGCAATGTCCTCTTGGTGCTGCTCCCAGACCAAATGGCTTTGTACTGGGGATGAGGGCAAGCAACCCAGGACAACTGCCATAACAAGGTATGATTCTTCCAGAAATCATGCAGGTGCCTTCACAGAGCCAGGTAGATACCAGTTTGCTCAGAGCTAGTTTACGTCCATCTAAACCCAGCCTGGCTGCAGCCAGTGCCTGGAGGTGCAGATATAAGCCCCTGCAGTAACTGCGCCTTTCTCAGACAAAATGGAAAGGCTGGCAATATTGCTACTCCTTCCCGAGGGGTCAGGAAAAGCCCTGCCAGTTCCTCCACAGCAGCTATCTAACCCCGGGATGCAAGCCCGTAATTACAGGCAGTTCTCTGTCTACAGCTGTCCTCACAGTTGCACAGTGCTTCATTGCACTGTACAGACTAGCTACGTCATCACTTTCATGAAGCAAGGCTATCTTCTGACCATCTTCCTATTTAATAGCTCCAGCTGCTTACAACTACAGAGCCAAATGCTTTCCAACTCTTCCTCCTGGTGCCCACCAGATTCTAGAGAACTTCAAGAGCAGCAGAATTTTTGACGATCCTTTCTCCCACCTTGAGGCTCCCCTCATGTTTCCTTCATGTTTCAGTGTCACTCAGCAGTCGTTAGTGGAGATCAGCTTCCTTTGGTGATATTAGAGAAGCAATCTCCTGCATAAGGGAGGAAGATACTGGAAATAAACAGAAAAATGTGTAAATTGTGAAATTATTGAACTAATTAGTAGATGATTAACCTTAGCATTGTCAGCACAAAATAGAGTTCATACCATTTAGACTAAACGTCTGATTTAGCTCATCTAAAATCTTTCTGTGGTCAAGAGAAACAAAGGAGGTTCCTCCTGGTGCAGTTCAGAGCACTTAAGTGAGACAGTTACTTTAAAGCAGCTTTTCTCTCATCAGTGAAGGCAGAGAGAACAGCAGCACTAGCTAGATCATTCAGCTGTCTATAGCTGATAGCAGTGACACATCCTTCACTGCAGCTATAAGGATACATACCAATGGAAGTGGAATTTAGTGCGGGAACACAGGACGCTTGAGGTGATGCTACTGGATCCTTAAAAAAAAAGTCCCTATCATTACTGTATTTTCATCCTGTGTGGGAGAATCTGTATGTATTATAGCTGGTCTCTACTGACTTCGCAAGCAATGAAAAGTTGAGACCTGCTCAAGGTAAGTCCAGGGACCAGGCAGTAGCAGCACCATTTAAGTAGAGTCATCAGCTGTTGACTTGTCAGAGTCCGGCTATTCCCTGTCATCCCGGTAAGGCCTGAGAGCTGGGTTTCACAGCAAATACACAGATCCAAAAGCTGCTCTCACTGCCACCATTATAACCCCTGAATTTGACAGCAGCCACTGTGGTAAGCTCTCCTTGTTTTTCTAGATCTGTGGCGTGCTGGCCCTTTATTTCAGGCATCTATGGAAATCGGTATTATGTACTATATCAAAACACAGAAGAAACCCAAACTGTATTATACTTCAAGGGCACACATCGTTAACATCATTGTCACTTTGGGTGAGTAACATCTACTAGCCAACTGAAAATGAAAAAGAATAGTAAACTTTCTTTTAACAGCTGTCTTGTGGCAGATGATGTACACTGCAGGGCCGTAAGGTCTCCTGTGGTATTACTGCTACTTTTGGTACAAGGTTAAGCTGCAATAAAACAACAGCAACATGTGTCATAGATACTCACTTTTAATATGATAACTAAAACCACAGCAGATAGATGCTTTCTGTCATAACTACAATTTCTTATTACACTAATGACTTTCTCACTAGTAGTACAGAATAAAGATACAATTAATACATTATAATTGTGTCACATTCATGTGCAAATCAATTTGCTTGAACCAATAAAAATACATTTAGGAACATCACTAATTTAATGCTGAATGTGTATATATGATCTTTCAAAAAATCAGTGTCTAATTTGCTTGTGGAAAAAACAGAGCTTACTGATTAACTACAGGTACTTGTTTGCTGAAAATATACTGCTATAGATCAGGAGGAGAAGTTTCTTCTCCCCCCCCCCCCGAAAACACTATTTCAGTTAATTATAAACTGCTTGTAGTAGAAATGTGAGGAAAAGATTCTCTTTAATTTAATGCATGTTCTGCTTTGTACTACAGACACTGCTATCATATGGGACAAGGGGGCACTGCTGAATTAGAAGAGAATACTTTAAAAAGGTTCCCTCTCCCACTCGTTATACCCACCTGTCCCCCACTACAATTTCAGGTTTCAGGGCTGCCAACCTGGAACAGGTTTTTGGTGAGTTCATGTCTTACCAAGCAATACAGTAGTTCTTCATCAGCCATGACAACATCTGGTGGATGTACACCATGCCTGTGGAGACTATGGCACACGGCACTGTAGACCAGCAGGAGGTTCTGTGGAAAATCCAAGCAGATCTGTAAAGAAAAATCTTTGATGCCAAGGAACTGATACCCCACTAGACATGGGGTTAGGATTTTGTTTATTTACGCCGGACAAGCTCTCATGTTCCTTCATGAACTCCATCTGCAGCTGGAGAGTGTTCGGTGGCTCCTGGGGCATTACTTCCAGTGCAGTTTCATCCAAAGGAAGCCAGTTCACTAACTCTGAGACTGCTCCAGGATGCAAACCAAAGTATAGGAGGTGGGAATAGTCAACGGACGAGCTTCAAAAGCACATCCCTGATATGCACCAAAACACTAATATCTACTTAGCCCTTGAACACTGAAGTCCTTCTGACTCAAATGCATTTCTGCTTCTGCCCAATGACTTTTGCTTAAGTCCCAGCCTTACCATTAGAAACCCTTTTCGGCAGGCATTATCTTTTTACATATGTGCTTTTATAAGAAGACAAGCTACAAAGGAGTCCATTCTTAATTGGATCTTTTGGATGCTGTCACACAATAAATATTAGATAATAATAATTTGACAGTTTCATGCTAGAAATCCTTTTTCTGAAGGAAAGCATAAGTTAAATCATCTGCATTCATGACAGCATAAGAACACATATGTCATTTTTCACTGTAAATATACTTTCCAATGGAATATTATATTTACCTGATTCAGGAAAATAAATGACCGTATTAATAGCTTGCATATGCAGTCAACTCCTCCTCTGTCTAGAGAAACCACAGATCCCTGCAGTCAATCATTCCTTCCAACCCAGCAAGGCCTGAGCTGTTCAGATCAGTTGGGCAGGTATCAAAGACCTCTGTGCTGTTTCTCCTTTGTTTGAGATAACCTCTTTTTCTCAGTCCAGTTGTCCAGAGAAACTGTGCTAGATAGCTTTGAGAGACCTGTGCTGTTTTGGAATAGTCTTTGGAGGCCACGTGGGATAACCGGTGACACCTCAAACACATGGCTATCTGAAAAATTGATCTGAGCTCCAAGAGCGGGATCTCAAGATTAAGACACCTAAATGTAGGTGTCTGAAAGTAAGTTAGTTGTATAAGCTCCCACCACAGTCAGCAGGGACTTGAATCAGTCGTCTGAATGTGAAACAGACCTATAACCTCAGCTGCTGAAAGTTTCAACATTGAATGACTGGCAAACTATCTGGAGTTTGGATATATCATCGTTTTTCTGTGTAACAGCAGAAACCACAGAGACTACCTTTATGTAGGATGTGAACCTGCAATATTATTGTCTTCTTAGATAGTAAAGATCACAAATAATCCATAATTATCTGAGATTATTTTAAAATTGAACGCAAAAGCGGAGATGGTAGTACCTGCTGTACTGTATACTCCATGTTAGCTAAAGCAGTTTATAGGTTTAAGCTTTTTAAGAATTGACTTATATCAATCAATATTATTTGTGCATTTGAACAGAAAGAGATAAAGTTTAGATTGTGTAAGCAATATTCAGTGCAAATAGTGTATTCTTTGGATACATATTCTTAAAATATACTGGGATGGCAGTACTATTTGCATTTGAATTTCTTCTGTGTACCAGGTTTTCATGCAAATAGCTAATCTGCAGTTACTTCAAGTCACCACACTGAGGAGACTGTCAACCACTAGCAAGCTAAAGGAAGGGAGAAATTGCTGTTACTAGCAAGATCAGCTAGCAAAAAGGAAGTTACTAAAGCCTTAGACAAATAGAAGCTAAAAATAAACCAGCTCTCTAGGTCGTCATCACATTCTTATATCATTATACTTCACATCCCGAAAGCAGAAAGCTCCCCACCACACCTTGGGAAAGCCAAAAGCAATAGAAAACAACAGGCCAGGACTGTTATTTTCATGTCTGAGGGTTGAAAATTTATTACTACACCACATGATGACTACATGAAGGACATAGCTTGAAGGTGGAAGAGCAGTAGCTTTCTCAGGCTTAGAAATGACCGTGGTCATTTGCTTTACTTTAAAATAGGACTACATCATTTTTCTAAACCTTTACGTGACAGATTTGCAGCTGCACACATCCCAGCCTTCAGGTATGCATCAAAAGCTGTGCACATGAAGAGACATGCAACATGTTCTGAAAACACCTGAAAATTTGATTGACATTGTATTATTCCACAAAGCTAGTCTTTGGATATATAGTTGAGAATTAGCCTTCAATTCAAAGAAAACAATGCATGAAATTAAAATTCCTGAATAAACACTGGTGATTCTAATGAGAAGGAAAACCCAGATGCACTTCATTTTTTTAGCGCATTTTTTATTCTTTCATTTCAATGGCTAAACCATCCCACAAAAACAGATTATGTTTTTCTGTTCTTAAAACAGGTTATATACTAGTAGTCAACTCACCCATGAAGTTTCCTGTTATACAACAAAATCTGTTGAGATAATAAAGTACCAGCTGGATCTATCCCCAACAGCCATAACAGCCTGCAGAGCATGATTATAACGTAACAGATTGCAAAACAGAAGAGACAGGTTCCCTTGTAATAAGGCCCTTATGTTAACACAGTAACAGC
Organism: Rhea pennata; assembly: GCF_028389875.1. Lineage (NCBI taxonomy): Eukaryota > Metazoa > Chordata > Aves > Rheiformes > Rheidae > Rhea > Rhea pennata. The sequence goes on from NC_084666.1 coordinate 44,178,793, forward strand.
AAAGCCGGGCTCGCTTATACACAAAGCTTTGGTTAATACTGTTAATTCTTTCAAAGGTAAATTCTCTGATAACGCTTCCTACAAACATTTTTAGCAGCCTGATTACACATGCAAAATTTAGCCAAACTACACCTTGCAAATGATGCGTGCTTTAGCAGGCAAGAGCAGGCGCTCAGGCGAAGCTAAACACCGTGCACGAGTTGCTGGCAGGCAGGGCGGCTGGAAGCCGCTCCGATGTCAGGGAGTAACTTAAATAGGCAGATACACATTCAGCAATGCAAATGCAAACATTTTAAATTATTCCCAGGGGATTATTTGTGTTTAAATCCCTCAGGAAGTGAATTCATTTCTTTGCTAGGCCTTCCGGAAGCCATTCTGCTGAGCAGCATTTACACTTAAATTTTGAGATTTTTAGAGCTACTCAATTTTTCACAGATTTGAAGTTCTCTTTTTAGCCAGAGCTGATAGTACCTTCCAGAGCAATGTATTTTCTGTCTTAATATTGGCAACATTCATCAGGTCGCTGTTCCTATGTGCCTTTCACCACTAAAAAATATTTGCAATTCTTTATTTTCTAGAGGCAATGACTGAGTAGTCAAGAGGAACACAAGCGTGAGAACAAAGCTAGTGGGAACAGGGGTCTGCGTGCCAAATGCCTGCCTAGCAGCCCTCATCCGAGATAGCCTGCTGGCAACCAAGGAATATGCAGTGGCACACTTGTTGCTGGTTGATCAAGTTGAGAACAACCACCCTCAGTCAGCCTGCTTCCCCCCACTCTTTTCTTTTTTCTTTCTTTCTTTTTTTTTTTTTTTAAAGTCATATTTGGTGCACATTTTTTCCAAAATATCAGTGCCCATATTTTTGCTTTCGAGTTCTGATACTACAATAAAGCAGCTTGAAACATGCTTCTCAATAGCATGTTTTGCAGAGGGCAAAAAAAAATCCTCCAAAATGGTTTATTATTACTGAAAATCCATAAATTTTGATAACTCTCATTATATGTTTATGACACTACTCTTCATTTGTGAATAACCTGAATTTCAACGCAGTACTTTATTCACACCTCTTTGAAACCTGACAACATCCCTAGGATAACTAGTGTCCCTACAGCATATAGAAAATTATAGATGGAAAGTATTGGCCTTCAAAGAGAATATTCTGAGAAAGTCCATGGAGGAATAAGGGTAGGAATTCAAATATTTTGTACTCCACTTTTCTTTTCAGTTGCTATCCTATTTTTAGGTTGTACTTTTGATAGTGGTGCAGTAACCGTACCCTACACAGAGCACTAAGTGTCACTGAAAATTTTTTAAATTGCGTATCGCCTGCATATCAATTAACATATAGCAAAAATTCAATGCAAATCAACAAATAAGTTTGCAGAGACCAGTATTTCATTCCAGAAGAGAGACTTGAGTTCCAGAAATCACTTATTAGCTAGTAGGATATTTTACTGTGATTGGCGTTCATTTTGGATGCAGTAAGATATGCAGGCTGAAATCTATCAAAAGTTAAAGAAATTGCAAATCCAGAACTAGCCCTTCTCCCATCTCCATTTTTTTCCTTCCTGTCACACATCTTAACAGAAGATCAGTCGCCAATCTGTGTAAAATACGAATTTTGCAATCACCAAACCCAAGATTTTACAATCAGATTATTGAAGCCAAAACTCCTAAATTCACACTTCGAGGTTATGACATTTCTTAAATGGTTGAATCCTACCAGTGCTCATTAACCTACTTTGCTGGGATAAAGAAAATGGGCAAAAAATGGACCTGAAGAACATTAGTTTTGCATTTAAACATAATTAAGCATCTTCTATATTGATTCAACATGACTGTGAATAGCTGTTAGGAATGGATCACAGAACCCTAGCAGTTTCATTCGCTCAGGTCACAGGCTTCATCTTCCCAGTAACCATCTCCAAACACCAACAGGATACCTAGGCTGCTAGAAGCTTGCGTGGGCTTGACTACTCAAAATGAGAAATTAAGTATGTTGAAGGCAATTTCTTTGCAACAGCTTAAGCAGGATTACTATTTAGAGCATCGTATCCTTAATGCTTCCATATCCATGGAGACATCAACCATTGCTGAGAATTTGGGGATCGCTCGTGATCACCATGTGGCAGAGAACTGGCAACTCTACCATCTCACTACACAGTGGATGGTGCCTCTCGTCTACTAGTGGTAGCCTCGTGTGGATAGTAAACTCTTCTAAAATGCCGGCTGCTCTACTAGCTGTGCAGTGACGGCAGCTTCCTTAGCGAAGGAAGAGAGCCAATTTCTGTTATGAAACGATTGCTTAAAACTCAAAGGATTTTGCAGCAGCACCATTAGAAAAAATAAAAATCTTCTTAGAGCTTTTTAGATAACCAGAGACATGCAACGCTCCATCTTCGCAAGCAAACTGAGAAATCACGAAGTAAGCTTTTCAGGTTTCCTCCACAAGAAGTGCAGTACCTCAGAGTGAGCACATGAGGTCTCTTAATTCACAGCGACTCATCCCTCCCCTCATCCTTTACTAAAATTAGCCTTTCACAGGTCTAGCTCTGAAATCTCTCAGGCCAAAACAGCAAGATGCACATAGACAAGACATCAAACCCTCAAGCTGAGAGTTTTGTAGGAAAGAAATTCAGAGCCTTGTTTATTTATTCATTCATTTTCAAGTGCGAAAAGTATTGCTATGCTTGTGCTGCGGGCACACAGGGACATCCTCAGAGCAGTCATGCTCTCATTGCTCATAACCCTTGAGCTGCCTCCCTTCTCATCGTGCCTTTCTCTTATTTGATTTCTCTTCTAAGTGTACCAACTTCATCACCTATTTATAACATAGCACATGGATTAACATGCTTCTGGGGCAGCACGTTGCAATACTCATGCACAGACTGGTATCAGCAATTTTAGACAAGCAATCTTGATTCCCACTCCTCTTTGTGACTTGCTCTACCAATTTCTCTATGTGATGTTATCCAGACCATATGATTCTACAGTTGTTTCTTAAATATCTGTTAAAAAGGCAGCACATATTCCACTCACAGGTAAGAATATGATCTTCTGTCTCTATATAGGATACAAGTATCCCAAAATTGCTTCTCTTGCCTTTAGCTGTTTGCCGCAGCACTCTGCTCATCTGTTAATACATTGTAGGTACAGATGGTTTATTACTTACTCCCTCGCAGATGAAAGGGAGACCTTAAAGGAAGAGATCAGTCATGATCCAGTAAGCAGAGGCAGCCCATCAGCTTATAAACATAATTTATCCTTATGACTACAGGTATTTCGATTCTAAAGCACAAAATTCTAAAACTGTTACCTTTGGGTATTAATTCCAATGGTATATTTTAAGCAGTAAGCTTCTCAAATTAGTTTTCTACTTTGTTCTCTCAATTATGCTGTTTTTTAAAATTATTATATCATTTAGAGTAAGAAATGGTACCTGTAAACTTAGGATATCTAATCTCATCTGACTGCTGTTTCTAGCACATATGACTGGTGAAAGAATCGCTGCCACTCTCTCCTGCAAGGCTAAGCACATTCAAGACTACTACATTTTTTGTGTGCCTCATCCTCACTGTGTGTGTCGTGGTTGAGCCAGAACATGAGTTTACCTAAAAAAAAAAACTACTGAGACAATGTCAGGTTGGTGTAATGCCCATTGCATAGCTTGCACTGACTACCTGAGATGAAACGGGATATTTTCTAATGAAAGGTAGAAGCTAAAGTCACTGTTTGTGACAAGTAAAATGTTTTTCAAAATTTTTTTCAAAAGATTTGCACACTTTCTCCAGACCATTACAACAAGTCTTTGTCATGCTGTCACTCATTTTTCTTCTTTAAATATAGATGCGGTGAGAATACTATCAATAAATGTAACTGAATTCTCATCTATGAAACCCACTAGTTATTGAAAATAAGAATAAATGCTATGTCATCAACATACAGGATTATAGTAAGTATATATTTTTAGCAGATTTGTGAAAGGTATTGATTGCATACATCTGGCCAATTTCATGTTTCTAAAATCCCAGCACATTTCATTTATTAATATCTCAGGGGAAACAAGGTGACCTTAACTAAGTAAACAGTGTTTTTTAAACTACTTAAGTGTGTATCTATAAATAATAATAAAAAAAATCTACAGAGAATAGTTATTTTTTTTAACTTTGGCTATGTATGAATGTGCTTGCAGAAAGAAAAAAAAAAAGGGCTTTGTTTACTAGAGTAGTGAGAGTTATTATACACTGATATTATTTTACAAACATACATTCCCTCTCTCAAGGCGCCTGCAGTCTAAATTAAGCATCCATATTTGATGCAGTAAGTGAGAGTAAACAGCAAGGAGGGACTGGAACGAAGGGCAGATGTGCTGTCACAGAAGAGTGAAAGCTCATTTATTAAACAAATATTGGTACAGGCTAAATTTGCAAAGATACAGAGATATACAGCTGCAGGGAGAAGGAAAGTATGAAACAAAGCACAGACTCCCGAGCATCAACACCAGCAATTCGGCAGCGCTAGCTGAATAATCAAAACCCAGCGCTGCTCGCCAGGCTAAGTCAGCTTCACGTCCTTGTCTCAGCAAGGACGCAAAGCAGACAGGGACGCGCAGGAAGGAGGACAGCCCACGGGAGAGCCTGCAGCCCACCAGGCCATGGCGACCTGAACTACTGTCACACCGCGTGCTTCTCCCCCGCCTTTTATGCACCCTCTTCGTGAGCCTCAGAAACACACCACCCATCACGTTTCACCCGTGATGTGGTTCGGTAGGGACCCCTGCCAATATCCAACCTTTGCAACCCCCTCCATAGGGGCCGAGGGCAGGGCCTTCTCGGGGACACGGCCCAGAGATCACCACAGACGGGGCTAAACCAGAAGCCTTTTGCTGCAGAAGGTAAAGAGCAAATTCTGCAGTCAGTGGGATCACCTACTTGAACAAAATGTGGCTCAGGTCTATGTTATACCTGAAACACTGGATAACATCCAGTGCAGTGATCAGGGAGGGGGAGGTGGGAACTCAAGACAGACCAAATTAAAGAAAGGACTATGACTTTTGCCTAATAAGCTTACAGGAGCCTTAAAAAAAAAGAAAAAAAAATCATAGCATGATTGTTTCCCCAATGATCAGAAATGAAGTGTGTTTCTCTTTTCTACAACATCAAATCTGGAGAGTATCAAATACCTACTACCTACACAGGCATGCAAGTCTCCATTTGGCAAGGACTGGAAATGTAGACTAAAGAAAACCTGGTAACTACCTGCAGCAGAACCAGTGGCAATCTGTGCTAGCCAAAGATGCTAAGTTTCCCAAACAAAAAATATATATATTCCTTAAGGAGCATCGTGTCAGGATCATTATGCAGTAAGTTAAGACAACGATTAGCAAACAAGACATTATAGAATAGGCTGCTATGGAAAAACTCTTCAGGCACCTGTGAATTGTGTGAAGAATTAAGCATTATTGCTGAACAAGCCAGGCCCTGTTCCAGAAAAATCAGCGTTTTCTTTCATAGCCATCTGCCTGCATGCTGAGATGCTTCTCCCAGAGAAAATGCCCTGCTTGTTGGCCAAAGACGCTAACTACTGCAAATGACGCCCAAGAGAAGCCCATCTCAGTGTCACGCACTTCTTGTACATATAGCATTAGCATGCTTCAAAACAAGAGAAACAAACCGTTTGCAACACTCGGCTAGCACCAGATGCAAAGACAAAGAGAGCATCAGCACCCCAGCAGACGGCAAATGTGTTCGGCTACAATTCCTTCAACAGAATGCCGAAGAAGAAAGCATGATTTCAATCAAAGCTATGAAAATTACATAAGGACACAATCATTAGGACAACTTGGCTTTCAGCTAAAACGAGAATAAAGGCTGACATTTCAGGCTAAAAAAAAAAAATCTTAACAAAACCCACACACGCACACACAGAAACTCCTAATTTCAGTCAAAACATATGAATTCAGAAATCTCTGTGATGCTAAACCTGGTGACTTATACAGCAGTTAGGCAAACAAAAATTAAAATAAAATAAAATAAAGTAAAATAAAATAAAATACTCAGAACAATGTACTGCAACATCCCAGCCACATGTCCTCCAGGTATGATAAACCTGCAAGAATTTAAAAAGCTGCAGTGTGCAACACCCAGCTCAGGAAGACTCATGGCACTCAAGGGAAAAACAAATCCTGGAAAAACAAAGGAAAAATTGCTGAAATTAAATACATAACCCCAGACCAGTTGTAGTAAAGGCACCAAAATGATGCCTGTGTCAGACCCAAGCAATTTAAACAGACACTAAAACAACTCATTCCCAATTAACAGTAATCATAGACAATATCACTTGATTTGACCAGAGGGGGAAAAAAATCTTTTTGTACTTAAAGTCAGTGATACATACTGACAAAAGCTACTAAACAAAAAGAGCAGCTACATTCTCTGCAAGTGCAGAGAGATTTTGAAATGATATTTGTGCTCAGTGTATTAACCAGATGTGCAAATAGGCCTTTAAGGGAGCCTTGCCCAGAACTGATGACATTTTGATGTGCGTGATGCAGAGACAACATGAAGGAAACTATAGTCACAGCTACAAATGCCTGCCAGAAAGAACGAGGAAAATGAAATTAAAATTGGCTGCAATACTACTATAGGACACTTGCTGATCTCTGCAAGTCTCCATCTAATCTCCTAAGAGAAAAGCAGCATAATAAATGCCTAAAGATATTACACTGCTTCAGCAATTCAGAAACTATTAGGATGTGGAAACTACTTCAAACTGACTCAGACTGGTACATTACATCCTACTTAGATCACCCCAAAAAAAGAAGAGTGCATCTAAGTGGCTCCCTATCCCAAGTAGCTCTGCAGCATAAGCATCAGGGAAACACAGGAGACACAGGAAGACTTCAAAAACCTTAAATAAACCTGCCACATGTCCGTTCCAGAAAAGAAGATGGAAAAGATCCAAACACAAGGCTAAAAAAAGAAAAAGTCTACGTTCATCACTTGGGAAAAGCCAACCACTCAAAGAGAAGTGCCAAAATGGAGCCATCCCAACCAACCAAATCTGGTAATACGTGAGGGTAGTTCAGTGCTATCCAGGTCATTAACAACAGTTTTCCAATAGGAATTGCGAAAGAACTGTTTTCCTAGAAAGCCAGAGAGACTGTGTATTGGTCAAACGTGACTAAAAGCAGAAATGTGATGAAAAAGCAAAAACACTACGAAGCAGGCAGATAGTCTAGATCTTTTAATCACACAGCAGAGCCTTCTTCATTATAAGGTTACCGTTCAGAGTTGAGAAGTGTTGCCAGCCAACAGCTCCCTGCCCTTGCTCCCCTCCCAGCTCCAAGTCCTAAGCTACACTCAAAGACTTCAAAAGTATAACCAGAAGCTCTGTATTTGTCAAGTTCTAACCCCTACAAGAACAACAAGTGCTATGCTACAGTTAAGTACATGGTACTGTATAGAAACGTGAAAAAAGTCAGTTTTCAGGAAATGACTGAGAAATGGGCAATGTCTGCAGACAAAGAAATCAAGTCTGAGTTTGTCCTGCCTGGGTGAGCACTGCAGGGCTGCCTCCTTCCGTTGTTTCTGAAGATTGCATACAAAACACATTTTGCAAGGAAGGAAATGGGTGGTAATATTCTCTACAAAGAAGCAAAGAGAAGCTGCGTGAGAAGGCAGCCAATATAAGCAACAGGAAGAGGTTAATAGGGAGGGAGAATTGTGCATTTAAAGAACAACAAAGAAGGCAGGAGACGAAGGAAAAGCATTATGTGCTGGGAAGAAGGGAAGCAACTGAACATAACCTTTCTTGCTCAAAAAAGCACTGAAAATGTGGATGCTTTGTTGAATCATATTCAAGAGCAATAAATATATAAAGCCTTTCATGAACATGGATTTCCAGTAAATCCCGTAAAGGTTTTTGCAATGAACTTTTAACATACATTCAAAGTCATTTGCCAGATGAACTTCACCTGGACTGAAATATAGTAGGCAAAATTTTAGGAAGCCTGGTGATTTTATCAATGTAATCATTTGAATGCAAAACCAAGCATTAAATTCTTTAGATAAATTTATGTTCAGCCTTGACTACAGAGCTGCTTCCATCTGCTTTTGTGACAGCTTAGCTCAAACAGTGGTACTGTGCTAGTACCTCCACTCACAACATACACATTCAAAGGCACTAAACAGAGCCTAGGCACAGCTTTTGCTGGAAGTCCTTTAGCTCAGGGAACAAACCCGCATGTTCAGGAGTCATAGGAAATCAGACTCTAGCTTTTCCTGAGAGTCATATTTCACTGATCTTCAAGCTTTCTTGTTCTCCTCTTGATTCCCTACACTTTAAGTACTGAGCCAAAATTGGCAAAATTGTTCGGTCAAGTCTCAACTAATGTAAAATAGAGTGGAAGAGCCCCTTGTCTCATAGGCTATCCAAGATGCAAAAACTACCCAGAATTTGTGTAATCAGAAAGGAAAAAGGTGTTTAGGAAAAGGCTCCAGGATAACCAACCAAACTGTTTTGGAGTAACCAGAAAAAAACGATCCCCACTCCAAAGAAAAAGCAGCAAATCAAACGAAGATTGACAGAGAAAACTGATGTCTTGAATGGCAGTGATTAAAATAAAAAAATTTCTAGAAGCCAGGCTGAATTAGACCTTTTTACTGAAAGAAAGAGCAGAAGATTCTTCAACTAAGTAACCAAGAACCAAAACGAATAGTCAGGGCCACTATACAGTTGGAAAAGAACATAGCTGGAATAATCCAGCTATAGCTATCTAACAAAATGGAATTTCTGCTTCCATATGGAAAATAAAGAAAATGTTAAATATGGAGGCTAAATAAAATGGCGAAGATCTCCAGACCAGAGTTCTGAAAGAACCAGCACCTAATCTCACAGATCCAGTGAAGCTAACAGAAGCTGTACTGGGTGACTGGAGAATAACGAACACACACGAGAATGTCAATGGGAGAACAAACTATTCACCAGCTTGAGTTAATAAACATATAAAAATTCAGAACAAGTCTGGGAAAAAAATCATAAATGCTGGAGTAAGCACAAAAAGGAACGAGAAGGTAGAGAAAACACACATTAAAAGAATTCTAAAGCAACTATCTATCTGCACAGACAAAAGAATAAACAGTGCTGAAAGAGGAAGTATCAGTTTGGAGAGGGATTATGATTGAAGTTCTTGATGATCAGGTTGGGAATAAAATTAATAATTAATACCAATCATTATAGCACAAATACAGTCATCTGCAAATATAGTGTGGGAAGGCATTGACAATACGTAGATCAGAATACAATAGAAGGAAAGCTAGATATCCTGATAATCACAGTAACAGAAATGAGATAAAATTCAGGTCAAAATGCTGACCACGCTTCATCTGAAACAACAGCTGCGGACATCTACATTAAGAAAATTCAAATGTAGAAGGCTACACAAGTCTCCTCTCCCCTACCCATCCTATTGAAGTTTGGTAAATTTTAAATCAAACAAGATAGCCACGAAAAGCATGTGACCACTGTACGACAAAGGTAAAGGACAAGAAGCGACAAGAACTATTGAACTTCAAGAATTAGGTTTGATGCAAGAATAGCATTCACATTTAAACTGGAACATTGAAGGTTCATTACCTTTCAACAACTAGGGCTCTGGAACAGCCTTCCAGTCAGGAAAAGTGGCAACAAAAGCCATCTCTTCTTAACATCAAAATAGGTATATGACAGAAACTACATGAGGGCTCCCTGCTACCTCAGGATTCATTAGATCAGGTCCCTTCTAGCTCCACACTGATTTTGAAAAGCAAGGCTTCAGCTTGGAAGCTTGCTTTCTATCAGTGTAATTCCCTGTGTTGTACTTGAACTCCATCCAGAGACACCAAAGGGGCAAGGCCATACAGGACTGCCACACAAACTATCTGCTGCTAGAAAAAGCCACCACTCAGAAGAACTTATTTGTTACTTAAAACTCAGTAGAAACTGGTGAAGAACCTGCATTTCTCTAGTGATGAGAAGGGCTCTGAAACTGATTAAACACACCATACAACCAATTTATCTCTGCCACAGCTACTGACCGGAGGGCAAACGGCAATTTTTGTCCTGGAATTGTATCAGAACACCTGCACATCAAAATACTTCTGCAATGACTGGGGAAAAGACAGTTAAAATATGTGCAAGTTTCACTGATTAAAAACTACATCCCTCAAATGCCCTTGAATAATGCTGCAGTTACTTCTTTTCCAATGCAGATAATTCACTAAAAAAAGTGTATGTTCTATATATGCAACACCCACTTTTGTGCATGTATTGCATATATATATGTATGTATATATGCAACACACACACACACACACACACACACTAGTACTATAGTTTTATTGCCAGCAAGAGCAATACAGTTGCAAAGCCAGTGGTCCTACTTTAAGAAGTTAGACTACATAGGACAAAATGATCCATTTAAGGATCCACAATACAATAATCTAAACAAATTGTCCAAATTGAAAGATAAGACTGAGCGTATCAAGTTACATGTGTCACCAAACAAAAAGCTGAGTTAAATAAATCCACATTTAAAGAGAAGTCTACTTCTAACACTTAAACTGAGTCGTGAAACAGAGAACGAGACTCCTTTCTCCCCAGCAAGAATGTGGCAGCACATGATGTATCCAGAGTGTCCCAGTACAAATTTAATCCCAGGAAAATCTCAGGAGAATAGTTTAATTATACAGTTTATGGCTGCCAACAGTCAAATTCCTTCAACACTTACAGTATCTTGGCTTATTCTTATAAAAGATCATGTCAATTCATGAATTTGAAAAATAGCTGATATTCTGGTACCTGATATATGCACACTGATTTTTAGATAGCTGCTGCACGTAAACAACCCTGAGCTTTGAAGACATTCATATTCCACTAAAATCTACATTTTTTACTCATCACATACTTAGCAGAAAATTTAAAAAAAAAGAACTTAGTTAGTAGTAAACATAGGGTGTTTTGAGCTTTCTCTCAAAAGAAAATCATTTCTAGGCACAAGACTTAGCATTTACTTATATGATGACATAGGAATGGGTTACCAAATTGTATTGATTATCCCCATCAGCTGCTTTCTCCTGAATGGGTAAATTTTCAGAGCAATTTTAAAAATATCTAGATTTTCTCAGTATACCAGTATAATTTACTGAATGTTAGACAGGCTGCTGATACTACATGAACCTTGTCCATGAAAGCTGTTTTGGCTTTTTGTCTTAATTATTGTACAATCCATACAGTAAAGGAAATGCGGAACTTTTTTTTTTTTTTTTTTTTTTTTTTTTTTTTTTTTTTTTTTTTTTTTTTTTTTAGCAATCCTTAACTGATGAAAAGATTTTTTAAAAAATTGTTCCCCACTTCAGAGGGGCCCAGTATTTTAGTCCCAGACTTACGAAAGTAAAACATGTGTGCCTCTCCAGATGATCAAGGTTAATCCACTAAAGCTGTACCCTCCATACATCAGCTTTTATGCTTAGGATACCAATGTTTAATGTGTTGCACAAACAAAGAAGTAGCCCTTGCCTCAAAGAGCTTCAGTGTAAGAAGTCACAAACAGATAAGGGCAATTGAAAAATATTTCTGCAGACAGAAAGGCTTCCTTAGATTTCAACGTTTAGTGCAATTTTTGTTAATACAATACCAAACCTCAGCAATCAGTTGGTTTGTCTACATCTTGTTGCGTCCACACACCAAGTACAAATACATACTGCACATACCATATAAAAAAAATATATATATAAAATCTATTTTATAAGAGGTCACTGTATAAGCCAAGCTTTTACTTCTACAGAACTGGTTGCTGCGGCAAATGCTCTACATCTCCCCAGTTCACAATAAATTTAACTATGTGTACTGGACAATGAGTGCTGGGGATGTTTGCCTCGTATGTGTCCTAAAAATATTAATTATAGAAGGCTGCAGGTATGCACTGGAGGACAGGGAATGCTGCCTAATGCCATACAACACAAAGCATGTGGAAAAAAGTTGACAGGCGTGCAAACAGTTCACATACCTCACAAGGTCAATGAGAGGAAATATTTCCTAACAAAGCACCGTTAGTATTTCCAAAGAACAAACCTGTATGTAATATATGTAAAAATGTAATTCTATCAACATCGTAACTAATGACAGTACTCCAGCCTGAAATGTACCCAACACGGATTAGCCACCGATTACGGGAGATTTGCTCCACCTCCACACACCATATGAATCTAATCATCTCTACCGTTTTTCCTTAAAGTTGTACTGATTCTAGTGATGGATATTTTAGAGTTATGCTATGAAGGGTTAAACCGATACAGAACATTTTGTTGCTCTTCTTTCCAGGGAACTGATTTTAAATTTGGAAATAATGCCTGTCAAACATTTTAAAGCTAAACGGGATGTAGCTGATAATGACTGTAGCAGTGACGTTTTAACCCAGTCTTCTTTCCGCATACTAATGAAAATAGAGAACCTAACATCTGAAAAAAAAATCTACAACTTTGACATTGAGTTAATGTTAACTTTTATTATTAGGGATGCTATTGGGTAATCTCTACTACTTGAAATACCTTAGTTAGTAGGAACTCACAAGGAGCACTTTCCATTCTTCTATTTAAACTTTACAATATATATTCCTTACTTCTATACCATTCATAACAACATGAGTCTTCCTTCAAACTTGTTTACATACTATATGCACCTAAGATCATTCCTGCAGAAACCTCTTCTTGGCGTTTGAAGTATTTCTGCACAATATATTGGTCATTCTCATTCAGCAGTACACATACCAACTTTCTGAAAATTTTCAGCAGCACAACTGCAGATTAAAAAAAAAAAACTCCACACCAATTTTTGCCCGCATCACTTGGCAATGTCCCTTTAATATTAATACACAGAGAAATAAAATTTTTTCATAAATTTGTTCAAGTATGTGGAACATGTAAAATGCATAAGAATCAATATGGACTTCATTAATGTTATATTTATTTATTTTCCAGCTTCATACAAACTGGATGTAGAAGCATAAACATAGTACATTTCTACCATTTTCAACAAAAATATAACCAATATGTACAATTATTGTATTAAAAATACAAAAGGGATACAGACTCCACCAATGTCTTTCTAAAAGACATACAGGTACAAGTAGTATCAAAAGTATGAGGAAATCACCAGTTAATTGTACATTCTGCACTTGACATCACAGCGAACTGAGATTAGCAGTCCTATGGTCTACAATTACTTAATGCTTATATAACATTTGTGCAACTTGTGATAGAGCTAGGATTTTGTATTTCTATATGCACATGAGGTCCATAGCCTAGAGAATAAAACTGGCAAATAATGCATATTACATGTAAAATTACAAATGCATAATTGACAATGTGATATATAAGCAAATAGACTTAAGCTATGATTACAGGAGAGAGAATTAAATAAAGCACTGACATTTGTTTGATACAGTGAAAAAACACTGCAATTTGATCTTTAAAAGTTGAAGCTATTTACGTTTATCCACTGATCAATATGATCAGCTGAGTTCAATGGAAAAAAAAAAATCCAAGACCAGCAGTTCCTCACATTTGAGTACTACTCGGATTGGCAGCCTTCACTTTTCCGGAGTCTGTGCAAAAACAACACAAAAATAGAGGGGAGGGTCATTTCAGTCATTACAGGGTTAATAGCAGCTGTGAGCAGGTGTTTGCTACACATTGGCCTTCTCTACACATGCAGTGTTCCATGAAGCCATTAACAGTTGTGACTATTTCTGCATTGCAAAGGCTGGCATATCTAAACTTATTACTTTTCATCATTTAAAGGCTTGTTTATTCCCTAATGCCAAAGTCAATGGATGGAGGTTATCAGATCAGTTTTAACAGTTGACATTAGCTGTGACATCCCAACTTGCCTTCACTGCAATGTTATCCAGTTAATTTTTCCTTTAATAACTACTTTATAGTAAAAAAAAATAAAAATAAAAATAATATATAACTTAAAGGTGGGGTTGCCATCTGCCTCATTAAGAACGGGACACTTGGTTTTTAGCATGCCATCCTGCATTCCGCAAGGCACAGGTATGAGACACACAGTGTCCTATTTTCCTTCACTGGATAGTTGCAAGCAGGTAGTTCTGCATTTACACTAGACCCGGTTGGCAATACCATCAATCCTAACATTTACAAACGTTTGCAGATCCCAGGGTGGGGCACTTATTAAAGAGTGAAGTGAGATGGCCAAGGAAAGGCTGCATCCCATAACCTCCGCCTTCCCTTCCGCCCTGCTCAGCCATGTGATACCGATACTGTTTCCAGGAGCTCAGGCTGGCAACCCTACTGAAAGGTAGGAAATAATACTGTAATAATTACGCGGATGCAATGTTGGATCTCAGAACACAAACACACAGAACTGGAACAAAGGCATTGTAAACAAGCAAACAAGCACTGCCTCCTTGAGGGGTTTCAATGCATTTTTCTTTTTGCAGGTAAAAGGCCAAATGGAGTTTGACAACTAGCTTATCTCATTATCCCAATGAGACTAAGTGCTAGGATTGTGATAAAAATCTAAAAGGAAGATTTAGAAACCCTTCCAGGCATTGGGAAGTGCAGCCAGAGTTAATCATCCTGATGTGATGATCTTGGAATTTGGAATGATACTGTGTGATGTGGCAGACAGCGACAGCGGTAGCTCGGAGATTGCTGCACTGTGCATTTCAAGCAACACAGTTTGAAAAGTGCCAGGGCGATTTCTTCACAGTATTTCACATGCAAGGGGAGAGGGGACAGAAGGGGGAGGGGCAGAGGAAGAAGCCCCATGCTGCTTTAAGGCAGGGAAGGAGGCAAATAGGTCCACCATCCTTTAACTATAGTTCCAAGGCTCCTATTCTAGGGACGTCTTCTTGTGCTCTCCTTTAAGTTGGCTCACTCTGGATCCAGAAAAGCCCCAAGTCTTAGACAGCAGAGACTTGTTCATCTTCTGCAAACACAATAGGATAGGGGAAAATATAATTTAATTCATATAGAACAAGAACTGCTACTGAACGAAACAACCTATACTGTGCTTATATGATTTCCATTCCTTTGTGAGCATTACGCACATATTTAAAACCACCTAAACGTCTTTACGTTTCAGGTTTCCTGAAAAATATTTATTTGAAATTTTATTCCCAAAGAAAGCAAGAAAATCACTGCAACTGAGCTAGGCTCTCATAGCTTGAGAAATACTACTGCTATTCCTAGCTATCTAATAGCTGAATAAAGCTCTCTTATGTTCTTCCCTGAACATATCTGCTGGAAGTTACTATTTTCTAATGATTTATTTAAATTAAGATTGTATAAGAATTGATCATAGCTTAAGTAGTCACTGGTAGAAACCATAAAAATTCTCACACTGCCACGGTATTTCTTAAAGTCTGAGGCAATCCTGTTATTGAAGTCTCTTGTTTTCTCACCATGTTCAGGTGCAGAGTTCATCCTGCACATAAAGCCTTAGCAACTAGGAAGTTAGGGAGGGAGGGAAATAGTTAGCCTTTCCACCAGTAAGCAAAATAAAACATCAGAGATTCAAACATGTGATATGGTCATTGCCCTGCTCAATTTTCAGCATCTAGCCCTGAATATGCAATCCAGTTATATTGGCACTCCACAGAAAAACAAAGAGACTATGTCTACATAGTCTCTGTATCACTATAGCTGAGCGTAAAATACACCGACTTGCTTTGTCCACATCGACAAGGGAAGTGGCACAACAGGAGACGTTTGTAATGTGAAACAGTTGGTGGTGAAGACCCAGCGTCCATAAAGTAAGAGCTTCAGATAGAGTGCACGTGACTATCCATCTAAACCTGAACAACAAACAGCACTCTCTGGGGCAAAAAGGCACTCTGTAGACCAGGATACTTTTTTGACCATTAAAAGCATGGTCAGTGCCAAGCATTAGGTACATTTGAAACTTTCAGGGCAATTAGGGTTTTATTTGGTGAATTTAAGCACTTCCAGAGAAGCTGCCTAAGCCAATTGCTTGGCTGCCCGAGATTCAGGTGGACCTATGTTCCAAATTTTAAGTGATATTTAGGATGAACTGAATTCCTCCCCTTCCAAAAAGTGAAAAAAATAAAAAGCTTTGAAAGGTGGAAGAGAGCTCAAATTATGGAAAGAATTGCTACTGCAGAACACGTGTATAATGTGTTTATGTAATGTGCTTTGTGTCTGTGAAAACTGAGCATTTCCGCATGCAGTACTCTCAAAATCTAACAATTAGAAATTTACCATCTTCCTCTGTGGAAAACCCTTGAGACTGATAGTGAGCAAGACGTGGATCTGACTCATTTGGTTTATGCCACTGAGGTTTGTTCACAGGCCTACTAGTTGAATGGCCATGCGACTGCTGCTGCGGAGCTGATGTCCCATGGGTCTCACATGTCCGTGCCACCATCCTAGACCTCTGAAGTGCTACGTTGTAGTCTGGAGGCTTTCTGGCTGGATGACATACACCTTCCGCAAACTCAGCAATAGGTATTCCTACATAACCAGGAGGAGTTGGAGGTGGTTCCCGATACCGACCTTCTTTTCGTGCTGCAGGAAAACCAATAGACCATTATAAGAGATGGTAAGAGAAAAATGCTCAAAGAAGAATAGTGAAAATTAAATATCAAGCATCATGAGATCACAGGATGAGAAAACCCTAAGAAGGACAGGAGTTCTATATCACATAGTACATAGAGATCTTAAAAAAATAAACATATAAGGGCAGTACAATAGCATTAAGGTCTTTCATATAAGAAAATGTAGAATATACAACATACACAGTATGCAGTTATTCTTCCAGTAGTGAAGTATTAGTCTAATAAAATTCACTAAATTACATGGGGAACCTGTTAAAACTTAGCAGCTGAAGCTGTTCCATCACTTGTCCAGAATAAAACATTCACTACTCAGAAAGAAACCAGTGTGGGGTAAGACTCAAGAGTACATGGAAGTGGCAATTATCGGGAATTCTGGCATCTGCCCCAATACATGACTATTTTAATTCTGAAGATTGGCTTTGTGCATAAAAGCCCATCTTGTCATTAACATCTTACAAACAAACCAGCAACTGATATCTTCCTACAAAAATTACTATTTAGTAAGATATAATTCCAAAATGTAGGAAAGAGGAGTGAACCTTATCATCATGCTTTCTGTATGCATCATCGCCTGCTCTGGTTATAGTTGTATTCTCTATAAAATTAAATGTAGAAAGTATGCTTATAAAAAAAATAACTGAGTAAGATCTCACAAAGGAGAAGAAAGATCACCACTCATTTTGTGAATCTTGTTAGGTCTTAATTGCATCTGATCTAGACTTCATTCTGGGCATACTCAGAAGTTCTCTCTTACAGAGAATTTGAAGGGAGAAAATTTAGAAACCAAGAATTTTAAGCATTTGCAGGGACACAGCAGATAGGCCTCGGTTTTATGGATCTGTATTTTGGAATACAAAGTGAAACAAGTGAAAGCACACTTGTTCCACTTTCTGGTGGAAACCAAGTGCATTGATAAAATTAAAAGAATGGCATGAATTGGAAGCTCAGATTCTGACCTGAATGGCTTCTCCCTCTTCATAGTTCAGGGATTCAAATTTGCACCCTAGCTCTGAGGCAATGGGCCATTACTAAACAATATACTTGGATAGAAAATGGAAAAGCAGTTTATCACAGTAGTCTCAGCATGACCTCAATCTGGCAGAGTTTTTCAGCTGTGTCAACACAGAATGAATTTCAGACAGTTCTACATATTAACTTGAAGAGAGATATTCAAAGAAAAGGGGGATGAAACAAATGAAACTCAGGCAAAATGCTGAGGCCCAAAGACATCTGGGAAGCACAGAAGGAACAACATGAGAAAAATGTTAAACACTGCCAGAGCCACTGCCATGTTAATTTATATATAATTTGATCTTCCCTTTGTTAAATGACTACAAATGTATTTCAACTCTAATTTCTTAAGAACCTCTTCAGTTTTGGCTGTCCAAAGACAAACATCTAAATCTGTACGTAAGCACTAAGTGACCCCATTTTCAGAAGTAAGGAACTTTCACAATTATCAGACAAGTCATACAGAGGTATAAAGAAAAATACTTCTGAAAAATCAGGCCACATTTATTGAGATATCTAAATATAGAATATGGAGGCTTACTGCGAAGAGTAGTTCACATTTCAAAACAGAAACCTAAATAAATCAACCTCTCAAAATACTGTCCAGCAGTTAAGCTGTTTTTTTTTGATGTATGGCAGGCTCTCTTGAAATACAAAGGAGTTAACACCAAACTGAGCATCAACAAGTAATATTTCCCCTAGCAATAAATACACTGTTAAAGGGCAAAATTTGGGAGAGAATACATAATGCTTTTCTTGCTTTAAAAATAAAACCAGGAAAAGAAAGATACTTTAGAATAAAACTAGTAACTATAGACAAATGAATTAAAATACTTCATGGCAAACAAAATTTAACTTACCAATAAGCCCCTTTGTACTACTTGATGATACTGCTATATGAGCAGGCATGGGAGCTGGTTTGGACTCCTCTGTGGTTACAGATGTTATACTACTGGTTTCAGCTTCAATTGAAACATCTTTCCCACCCCTCCGCTTTATGGTACCTGTATCACCTTCTGAGTCCTCTCCCCAGTAGCCTGTTGAGGATGCCCAGCTTGCTCTGGACTGTGCTTGATCAAGGCCCTCCCTACCTTGACTTTGCCTGCCATACTTTGTGCCATGATCAGGGAACATCAGCTGGTCCATGTGACTGCCTGGGGCCCACAGTCCGGCCCCATCGCCTGAACTATCAAAATGAGTATGTCCAAAAGGCAGCGTCTCCCAGCTTCTCTGGTGCTGTATTGTTTGTATGTTGTCATGAGAACCACTCGAACAAGAAGTCCAGCTACCACGGCCACTGTCAGCGGCATCAAGTGAAGCTCTGTCCCCCTGATCCTGTGACAGTTCTTCTGTACTCGGAGAAGAAAGTACAGTTGCTCCTGCATACAGGCCTCTGTTCTCTGGCAGTGGTGCATATGAGCTAAATGGACATTGAAGAGAAGGGGGAAAAAATCAGCAATGGAATCTGAGATCATTTAGAAAACATGAAGAATGAGACAATCAAGAGAAAAGCAAGTGTAATGAAGGTTTCAAGGCAATTTCTATCAAGTATTACTGGCAATAATGACTAATTCAATTTTGAGTATAGAACATTTTCATTTCAAGTTTATCCATAACAAAATGGATAACAAAAAAAGGAACAATTACTGAATAGATATTCTGATAAAACTTAACACTTCTTGTGATTTATTTCAAAAGGTGAATCAAAGCTTTGAAGCTGCCCATTTAGGCAGGCAAACAGCACTGAGATGCTGTACATCAGTATTACAAAATACTGAAAGAGTGGCTAGACAGACAGATAAGTAGCTTTTCCAGTGTTTTTCCAGACACAGGCAAAGCTAAAGACTAAAAAAGTAGTAACTGAGTTTTAACGAGAGGCAGATGAAATTTAAAATTAGCAGTTTAGGTTTCTGCTTTTTGGATCTTTTCAGTTTAGGAAACTCTGAAATTAAACTTTTCAGTATTTCTTGCAAATGTAAGTTCATTGAACTGTGTGTGAAATACACACTACTCACTAAAACAAATATGTACCCTTTCAGCTATTGTGCGAGCCTGACACTATCACTTACACAGCAACAGCAAAAACTGACAAGGTGTTGGTTTTATTTAGCAGCTACCAGGGCTCCCAGGATTTCCAGGGTAACTTTCTATGTACACAGGAACCCTGGGTCTTCCAAACATTTAAGACATCTGACTAAAGAGTTTGCAAAGCCTGGAATTCCCAGAACTGAAGGACACCAGTTTTGGAACAGGTCTGCCATCCACAGACCCCTCAGAATTAGGAGCTTAAGAACATCCAGGGAACTGCAGCTTCCAAGTAACATCTCAGAACAGTAAGTAGAGACTAAATGAGATCTGCAGCTCCGGTTATTTTCAGACCAAGGCTCACTGCTACAGATTTGGAGAACTCCTCATAGCACTAGCTTCCTTATCATTATAAAACTTAATTACTTAGAAAATTACTCAGAAAACCAGCAGCCTAAGTGAATTTTAGCTTCCAATTATTTAAACTTTGTTGACAAGGAGAGATATGTGAGATAAAACACTGAGTTAGGTAAATTCACACTTTTCTGGGAAACCAAGATTTCTGCTCTCAGTCTGATCACTGAACAATTAGATAATAAATTATTTGTACAATTCAGTTAATTCCATCTAGAAAACAGGCTAGAATACTAATCTACCACCCAAAGAGAATAATCTGCAGCACTACTGAATACTCGGGAAATAAAGAGCAGTAAGCAAATGGTTATTGCTACTGCTGTAGACCTAAAGACACATTGGGGAGCACATAACATTTTCTAGTCAAAAAATAGAGCTTTATCATAAGATGCAGCATTCAAATAGTGTTTTTTTTTAAGGAGGAGGAAGATGAAATATTTGAGAAAGATACAAATAAGGTTATATAAACAAATACACATAAGACACATACATGCTATGTAAAAGCATAATATAAAGTAAATATTAATAAAATTCCTACCCTAAGCTGTATTGATCTGGTTCAATCATAATTCTTCTGTCAATCCTTCCCACACCAAGATTGGTCTCCACGATGCTGACAGAGTGTCTCTGTCTCCTCTCATCATGGAGGGAGACTGGCATGGAGTCAAAAGAAGAATTGCTGACAATACTAGATCTGGAAGAAATTTCACTGTGACCAGAATCTGAAAAGTTATCCACCGTGCCACTAGGAGCCAAAGTATAGGCTGCAAAAGGAACAACATTGTGTTACTCAAACAGCCTGAGAAGCCTGATCAACTATTGTCAGACAGACTCACTGCTACAGTAGCACATCAAAATTGTGATTCCATTTTATTCACAAAAGCAGCACTTAAAAGACAAAGATATAAACTTTTATGTTCTATTTCTTAATATGAGATTTAAGAATGTAGCAACATGACCTGCTTGGTTAGAATCCAACTGCTCACCTTCTTCTCTTCCTCCAAATTATTAGCAAATGCATCATATTTATATCCCTACATTATGAGATCCCACTTCACATGAAAAAAACAGCTTGTACATAAACACAGTCACAAGGATTGGAACAAAGAAATGCACTGGATAAGATTAATGCTTCAAGTGATCCAAGAGAGCCTCTTACATAGCTTTTCTGCTCAGCAAAGCTACGCTTCAGAGATGAATAGCATATAGAACATGAAGCACAGATGTCTGGGATGGCTGACTGCTTATTACTTATCTTGGCTGAGAGAAGGCCTGAAGTATTTTCAATTAAGTTAGAAAAAAATATTCAAGATTTTAAAGTTTTCTTTATGGTACTTGGCTATCTGATTCTATTCCAAAAGATAATATCCTATAGCATGTATTACCAGAATTATACAATAATCTGGTGGTAGCACAGGCACTGCCAGACAGATAAAATCTGCAAATCATGAAATGCCACAGGGGGCAAATACAGCTTTTACTTTAGTATTAAAAAGTTGTACTGAATGTTCTCATCAGCTAAGTTAAAGTTCATTAAACGTACATTTACATATAACTGCAGTTTTCATTTTTGGCTTTCAGTCTATACTTTAGCCTCAAAAGACTTCAACTGATTTATCCCAATTCACACTTGCTAAGAATATGGGATGAATTCTGTCAGACTTGACTGACAGAAAAGAAGATACCATTAGCTTGATATTGCCATCAATCTCAGGATTTCTTTCTCTCTTTAAATTTAGAAACACATTTAAGATTTGCTCTTTTAAAATACACAATATTCTTCCCACTGTTAGGCAAGCACAAAATCCCAATTCCTTTTTTCAAGAAATGCACAGATATGACCAAATTTATATAAATTCACTTTTCTCTAATAAAGTATTTGGGAAAAGTTATGCTGAGATCTTACAAGGATCGAAGCTGATAATTTAAGTCCTCTCTGCATAACATTCTCCTCCATCTGACCTTAGCAAAAATTATTTCAATAGAGATTTTGAATATGCATTTGGATATGCACTCTCTTGCCATATTCATATTTCCCCTTTTCCAACCTCTACTTATCCAACTGAACTTCTCCCCACCCCCTTTTGCTTCTTCTATAAACCCCATCTATGCCACAGATCCACAGTGAATTGTTATTCTTGTTACTCTTTTCCCCTGAAAGGGAAGGAACTGGTTAGACCCATTAGTCTGGAGCTGTTAGACATCAGCTGATTGCCACTGTCACCGACCAGGGTAAGAAAAGGGTTTAGCTTGAAAAGAATGCAATATCCATATAAGTTTTAATTCTTTACCACCCCTGTGAAAGTTTCTTCTCACAGTTACAGTCTCCAACACTCTAACCTCCTTCAAAGTTCTGAGCTCTGGGGGTCAATTCCAACACACATATTTTAACATAACATTATACTCTGTAGCTATTAAACTTGACTTTATTATTATGACTTTATGATATTCTGAAAAGAGAATAACCTAGAGGTTATCTGCAATCCAACTATTCTATCATACTTCCAAAGTGACTTTTTTGTTTAAATTACAAGCAAGTGCCTGCATTCTCTTTTTCTTCAATTTATAAACTGAACAAGTGCAATGAAAAAACAAGCAAGTTAAAAAAAATTAATTCCTTTTCCAAGGGCCTAAATGCATTTTTTAAAAAAATAACTACAAAATCATTTAAAATGAACTCTGTCAAGAAAGTTCCACTGTGCAATACTGTTTCTCAAATATCCACATCTATTGTTTGAGTAATTCTGCTGCTAGGAAAATGTTGTTTATTAGTAATTTAAATTCTGAACACCCTAACCCTGCCTTTCATACACAGGTCACATCTCATCCAGATGAATAATATAACAAATAATTCCTCTAATAGGTTAACATGCTCAATGCCATATGTTAAATTTCAATATGCACATGCTGCCACTGGCAGAAGACACTTACGATGGGAATATTTTATCTGAAGCAGCAGCAATGAGAGTGGCCTGCTGCACTATCATTTCAGGCCATCTTCCTGCATTTAGCTAATAGGAGGGCTTTCGGGTCTTCCACTAATGCATCACCTCCTGCTCTCTTGCTGACTGTGTGTAATAAAAATAAAAGCAGCAGTACTTCATCCTGACCTTTAAATCCTCTCTCAGAAATTCCTGAAACTTGCAGACTTTGGAAAACAGAATGAGAAATGTTGCACATGTCTAATACCTTTCCTTGGAGAACTCTGTGGTGAAGTGGGAGGAGAAGACAGCTGTGAAGATGCACTTGATATTGTGTCTTCAGATTGTTTCTTGTGACGGTCCAAACTTCCTTCTTCAGACAATGAAAGAATTTTCTTTAAAGCTTGTGGAGAGTTAATGCCTTTAAGTAAGAATGAATGTTACAGATGTAAAGTCTGAGATAAAAAAAAAACTTCGAATTTCACAATGTGTTTACAGAGGAGATGCCATACAGGGAAAAAAAAAAACCAAATTTTTATATATTTTTCATTTGCGAGTTTGCAGCACTAGCTCAAATGAAATTAAAGTTTTAAATCTACTTCTATTCAAAATATAGTGCTTTATTTTTGCATTTTAATCAAGCCAGTCTTTCATTTTGGCCACCTAAAAGACATATTTTATCTCTGAAAGTATAATCTAGAAATTGTGTTTCAGAATACCGTGTATACAGATCTATAACCCAGGATATGTACAGTAATGGTTGCTGTGAACTTGAGCTAAAATAGTGAGAATGCACACAACCCCTCAGATCTCACTGGGCTAGTGAAGATTTACACAGTAGGAACTGAAACTGTTCTTCCACTTCTTTTTCTATTCATAGAGCAGTACAGAAGGTCAAAGAAAGCTGGCAAAGATGACTGGCAAGACTAGGCTTAAAAACAAGGTCCTCCTGGGGTGGCCTTTCTTCCTTTTGCTTCTGCAAATTGTCTCTGCGTCAGCCTATTTTGGGAAACCAAAGAGTACCGACATCCTGAAAATGATATATGGTGTAATAACCTATGGCATAAAGAACTGCTTTTCTGAGACGGAAGATTTGTTCATGCAGACTAAAACCTTAGGATAGTTCTGCTTAAAAGTGAAGATGGAGCTTCTTTGTGACCTTTGCATTTTTTTTTCCTGCAATCAATAATTAAGAGCTGTTTCATCAACATAATCTACCCAGCTGTTCAGCAACTGTTCCACTGATGAGTGAAAACATAGTCTTCAAAGTCCTATTAAGATTAAAATTTAGGGGCATAATTAACAAGAACTAGATGAATATTAAATTGTTTCTTGCTCATTTTGCTACTTCTAACTCCTCTCTATAAGTCTAAGCAGTGTGTAAGTGAAACTAATTGGTGAAATCAGAATTATGCTCTTGTGAAATTACTATCATGTAATGACAAGGGCCAGTTATCCATTTTATACTTGCTGAGAATTTTATAGTACTTCAAGTGATATGTAAAAAGGTCTTTAATAATGCATTTGGTTATGTATACAGCTGGGACACAGATTTTGAAACCAAATTATATTAGAATAAATTATTATTGTTCAGTATCTACCACAGTTGTATGCAGACAGCAATACTGGCATAAAAATAAAGTGTTAGGGAGTAGAAGTCAGAGGGACAATTCTCAAAGCAAAACTTGGGGCCTATATTTTAACAGGAGTACTGATTTTGCACAGGCCTGAATTTCATAATAAACATTCAACTCTTGAAAAAACGTGAGAGTCTGAGGCATCTCAGATGGGTCACTCAAAACAAAACCTCCAAGTCACTAATCCCTTTGAAAAAGGCACTTGTACAAATAGTCAGAGAAGAACTTTCCTTCCAGCTGTTAGCCAAAGATAATATAATTACATCGATTAAATTGACAGGATGCTTTCCTGCAAGATATCTCTCTGTCCATCTCTAGAGAAAAGGATCTATATGCATACATTGCATAAGCTGTCATAACTGCTATATACTACTACTTGAAACAAATGCCTGGATCTTATTTGATTAAAAATACTTCCCTGACATAAACAATCAAACCTCAGAGTACTGAGCCAAACAATTCTTTGCTCCACTCACCAAATGGTGGAAGGTCTTTGACTGGCACTTTCTTGCGAGAAGGATAAAGAGATACAGCAGGGACTTGCAATGCTTGGTTTACTTTATGTTGCTGCTGCTGCTGCACTTTCTGCTGTATTCCTGCCCGGGGAGCCACTGGTGATGTTTCAGATTTTCCAGATCGTTTGTCTCCTGGATTTTTCGGTACTATGTGAGAAAATGGGTGAAAACAAAGAATGATTACTAGCTACAAATATTTTGAGAGGTGCAAAGCTCTCCAACTGATAATTAAAAGGTCCTAATACTGAAACAGTGAATAAAGTAGGATTCATTTAGAGGCAAGAGGAGAAAAGAAAAAGAAGGAGGGATTTAACTTTTCTTTTGAAATATTCCAGTCATCAAAGGTCCTTTGCTCTCTTTCTCTAAATAAAGCTCATATAAAATACTATTATTATAATTATTAGAAATATGACCTGAAGTTATACTGGACTACAATTAATAAGGACTACAGTTAATTTACAATAGACATCTAATTATTAATTTTTGCCACCTAGAAGGGGAGGACATAAGATACAGCATTCTCTTAAATCAAAATAAAAGTTATTTTCAACGTAAGGCCCCCCTTCTCAGCAACAAGGTACAACCCTCCCATCAGCTTTGTGAAATATCTTCACAGAAAAAAGTTCACCTCTTGTTCACCTCTCAAGGCTAAGATATGTACGATGATAAACCCTACTGACACACAGCTAGAGCAGATCAGAACTGTAGAAAAACATCTAGCTCCTCCACACCCTTCATACAGGTAAGTCAAAGGCACCTTCGTGCACTTCAGCATTACATCTTCCAAAAAGGCTCATCTCCTATACAAATTTATGTTGTTATTTTTTGAGATGATGCCCTTCAAATTTATAGATGTTTAGTGCTTGTGGATGATCAGACACATTTTCCAACTCATCATCTACTCATTGTTCCCACTTACTCCTTGAAAATAAGAAGCAGGGGTATACTTATGGTCTCCTCACAGTCCATAACAAATGACAATGCTCACATGTGCTGGTGGCTGGCTCACACTGCAAAGACAGTGTCTGAAGGCTCTCTTCATCCATCTCTAGATCCAAGTTTGAGAGATACTGCTTTACTTTCCGCGCCATCTGAGCGTCTTCATACAGCTTTTTAGCATTAAGGAAGGAGCTGCGGCGGACCCGCTTTTTATGACCACCTGTTTGTGCGACATCTAGCACAGCTGCATTTGTGCTGCCTTGGCTGAGAGACCTGGAGGGAAGGTGTGTGGGGATGGAAGTGGGGAAAGAGGGGAAAAGCGTGACTTAGTTCAAACATAGTATCACTTGATAAACTTGCAAACATGCAAAAGACTGCATGAATGTCAGTCTATAGTCAAAGCTTACATGCCTCATTCCAGTAAGTCAAATAGCTATAACAGATAGAAGGATGAGGGTCAGAAGATCTTTTTACTTGGTTACAGGCACTATTTTCATTACACAAATATTTAACCTATTCTTCTCCAACTAGGCAATATCACTTCACGCATCTAGAAAAGCATTCAAGCTAGCTCTCTGACGTAAGCCAGCTACTGAGAAGACTGGAGCATTAGAAAAAGCTCATGCAGCAAGGCAATGCTGATAGAAGACTCTAGTAGAGGCTCAAATTTAAGTACATAGTTAGAAATCTTTCACAGTATCTTCCACATATTTTTTTAATCAGACCATATAACAAAATGTACAGCTCAGCTTTACTTAATAAAACTTCCATCTATGTTCCTGAGTTGAATACAGTGAGCTCTTTGTTAAATAAAATGATCAGCAAGTTAAGGATGAAATAAATGCCATGCACATTTCAATGTATGTATGTCTATATGAAAGCTATGCATTGTTCCAGAATTGTTAAGGGTAAAAATGATGGCTGAACTGTAGTGTGAAAATATGAAGTTAGTTTAGCAAATACTTTAACTTTTAACATTTGTATTTGATTCTCATAATTGCTTATTAGGCATAAGAAAGTTAACCGCAATTTTTAGCTGTTTCAGCCTTGCTGTTTTTACGACTTTTCTTTTACAGAAAGTCGTTTCCTTTGGCAATTTAAATGGGAGGGAGAGGGGGAAAGAATCCTCCCCCATCCCCATCTATAAACACCTAAAAATATTCTACAGCTTTTGTGTTTCAATCTCAAAAGCAAAAGCACTCCTGGATTAAAATGTATTGTCAGTAAAAACAACAACAAAAATAAAAAAGGTTAACAAAAGGAAAAATATCAAAGCACCAGAAAATTAAAGATAGAAAGTAGGAAACAATGCAAATGGAAAGGGGATAATGAATTTCTGTGTGCGTTGTCTCCAACCACTTACCCCAAACTCCTCCATTTCTTCTTCCTGCAAGTGAGAGCCAGGAAGAGTAAAGCATGGGTTTAAGAAGAGACAGAGAAAGATCACAAGAAAGACAGAAAGAAGACCGGACCTCAGGACAAGCAGTTCTAGAAGCCCACAAACATTTCAAAAAGCCTTGACTCAGGCATAGTCACGTATTACAAACTCTTCTAGTTCAAATTAAGAAAAAGAGTATGCATTAAGCTAGGTCTAACATGAAGCCAAAAGACCATTCACTCCACATTTTCTAAAAGCACTAACTTACACTAATTATCATACATTTCCACTTCCATTATATCAAAATGATAAGGTTGGTACACATTAACATTTCAAACAGGCTAATACATAAGTATCCAAAACTGGCCCTCCCCCTCCCTCTCTCCCAGAGATGAAATCTTATTTCTGGAATAAGCATCTGGCAGATAAGGAATAATTTAAATATATATATTTAAAAATATTTATTTATTTATAAACACACAAAAGGTAATGATTTCGCCACTTTAAAGATTGACTTCAATATATACAATGTATAATTTTGCATATTGTTCCAATATAACAAGGGGACATGAAAGAGATACAAACTGATTCTGAAATTGAAAAACAAATCACTTTTGCACATATACAGAACTCTCACTGAAAAATTATGACCGAGTGCCCAATGTTAGTGGGGAAAAATCCTTTTTTCGCCAAATATATGCACAGGCATTAATTTGAAAAGTCTCTCTTACTGCTACCTAGCATTTTCTCAATTGAGAGCGACTCTGCTGAGCACAACAAACTTACCTGGTTCTAAACATTAAAGCAGGATCCATGTTAACAGATGCCATGCGACCAACATGGCGAATTTCTTTTGCAATCATTCTCAGCTTCTCAAAATTGACCAAGCCCTCCACTTTTGAATCATTTCCTAGAATCAACAAACATTAATATTTATTTGGCAGCAATGTTAACTTTCCTTAGCTGTTTTTCTTTCTTTCTTTCTTTCTTTTTAAGAAAAAAAAGGGGGGGGGGGGAATTTTGCATTTACCTTCATGAAGGAATGTAAGGTCTTTTTTGATAACAGGAAACAGAGGAATAATAGGTGGCTGCAGATTCTGGCTATTAAGGACATTACGATACTTCGCCATGTTCCTAGATGGATCAAACAAGTCCTGTAGATCTTGAAACAGTTTCTCGTACTTGCTTGGAAGTTTTTCCCAGGTAGTTCGGAGCCGTGCAACTGGTGCCAAATTCAGACCACTTGAAACAAACAAAAATTGCAAAAGTTCAAGATCAATGGAAAGAAATAAGCAAAAATGCCTGGAAAAACACATATTAAGTTATCTATAAGAAATACCAGCTTGTCAGAAGAGTGTAGTACAACAATGTCGACAAAATGAAACAACAAAAGCAAAAACTTCCTTTGTGCATTATTACAAGACAACTTCTATAAAAAAAACATAAAAACTGAGAATAGCAGCATGATGTAATCATAAACATTAAGTAATATATGGAGAAGAAATTAAATGTTATAAAGAGTAGGTATTCACTCTTACTATTTTGAAACAGTGTCTGAATTGGATAATACAATCTAGGCGTACCTGAGGATCACTAGTTATTTCAAGATTCCCAGATTGCAGGAAGAACCATCCGCCACCTACAAAAAGTTTAGGTGGTGGTAGCAGCGACCCACTCCCACCTGACTTTGTTGTCTCTAGATCCAGTTGTTATAACAATCTCTACATATTTGAGGCTATTCTGAAGCTGTAGCGTGTACCAGAAAAATAGGTCATTCCTCTTAGTAGTGTTGGCAAAGACAGCATCTTACATACACCAAGGCTAGCCTGTTATGCATTCATTTCTACCCACTGAAAGTACTGATATATCTTTCTGTCATTCAAGTCTCTGCTAGCAGATAGGGTGCTTCTATTTCTCACTGAGGTCAGCTGAAAAAGCTGAGCTAGATCTCCAGATTTTAATGTCTCAGATGCTTGATTATTAACATGAATCCTTGGAGTTTGCTGCCACATCTGATCAGATGATACCCAAGAACAGTGACCATCAGGAAAAAGTGACATATTCAATCTGTCTGCTAGGGCTTTTGTCAGAGAAGGTGCGAAAATAGCCATTTTTTAATTCAACTTTCCCTAGCTTTTTCACAGCTGCAATATTTGTGGTTTTTGTTTGGTTTCGTCTGTTCTGTATAACTTGGGAGACTCTACAGGAAATATGAATGTTTAAAAAAATGTGTTTAAACACATGTTACAGTTTCCTGCTTTTTCATTCCAGAACTGAGTAAGAAGGTCTTCTGTTTGAGATTTTTGGTACATTTTCATTCTTATTAAAAGACCTTAATCTGTGGCATTTTGTATGGCATTGTAATCTAGCTGCTATGACTACTGGAGTTCTGTATTTCATCTGTGGTAAATTTAATAAACCTTACCCAGAACGCTGTTTTCACTGCTTTTATTACTCTCTTTAGTTGTACATGCTACACAGTAGTGCGCAAACGCACGTTCTCATTTCAATCTCTCTTCCCCCTTTGCGTCTAAGAAATTGCCAATTCAAAACAACAGTCAACGTACCACAGTTCAATGAATGCAAAGTACTGGGAACTCTCTATGAACGATGAGTTCCCTCTGGGAACATAACCCATTCATTTACAACAATATTGTTTTTCCTTTTGTTTTTAAATAAGTGCAGTAATTTCTCTAGTGCCGTATTCACCAAGGCCTCTAGCCACAGTATCTTGAACAGAAGGCACATAAACAGTAGTACTCCAAATAATATTTCAGCAAATATTTCAATGTCACGTTCAGATTACTGGAAAATATCTTCCTTATTGGATTGTCAAATGCTGACATTAGCAGTCTTAATCAGTTTAGATTATTTAATACTCTATTCAGGTAATCAGTTTACTCTGTTTAATACAATTTTGTAGACTGATACACTATTCCTTAATAATTTTAATTCTAGGTAAATAGAAGTCTCAGCTACCTGATGATAGCAAACATTGAGTTGAAGTTTTTGCATTCTCTGCAGTGTAGTGCTATCTTGATGAAATGCTTAATGATCTTCATCCTTTTCAGTTGGTTAGTTTCTCTTAGAATCTCAGAAGCTACCCAGAATGTTTCTTCATTTATCACTTCTTCAAACTTCTTTAGATTAGTGCAACCTGTTTTTGATTTGAGTTTAAACAAGTCATCTATGTATTCCGTAGGTTCAATATTACGGAATAGCTCAAAGTTTCTCATGGAGAGCTGAGTAGCCACCTCAACAGTACTGAGCTGTAGTAGGGAAATTTGGCTTTCCCTTAGCAACTCTTGAGCATCTTCATCTGAACAAAGAGTTTCTGTTTCCATGTTGTTCTTCAGGTAATACCTGCAAAAACAAAATTCCAAAAAAGACTCAATATAAGATACTCAAATACTAGTGAAAATTAAAGTAATGATCTAGTCAGAATGATAGAATAAATTGAAGTTCAATAATACTAATTAGAATTGTATTAAAAGTAATTTCTTGTAAAGATACAGAAAATTAACAAGTTGACTATACTCCTGTTCTGCAGGATTCTTAATTAATGAGCTACCATAGCCAGTTTTAAGCCCACAGTCTCCAGCTTTACCTGCCACTGAGCTGTATCCTGTCAGCAAGCTTCGATAGCTGGTCTGGAAGCCGTCTTTGTTTGATTACACCCTCAGGTGTGACAGAGACTTCACACAGCGAATACGCATCAGGGGTGGTAGTGAGAGCAAACTCTCTAATTGCCTGGATAACCACTTCTTTTGCTGTTGTGTCCTTACTGATCATGATGTAGCGGCTTTGCTGGTCTGCCTTGAAAACCCTCAGAACCTGATCTGGCAAATCTGAGAAAAAATAGTTACATGCAAGGTGTACAGTTTAGCAAAGTAGAAAAAATTAACAGTATAAGAACAAGCAATGGTATCAGTCAGATTACATCTGATTATTAGTGCAATTACAGTTTACTCCAGTAACATTGTTTTGTCTCTCCTCTTCCTAGGAAGCATCTTTTGCACCTACATAGTCCCTAACTCAGTTGCATTAGTTAGTGCAATCTAGGTTTAGTCCAGAAATTTGATCTATTAGAAACCTTTTAATGTGGCAGATAGTGCCCAAAATTTAAGAGAACTTAATTCTAGATGAGTAGCCATTGAAACGCATTGGATTTACCAGTCATACCAGAAAAGGTCTGTAACACATAGAAAATTGTCTCATATTTGTGCCCAATCTAGATAAAATGCTGATTTTAAATAGAGTTAAATCAAGTGATGAAAAGCCTTGTCTGAAGTCCTAGACAAATACTAGCAGCCCAATAAATCACTGCCTTGTTGTTCAAAGCTTTGCTTTCCGAGGTTTCCTTTTCCATAAACCCTAATATAAAGAGATCAGAGCATCTTTGGTGATACCAAAGCAGCATTGTAAACTCTGATCCAAGCAATGATAACTAAAAAAAAAAAAAGAAAAAAAAAAAAAAAAAAAAAAACCAACAGGTTAAGATTTTTTTTTTAATAAACTAGTTTCAAAAACAACTGGGAAAGAAAAATGCCAGTTTACAGACAGGGACATTGGGATAGGACCAGCTACAGAAATAAGCAAACATTTCCAATGCATGGGTAGATAAACTGATGAGTAGCCTGATTTTCACAGGTATTGGGTATTGATAAATTCTGCTTAAGACTAAGAAAAAATGAGGGCACTCATGACAACACAACACTGAGGCACTGACACATGGGGAGTTTAAGCAAATTAGCCAGCTGGAATGCTAGACTTCCTAAGGATGATTTTAACATGATTGATAACTTTATCTTCATTTCTTGATGTCAGTATTTTTAATTATTTGAAACTGAAACAAAGACAGAAAAATACTTCATAAATATTTGAGGTCTAAATGTTGCTTAAAATAGCCATAAGTTTTGCATTATAAGTTAACACCCATAAGGAGGTTATTTTTAAGAAATCTAGGAAGTGATCAGCCTAGCTCCAAAATCTGGAATTTAATAATTCCACAAATTTGTTGATGGATTGAAATCTAGACCTATTAATCAACTCAAATTTCTTGATTGTCATTGCTGAATCACAAAAAGCAAGCCACTGGCCTTTTTAACGTAGAATATTTTTGTATGATAAGATATAATTCAATTGAATTTAATTTCTTCCTTCTGACACAAATAACCTTTTCTTATTGTGTGGCATGATTTAAAACCCTGTTCTTCTTTCTTTGAACATTTTTTTGTTGTTTTGAGGTCACATGTAAAGGTCATATGAACAACAAAAAGAAAATAACAGAAAGCCTTCTAAATTTACAGCCAAAAATTATGCTTTTAAAAAATAAAGCACAAACACCCTCACCTCCCCACAAAAAACATTTGCTAGATGGAAGCATCCACTGACACAATCAGAAACTTATGCGGCAACCTATGGAAGATGAGGCTCTACGTTAGACCTGGAAGTGCATAACACTTTTTAAAGTCACCATTAAAACATCTATTCAGCAACAGAAACCTCATGAGAAATGAACAAAAAATAGTATTTTCTAACTTCTGCTGCATATCTCCAAAATATTAATTTGGGAAGTATTGAAGCGAATCTATCTCAGATATATGTTGGTTTGCCTGCTGCAAAGGCTGTTTAAAGCTTAAATATTTAAGTCCATAAATTACTTTTAAATAAGCCTACACCTTTTATATTCACACTAATATTTCTATAACTTGGGAAGCACTAATACCCAAACACATTAAAATTGAGTGATTACATTAAAGTTTACACATAATGTGGATCATTACATGCCATTTTTCAGCCATTTCCAAGTACTGGAGCAAATGTACAAATACTTTGTATAGCTTGCAAGCCAATTTCACCTTTTCTCACCAACTTGCTATTGACCTCTGTCTTCCCTCAGTAACAAGTTGAAGAGGGATACAGAGCAGTGCCCAAAATCATTTCTGCATTTTTTGACATCTTGGGGAAGACACATGCCAAAGATGCAGCCATTCAGAGAAGTTATTAGAAAACAGGATGCTCTCTAGATCTTGTTGCATGTTGCTGTTACAGAAATACCGGCTATGAAGACAGAAAGCTACCATAAACAATATTACAGTGGGAGCTCACTTAATACTCCCAAGAAGCAAGTGTTCTGTCTAAGGAGAAAATCTGTTCTGCAGGGTCACTAGAAGTCACTATGAAGAAATGCAGAAAACAGCAAATACAGCAGCATTTTTGTACCATATTTTATTGTCAAATTTCTCAGGCTGCATTCCAGTCAGAGCCAGTATCAAAAGCACTACAAAGAATACAGAGAAGATGATAGCAAGCAATTTGCCCCAATGATTTTTAAATAAAAGAGCACTTGAAAAGAACTGTAACCATCCCCTTCACTCCTTTTCAGAAAAGGACCTGGAGTGGAAAACCGAAGAAAGCAATGCTTTATGGATGGGAATATAGTCTCCTTGTGAAGCTTGTGTGAGAAGAACATACTAGTGATTGACAGCTCATCATTAGTCTATTATTTTAGACTTTTAATAGAATAGCAAAGACAGCACATGAGAAGAAACATCTAAGTATTTGAACAGTTGAAAATAAACCTTTACAAATACATTTGAAAAAACCTGTGCAAACCAGAAGAGTAACAAGAATGACTCATTGCAGATTTCAAGCTTAAAGAACAAATGATCTCATTTCCTCCACACACACTACCCTTCCAAAATGGCAAGCTGTTTTATTTTCCATCCTGAGGGATGCCCCCCAAAGCCTCAAAGGATGGCAGCTCCACTACTTCTTTCTTTTCCAGTGCGTTCTAATTTCTTGCAAGCTGCCTCCATCTCCATCATTAATTTAGTTCAAGGTACAAAGAGAAATTAAAATTGTAGGCTTTAATTTTTTCCAAGTCTTAAGGTATACAACAGTGTAATTCTACCCTTCTATCTACAGCGCAATCATCCATAAAGGCCTTAAGGCATGTTTTTGATTATAGTCCCCCTTTCTCCTCCTTCCTATGCAGGGAAAAATGATGTTAAGAATTAACTTAATATGCAGTCTGTGTTTGGACAAATTTTAAGTAAAGAAAATTAAAAAAGAAAAAAAATTAATGAGAAAGCAGTAGTTACTTAAAATAGTTTCTGTAAAGATAGTGAAAAGCTGTTAATGACATTGTATCATTATTCATCTTGCTTCCCAGAGCAAAGGCAAACAGCAAAATATTTTTCATTTATTAAACTTTTCTGAACTTCATGTTTGATTGAAAGATCTTGGAGAATTGTGATGGCTTTCACTCAATAAATGGAATTTGTTTGAGCTTTGTGATACAGTAATCCTTACAGCGTTAGGAGATAGCCATTCACTGTACTCAACATCACCCATGTGCTATGAGTACCATCCAGTCCATGCAAATATTAAGTTGGAGAATGGAATTTTCATCAATTTACAGATAAGAAAATGCTGACAAAAAGTTAAACTCCCTATTTATAAAAATAAGTTTAAAGTGTTTGACGCTAGTGAGCGGATAAGCTAAATAAAACACAAATCTTCCACCTTTCTCAGGTACAGCCTTTGACACTGCAACAGACTCACACATCACCCTCTTGTACTCTCCCTCTTCTCTAGCGCCCCAAAACCTGAGGACATGTGCTGCTTAATAATACAGTTTCAAGTGTGAAGACTCAGCCAGTATGTACGCTTATGCGTAAGCACTGACCTTTGAGGTAAGGTATGAAATCCCTCAGGCTTTGGAGAATGCTGAGTTTTTGGTCCTACTCTAAGAAGTGCTCTAGATATTAGACTATAATAACCAAGTGTCAGTACAGCTACAATCACCACATCATTCTCCAGCAGCGATGTTTTAATATGAAAGATTTGGAAACTTAACTCAGAAGGTTTCCTGCTGAGAACATTCCTGCAGTCCAGTAAGAGTCCAAATCTCATGCCCTTTGGGAGTTTCAGTTAAACCCTTCACATAAGATAGAAGTTTTTCATTCTTCATCTCCCTCTCCTTCTGTCTGCCCTCCCTTCCTCCCTGTCTCCCCTTCTCTCTCTCTCTCTGCCCCCCGCCCCCAATTCTGTCCCCCCTTGCAACAGTCCCTTACAGATACAATACAGGCTTATATAAGAAGCCTGTTTAAAAAAAAAAAAAAAAAAAATCTCTATCCAAGTCCAGTGTCCTTTCTCTTTCTCTCTACTATAAGCATATGATCTCCTTTATTGTATGATCTCCTGTGCTATTTCAAGAGTACTCTAGTCTTCTAAAGACTGATCTACCAGGGCAGATTGGAAAATACCAAGCAGAAGTAGTCTTCTTTACCCAGAAGCATTCAATCATCACTATGAGGCACTCTACAGAACCTAGCTCAAAAATATAGATCTAATACATCCAGGTAAAGTATACTGGAGCAGTGTCCTAAGAAAAGTCCCTAAGTCCCCCCGCCAAAAGTCAAGAATAGCAAGAACAACAGAAGATCCTTACCAGGGGTAGTATTGAAATCTAAGATGCGGTGATGAGACTGCAGCAGGTCTGGGTTGCTGGATGAGAGGGTTCCACTGACGGGAAGCGCAGGAGGAATGTGCTTAGTTTGCCTCAGGCCCACAATGCTGTCATCCTGGGACTGGCCAATTCCAATATCGCTGTGTCCAGAAACAGGAAAGAGAGAAAAGAAAATTAGGACTTACAAACATTCAGAGTCTTGGCTCTACTAGAAGGATCAAAATATCCATTCAGAGTGATTAGACCAGCCTGTTCACACTGACAGGTGATCCTCATGTTCACCACTAAGTTCTGAGGGGCTGCTAGGCTTGTTATTTTTTGAACATTTTTACAGTGGCTAGTGGGCACCGTAAAAATTTGCTCGTTGCTTTTGCATTCACAATCAGCAAGCAAAGCAAAACAACGGGTACGAGACACAGAGCTGAGGGACTAGCCACTAAAGGATACAGCCAAAAGTCCTTAGTCAAATGCTCTGAGGATGTAAATGTTGAATGCAGCCATTAGAGAAAATGGAAATAATTTAGACATTATCCATTATAGACAAAGGGATTTTTTAAAAGGCTGCTTAGCACATCTGTATCTACGTATGTAAATGAAGCATAAATTGGAAGTTGGATTTCATTGCAAACTGCTGCAATGCTGGAACATCAAGCCACTAAGTTAAACAAAGCAAGACAAGCAGCACTCCTACTCTAATTTTTCACTTCACTTTCATTTGTTGTATAGTCTTCTATCCATTCACAGATAAATGACGCAGAAGTAGTCAAGGGCCTGAGTAGTTATCCTTATAGGTTTGTTAAAGAAAAAGCATCCTTTTGTCGTTTACCCAGTATACGCTTGTACCACTCAAATTGAACAAAGCTCTAGGAAGGACAATATTGCTGGGCATTCGAGGCACAATTTTAATTGCACAGACACAGTAACTTACTTTTAGAAGGAAAAGGGTTTGACAGTGTGTTATTTTTTGTTGTGTTGTTTTTAAAGCTACATAACTCTGTATTACCAAAATATTTTATGAAGTGCAAACCTTAGGAAAAATCCAAGTCCACCAGAAAACACAGTTCTAGGACTCTCTCGCAAACAGAAGTTAAGTTGAACCTGAGCATCCTTAGTTTTGTACTTCCACATAAAGTCCAAGACTGACAAGCAGTGATGGCTAATTCAGCCTGCAACACTTCTCTGCTAAGCCACAAGCAAACACCTTTGATACCGCTAAAAAGCATTCCCAGCGACTGATCTGTTCTCTTTCAAGCAGAAACCACCCTCACCCCCACCTCCCATACACATGAAGAAAACAAGTAAAGGAAAAACCTCCAAAGCCCCAGTGCCTTCTGCCCTGGGGGTTATAAACATCTATAGGGTGTATTTCATAGTTGTGCTAACACCAGTATTTTCTTCAAATTCGAGCCAGATCACAGAAACCTCCTCTCCTCCCCCTTTACTGAGCTGTTTCAATAACATTACGTATTCCTTTTTTGGGGTTGTTATATAATCCTGTCATGCTTCATTATACCTATTCTGTGTGTCATACCTGAAG
Organism: Rhea pennata; assembly: GCF_028389875.1. Classification (NCBI taxonomy): domain Eukaryota; kingdom Metazoa; phylum Chordata; class Aves; order Rheiformes; family Rheidae; genus Rhea; species Rhea pennata. The sequence continues at coordinate 44,216,284 of NC_084666.1, forward strand.
TAGCTTCAGCAAAGTAGATCAAACAACTTTTTTTTTTCCTAAGGTAATGTTTCTAAAGTTCTCCCAGCTTCTCAGGAAGCACTCAAACTGGAATGTATTTATCATTATATTCAGCTTACATTGATTTTAAAACTCAGAGGTCACTGAGGTATTGATCTAAGTTATACAAAAAAGAAATGAACTCCAGAGACTTCAGATATAAATGGCAGTACTAGAAGACTCCAGGTCCCATGAAGATCTGCTGCACTCACTACTATATAAAATACTTTATGTCAGAGAAAGGAGATTGTATACACTTCATGTATGCACTTGCCATGCAGGAAGATAGAGAGAATTAATTAAATAATAATTTTCCTGCTGGATAACAAACATGGTAGAAGGGATAATGAAATGGTAGAACTGTCTAAATCTTTCTGCTCTCAAAATATAGTATATTATGCATCCTACCAAAAGGCTGTAACTAGGCAGGAGAGAGAAAGGTTTCTTTTTGTCTGGGATGCCTGGGATGGACCAGGTAAAACTTTGCTAGAGGTTGAGGTGGGGCCCATATTTAATCCTTACAGGAGTAACTGAGCCCAGAGACTACACAAAAGCTTCTGGACTGGGAGGGGTGACAAGTACAAAAAGCAAGGAGCCTGAAGAGAGGCTGTAGCCAGAGGCATACGTAAAAACAGGCATCACAGCTGACGGACAGAAGATCTCCCAGGAACCTATAACAGTGCTGTTTGCTCGGTTCAGAAAGTTACTGAAAGTTATTGGACTAAAAGGCAAGACTGAAGGAAGGAGGTTATCCCCGCTCAAGATTATTCACCCTCAATATTGGTTTAATGTCTCTTGAAGCAGACAAGTTCTCTCTGCTTACAGTTACCTTGTTCTAGTTTAAAGAGTGGTTTTACTTGGACACTAACACTAAAGACCCTGGAAGCCTCTGCAGTACTCAACAGAAGGTGGACAGTTTAATCTCAAGGCTGGGAGGCCGACAAGTGAAGCCTAACTACCCATCTCAATTAATTGTTAAATACAAGTAAATTGGCTTTTCCATCCCTCTTATTTTTTTTAAGAATATATGAAATTGATGAAGTCCTTTAAAATATGCAATAGTGTTAATTATTAGGAAGATCAAAATAGAAGTTTCAGTGAAAGAGGGGGAAAAAAAGCACACAGAAGACTACAGCCACACATCTCTAAGCAGAAATGATGCAGACACAAGCAACTGAATGTCAACAAGCTTTGCAGACAAATTGCTATATATAACATAAGAAGCAAGGCTAGCAAAAGGAAAAATAAAATAGGTCAAGTATACTGTTTTTCTGACTCTTACCGGAAAAGGTCCCTGCATTGAAAAAGTGCAAAAATGAAGGGAATCAACAAAGAAGAAAAAATGAAAACCAACAACAGAAATTTATGCAAAAATCTGTGAACTATAGAAAACAATGCAAAAGAAAAAAAAAACCACAACAGTACACATGGCTCATCAGACCTCAAAGGAACAAACAGACAAGACTGGTGACATAAGAGAGAACATTTAAAAGAAACAACATAAAATGAGGATTTAAAGACTGTCTGCTACTGAAACTTCTCTGCTTCGTTTTAAGAAAGATCCATTATTTGGATACAGTAATTTATAATTACCCTTTTCATCAATAACATTCTACCTGTCTTGCTGCTAATGAAGTTTCAGAATAATATTAATTTTCCTTTAGTGGTAATACCTAATGTTAGACTAGCAAACATTTCTTTTTTAATAATAGCAGAAAAAAACTAGATTTTCAGCAAAAGTTTCATTTTCCCAACTGCCCACAGAATAGATTTTTCCGTAGGGTTTTGAAAAGGAAAGTGAAAGAAAACACTAATTTCACATCATCCACCTCTTACAATTCATTTCTCTCACTTTGATGATCATTCAATTGATACTATCCATCTTCACTGAGAAATAATTTCCATAAAATTTTTTAAAACTTTTTCTTCTATAAGTTCCAACAAACTCCATCAGATATCTATTTCTAAAATGTGTTCACAGAATAAAAAGGTATCAGGTAACATATCCAGATAAAAGGTATCAGATACAATACCATCAAATATCATTCAGCTTTCATACAAGAATTCTCAATTCGACTGGGGATATTAATCTCAGTCTCCTTCACGGCAGCATGCAGAAATTTTTATAGACCACCAGAATGTACAAACAAACCTGCTTGCTGAGCTAACCTCAAAATAATTGCCTGGGATACTTCCAGTTAACAATCATCCTAGTAGAAAACAGTAAATGATACAAAAATTATTTATGCTATCACTGCATCCATAAGAACTGAAATCTGCCCACAGTGATGTCAAGTGTTAGTGTTAAGAGTCCAATCTTCCAAATATTCAGACTGGTATTCTTGAGTCTAAAATCAGCAAGTTAACAGACTAGATGAAGAAAAAGGCAAATATTTTTGCAGATATAGAAATGTTTGCATTAACAAACATAAGTGAAATAACAAATTATTAAAGTTTAACATAGAGCAAATACTTAACAGGAAATTAAAGAAGACTCACTTGTATGGTTTCTGAGGCAGGATACTGATTCGAGTCTTGTCAAGAATCTTCTTTAATTTGTTTCTTCCTCCAACTGTGTTGGCTTTACTTTTCTTATTTACTTTTTCTAATCCTATTACCTGCTCCACATCAACAGCAAGGTCTGGGATGGAATAACGACTTGCCTTTTTAATATCACCAATTTTCGGCAGATGGGGAGCACCATTTCTTTTTTCCTCTGACAACCGTGTTAGAAGTTCTTTAAAAACTGCACAAGATAAAAAAACGAGAGGAAAGGAGATGAACAAAAAAAGAAAGCACTATGCACCAGATCAGTTTGAAAGTTAGTCATCGAAAAAAACCCTGCTTATCACGTTTTGTCAATTCAAATATAACTGAACTTAGATACTAGATTTTAAATCATTTTTAAATTTTGAAGAGAACGTCCATCATCTGTAATAAAAGTCACAAAATTGGTAAACTGGCCAAGCCTGGGAAAGAAAAATACTAGATGATCACGTAGTTGTACGGATCATGTCAACAGAAGCCCACTAAACAAAGATGAGATGAGATAACTATCAACTGAGAAGGGAGGTTTTAAACTAGCAACAAAAGTTCATAGATGGACATGAAATAATTAGCAACAGGAGCAAAAGTCAGAAATCAGAGGCGAAATGGAAATTGTACCAAGGTCATAGTAAAAACATGTGAAAATAGTTAGATATCTTGGATATTTGACAAGGTTGCTGTGCCCAACTGCTGGAGGTACAAGAAAATATGAAGTCTTGGAAGGCTGACAGATTGGATGCAGCATAATTAAAAACACAGTCAAAAGACGAAACCTGCTACTGGCTCCCTACCGTCTACCTCTCCTCTCTAGAAAAGGGTCATCCCTGAGGCAGGAATATCTGACGCACTGGTTAATGAAATGACCTTCTATTGCAGCTTTTAACTTGGAAAAAGTGTTGGTACACTTAAATACATCACACAAAAAAAATCTGGTGTGGATAGTAAGTGAAATGTTCTGAATGAGAGTGGCAGCACCCATGCATAGATGGGAAAGTCATAGAATCATAGTATCAGTGAGGTTGGAAGGGACCTCTGGAGATCATCTAGTCCAACACCCTTGGCTCAGCAGGGTCACCTAGAGCATGTTAGACAGGGTTGCAGCCAGGCAGGCCTTGAAGATCTCCAGAGAAGGAGACTCCACCACCTCTCTGGGCAACCTGTGCCAGTGCTCCGGCACTCTCACAGGGAAGAAATTCCCCCTCACGGTCAGGCGGAACTTCCTGTGCTTCAATTTCTGCCCATTGCCTCTTGTCCTGTCACATGGGACAACTGAAAAGAGTTTGGCCCTGTCCCTGATGACTTGATTCCTAATAATAAATGAAAATCTCAAAATTATGAAACTGTGAAAGGTTGTGAAGTCTCCTTCTCTGGAGATAGTCAAAACTTCCCTGGATGCAATCCTGTGCAATGTGCTCTAGGTGATCCTGCTTGAGCAGGGGAGTAGGACCAGACGATCTCCAGAGGCCCCTTCCAATCTCAACCATTTTGTGATTCTGGGCTGAGAAGGCTTTTTGTTTTAGGAACAGAGAAAACTTTGCAATCTCAAAAATTCCTCCTTAATAGAACTGGAATACTTTAGATGAAAACAACCAAAAAATAAGAAAACATTTAAAGAAAGTGAAGAGTAAGAAAAGCAGAATAATCAGTCAAAGAATATGAGCTGGGTGGGGTCTTGAAAATATAAACTAAGAAATAAATGAATGTCAGCCAGCTGGCACGTACTGAACAAGTCTACGTTAAATATACAAAAGCAATCTGCCTTGAAAATGAAGAAAAACAAAAAGCAAAGGAAGACTTAATTGTCTCTTTGGTATTTTCTACGAAACTGATTATTAAAATGAATTGTAGAGAAAGTGGGGACAAGTACAAACAGCTAAGGGATGAGTATTAAGGGCAATGTTTTACGCCATTTTGTCTTAAATACTCATCCTTATCTCCTGAGGTACATGACAAAACACAAGGGACTCAAAAAATTTCAGAGAGAGAGAGAAATAAATGTGAAGGTGAATAACCTGAGCAAACAGCTGTACTGTAGAAAAGGATCTAGAGGCTACATAGATTAGATATAAATAAGGAGATGCTATTAAAAAAGGCTACACCTCTTTTGGGATTTGTTAATAAGATATATCTTATGCAAGACACAGGAAGTAACTGTTCGGCCACTGTTATTGTGCGATTGCAATATCCAGAGAGGATCCACAAGATAGAAAACTTAGAAAACAAAAATTATGAGAAAGTGAAGAAATCAGGTTTAGTCTTTAAAGACTGAAAGAACACATGATATCAGAAAATCCCGCTCTGTGGAAGACATTTATAAAGAACTTACTCCTAATATTAAAAAACGTGAACACATCCTGTAAAACAGGCACATACTGATACTAAGAAATGTTTTTAATTATTAGGAAGGCAGAATATTAGCATTTTTTCTGCAAAAAAAATAATAAAAAGTTCCCAAGGAAACATACTTGATTTTTTTTTTTGTTGGAGATAGACTAAGTATACTTAATCATTACTTAGTGAAGTCACATCCTGTGGTAGTACTCCACCCTACCTATTTGTGATGAAGAACCTGATCCTAAAAAAGAGATGTCAGGAATGTATCACTAAATCACATAAACAATTCAAGTATGCAGTCGCAAAGATCAAGTTGGGGAGGGAAAAAAAAAAAAAAAAAAAAAGGAGGGAGGTGAAGGAAGTGAGAAAAAGAGAAAGAAAACAGATTTGGAAGCAGTAAGATTGTTTTCATCTGGTCATCATGAAATTTTTTATTAATCTTGCTGCACAGAAAAAGTATGAATAAATACAGAAGAAAATTAACATCACTGAAAGTGTGAAATTCTAGAAGAGGCTTCTTTTCTGGGTAAGTACTAAATACTATACAAAAACACTTTCTAGAACTTCAGGCTAAATGGTCCCAACAATTCCTCTTCATCCTGAAAGACGCACTTGTGAGAGTGAAGTCGCTTTGTAAGACCTATTCATAAATTTTTCTCTGCAGTTTTGATACAGTGTAATGGAGAACCTACAGTTTCTTCTCTTCCTATTCTTCCCACCTCTGAAATGTTTCAACCACAATTATTTTAAACTATTTCCAAATATTAGCTGTACAAAAATCAAAGACTCAATCTCAAGTTAGAATAAAAGTTGGAAGAAAAAGTGCACACAAACTTACCAAATAAATTGGTTTTCACAGTGATAGACAGATGAGTGTTATTTCTAAGGATTTCCATGGCTTTTGATAGCTGAATGTTTTCAAAGTTTTGACCATTTACTTCCAGTATCTAAAAAAACAAGCAGGTAGTGTTATATTTATTTAGCAGAAAGAAAAAAGAAAAGAAAAAAAAAAAAGAAAAGCATTTTAAAAATACCTACCTGGTCTCCACGTTTCAAGCCGGCCTCTGTAGCTTTGCTACCAAAATCTACACTGTCCACAAAGATTCCAAATCCCTTTTCTGACCCTCCCAGCAAAATAAAAGGCAAAGGGGCTTCTCGAGATGGCTTTGTTAAGGTTATCAGTCTTCGTTTAGCTTTAGCAGCGCAAGCAATATTTAACAGCCTCAAATGTCCACCCATTTTCTACAAGAGAAAGAGAAAAGCATAATGAGTACATAAAATAGCCTGACAACACCTTGTCATCCCAGATTGTCAGAAATTCTTCTTACCTCTCTCTCCAAATTGTTCTCAAATTCCTCCAGAAATCGAGTCATAGCAGGATCCCCTTCAAAATCATTGAAGTGATTGTTCACCCACAACAATACTACCCGTGTAACCTGAAAATTAACCAATAACATGAAAATTTTCCAGGAATGACCAGATCAACACTATTGCTAAGTCCTTTAGAAATACCACTTATTAGAGATTATGCAACTTTCAGTCGGGAAATCTAAATATCACAGGTCCAAAGCTCACGCCACTGATACGTAAGAATGTATCAGGAGGACAGAACAAAAGAAGTATTGAAATGACTTAGGAGTTAAATTGCACTAAGAAAACTAAGAGTTCAAAAATTAACACTGGCTGTATCCTATTTGTTTATGAGTAGGGAAAGGAGCATGCAGGTAAAGAATACTGAGTTAAATCCACTTGCAGCTTGCACAGTTGTACAATGTTCATGTACATTTCAAAGTTTCCTCTACCCTTAATTCTTGTAGCACACGATCACAAAAGCTTCCTATATTGTTTTATATTGACTCTTCGAACTTACAAAACTTTAGATAAGCGACCGCTAACTTCTTCAGGCATTTTCCTGTGTAAAAGAACTATTGTATGCTTATAGAGGCAGGAAAGAGGAGCTATTGTGAGAAGCAGGAAAGAGCTCTTGGAGTGAATATGTGCATTCTTAATTCTCATCTTTAGATTAAACCCTTACATTTATTCTTCCTCCTTTCTAGCTCTCCACCCCTACTCCTCCCAGCAACTATGACTATGAAGTTTAAAAAGGCTCTTAAGTGGTATTTTACAGTATGGTAAGAAAAAATTCTAAAGGAATACTACCAACTACTATTATTGAAGGTAAGGCTACAAAACAAAACTACATTTTGTTTCTTCTTATTTATGCTTCCACCATAAAATTTGATCTTAGTATGCAATTTGACCTGGAAAATCAGCAGCAGTTGTCTTGACAAAATAAAGTTTAATGTTCAGAAAGAAAAAGAGATTCATACAAATTTTTTAAGGTTCTTGAACCAGGAACAGTTGTGCAACTCAGTTATCTCAAAAATACAGCTACATTTTTTCTGTGGGGAAAGCAAGTTTGGCCAGAGGAGAGGCAAGGCGGCTAAACATCCAAAGAACTGGAGTTTAAGATGAAATCCCATGCAAAGTTAATTGCACAAAGCTAATCACTACCAGTTCATTGCATCTGCCCAACACCAAAGCCATTGTAGCCTCTTGTGCTAAAGATCTAAGGCTAGAGCAACCTAAAATAAATGCTGGCATCCTCATGGGAGATATATGGGAGCTGTATTGTGTTTATATGGTTGCCAGGTAGACTTCTATATATCCAGTAAAACGAATTGTTGAAATTGCTGAAATTCATTACCAAAGTAATCACCTATTTTAGAACTGCCTAGACAACTTCGATTTCTAAGAGCAGATGACTGCACACTCTATGTGCTGCAGCTCCTAGACATAGTTAAGTAGGCTAGGGGTATCATTTCTGGTATATTAGGGATTTTTCCACCTTTAAAATTGAAGACAAAACTTCCTTTCGGTTTAACCTCTGTGCTGTTTTTCATTAATATGGATCACATTGGGAGATCTAGATAAAGATTTGTTTAAATTTAGGCCATTCACACACTTCTTTCAAATATCTGAGAAGTTTCAAGCCATTCCATGTAATGTATTTTAAATTATTGCAGTGATAGTTTCAAAATCAATGCTGCTTTCAAAGTTGTGACTTACTACGGTACCCAACACACATTGCATTGAAAAGAGTTGAACACCGACTTCCAGAAGAACGCCATTACTTATACCATAAACAGAAACAATATTAAAAGAAGATTAAATGTGTAAAGTCGAGTACCCTGGTGTTAACGCAAACTGAAAGTAAGGTTAGAGCTCACATGTCTCAGGCTGATTACTACTACTCATTCTCAGAAACAATTTTACTCAACTATTTCCCCCTCCTTACTGACTAAGGGCCCCCAATACAAAGCAGTCAAATCTTCCAGACTCCTTGTTTCCCACTTGCTTCTGACTCTTGCCTTTCTCGCACTTGAATCAAGCAACCCTTTTGTCAGCGCCACTTGATGCCAGGAAGGGCTGGTTATTGAAACGACCAAGAGTTGCTCTGTTTTAGACCTGCTACTAGCCATTACGTGCCTCACTGTAGACAACGCTTGCTCATGCTTTGGGGCTCTTGGGGCTCTTGCTCATGGGCGTTACTGAGGGGAATATCCATGGAAGGAAAAAAGGAGGAAAAATAAGTCTAAAGATGATGAACTCCAGGATTATAGCTTTGAAGCTCTGAACAGGTCTACACTAGACAGTATTAGTTGCAACTTTACTGTATTTATAGCACAGATTTTCAAAGGGCCAGCAGTTAGCAGTTCCCTGAAACAAAGCTCATCCTCTCTGCTAAATCTAAGGTGCTTGCCACCAGGCATATTTACTACCACTTCTACTAGAAGTGGCATCCAGATTTAAAGAAATGTTGAAAATAAACCTTCTCTTTAACCTCATTGATGCAATTCATTCAGCTTCAAATCTTCAAAAACCACCTAGAGATTTTTTACTAGTGATTTACATTTGACAGTTATATATGATTGAAAATAAATCATCACATTGTAGAGCCTCAACAGACAGCGCTATCAGTGTGCCAAAACTGAATGCACAGGGCCTTACTCTCCTGTCATGGCAATTTTGTTTGGAGTAAGGGATGTTTAATTGCTTTTTGTGTTTGTTTTCTTTAATGTTGCATAAGGCTCAACAATAAAAAGGCTCAGTAAATTCTTTACAATGGCTATATTTTCTAATATTTTTATATAAAAAGAAGTTCTCACAAATTGATTGCCAAGTTATGTTAATCTGTATTGCATAAAGAAAACAAAGAACTTGGTTATATGCTCTAGTTTCAAGGTAAAATAGAATTCTATTGAATATTATTAAATAAATATGCTACTGAAAAAAACTTTTGGTACACTTACAAGCTATTAATTTATGTTGTAAAAACACAACAAGGTAAAACAACTCTCGAACACATTTCTACTTGAAATAAAGTACATTTAAAAAAAGAGAAAGACTTTTACTCATATATTCTGATTAAAAAAATTGTCACCAACTATTATTCATATCTTATTCAGCTATAGTCATTCTCTTGAAAACATAGTAAACATTTTTATTTTATTCTCACTAATTTATATTTCAACGTAAATGACAACAAGTATATATTTTAGGGGATTGTAACCTTATCCCTGAGGCTGGGGTCGTTGAACCACTCCAACAATTTCTTGCCCACTTCCATTGGGCTGGAAAGAAAGGTCCGATAGGTCAACAGAAAATCTTCTATAAATGTTGGATCTACCACAGAGTGTTCTTCCACCAGATGCATTGTTAACCTTTCAGCTGTTCCCTGTAACAAAGAAAATCTTCTTTATTAAAATACATTTTAACTAAATGAAAAATTTGCTGTCTTGAAACATCATACATTAAACTAGAAAGAATAATAAGGACATCTATTGACTGATGAACTAAACAAACATAATAGCTTAACTATTGAGATAAGAAATTTAGTTAAGTTTCTGTAATTAAGTTATACAGAAATCATGAATTATCAATGTCTGTAATTCTAAACAGAGAAACTACAAATATTAACCCTTTAAAGTGTTAATACTTTTGAATACATATCCTAATTAATCCTGGGCCTTATTTGCCAAGTCTAGATATCTTTGGAGCATGCATGACTTTTGCAAGCCTCTCTATCTTTTGCCTTTACCTTGATGACAATGTGACCTTTTCTCGTTCCAGTGCGATCAAGCTCCCTGTGCTCCTTCACCATCACAATCTCCCCTTCCTCTTCTACCTTCTGCATGTTCTTTTCCACTTGATTGAGAATGCGGCAATAATCTTGCTGAGCTATACAAACAAACTGGAAGAATCACATACCAGTATTAAAAGAGAAAGTCTTCGGAAAACTGTTTAGACTTACGATGCAAGTACTCTGCTATTCTAAAATAGTCTCTCAGGCCACAGTTGGCCATATTTGTCTGTCCAGCAGTTCAACTATAGTAAGCAGATGAATATTCAAGCATAGTAATTCCACTGTAATTTCGCACTCAGAAGAGATCAACGTTCATCAGTACAATGCAATTTAGCATTACTAGGCATTTTTGTTCAGTTGCTTTGATCTTACCCTTTGCTGAAAAGGAAGGTCAGTATTCTATCTGATATTTTTTCCTAACACCTTAGCTTTTATGCGGTATTTAAAAGGTGAAAGGTAAAACCTTACTCTTGATTTTTGTGCCCACTGCTATTACCAATACTTTCCATTTTTCATAGCAACGATCATAAAGTCACTCATTAAGAAAACTAACATTTATTCATTTACATAAGTGCTGACACACAGAAACAAATCACTTAGATTAAAATATAATGCAGAAGATAAATTTTCTGCCATCGTCAGCTCAGCAAAGTGCAAGTGAAAGAATAAATATCTTATTATAGATTCTAAGAATATTCTTATCTAAATATAATTATGACCACCCACTCCAACTTACAAAACTTTTAGATTGCGTTCATAATGAATATTCTTCTGTAACTTGTTAAACGTTTTATACCTTTATTTCTTTTTATGGGTAAATACTGAAGATTAAGCTGCCTTCTCATATAAAGTTGGATCATTACCTGAAAAGAAATTTTAATGTGTTTCTTGCTAGACTGTAGCTTTCTAGATTTCTAGTTGAGACTGCTAGACTGTAAATTATTATGTACTCAGGGCAAAGGCATGAGCTTCACTGAGACAATGTTTTTGACTACATTTTTCCTATTTCATTTATGTAACTTTTATATTTTCAGCAGCTAGTAATAGCTGAAACAGTTTTCCTACAATCTGGATTTCTACGAAAACATTTTCCAAACAGATACCATTTATGCACTTATCAGAAATTAGACAGGCAAACTACACCAGGTGATTCAGTTAATACTCATCTTCACTCATTTCAAAGGTCATGTTTTGAAAGCTAATTAGCCATCAGGACCAGGCAAAATTTTTAAATTCTCCTTGGCTATTATTGTCTGGGTGGAAATCAGCAAGCAGCAATCACACATCCAAGTTAGGCTTATTGTCTCACGCTATGTGAAGTGTTCTTTACATCTGACTATTTGTGTTAGTAACGGTAAAGCAGTTTTCCTTGAAAGATCAGTCTAGCTGAGACTAAAAGATTTTCTACGCTTCATACTTCAGCCCATAGGACTGTCTAGCTTGTATTACGCCAAGATTCAGAGTCCAGTAAGGAAGGATGGCTGTTACCTGCAGAAGAGCCCATATAGCACGCTAATGGATCTTGAGCTCCTCCTAAGGGAAAATTTGAAGTAACAGATATATGCAACAAGCTGCTGGGCCTCAATTTCTGGAGAAAGTGAGTAGATAAACCTCTTTACCCGAAAAGGTCCCTACCTGGATTAGGGGAATAAAATTTCCCAGACAGTGGGTACAAATAGCAGGACTCTCATATCCCAGACATTTGCAGGGTTATGCACTGGAGATTTCGTATATACTCAGTTTTAAGTAAAAGCGTATTTGGCCATTTACCGTTAGCAGTCAAATTTAGCATTACTTCTATGGGTATGTGACTTTGCACATATTACAGTCAAACACTCTACCTGGCAGTCATCCACTTTGGTTCTCATCACTCCTTTCATATATTCCTTCTCCATGGTAGGAGAAACACCAAAACTGTTTCCCATGCACAGTATTTCTGTTCTTCCATCAGGATACGTCACCTCCACAGAACCATTCAAAATGACTGACCAGGAATCCAGCTACAATTAAATGTTGCAAGATACATGAAGTCCAATTCATTTAACATTCTAATATCATACTCTACAGACACAATCCTCACAGTTATTCCAAAGGAAAAGAGTTAATTTCCTATCAGCTATTAAAAATATTTATAAGCTAATTTACCTCAAATGTGTAACCATTTCCAGCTCAAGAAAATTGGAATCTTTAAACTTTTAACATAAAAGTTAAATAAAATTATGTAAAACAGTATAAAATAAACAGAAGGTTTTAAAACACTAGAGTAAGCTTTCAGAATCAGTTCCATCAGGCAGGAAGCACTTCTGCGTATGTTATGAAAAGTATGCATACTCTCCTGTACTTTCATTGTAGGTGTTTGGAATGCTGTGCAGGTGTTTAAACAAAAGGTTTTAATCTAACACACAACATGAGAGCTTTAATCTACAAGCTCATTACTTTTTTTTTTTTTTTTTTTTTTTAAGCACCAAAAAAAGAGGACCTTAATGCTGTGGAATCTAGGATGTCTGCACGATAGGAGAGTCAAAAGTAGTTCTACCGACCTCTTCTCCATCATTCAGTACGATAGTTCCTGCTCTCTCCACAACTGCAAACACCATCACAGCACAGAGCTCTCTCCTCACCGACATTGTCATGTTGGCAAAAGCAGGCAACTGATGCATGAATTCCAGCAGTTGTTCTGAAGGAGAAAAAGCTCACTGAGTTGTACATGTCAAAACAACAAAGCACAGCAAAGATAGTTCTACAGAAAGATGCCTGAGGCAACTTAAGTTAAAATGCTGCACAATCGTTTCTGTATACTAATAAATCATGTACAGTGGCCTGTTGTATCTACTGGGAATTTCGCAGGCACAGACTGGCTGGTCATATCATCAATAGACAGCCTGCATAGTAAAAGTTAGCATAATGGAAGAGTTGTAATGTAGCCAAGAGCTTTGAATACAGCCAACAAAATCGTAATACTCCATACAGTCACTGTAATTATTCAATTAAAACCATGATAGGCTTATTTAAAACATAGTAAGGCATTAAGAAGGAAAATTTTACAAAACCAAGCAAATTCACTGGTAAAGCCATACTTTCAGAGTCTAGACTTAAACTGCACATGATTGTCAGTCACGTGCACATTCACAGAATCCCGCCTGGATTAGACCGACAGAATGTAATTACTGTCGCACAGGTGACTACTGGTGTCTTACCTTCCACATACATTGGAGTTCACTTACACTCAACTATCAACTACTCCCATATTTTCACTTTTTACACTATTTGCAGCTACACGAAGCTCAGTTCTTCTTAAGAGTTCTGCTGAGGGCTTATAAGGCCTTAATGCAGGATGTACTTTGTATTTAGCTGTACTTAATAAAAATAGTCAATTTAACCCTATCTGCTTCCTAAACTCTTTTATTTTTATTTTAATAAAAGAGAAAAATACCTTTAAAATTGAGTCAGTGAAACAGATTAGGTTAAAAAATGTAAGAATTAAAATTTTAGTTCTGTATTGCTTTGCTTTCAATGTATTAGACTGTATATTAATACATAGCAAATTACTTTTAGTAAATACACACTTACGTAAAGGTTTCATGACTTCAATATTAGGTTTTTTTAAACACAATGTAAGTGCTAGTGTAGAAACAGACACAATATCACAACTGATTCAGAAAAAAATTAATAAGCATCCAGAATTGACATTAATGTTGATTTTGTCAAGGTTTTGTAAAACTACTTCTAATAAGCCATAATCTTTACTTTTTATTTTTACTTGATATTTGTGGTATCAGTTACAAGTTGAATCCTGAGGTCTAACAGGCCAGCACTTTCACGTATTCCATAGGCATTTTCAATTTCTTCTTCAGATATACTCACTCTTTTTTTTTTAATGAATAAGGTCACAGAATAAACACTAAATATACTAACTACGAAGGCCTCTGACTAAAGCAAAACCTCAAGCTAAAGAAGTACATTTCTCTGGTGAAAGAAAGCAAGTTTCAGAGTATTTGAGTACTTTGTATTAACTTACCAATGTCATCATCTGTCCTGTCTATTGGGTCTTTCTCCAGGCAGTCTCTAACAATATCCCTACTCATCAAAGGATCTGATGCCCTTTCAATGTCTTCTTCATCGTCATCATCCTCTGAATCCACTGCTGTCTCTGGCAACCCACTGAGATCCATATCACCAGCCTCACTTTCTGTAGCCTAAATTCATGTATAAACAATTAAAGAAAATTAAAGCATTCAAACGTGTTCTTCACTGCTACAATTTCCTATTTAAACAAACAGAAATGAATGTTACAACTTAACATAATCACTCGATTCATCTAATATTTTTGATATTGCTTTTTTCTTTAAATTTCTTTTTAAAACAGCTAGCTACATTAATCAACCCCCAAACGATGTTCTGAACAGCGATCAACATTGGTTTGAATTAGTCATATGCACACAGGAATCAACATATGCTTTTAAATCAGTAGGTCTAGGGGGAAGAGAAAGCAGATGTATTTTAAGGAACAATTTGTGGGAATAACAGTTGAATGTCATTTTTTTAATAAATAGTTCATTTAAAATATGTTCTTTTCCCTCCGCATCACTCTATTTTCAGACCTTTACAAATGCGATACATGAACTTCAAGGAGACATAGTGTGAGGGACTATGCAGAGCATCAAAATAGAACCAGAATTTTGCAATCAGCAAGTAACTTAGGACTTCCCCACCACTACCCCAAGCTGAAGGCGGTTAGCTATGACTCTTATTTATTAACAAATAGTATAAGATTTAACAGATGCAGAACACTGTGAGGTCACTGCTGAAAAAAAACATAGGTGGACTACATAGAACATCTACCAAACTTAATGTGCTAGGAATTGCATTAAAATGAACAAAAATGCTTGAGGACATTTGTATAGCACCTAAAGGTAAATACATATTAATGATTCAGTTTTAAGACCAGGCATTTAATAAATCCCACGGACATTTGTCTGTCATGGCAGATAAAGCTGCTTTTTCTCAACCTGATTTAATACCACAGCAGCTGCTAAGGCTCAGCTATGATGATTTTTAAGGAAACGCAAGCCTCTAATGAGAAAGTTTTAAGCCATGGCTTGACAAATCAAGTTTCACACGCCTTATATGGATGGTTTGTTTCAGGGACTCTGGAAGCAAGCAGCGTATCCACATATACTTTAAAAACATTGTATGGGACAAATCTATCTTTTAAAGTCTGTTGTATCCTTCTGCATTTCATGTAAGCAAACTGATAACACACCAAACTCCCTACTCTGCAGAACCCCACACACTAAGTCACCCTCCAAACATAGAGATGGTAATGTAATGCTTGAAATGTAATGTAATGCTTGAATAAAATTATATGTGCGCTTTCGTAGAGCGATCTTCCCCAGCTCAGCCTCTCTAGCTGTGGCTGGCATCTGTTGCTTTAATACCATTGCACATAGCCAGGTTATGAATGGCAGCATATGGCTGGAGAGGATCAGGGTGCCGTGCTGTCCCACAGCACAACACAAGCTTTATAACAGAGCCTTGTTAACACAAAAAGAATGATAGCAGCATCTACACCACATCCAAATAATTCTCGCTTTGTGTTTTTAAAGGAGAAAAAAGGATGCTGAGAATTTCTTAAACAGAATAAATAAGGATGGATGTTACTGGCATATGCACAAAAATCATAGTACTGAAGGCAGTACTTTCATTAGTGGTATTGTTGTTTCTAATTTTCCCTGTGATGCATTAGCTCTAACAGTAGCCCTAACTACACTTACAAAATAACATTCACCAAATGAGACTGGTGGAAAAGTGAGTGGGGATGAGTCAGTAGACATACAGCTTATGACACCAATCTGTCAAAATCATAAGTTTCCAGTGACAATTCCAGTGACTGTGTTACTAATTCACTAGTCAATTTTGAAAATCTTCCTATTACTTGTAAATGTCATTCCTACCCGCCCAAAGTCAGTCCAATCTCTCAAAAGCACAACGGTAAGCTGAATGCAGAGTTAAATTTAGTTCCACAATGCTAACAAATATGAGATACTTTTGAATCCAAGAAAATTCCACATATCATACAAAAAATTATTATTAAAAAACAAGTTATCTGACTGTTCTAAAAAAAACTAGACAGAAGTTGAAGTGCTATTAAGTTAATGCTATTTTGAAAAATATTCTCACATTGAAACTAAATGCAACTGTGCATTTAGAAGATACTTCTAAAATTGCAACTAAAGGCTACAAACATTATCATAAAACAACATCTATTTACAGTTAAATCCTTTTGACAACTGAAGTCATTGGTAGAAACCAGAAAGATAAAGCAACTACTTCCAGTTTAATAGTTAACCAAATCACTGACTTTATAACTAGTGAAGATCTTCCCTTTATACACAGCATAAACTTGTTCCTAACAGAACTGCTGAACACCCTCAAACATCAATATTATTCTCATCTTACACCCATACATGAGGTGCAACACCAGGTAAGATAACAGTATTATATTGCTACACTGCCCTCTCAAGGTACAATTCAATATTCAAGGTATAGTTTTCATACTGTAGTTTACAATTGCAGAAGCATTTATTCATATACAGTTATAAATAGAGCTGATTCCAGCAAACAGATGCTGTATTTCTCAGTAGCACTGCACTATGGTTCAGTATTTTCAAACTCACCAGAAAACATCACTGTAAAAGCACTCATTGTCCAACTATTATAAATTAGGGAAAGGACCAAATTAGAAATTTCCATGTAAAGAGATGGTCTTTCATTAAATGCTAGAGAATTCTGTGACTATGCAGGAGTTATCTTGAGTAGGTGTCATTTTTGTATTGCAATAGCAGCAACACAGCTTAAACAAATGCAGTTCGGAATTAAATGTGACAATCCAGTGTAAAAAATATATATATATATGTTAGTGTAACTCAGTATACCTTTTAAAATAAACCTTACCTTTTGAGAAAAAAAAAAACAACACATTTTCACAAGTTGTTTTCTGAAAACGTAGTAATTTGATTACCCAAAAGTTAGCAAAGGAATGCAACTGTAGCATTTTCATAGCAGTGATATAAATTCACAGCAGGAAAGAATTAAACATTCTACAAAGTCTCATTCTCAGTTTAGATATGCAAAAAAGTTTTGCATTAGTTTTGTTACATCATTAAGCATAATTGGATCTGTCTTCATTGGGGCCTGTTTAGCCTGGGGAAGAGAAGGCTGGGGGGGGGGGATCTTATCAATGTCTACAAGTACCTGAAGGGAGGGTGTCAAGGGGACAGGGACAAACTCTTTTCAGTTGTCCCATGGGACAGGACAAGAGGCAATGGGCAGAAATTGAAGCACAGGAAGCTCGGCCTGACCGTGAGGGGGAATTTCTTCCCTGTGCGAGTGACGGAGCCCTGGCACAGGTTGCCCAGAGAGGTGGTGGAGTCTCCTTCTCTGGAGATCTTCAAGGCCTGCCTGGCTGCCACCCTGTCTAACATGCTCTAGGTGACCCTGCTGAGCAGGGAGGTTGGACTAGACGATCTCCAGAGGTCCCTTCCAACCTTACTGATTCTATGATTCTGTCCCTATGATTTAAGCATCAGATTCCATTCTCAAAAATGATTTGGCCTCAAAGTCGTTGGCATTTGTTGTATTCCAAGCAAATGAGAGTTGTGTTCATAGTTGTCACACACCTTTATTAATAAGGTGCTTGAGCAGGGAGGTTGGACTAGATGATCTCCAGAGGTCCCTTCCAACCTTACCAATTCTGTGATTCTATGATTAGAAGCACATACTAATTTATCTACAAGTACACTACAAATAACTTAATTCTCTAAACCCAATAGTTTCCACAGCACATCACGTGTTCAGGGTCTTCTTGTGACACGCTAAGCTTCTCCACAATCCACCTTCTTACACCCTGGTACTCCCTGATGGGTTAGGAGATTGAGCAAGGGATACTTGGAATCCTCTGTTACGAAGTAATTGCCATGCACTTGTGTAAGACTTAAGGGAAAAAACCTGATTAGTTCCCTTTAGGATAGGGGCTTTTTTTTTAAATAAACTTCAGTAGTATCTAACAAGCCTTAGAAAATCCAGAGCACCAGATGAACACCTTACATAATTTGTACTAGAATCAATCATGAGGCTTATAGATTTCCAGGACATTTAATCAAGGATCAAATGCACCACAGAAATGAGTGCTTCCATAGGTGCCTGTTGTCCTTTGTTTCTTGGGTAATTAGAGATAATTAACATCATTTATATATAAATCTATAGGGGTTACACATGAAAAATGCTGGTTGGAGCTTAAACTAGAAAACAGTATCTCTCCAAAATCAGAATGGCAGACGCAATGAAATTTTTGTCTTAGCAGATTTTTTATTCACAGTGGCAAAGATGTCATGAAAATTTCCTGAATTTTCAGAGGAATCACGTCACAGTGACAGTCTAAGATTTTACTTGTCACATCACTAACAAGAAAGGCTGGAGACAAAGACTGACACTTTCAAATCTGATATGAAAAGTTATTTCACATTAAGTAACTAAGGAGAATTGTCAAATTTTAAGTAGGATTTAGAAAGACCAATTTCCCAGCAGTGTAAAAATGGTTGTTCCAACTGCTATGCATCTCCAACACCAAAAACACTTCTAGATTAGAGTGGTAACAGCTAATTGAACAAACATAGTGAAATAACTAGGAAAAGATGGAAAGTAAAGGAGCTTTGTATAAATTTTCAGTTAGCCTTTGGCTGCTTGATTGATTCTAGGGAAAAAAAAAGAGGAAAAAAAAAAGAACTATCACTCCTGTTGGGCCAAACTGGGCACACTGGAAAGAGAAGACTGTTGGTTCCTTTAGCATGGTAAAAAAGGAAACTAACTATGCCCAACTCTAGCGGTCTTTCATTTTCAGGAGGCATCAGGAACATGGACATAATGAGATCAGCTGAAGAATATCACCTCCTTTACTGCCTCATGTCCTTCTTCAACCAGGTTTTGGGGTATCTGCTGAGACACAAAGGTTTAGAAGAGGCCAAAGGAATGTCAGCTGATCCAACTGATCTGTATCTTTACAGTCAAGTAACTTTTCCTTCAGATATTATAATTATTTATTTTCCTCATATGCATGCTTTACTATGGAAGAGGAAGTAGGAAGAGTAGGAGAACTGCCTAGAAGTCTGGTTCTGTCTTAAGGGACTTCATTGTTTTTTATCCTGGTCTGGGAACAAAGACTCTGGCTGATTTTGACAATATAGGAAAGAAAAATGAAAAGAAACTTAAGTTAACCACATTAACTCCTAACTGATCTTCATTTTTTAATTTTTTAAATAATTCTTTTATTAGACCTTTTTCTCCAAATGTTCCCTAAACTTCTCTTTAACAAAAAAAATTAAATAAAAAAAATAAATCTCCCACTATGACTAACATTACCACCTACACTGACAAAAACCCAAATATTCAAGAGACAGAAGACGACTTTGAAAAACTCAAAAATGGAAAAGAAAAAGAGACACTTGTTTGTCTTTAAATTGCACAGGCCAAAAATAGGTTCATCACTGCAGCCTTCCAAGTCCATGAAGCTAACAGAAAACAGTAAAGCCCAGCTCAAAAATAACATATGTTTTGATCATCATGCTTGAAGGAGGGCCAAAAACCTAAACTGAAACTGAAATTAAGAATATTGATTGGTAAAAATATCGGGTTTTAGCATCCTAACTTGTAAGCCATTGATACAATGGTCACTACTGATACAAAACACAGCAAACATTGGTGCTATATCTTTAGTGAAGGAGTGTGCAAAAGTCCCATTAATTCGAAAGATTTCCCCCTGTGATTGTATAGGCACACTAGATACAGCTCTTCTACAGTGAGAAAGTATGGCAGGAGTTTTGTTTTACATTAGCTTCTAACTCACTGGATAAAAGGTTACAATACCAAATTGCTACAAAATTCAATCCACATAACAAATTATAATATTTTAAAATATAGATAAGATATAATTAGTTACAATACATAAAATAATCAGGTATAACTAATACACACAAATCATATAAAAATGTAAGGCAGTCAATAATCTATTTTCCACATTCGCTGACAAGAATGCAAGTGGCTATGAAATACCCTGAAACTCATTGAGTTTAGAATTTTTACTGCTCTCCCTTGATATTTATTCTTTCATTATCTATTTAAAATTTACAGCATGGCAGCCCGTATCTTTCTCAGGAGTCAGTTTTAGTGATGTTCCTCTCTACGGATGGAATAATTTAATAATCATGAAAACACACCCCAGGGACACTGTTCTCACCTACTGCCAACTCTTCCAAAGTGTTGGAACAGCGTTCACTGATATCACGTGCACAGCTGATTTACTTGAAATAGTCATAAATGACCGCTACTGCACAGTACTTAGCTAAAACCGTGGGGAGTTCAGTAAAACCTACGTGAGCCACCTCAGACGCCCTCGTGCCTTAGTGCCCTGCCCAGCTGCCCCGTGCCTGCCACTGCAGACTGAACTGTTCTCGTCAAAAAAAAGACTGAATTATGCTTAAGGTAAAATCTTTTTTATTTTGCATCCTGCAGTAGAAGACCTGCTCTGAGGCAGGCTGCACGAATGCTCTGATCTGAAAGGTTTGGGTTCTTTCAAAAAGAGAATATCTGGAAGGTGGAAATTTCTTCTCCACGTTACAATATTAGCCTCGTAAGAAAACAAGAGGACACCTTGCAGACCTCCCAGCCACACGCGTGCCCTGGGAGGGTCGCAGGAAGGCTGCCAGCGCTCTCCTGCAGCGCTCGGACCATCTGGAGAGCCGGGCGGCGGGCACGGGGCCCGCGGGAAGCCACGCCGGCTGCCGGCAGCACGGGGCAAGCAGGGGCTGGCAGAGGAGAGGGCTAAATTGACACAACGCCATCCCAAAAGACGGAGGAGGAGTAAGCCACGCTCACAGCTTAAATTTCCCCCCTGTCAAATTAGGATCATCGTCCGGCAATACAAGCGACAGGCTGTATACCTGGATCAGGTAACGGAGCAGCAGGCAGCTAGGGAGCGTTTCCTAAGCAGGGGAAGCAGCAGTGAGCGGCAGCGCGGGAAACCGCAGCGAAGGCCTTGCCATGCCAGGCCAGCACGCGAGAGAAGCAAAGGATTACCGCTCCGGGCACACGGAAACGCACGCACAACCTATTAACACCCAGCATCCCCTTCCTCTCCAGCCTTATACAGAGTTCGTCACTTTACGGGCTTGTTTCCTAAAATAAAAGTCCTCGCTGACAGGCACCTCAAATGTCTTTTCAGGCTTGGGTGGGGTAAACAAACAAACAAACAAAGAAGAAAAAAGATAATATATTTCATTTTGACAAGTAATTCTTATCCTAAAAGAAGTTCTTTCATGTGCAACGTTTGACAAACAAATTTAGTTACACCATTAATATTTAAAAGGAAGTATTCTCAGCTCAGTGCTAAAAGCATCTGAAGGTTCAGCTTCATGATTTATTAAAAAAAAAAAAAAAAAAAGAAAAAAAGAAAAGAAAAGAAAAAGAAAAGTATCTAAAAAGGCCAGGAATGTATTTTCACTGCAAACAGCTGCTCTTAAGGCTACTGAAATAAAACTTACTGTAATACAAAACATGATATACCATTAACTCATATTTCAACAGTAAAGATCTAACTAATGATATAATTTGAGAAGAAAAAGATTTATTTCTCAGTTGAAAGATAAGATGGCAATCTTTCAAAACCATTCCTTTCTACCTAGACATAATGAACAGAAGTCCGTTCTATTGAAAAGAAAAAAATGCCATTATGTACAGAACATAAAAATCAGAACAACAACAATACTAAGTTTTGTCTAAGACCTATTAAAATAAAAGTACAAAAGTGAATAGCTAGATGACTTGATTTTGGTTTATTGTTTCTAAAAAAACTTGGGAGAGATTTAAAGGGCAAATAACTAGGATAGGATGACTGATACAATGTCTCAGTTTAAAAGGGAATTTCTATATTTATTTCATTTTTGTCTCGACTCTAAAGAATTCAAATTTCTGCATTTTTTTTTTTTAGTTTGGTGGTGGGGGGGTGTTTGTTTAACCTAACTTAACCTGAATATGCCTACATTTCATTCCTCTATGACTGGAACTGAGGTAAGAAATTTATGATTTGCCACAATATGAAAAATCATGGAAAATGACAATACTCAATAAGGCAAAGCTAAGAATTTAAGTTTTTAAGAACCTTAAGTTTATCATTTCCATACTTGAACTCACCAATTCAATTTTATTTTTTTAATAAATATATCTAAAGTATTAATACAAAACATAGGGTTACATTCCAAATTACTTGCTCACATTTCTTGACAACTGTACACACAGGAATTATTTCAGTAATTATTCTGACATATTGTACAATTACATAAATCTGAATATATCTGTGTGAGGACATCTTTAATACAGAATTAACTGCAGAGATATTCAAGAAATTAGATAATAATTTTCTTAAGATCACTAAAAATGACAAAGTGCCTCAATTAAAATTTTTAAGTATGCCTTAAAAATAATTTTAAAGTACAATATAAAACAAGAAGAATGTACAGTTCCCCATGCACATACTTCACAAAATTAGTAGTTCACTTGAAACATCACCCATCCTGTTGACTTCATTATTGCAAACTGGAGCTCCTATGGAAATCTTACACTAAGTATGTGACTATACACAGAAATATTTTTTCCGCAGTTTCTATAGAAGCACCCCCCACTTACTCCCAAAACTCAATGTTCCTTCCCAGACTTCTCAGAGTTATAAGAGTTTTGCTGAAACTCTTTGTGAAAATTTTCCTTCAGCTCGTCTAGAAAGTAGCTATATGACTATAATCTATCTAAATACCACCTACAACTGGCTCCCTAGAGGGCCTGTTATTATGTTAAAGTGTAAAATCCTTGGAATGAAAGATATGAAAATCTATAGAATATTTAAATAACAAAGCTGATTTTACATCTTATTCACTTTCACAGTACAAACCTAAACCCTGTCTCAAAGTAATCTTTTCTTCAGAAGAAATTCTGACAAATATGCTTGATTGACATACACTATGCTTAAAATGTTTGATTACTTTGACTTTTTTTTTTTTTTTTTGCAAAACAAAACCTTTGCATTATTGCAACTACTGCTTAAATTGAACTGAAACTTTCTACCCTACCTTCTCCCACAGAAGAGCCTACTTGTTTATTCACCTAAAGCAGACTACATGCTACAACTATACATAGCAATTATTCAAGTTAGTCCACAAAGGACAGCCAAATAACCCAGCATGCATCCTGGAACATACAGTATCAATTCTCACAACAACTGAAGCTGTATGTGTTTGTATAGATGATACTTTTCCCATTATTTAAATGACCACATTTACTTACATTGCCTTTCTAGCATTTTAAAAAGCATCCAAAACATACATTACTCCTCCTCTAGTAAACGGTACTTCATGGAGGACTGATCATGTTAAATTTTTAAAGCTCTTTTTGATATATATTTTTTTTTAGAATAACAAATTACTCTATTTCCCTATCACAAGGATAAATCCTTTAGTTTGAAGTTGCAGGAGCTTCTAGTATCGAGAGGAAAATCTAGACTTTCTCATTCTCTTTCCGTCTTATTTTTTTTCTAATTTATCATTGGATTGTAAATACACACCCCCTAAATGCTCTAGAGACCCTCTGGATCAGTTTTACAGCAAGTCTCTCAAAACTCAAACTGCTTCAACCAAAGAACAAAGAAGGCCCCCAGAATCCTGCATAAAGCTATAAAACGTCTCACCAGTTCAATTCCCCCATCTTTCCCAGTTGTCCAGGAGAAGCAGCACTACCAAAATGCTAAGGCTCAGTCTTTACAACGTGAGGAAATTGAAATTAGCCCCTCAAGTCAGGCCCGCACAGGCTGCTCACTGCATAGATCTTCCTCCCTAATACTGAATGTGGTCCAGTTTTTAAAGCCATCTAGTTGTAAAATACGGTATCAAGAAGAAAAATCCCTCACATAACAAGGTCCTAGATCTTTATAGTTTTTTAATTCTGATCTAGCTTTTGATAATAATGTCCATCTCATAGGCACTTTTCATCAACAGATCTCAAAGCCTCCTCAAAATAGCAGCAAACCTCTGTTTCCATTTTGCAAATGGCAAACCAGACAAAGAGAAAAGTGAGGTGAAATGCTGAAGTCAGGAACAGAGTCCCTTATCTCAAGGCCACACTGCCTCTCCATACCAAAAACTACAAAATGCAAACAGAGTTCATGAAGTGCAATGCTGAAGAAGGTGCAAATCCTACACCTCCAAGTTTCTAACACAGATCTTGACAAGGGAAACACGTGTCATGTCACTGTGTTACAGATCACATGCTGCATTTTCAAACATTAGATCCAGCAAGCAGTAGATAAAACCCTCAAACTATGACCACCGAAGCAAAAATAATGTTTTGAAATCTATTGATTTTTTGGGGGGCAGATGAAAATTGACAATATGCAATTGCATGGGTCTTCAGCTATTAATGTCAAGACTGTTGGCACTTGCTTCTCCCAAGGGCATCCATTCCAGTCTTACCTGGTAGATATCAGAAAGGCTGCTGCTTCCCGAATCACTAGTGATGCTACATCCCGAGTGACTCGATGAAACGTGGGTCACCTGTGGGTGGAGACTGTCAGTAAGGTGCAGCTTTGTGAAATCTGCAGGAAGCTATAGATGGAGCAGAAAAAGCATCATTACAATTTGAGGTAGATACACAGCAAAAGGAATTTAAATCATTCATATCACACTTTACTCCCTGCCAGCACCAACTGTATTAAGTAAACCATTGGGGATTGAGAATGCAGCTTAAAAGTTTGCACAGTTTTTTAATTCACTCAGAGGTCAGCAAAATGCCGCAAGTATAAAAAGAGATGCAAAAAAAAAAAAAAAAAAAAAATCATAGCTGAGGGTAAACCACAATCATGCAATAGCCCTAACCCCAGAACTCTCCAACATCTTGCTACGCGGCTTAGATGAACGTAAACTGTACACTGAATCTTATGCTAGTTTCAACATCAAACAAAACTAAAAAAACCCACACCACACTGCTCTGTATTTGGCTTACTCCTTTGCTTTTAAGTTCATAAAGTACCTTATAGACAATCAAATTCCAAGGCACTGAACTATCTGTCATACTTCAAGCCAAATAACATGATGGCAAAGAGAAAGCCTAGGAAAACTGACCCAACTGTAAAGAGAAACCACATCCTGAAACAAGTTTGCTCATGTGTGTTGCGGAAAAATTAAACAAGACGCTACATTTGGTCATCACCAAAATTTGTGGTATTGATTTTACTATTGCTTTATGCACACAGCTCCCATGAAAACTCTTAAGAATCGTAAATATCAGACTGCAGAAAATTAACTTCCATAAAGGAAAATAGCTAACGTTTGAAGAAATATTTAAAATACATTTCAGGGGCAAATTCAGCCATTCTCACTAATCTCCCCAAAAAGCTTTCATCCTATTGCCGGTCAATAGAAGTATGTTAGCATATTAACTTTGGTATGCAATAAACATTTCAGTTATTAGAAAATAACTTTGCTTACTGATTTTTTGTTGCTGTTTCAAGTCACACAGGATATATGCTCTCTACTGAGGTGCATTTGTAACAAAAAATGTCACACACACAGAGTACAGCCAGCCGTGTCAGTAGGCAATGCTACCCTGGCACTAATAGCATGCTCCTTGGATGGAAGTGGAAATAAGCACTCATTCAGCGCTCAGATGTAATAGTTTGATCAGTATAAAAGGTCAGGAGAAAAGTCATCAGTGAGTCACGAGAGAGAACGTGTGTCAGAAGACGACTACCTACACGTACAGCTAAAGATGCTGAGCACCTGCACTGCTTTTTGCCTTGCTTAGGTCTGTGTTTACAGAACACCTTCGTAAGAACCTCGGCTTTAGGAGCTGTGGTGAAAGCAGACAGGCTGCAAAACCAGCTCTTTTTCAGACCGACTGCCCATTCCTGCTCTAACACACCTGAAAAGGATTTCTTCCTTAGGACAATATGATTACATCAGTGACAGCAAAAGTGCCTATAGCTTAAAGAATTCCTTCTTACTATTTTACCCGAAAGAGGGGTGAAAAGCAGGAAGCAGATATTAACAACTCTGAGAGGCTTCTGCCAGCCCAGAGCTGGATTTGATCTTCATATGCTGATCAACAGCAAATGGACAATTAACAAAAGCAATGCTCTAATACATACAGTCAGAAAAAACTAATTATGTTCACCACTGTTGTTTTTATACTAAACGGAAAAAACACAGTAAATGAAAGTATATCAGTTACAGTATCTACTGGCTCTGCTGCTTCCCTTTTTCACCTGCAGACTTGAACCAGCATGAAACTGAAAATTATTTATTGATATTCAGGCCATTACATTCATTTCTGATCATGATTCAAATCATTCTGCAAATAAATGTACATTCCACAGGAAGAATGCATGGGAAGTGAATCACCACTATTTTTCTTGCACAACAATAAATACATCATTTACTCTTGTAAGTACAACAGCCTTCTAGAATTCAAGTCGTCCAGGTTTATTTCCAAGTGGAAAACCTACATGTTACTTTAACATACACGCACAAATCACGTAAGATCCACACATCTAAAGAAAACTCACAAAAAAGATTATATAATGTTTTGAAAGTTTTACATTTTATAAAGTAGCAGCTATTTCAAACGATCACTAATAAATAGCAACTCCAGAGGGAAATGCATGTCAACTCAGTTTGAGCCCAGCCAAACACGTTACTTTTTCATGTCTTTCAAACATGTCAGTAACAATTGCATTTATTTCATCGATGCAATAACAATTCGCAAGAACCTGACATCAAAGCAAATCCAGGCAGTATGATAAAAAATTAAATCAGGTTATGTTTAATACATAGCTCCACTTAGAAAGTGTTTTAACTGAAATGCTGGCTGCTCATTTATGTTATAATGTAGGCAGTAGGAAAAGGTAAAAGAGTCCACAATAACTGATAAAACGCCATGCAATAAAAGCAAGCCTTCTGAATACTTAGATTATAAGCAATCAAGTTTTTGGTGATTACTGGTATTGGAATAGTTCCTAAAGCCAAAGCTGCGCTGCATAGATGGACTTGCCAAGTGGTGACAGCAGAAGATCAGAAGTAGGCCTTGTACTCAGGGCAACCTATCTAGTCATTTTGATCCTAATCAAATAGGAATACTCACAAGCAGAAAGCACACGCTTACATCCTTCCAGAATACTGCATCTCTATGCCACATACCCTAACAGGGCCTCCATTTCACTTGCCTTACCTCCAAATTTATTAAAGTGAGAAATTGTGTAAGCATTAAGAAAAAAATAAATCACTTAAATGTTTAAATTGTGAGTGCAATTTAAAGAGTACACTTAGTCATTAACTGCTATTTAAAATTTTTACTATTACACCCAGAGGGGAAAAGAAAAAAGCGAAGCAGCAATCATGCTGCCAGACAAAGATCTGCCCACGCTCTTGGAGGTCATGGGACAGAGCGTTCGGTGACAGCATGCAGGGTAGGCCTGAAAAGCAGCTTTCAAGGGACTTGCTACAACCTGAGCAGTGCCAGCAGCCAGCCCAAAAGACGCATCCAGTCTCTTGTTCGCAGTGGAAAACAGAACAAGGTTGGAAAACAGGACTATGAAACTATACTATTGCTTTCAGTGCAAAAAACAGCAGGGAACATCAATCTCTGCTTTTGAAAAATATACAGTAGTTAACTTCACCATTACAGGTATACTTACTCTGCTGCTAAATATAATTTGTTTATCATGAAAGTGTTAGCACTCAGTATTTGTATTCAGCTATCCTTCCAGCTTAGTACTGACTTTAGTATTTAGTATCACAGCAAAAATAAAGGTTTTCTTGTAATGTTTTAAAGTGAGTACAGTCTATTTATAATGCAAGCTTTGTCCTCCAAATCATGTGGCATTATAAGAAAATCTAAGAACATAGTGTTTGCCTCAATAATATCAGTGATAGAGTACTGAAGACACCACAAACAGCATTAGAACCAAGTCACTATTTTCTTATTTTCTATTTCCATTAACTGATGGCTAGTTTTAAGGAGTCATTCAAAGAAATAAGGGAAAAAGCAACGTTTACACAACAAGCACTTATTTTCTGTGACAATACCAAACACTAAACTACAGATTTGCTGAAGCCAGCAACTGCGTTTCTTAACTGTGTTATTGAACATAGCATCAGAATGAACTAGCAGATGGAATAAAAACAAGGCAGGGTAATTTAGAAAAATAAATGCATGACTCATTCTTAACTGAATAGATTTTCAAAATATATTACATGTTATTAAATAATTAAGAGTCATTAAAAGAACTAGATAACTCTGCTGTTAAACAGCTATTTTCAGAAAAAACTTGTAAGTCAGAAACATTTAGGCTCTGTATGCAGAGGTTTCATTAAGTTTAACATAACAAAAAAAATTAATTTAATTTTTTAATCTAAAATATGAATAAAATGTTTAATGCCAAAGTTCTAATCTTAACTTGACTAAAATCGAAACATTATTTTACACTCTTGCATATTTCTTAAGTGTGCATGTATATAAACTAAAGAGCTTATACACACATGCTGTATGTGTATATATATATATACATTTCCATACGTATAGTCATGTACATGTGTGTATATATTCACACACACACATATATGCACACACATACAAACACACGCAACTGAGGAAAAACAGTCTGAGGACTCCAAGAGTTTTCTTCTTGAAAACAATTAAACAAACAAAAACAAGCAATTATGTGAAACTGTCTTAAGGGCAGAAGGTTATCTCCACGTTGAAACGTACAGCATCTTAAACATATCCTCAATCTTCTTATCTTAAAGCAGCATTTTATTACTTCCACCCTCAAAATGAGTCACCACTCATATGCATGCAAAGCTAACAATTACTTTGCTCTGAATATGTGTCTCCTATTTTAGGAACATCATGATTTTCTCCTCCTCTACAGCACGCCTTTCTGCATAACAAAAGGCCCTGAATATATGCCGCTGCTGGGTTTATGCTGGGCTTCTCTTCCTTAGCCTCTTAGTCAAATGCTCAAGCTCCACTGCATTATATGTCACTTCAACTCAGGAAAGGATTGGGCTCATGTTGCTAATATAGCGTTTAAAAAAAAATTAATACATTTTCAAAATATTTATTAGACAAGATGTGAAAGCCTTCCGATATATAGTAATAAGGTTAATTCTCCACGCTTTTAAAAAGAAATTGTTTTTATATATGAAAACAAGTAGAAATGCTGTAACACGAAAAAAGCGCACAAGAATATAAGAGAGTATCAGAGGAATTCTGATTAAAAGGCTCCAATATACCACTCAGAGCAGACACATCACTGAACACTTCATAAATAAGGTCTTCCACTGAAGACTGTACAGCACTTTGCAGATTTTATAAATCTTTCCTAAAGCAACTTGAGCACATCAGCTGAAATATGGAATTTAATAGAATGAAGGGTAATATTCTATTAAGTAATTCCTGGTGAATGATCCCACAGGTAATTCAGTGCCACTGAGACAGGCCAGACATGCAGACAACCCAGAACATCAACTTTACAAATTGTTTTTCCTCTTTCTGAAATTAAATATCAGAAATGAGCAAGCACTAATTCTTCAGCTTCATTCATTCCATGATTATTCGGTAGTACCTCTTTAGCAATAAAAGAACAAAAACATTTTAATATTAGTGCCACTTTAAGTCTTTTATATAAGATACCCTTAGTCCCAGAAAACTAATTAAACAAGGTAAAACACAAGCTTTTTGGTATTCTGCATCTTTTATTAAAGGAAAAGCAATAGTAGCCAAAAAAATGAAGGATGATACCTCTGACTTTCTCATTTTCTTTTCACACTGACAGTAAGATATAAAATTTAGTTTTATTATTGCAGTTGAATAGTCCATATTATAAAACCAGTATTCTTCAGTATTCTATCCATTCAGTAACATTTTATCCATCTATTTTGTAAATGTTTATTTTTATATTAAAAGTTTGCAAATCTTTTGTATTTTAATGAAATACCCAGATTTACGATATTTAAATGATACACCCTGTCAAAAGGAAGAAACATCTGTTATAATGGTGAGTATTCTTCAACTTGCTGTTTGAACATAACTCTTTTACTAACCAAGAGACACACGAAGGAGAACATTATTTTTTATGGTTCAGTGATTTAAAATGCAGCAGTCAATATAAGTAATTACAGAATAATAAAGTAATTTCTATTGATTTTGTCTACAGACATGATGCAGGCTGACATGTCCATTGTAGAGTTAAATTTAAAAATAGTTTAAACTATACACAATTCCAGTTAGGATGCAATTCCCACGGAAGCATGATTTCCTTGTACACAGGACAGGGATGGGAAAAATAGTAAGAATCACATACACACACAGAGGAATGGGAAAAGTAGTAAGAATCACACACACACACACACACACACACACATATATGTATGTATATATGTATTTTTTTTCTCTGAAAACTTCACTGACAGAAGAGTTAAGTGCTTAAGACATGAAATTAAACCCTCTGGCTTTTGAATTATGTATTTTGTAAATATGATTCATTTAATGCAAACGTATACAAAATATATGTCATGTTTTGAATCTAAATATTTCTTTAATCAGGCATCTTTACATGAAACAGTGGCTAAAAGCTCATAAAGACCTATCTTAAAAATGTTCTTAATATGACTTGAGAATACAAAACAAGACATAACCTATTTTCTGAAAAATATTGTGTACTATTGCTGTTGAGCCAATTGTCTACGTAAGTCCACAACAGAACCCCTCTAATATATATAGGAAAAAAAAAAAAAAAAAAAAAAAAGCAGCATTACAAGGAGGTTTTCAGACAGGCTCTTCATATTTTCCAGTACCGATACTTTGCCGAACGTATTCCCACCATAAAACTATTCAGATGTTGAAACTAGTGAAATGTGACCTAAGGGAGAGAGGGAGGGAGAGAAAATGAAGTTCATTTTGTTTCCCTGGCACCAAATACACAATGACTACCGCTTACTGTATATCTCATAGCTCTCAGCAGCTAATCCCTCTGAGCATTTAATGCACTGAACATAATTACCCTTTGCTTGCAAGATTATTGACTTCTGCACAGGGACAGAGGTGCTGAAATGTAAGTGGGCATCTGGGGAATGGGAGCAAAGCTCCCGGGCAACAGTACAAAGTGCATCACCAACACACCTCCTTTCTTATTTATCTACCTTATCCGAGGTAGAACTAGATCCTTCAGTATTTGCTTTTTCCTTTGACAGCATTTCTGTCATAGACTCAAAGTAACATTTTATACTGGTAGATGTAGCACAACTATTATTCCTTCAGCAAATACAAACGTCAATTTATTGACAGCTACTCATAAATGCCATTAAAAAAACAGAAAAAAATGCATCATGCAAGTATTTTTAATGACTGAAGCAAAAATAAAAAATAAAAAAGATGATGATGTATTCATCAGCCTAAAGCAAATTAAACTGAGAACTGAGGTTCACGTTTGTGAAATTCCAAATACAAACCATTACAATGTATTTAGTACAAACAGCAGCAATTCTGCAACATCAGAATAAGGTCATTCAGAAATCACTGGCATTCCAAAAGTATCTGCTAAAACTCAGTGTAACTTTTTTATATGGCCACAAAGGATATGAATCTGTGCTGTTTTTGAAGTTATAATTCTGCTCTTATGACACCTAGAAATCAAAATAAATAGACTATTCTAGAACTGTTTTGACTGTGGATACGTATTTCAGACCAGACAACTTTCTATCAGGTTGCTCAATTGTATGGGGAAACATTATGTACTGTCATCTCTCAAAATTTTCCAGGATCTAATTTCCTGAGAGAAGACATATAAGCCATGTTACTTCACCTAGCACTAACAATTAAATAGTGCTGTTTTTAACAGATAGGTAGATTTTGCAGAGACTACTACTGCTCAAACATTGTAAGGATTTTTTTTTTCTTTTAATCTTTATAAACTTCAGAGAAAAGCCTGAGAAGTATCTTTGGTTTATTGCTATAAGATTTTTGTTCTATCTGCTAAAATCATCCTCAAATACTGCAGGTAAGTGGCATCTTGCAGAAAGGAGTGTGTAGGATTTTCAGATCTCCCACTTGTTTTTTTCATTAAGAGTATTTAGTATTTAATTTGCTTCTGATATATCTTGAAAGTAGGAGAGTGGAAAGATAGTTATAAAAATCAGTGTTCTAACTCTCTGCCTCGCCTGCTACTTTTCATCCTTTTAGAGTGACAGAAAACGTTGCTCCAGTGGATGTAGTACAGCTCTGTAAATAAATTTGAGCCTGCTGGGAATTGTGTGCGACCACAAGCAAAATGGTTCAAGTATTTTTTCAAAACCCCATGAACAGGCACGTGACAACGTGTAGTCACGAGTCAGGAACTCATGAGCAGGTTTCTCCATCGCCGGGAGCTCTGCGAAGGACACTGGAAGGGGACGGAGCTACTCTCATGGTGGCCAACTGCTCCAACCAGGGAACGAGCCCGGCTACCACACTTCTACGCAGCTCCTTAATATGCAAAAGTTATAGCTATGGAAGGCAAAATTAAAGATGGCCTTCGCACCGACTTCTCTCTGGTGAGTGACGCTGGTACGAAGGCAACGCACGTTCCAGCTGATGCTTTTCTGCACAGCTGCATATTTCTAAATACTTTCTCTTGTGGTTGTCTTGGTGTTTAATAAGATAAGAACCTCTGGTGTTCAACTAGGAAATAAACGGTCTACTTTCAGTATTCAGGGGGACCTATAAGGTTAAGTTTTGAATTCCTTAGACTGTTAGTAGTAACATGTGATAGGAAGGAATGAAGAACATGGTAACAAATTTCACTTCCACAGGAAATCACACTAAAGATTTATGACTAAGGACATAAAGGAAAAAAAGTTCAAGAGCACTTTAGGTGAGCATAGGGTTACAAGAGCTGATAATTCAAACATTTTCTAACAAGATGTCTTAAATATGCAGAATATTTTAAATAAAGGAGCAGACTTTCAAATACACCTTTGCAGACCGATTTTAGGTTTCTCATGCAGCATTCAAGCAGGTGTACGTGGGCATACTAAAGAGCAAGCACAACAGCAGAAATGGGACTGAGGGCACTTGGGGCCACATTTTATTTTCAGCCTTAATGCTTTATTCTGGATTGAAAAGTGCTACAAACAAGTAAAGTGTCTAGCCCAAATGTAAAATCCTCTAACCGGGATACACTTTAAGCGGTTCAAGAAAAAAAAATCTTAGAAGTCCCCTCTTCCCAAGCGGAGGAAATACAAAAAAGCTGCTAAAGATGGAGACACATCACAAACATGCTGACAAAAATTGCTGATTAACAATGCAAATGGGACACTGTCAATACAAAGGATGAGCAGAACATTGGTCTGCAAGAGCAAGCTGACCTTCAGCTTGCAGTACGAAAGAGTGTGCAGTATGACAAGATGCAAGGTTGTGCCCTTTTGGAAAAATAAAGAAAAGCAGTATTGCAAGCTAGGAGCTTAACTGTCAGAAATTACTACGAAAAAATTTTCAGAGTAGCAGCTGACTGGAAGATGACTGAACTGCTAAGGTGATGCAGCAGAAAAGGGACCACGTGAAACCACAGCATGCATCATCTAGAGATGCAGACACCTTGGGCTATACTCCAAATCCCCAGAAGAGATTGCATTTGGAAGCGCTGCACACATTCCTAGCTATGTTTTCAAGAAAGATGGGCCTAAAGACAGACACTTACAGTGATTCAGATAAAAACTACAAGGATTATCAGAACAAAAAATAAATGAGTATTTGAGAAAGTGCAAGAAGAGCATGCCTTGTTTAGCCTGAACTGAAAGAGCATATGATCGCTATCTTGAAACAGGAAGGAGGAAAAAGAGGTGCCAAAACTAAGGAGTGGGAAGTTGAAAGAAGGTTGCTACCTATCCAGCTGCGGAGATTCTCAAAAACACATTCAGCAGGAGCAGCGGCAGCGAAGGCTTTTGAACTGATAGATAGAGCTATGAAGGTGCTACACAACACAGCTTCTGGAACAGCAGTGACCCAGAAAATCCCTCCTGGAACGATGTCACTCCTCCAAGCAGAAAAATGAGATGCCAGCCTGTTTCTCACATTTATCATTCAGGCTAACCAGAGGAGGAAAAATATAAAAATCAAAATGATTAACATAGTTTTAGATTTTATTCCTGACAGCTTCTTAGTAAAGACATATGTATTCTGTACACTTGCAGAGAAAATATTTGAAGACTCAGACAACTACATAGGTAGTTTCCATGCACAGATGGAAAAACTGGAGGTTTCCATTTGTACGTTTAATCTTCTCTCTGCAAAGTATCAAATTAATTGAAAGAAATTTGAGGAAAATTCAATAGTGAAGGCACAGCAACTACTTACAAGCAATTAAGATTTTTTTTAAAAAAATGTCTACAGCCATATAAATGCCATTTTTGAAGTTTTAACTAAAATAACATCTTTGCTTTACAGCATCAAGATACAGCTCACGAGATTTTTTTTCTAATATAATAATTTTGCTTTTCAGCAGCTAAAGTGATAGGATAGCGACATGTATAATTCTTCCACTAATGACTGGACCCAAATAAGAAACCATGTACTGACTATTGTTGTTTTGTATGTGCTTGCTCTAGACTATTGATTTCTGTAGTTTTGTTTAGTCCATTAAACAAAAGGCCAGAATTGCAATACTACAAGATGTATTTCTTCATGTACAAGTGGACAAAAACCTTGTTTTTAAAAATACTCTGATTGCAGCATTCTTTAATATAAAACAAAACTGTATATTACCTTAATCATCATTTCAGTTGTTTTGCTGTATTCTAACTATAGTTAGAATAGCTGTTCCTAACTATAGTAATTCAAAACAATGATTGGGCACAAAATTAGTAATTTAGGGTAAAAAGAACAGGCAAATCACTTCAAAATGAGGCGAATATCATTCTTTTAAAAAGAGGACATTTAAAAATATCTTAAAAGTTTGGACAAAGTACTTCTGAGACTGATTTACAGAAAGTAAAAACAAAGTGTCATATTTGCATTATGAAGAAATATATCCAAAAGAATGTCTCACTATTTTGCTGGATAATGTAAAAATAGCAACAACAAGATTCATTCAAAATATTTAAGTGACAAACATCTCCCTTTATACATTGCTAATGTTGCAAAATCTTAAAATAGTATTTTACCTTGTCTATGTTTTTTTAATGCTGTACTAACATACCTACCAGTCAAATAGCTTTATTATTATGAATTTTTATATCATAATAGTTCCCAGGCCACAGCAACATAATGGAAGTGGGGGTATTACAGTAACATTCAGTATTTGCATTTGCCCTCGAACGGTAGCCAAACAAATTTTTCATCCTGGTACAAACTTTTAAAATTCAGTGTGCTACCATGTATTCTTAAAACCCTTATAGTTTCTCTTCTACCTCACAGACCAAAGAGTCAACTTCTTTAAACTAATTATGAACATTTACTGATTTGGATCAAATACCCACTTAGCTTGTGTACACTGTGACCATAGGAAGGGAAAAAATAAAGGATCATTTTTCTTCTCTTCATTAAAACGTCTTTAGGCAAGTGCAAAAAAAGTTCCCCAAATTCCAAAGAATCTTTCCAAAGCAGTGCATCAACAACTGTTCAGAGACTTTTAAAACTGCTCATGTAAATCACTGCAGAAGTATCTTTTACCTTAATACTATTTCCACTGAATTTTTACACGAAAAAAAAGCTCTGCAAGTTGTTTCAAAACATCAGTTATTCAAAGTGTAAAATCAAATGCCAAGTTCAATTAGCCCATCTGTTCTATCACCTGTTTCCTAACATCCACAACAACATATTCACAAGGTATTCATTTCTGAACTTTCTTCAAAGACAAAGCAAAATAAAACAGCCTATATGGTGCTCCCTAAAACCGGCCTGCTAAGAGCAAGGAGACACCTTCAGTTGAAGCACCATGTTATTCTGCTTAAAGCACTGACATTCAGATGTGGTTTCCAGAAACGTATTTATTTGTGTCTGTGCAGATGCACATACACACAGTTTAAATCAGCCCCTACAGACCTTCCTTAGATTAACAGTCTACTAAATATATATCTCCGTGCAGCAACTTACATATTCTACTAACAGCATGAAATATTTCAGTGGTGTCTATCTACAAAGGGACCTTTCAAATCCAAGGTTACTAAGGTGCATAAAAACAAAGACACAAAACAGCTAGAAAGGACCAACACAGAAAGCTCATTTCTGCAAATACAATTAGTGAAACCCATCCCCTGTTCTCCTCCCATCTATCGAAAGATAAACCGTAGAGACTCAGAATGTGTGGATGTCCCCAGCTATTCAGTAGGTTACAATAACCAGAAAATTTGTGAGTCCAATTTTAACTACTGATTTATGACAGCACTGAAGTGGTCTTGGCAATAGCACCCCATACTGTAGAAGTTTAACAAGGTTATTTCCTTCTGTAAAAGTGCTAGACTTTTTAGTCATCTCCTGTATTAATCACGTTATCTCTGCATACTTTACGGAACAAAATCCCAGCTGGAACACTGGACTCCCCATTAAAAAAAGAAAAAAAATCCTATTACTCTAACTCAGGCATTCCTAAATTTATTTTTCCCTGGGTACCATCAGCACAGAGAGAATAGTAATGTACAATACTAATGGAAGTGGCAGGTGTAGAAGTGACAGTTAACTGTCTAAACAACCTCTTCCTTCAACAGGAAAGAGGCAGGTAACTAGATTTTCTTTATAATATTGCTAACACGTACATCACTGTTTGTGAAACTGTGCCTCGCTATTTAGCTGTTTAGGAACACCAGCTGTATTCAGGGAGCCTAGAAACTCTCTGCTTAAGTGAAATAATTGAAATCCTTTGCTCTGAAGTATATAAGAAATTTCTCGGCTCCTCACAAAACTAGATAAATGTATGCAACTAAAAACATACTCTTAGAACTGAGCATGACTGAACAGAACAGAAAACCCTGCTGTCAGACAATGAGAAATATTCTTAGAAGTTGTATACCAACGGGCAAGGAGAGGAACACATAGCAAGCATACTTTTACAGTTATTAACAGAACTTAACACTCTATCTTCATTTCATTTTGCTTTTTATTCTGTTCTTATAATTGTGAACAGCTCTGATGCCATAAAAAAAAATAAACAGCGGAACACCATTTTGAGACACAGAGTTAATTATTCAAGTAGGACACTTAGCAAAGCCTTCAAAACACATAAGTGTGTGCATTTTCCTTCTCCTCATGCCACCACACTTAAAAGTGAGGACAACGGGGCAGGGGGAAGAAGAGGATCCTTCCATATCATTTAAGGATATTTCAAACAAAAGGCTTATATATTCTGCTGCTTATTTAAATACCAAAAAATGTAGCTAATAATCAATCCATTGATGATGTCGGTCAAAACTGAATGCAAAAACAGGCTCGGGAGAGACATCCAAGTCTGACATTCAGCTATTTCCTGAACAATTTGGAACAGCAGAGACCTAATGTCTGCCAAGTATTTGGAAGATCTATTTCCCAGATAGTTATCAAGAATAAATTAAGATTTAGAAGTTAAGCTCTACCTTGATCAGGGAAGAAGCAGAGGTAGACAGTACATAATATAACTTTAACTACCTTTAGCTATTACGTACAAGGGAAAAAAAAAAAACAAAAATCAAGAGCGCAAGTGTAGCTGGATTAAAATGAGAGCAATGATGATGGCTTGGCAAACCCTAGGATATAGTTAACTAAAAAAAACAACCTCCAAAAGTACATTTAGATTTCTCAGAGTTTTGAACAATGAGCACTTTTCAAACATAGCTATATATGTCCAGTTTCCAGGTGTAATGCCTTCCCATCCTGCTTTCCACCAGTCAAACTACCAGTATTGAATCTATGTTCCAATTCTGCAGCCTCATTCTCCCTTTCAGGTATCATCATGTCTTGCCAAAACGTGCCACAAGCCACAGGAGACCTTCCTGACATTTGTGCAACTCCTGCAGCATTCAGTAGGTTGACAGGCACGCGGCTGAGAGGAATTTAGGAACATTTTTACTGACGGGGTCCTAAGGACACAATCCAGCTTGCGCATTCCTGGCTCTGTGGGAATAACAGCAGCGCAGAACAGTAAAAGCCTATTTTTACCTTTAAAGCAAGCCAACATGGTTAAATACAGAAAGGGAACAGACCTACAAAATAGCATGATGTCATTTGTTTAAAGTCATTCTTCAGAGGGGGGAAAAAAAGAAAAAGAAAAAGCTTTAAAAGCTTTAATCTGTTCCTCTTGCTTGCAAAGTCAGTTTGGAGTCAAGCTATAAACTAATAAATCCTACTCAGTCTGTGTGTCCAAATGACCCAGAGTGCAGTGTCTATCATTGTAAGAAAACAAGCTGAAGACTTTAGACTGATAAAATGAGGTAATATTTACAGATTGGGTGAAAGAAATCACAGATTGAAGAATTTGACCACTGCTTATTATCTAGTTTTGCAGTTTGATTCCTTCTTGGCTGTCCATAAACTTCTGAAGACCAGGTAACTGCCACTGTAAGGAGCATGTACTCATCAAGCAGGAACATCAGCAGCATATTCCTTTGGATACCTCTCCCAAGGCACTTGAAATAACCCACTGGTATAAAGTTACAATCTATTTTTGACAGTTGCCATCCCATTTGTAAACTTATTAACTGATACTCGATGCAGATACAGCATAATACTTTGTACTTTTTTGCATCTTAACTCATGAGTCTGCTTTTCTCTCTTTTGTATCTTTAAGCCAATTGCTGCTCAAGTCAAAAAGGCTGGGCAGAAAGAAAAGGCTGGTGTTGAATCAGTCTTACTTCTTCTTTGTACTGGGAATTTGGGTTGTCATTGTAGCAAAGACTGTGGAGGCTTTCATGTATTCCTGAGTGAGAATCTCGAGCACCTTCACACTAAAGGCATACTTTGTCAAATAATGCAGAGCTTTCCATTACCTTTTTTTATCTACTAACTAAGCTAAAACACAGAAAATGCATAAAGAAAAATTAGAAAGACCCTATACATTTAAAGAGGGGCACTCTTACACTCCCATCCACGTGGTCCTACCAGAGGGAACACAAAACACAGGAACTATCAAACTTTGAAACAGACCAAAATATTGGACATCTTTTTAAGGTGTTTCAGACAGGCTTTGGTAGGAATGACATATTATAGAAGACATCAGCTTTGACTACCTATAACATAGGACTCAGGAAAGGCTAGAAAACCAGCCAGTCTAGTTAGACTAGTTAATTAGATCTAGCAGACTCCTTCCCATTTAGAAAAATCCTCTTCCATTTTTTATGGAAGCAGAACTAAACATTCTAGGATTTTGTGTTCCAACAACTTTTACTTTATTTTAGAACCTTTAGACAAGAAGATTGCCCATATTTTTAGCATTTTGACCGATTTAAGTATTAGATCAAGTTAGAGAATATCACGTTAACCAAAGGGAGCAAACTTTGTCCACAACAGCAAGCTTCACACTTGCACTGAGAGGAACCCAAAACCACAGATGAAGCCTTTTGGCCAGAGGCTAGACTCGCGTTCTTGTATATTGCCACAGTACACTAGTCTAGTAACTGAATCTACCACCAAGAACACAAATTGCAAGCAGCTACCTACCCAAAATTTCATCTTAATGTTATCTTCCAGTTAATTCAATATAATAGCCATGATCCTCCACGCATATCTTATGCGGTCCAAAATTCAGGCAATAGTTCACTGACATCCCAAAGTCTTGGCTGTATCAGGGACTAAATGATAGTACTATTTGTGCCAGGTATTATGTTAACATAAGACTATTTACCTTCAATATCATGCAAATAGAAGCACTGCTATCTGTTGTACTTCATCTACCCTCTTCATATCCCCATACAAAAACTGAGTAAGAAGAAATGACAACTTTCCTATAAATTTTAACTTCTGGGCATAGCATCAGCTTTACAAACAACCCACTGAGAGTAGTGGGCGATAGTCAGAGACCTCTTCAGTTAGAATTCATTCCTCCTGTGGCTCTCAGCTGAATCAACATCATCTCAAAATGAACAGCAAAAAAGGCTACTGGCACGCTAACAAAACTGGAAGAACAGCCAACCAGCCCTTACCAGGACAGCTTACAAGTGTCAGTTATGTTTCAGTAACTAGCTTGACAATTTAAGCCCACAAAGTTTGGAATCCTAAAAAAATCTGCAGACCTTCAGGTATGCACAGATCATCCCATGCTTTTCTTTCATTGTAGCTAGCACAAACCTTGAAATATTGAAAGTAAGATGTGTCTATACAAGATTCTTTGGTCAAAGGGTAAATCTTAAGACATTAATCTCTCGTTTTCCTCAAATGTGGTGTCTTTGCAGTCAGTAGCACTTGCGCTCCTTTGGCAATAAAGAATGCTGGAAATGTTGCTTCAGTGTTACCCTTACATGCATGAAAGCTTGAAATATCTCATTATCATTTTTGTTTGGTTCGTTGAAGCAGCATTACTTCTAAAATAATAATTTTAAATTTAGAAAGCACTAGCAGGAATGCATCAAAAATAGTAAGTGAAAAGAATTAACAGTCTAGTTATACATTAACAGTTACAACTAAGAGATCAAAAAACTAAAATGACCAATCAGGCTTTATTAAAGTAACACCGAGATCCTGAAAAATCTTGTATTTATTTCAGTGATAAAATCAGACTAGTGGGTATTCATGAAAGGTTTAGTAAAATTAGTTTAGCTTTTCAAACATCAAGAATGTTGTTAAGGACTAATTTGTAGCAATTTAAACCCTAGAGCACACCAAGGAATAAAAACCATTTAAGAGGGCTGAAGAAAATTAAACTTTAAATAGACTAAAAAAAGTTATACTTAAGAGTTTCCAGCATCAAAGACATCCATTATCCCAGAGCTGATGATCTGAACATCGTTTCTACGTTTATCCAATTGCAGTTTACAAATTAGAAACCATGGTTTCTTAATGCACAAATTAGGAAACTATGCGCAGTTATCTTTTGGCACAGATAGTCATTTCATTGATTCTGCAGACAACCTGTAGGTCTACCAAGTACAGAAATATTTTCCAGACAAACTTCAGGTCATCAGAGCGGTAGAGTACAGAACATGAGCCACGTCTCTCCCCCTCACTATGGCATGCTGGAGTATCACCATTAGCAGCACTAGCAGTATCACCGCAAGAACAAACATCATCACTGACAGCAGTTTTTGACCCTCTAACAAACCACATATTTGTTGCCTATTACTATTTGAGAATCCCTGCCTTAGATAATTAAAAGTGAAGTTTCCAAAAATCTAATTTACTTCCATCTTGCTGCAATTCTTTTTACAGGTTTATTTGCTAAACTGTTAAAAGACTGTGTATGACACCTGGAAACAGTTCAAGTAGAAGTACCAGTACCACAGTTTGAAAACCCTTGATGAAGCATTCTGCGACAGAGCGCAAATATGTTGCAGATGGATGAATGAACTTGAGATACTGAGGCACAGGATTTTCCTTAGCGGACTAATGCTTCATGCTGGTTACAATGAACTTTATGTTATTCTAAGTGCATATGATAAGTTCTCTGGTATTTTTAACCTACACTATTTCACATAACAAATCCTATTATAATCTGCCTTTTTAGAGGTTCTATTACTGCTTTGTCTTTTAGAATTTGTAGAATATAGAACTTGTAGAATTGGCAACATAAAAGGCTTTGAGTTTTTCTAATTTGTTCATTTTTGGGATGCGGATCATGAGGTTTGTTTGTTGTTTATTTGTTTATTTATTTTTCTTAATTGTTGCCATCTACAGCTCCCATGAGTTTTAGCTGGATTTTCAGCACGCCTGAAGATCAGGCAGGAGTGTCTCCAGCTCAGTAACGGTATATAGTATTAGCCAGCTAGTCTCAAAGAGAACATATCAGAAGAAACTGACTGCATTCCGGCTATAAATGATGCATTTCAGCATACACCATTATAAACGTATCACTTTGTAAGCACTCTGATACAACCATTACATTTGGGCACTTTGGAACGTAAAACAAAACTGGCAATATTGATTACATTTTTTTCCCCAATGCTCATTACAAGGCCTGAATTCTTCTACTAGCTTATCAACTCTAAACTAACTTCTAAATAAATGCCTATTAGGATATTTTCTACAATAGATATCCATGCTGATCTGGAAAAAATTAGCTATTTCTTAAGAAGAAGATAGAGAAAAACAGACTAGGTACACAATCACACATGCACACAAATATACATATGGTGACCTTCTTTTTCCAGTTCCACAATCCACAGGCTTTGAAATAGCAACAGGAACAATGGCAGGACATCACCTATGTGCCAAAGATGTTTTCATTGCCATCTCTATAGGTCACTAATGCATTCACTGTCATTTCACATGAAATGATCCAAATTTTGCCAATTATAAGCTTTTTAGAAAACATGCAGTTAAATGATGTCCTGGAGAACAGGATTCTATCCAGACTGCCACAGATCTGTGGTATGATGCCAAGCAAATAAGCAAATCACTTAAAATCAACCTTTCTGATGGTCACTAGGCCATAGGTGACTAAACTTGGCCAATACTCAGAAAACTCAGACTATAAAACCTGTGCTTTGAAAAATTTCTTATATCTAGCTATGCTGTGAAACAAGCATTTCAAATTCTGAAAACTTGAGTTTTGTCCTTATGCTTTTTGCCAAAGCTTTTATTCAGCAGTGCTATCTGTAAAATGAAGATAATGCAGTCTGCACCACTTCAATGAAACACATTAATACTGTAGTTACAAACACCATAAAAAGCCACAAAAGAAAAAAAAAAAAAAAGCTTTTCTCTTAAGAGTAGGACTTGAATAGTATGCTATAACACGACCTGGCCATTTCATCAATGATTTTAAGTGTTGCAAAATAGCAAACAGCTGCTCATTAAACTAGAATGACCACATCAAGATGAATCTTACAAAGAAAACAGTATATAGATGTGTAATTAAGGACTATATCATAATACATCTACGAAGAGGCCAAATGCTATTTCTAATTAGGTAAAAAATCCACAGTTCCCTATTGGTCTTCAGAAAAGATTTTTTCAAAACATAGAAATGAAAAGGAAAGGAATAATCAAAGGGGGCAAAACAGAAGTCTAGTTTCTTTATGGAATAAAACTAAAGGTGCCTACCAAAACCCCTGAAACATCTGCAGCAAGTCTCAATGCAATGTGTAATTCTGCAAGATGCACAAAATCAAAATCATCAGTAACTACAGCAGAAAACAGGTTACTACTGGTTTTTTTAAAAAAACACATGCATGCACACACACACACATATCTATATAGCTAGCTAGATGTAAATACACAAAATATTTAGATATGATACCATCTCAACTTGTACAGCTTATCCAGTGTAGCCATCTGATTACACCATCACACCTGTCTTTCCCATATGGTACTCATGCTGTGCCATGCTTACAAGAATGAAAAAAAACTTCATGACTTCATGACTTTTTGCTTTCAATATTTTTTATTAATTCAGGACAGGTCAAACACATCAAGACTTCACTAGCTACACAATCACTATGGAGAGTCATTGAGCTGTCA
Organism: Rhea pennata; assembly: GCF_028389875.1. NCBI lineage: Eukaryota > Metazoa > Chordata > Aves > Rheiformes > Rheidae > Rhea > Rhea pennata. The sequence goes on from NC_084666.1 coordinate 44,260,055, forward strand.
GTGAAACATATCCTCTATTAGTAGACTTCCTTTCACTGTAATAACCAAAATAAAAATGTAACTTATCCATCCTTGTAGACTGTGCATAATTGGCTCCAGAGCATTCTGCAATTCATGTCATTACAGTCATGAAAGAACTATGCATCTCAACTCACACTTTTTAAAAGCCATTACACCTTGTCACTTTTTTTTAAATACATAATCTTGAGTGAAGTTTCTACAAGCAACACATATAATGGAATAGGAGGAATAACACAGGAAAATTAGATTTTAGAGGGCCCCTGTCAACTCGGGAGACCTTCAACTTAATATGATTTTTCCACATTAACAAAGTAGGCATATGATGCAATGCATGAAACTTTTCCAACGGCGGTAGTTTCAAGATCCATGAAGTGACATTTTTGGAAATAGTCATCTCTCTAATGTTTAAAATTAAGAAAAATGATAATGGAAGTAATACAGAGCTGGTGGTGAGGACTCCTGAAAGCATTAAGGGCACAGCCAAACAGAATGAATCTGCTGAAGTACATGAAGTTCACTGGGTACTTTAAACATAAGAACTAAGCAGGACAACTTTTATAACAACCCAGCACTCATTTCACTGCCACCTTTCAGACAGAGCACACATTTACTCCCTCTTCAGCAGACATCACCGTTGTGCATCAAGGAATATCACCCGCAGGGCAACACCACCGCCTTCAGACAGGTGTCTCTAGCACTGCTTCACACTTCCAACATATGAAAGATGAGGTGTGCAGGACCGGCACACTTGACTGCTGCTGCAAATTTTGTCACATTAAGTAACCTAGGAAATGCAACATTTTTTTTCACTTTTCTTCCCTCTATTCCCACCATGGTGAATGTAATGGTGATTTTGCATACCATCTTTTACAGAACAATAGGTTTAACTTATAGCTGTCAATCCCTACTAAACTAGGGCAACATTAAAATTTTACAGTGATAAATAAAATTAATTCACATTAATTTTGTGAAAGCTTGTACAAGAGATTTCCAGACTGTCCACATCAAATCAAGTTGTAAGAGTTTAAGCTGTGATGTCAGAGAAGTAACTGAGCTCTTTCCATGAAATATAAGATCAGCTGGAAACCAATTACATATATTTAGGATTCTGGGAACATACTAACACGAAAATAATCTATCATTAAAAACGATGAATGCATTAAGTCCTCCTTCTAACTGAAGCAAAGCCAAACCTGTGTACCTTGAAACTCTGAGTTTGCCTTCCTTCTCTACCACAAATTCAGATGTTTCAGTCCCATTTTCCAAGCAAAATAACCTCTGCTTGGAGAACAAGCATGGAAAGCCTCATTGCCAAAGTGGTGTTTTTCACTGAGATACATTGTGTCATGGTAGTTTAATTTTAAACTTCTGTACAAACCCTAAAACACAGCTTCTGTTAATGCTAAAGCCACAGTTGTGTCAAATTATAATTTCTTCCTCTCAAATATATTTAGATATTTTCTTAAGGTAAATGAATTTTCTTGTAAAGGGAAACCTTGACATTTCACCTTTTTTTATTCCTCCATTTTCGCCCACAGAGTGAAATTCTTTTGTGATTTAATTAATTTGAAGTAATACTACTCCAATATGAGAACTTAAAACTTAAGTCTCTAAAATACAAGTTAATTTTTCCTTTTACCTACAAGTAATTCTTTTATATTAATTAGGATTGCTGTGCTACCAGAGTCAATCTAGAACTCTTCATGAATTGAGAGTCAAAAGAGTAAAAAGCAAACTAACAAAAAAAATGTATGCAGTCTCCCCATTTTATTTCCATGTGCAAATTCAGGATATCCTATTCTATTTCAGCTTCTTCAGCACTTCAAGAGTACTTCTTCAATTTCAGGAGGGAAGGAGTGTTTTTTAGATTAAGTTTTAAATATTTCATGAACACCCAATGATTTGGTAACATGAACTCCTTTATAGCTAGAATGTAATTAAACTAGCTGCATTTAAGATGAACTAAATGGAACAGCACAGTCTGCAACAAGCAACTGTGATATGTGTGTTATACACGTAAGAAAAATCCACTAGACATCCTGAAATAATTCTAGATTGGTTTCTGTATTTCTAAACATAGTCAAAAACTGAGTTCATGAAGAAATTGCTCCTCCTTTAAAAAGTTCCTGCTACCACATCTTCCCAAATCTGATTCCTAGCTGTATACACTGAACACACTATACACATTCCCATGCACACATGTATTCACATATGATCAGAATATGTACACACACACACACACATATATAAAGAACTTTTGAAGAAGCAAATGGTAAAATTGAAAAAAAATTATACTGAACTACATACAATTTTACTACAAAGACTGAAATACCAGCATTAACTAAGTGATACCTGCATTAACTAGGTGACAAAAATCTGTATTTCTAAAATCCTTCTAGAAAGTAAAACCTAAATCTATAATTTCTGGCCCTTGAGGGCCTGGTAAATAATGTTTGCTGTTCTGCTTATGAATGCATTTTTCACAAACAATAAACACTGGCAGCCTACGGGATTAAAGCACGACAAAGGTGTAGCTGACTCATGGGATTAATTATAAAGCACCAGTACATATACCCTTTGTTCATTCCATGTTGTACTAACAATTTTTGCATTTTCAGCCTAATTGCATTACAGATGTTAAACGCCATGCTAGTACCGCACACTATCAGAATGAATCTGTTCTCATCACCATCTGCACTCACATCGCTTATCGTACAGCCCGCATATTTCTTCAAAGTTTTAACTAATGCATACTGATTTTAATTGAATGTTCGTAGCTTCTTGGCCAAAGACAGTACATCAGTATGTTCTGATGAATTTTTTAACAGTCAAAAAGAAACGACATAGTTGCCTTTTCCAAGCTAAAAGCAGTACTAAATATAGCCACTTTAAAATTCGAATGCCCTCTCAGGTGCAGCTTTCCCTCACAAACCACCATTAAACGCACAATCACGAAAGTAAATCAGCAGGAAGACGAGCGGCTCCGATTTCCATGCAGCTCACTGTGACAGGTCATTGCGAGAACAAGCAGAATTTGCAATACTTACTGAATGTTTCTCCTGCTGGCCCATAACTCCATGGTTAGCTGGGATTGCAAGTGGTTTCATAATGAAGAAACATACGCTGAACTGAATTTACACATCATGTACCAATTCCTTATGGATGGCAAGTCACCTTCTACAGCATCAAATTAGGAGGAGGAGGAGGGGGAAAACCAAGCTGGAGCGAAAAGTGTCACTACTGGTAAGCTCCAAAACCCCCTCACGCTCGTAGTACAGAGAAGCAATCCAAATGACAGCGTTAGTCTCCATTTTTGTAACGCTGAAAGTCTAAGCATGTCAGGACGTAAAGAGCCTGACGAAACCCTACATATCCAGCATTCATCCAAGGGAACAAAACCATTCCCTGAGACGGAGGAATGGCAAGGAAAGAAAAAGAAGGAAAAAAGCTAAAATGGCTGACTGCACAGATACTCCCTCAAAAAGGCTTAATACAGTATTATATTAGTCAGGGGGCAGAATCCAGCCTCCAGCTTTCAGCCAAGCATCGTTAACACTCCTGTTTCGCTTGCAATCACACGCCGGCACAGGCAGCCCCCCCTCCCCGCTCCAGCGCTACCCTCCACTCCCCCCAAATCAGGGCAGAGCGTGCGAGCAGGGACCTCCTCCCCCGGCTGCTAATGATGCTGCCGGAGGAGTGACCGGTGATCTCCGTTCCACTCAGCTAACCAAGTTTGCACAATCAATCTTAGCGACAAAACAGTGACGGGCATGTAGATTTTACGATGCCGGCTCCTCACGAGCAGGAGCGGCGTGTGCACTACCGAAAGAGTCCGCAGCAAAAATACAACACAGTTACACACAGAAAAAGCCCAGAGAATCATGAGTCTGAATGCAATACGCCAATATAATTACGTTATTGTGCTTACTTTGGAAGACCATGGCTGCAGGCAGTTGGCATAGCAACGCACAAGGAAAGCCATTTCCTGGGTAGAAAGAACGCTTCCTTTTCTAAATAAAAAATTCCTCTTAGGATACAAACGGCATTGCTGCTTCCTGCAGAAAGCAAAGACACTGTAGTCTGTCTCTCAGCCTGCACAGGCACACTCAGTGCAGTCCCAGCGATGTACGCGGGTTTCTCTCGCTCACTCTCCCTCCCTCTACCCACCGACACGCTCGAGTCAAACGGGAGGCACGTTCCTCGAGGCTCGCCCCTGCGGAGCGAACCCGGCACTCCTGACGGGCGAGGGGGACAGTTCGGATAAAACAACAAGCTCTTGCCTGGGCTCTATCAGCCTCGGAAGATCAAGGTAGTCCCGGAGGGGAGGGATCCGTTCGCTGCCGCCTCCGGAGAACACCGCCGAGGTCAAGGTGGGAACAAGGACCAACATTTACCCGAGCAAGCCCCGAACTGCACCCAGCTTTTCGTGACGATGGGCATGAAGCCGTCGGGCTTGGCATCCCTCCCCTCTTCCCCACCCAAAAAAGCGCTGCTGCAGAGCTGTAAACACTGCTATCAAGTACTTATAAACAGCGCACTTGACCAGCTTTCGCAGGTTTTCAGCAGTTTCACTGCTCTCACACCACAAATATCCAAGGGCTGCACCAGGTAAACATCCAGATTTTTTTTTTTTTATGTCACTTAACATCTTTCCGAACATAGATTTTACTTTTACATGCACATTAAACAAGAAAATCCCATTTAAAAAAAAGGAGGGAAGCAAGATCTGGAAAAGACTGGCATACTTATGGCTTTCGTAATTTTCATCCAAGACTGCAACTGTATTTTTAAACTCAGTTTTCCTCAGTCACTCCCATGTACAGTGTATCGCTTCTAGTTTCATACCAGCAACATTATACTGCAGAGGAGCTAAAACACAACAGGGAACATCCTCAAGCAATAAACTAATTGGCAGCTGTACACAGCGTACATCTCAACTGTCACAAATCCAGGATACTTTGCACGGACAAATACTGGTTTAGAATTTTTAAAAGTCTTTGCAATGCTTTGTAGAGTGCCGGTGCAACTACCAGATGATTTTTAAACGTTAGCTTACATTTAAACCTTATAAAATAGCCTAATACTGAACCCAGTAAACTTTCAAATGTAATTCTGAACAGAAATTGCAGAAGTTACTAATTCTAGGGTACTTACACAAACCTTCTCTAGCATAAAAATAATAAAAAAAAATTACTTATTGACAAAGCAATTAAAACTTTCTCGAGTTTGATTTGGTGGCTCTGTGGTTAGCACCACAAGCAGAATTTGAGTGTGGTGTTTTACACTCATGTCAGAAAAATGAAATGCTGCCAAGACAGAATTGTCTCACCACGGTAGGAACGAAGCACGCCGCTTTCTGGAGTCTATTCCAGAACTGAGCTAGGAGCATGGATCTTAATTCACATCAGTTCTTAAGCTTGATGTTGTTACCAACTGAAATCTAGCCTAGCTGTTTGTGGCAGAAGCCTTGAAATGTAACACAGAATTAGGAACAAAAACATTTAACAGTAGAAAAAAAGATGAAGAACTTCTAGATGACAAGACCATGAAACACTTTCTTATTAATTATCCTGGTCACTACCATACACCTCTTCTCTCCTGTGATAAAATTAAGTCAGTTCTATATGTATGATTGCAAGGTTGAAAGCAGCCTGGCAAAGTCTAATATTAGTGTGAATCAAACTAATGAAGACTTGATGGCTGCCAAAAGAGAAAAACAAAAACTCTTTGCACCTTAAATGCAAAAAAATATATTAATGTAATTAGGTGAAAAACACACTTACAGGCAATCTGTGATTCAAAACACTTCTTGAAATAAAGGTTGATTCCATTTCCCTGTTCCTTCCTCCTCAACAATCCCTACTTTCACCACTTTGAGTGTAGTGACATAACGCAGTATAATCATACGTACTTACCATAATTTCAGGAATTAATTTCCTATAAATTAATTTTATAAAAATAATTATGGCATAAGTTTAATGACTATTTCAGTGACAAATGAATGGAACTGAAGTCAGCAAGAGAGAGTAGAACAATGTTATCTTCAAAAGTTTCTATCTTAAATAACTACGAACAATTAATATAAAACCTAAGATGCAACTTTGTGTTGAGGTATATTTCAAAACCCATACACAAAAACTTCTTGCTTAGACTTCAAGTATGAAAAGAGCAAAAATATTTTTTGCAAATATTCTTAGGTAATTGAAATGAGACATTAATAAAGCTCATCTGCAATAATCGGACATGACGGGCTATCCCCATCTGCCTTCAAAATATTGTATTTACAGAAAAGCTGACTGCTCTGTCTGTATAAGCTCCAGAAAAGAAGGCAAAACAAACATAGTGCACACAAAAACACTCTCTCCAAGAGTAACTGCAAGTGTCAGGATATCCTTGCACTATGCACACAATTCATAAACAGTAGCTCTGAATTTAAGATGAAAACTAATATAGATCTCAACAGCATGTACCACCTGATTGCAATTCCTGTTAACTATATTTCACATTCTGGATTGTGTGCAGAGATATTATTCTCCTCAGCCATGTCAACAATGCTTGAAGCATTAAACCTTTTTAGGTTAATGACAAACACTGCAGCAACGGATTACCTCAAATCTTCAATTTGAAGCAGTCACCTTAACTCACAGCTATTTGCTTCAGTTTTTTTTTTTTAATTTTGTACACATTACCTAAACATAAAATGTTCTTTTCTTGAAGTGCCTCAAGAACAGCAAAAAAAAAACCCCATTTTTCCCTTTCAGCACAATATAAAATATTGTTTCCTTTATGTTCAAAACCTTTGAAAAAAGACAATAAAACACTGTAGGGTCAACAAATTTCTTGGCACTTTATGATTCCAGTAACCAGAAAATTTAAGTCAAAAGAATAATAATAAAAAAAAGAACAGCTAGAGAACAAGGCCTAAAACTGCAATCGTTACAACGTCCACCCCAAAAATATTCACAGTGAAGGGAAGTGTTACACAGACATTGTACAGTGGTGTAGTTGGAAGACAAGACATCTAAACTGAGGAGTCCAAAAACGGAGAACATAACTTTTAAAGAAGTAGGCAAAGGTACCTTTTCTTTCTTCTCCTTCACATGAAGGGGAAGGAATGTTTCAAACTGATTTCTTAACTCAGGACTGTTGCACACAAAACCTTTTAGGTCCCAACAGCATGTTTCTGAATGTTTCAGTGCTGAGGTTCTCCCTCCCTACTAGTCTCCCAGAGGGGACTATTTAATAACATAATCTAATGCTCCCATCAAGCACAAAAATATCAACAAAAAATAAATAAAACAGCAACTGACTACACACTACAATGACGAATGCATTTAAGTGTCCCATACAGTATTAAAAAGTGTGTTATTCTAACACACTCAGGCAAATTTGCTGTCAGTCGCTTAAATCACCAGTCACATGACCTAGTTTCATGCAAGCGATTCATTATCTATCAGCATAATCCAGACATCGATTTTAGACACACCTGGTCTATTTGCATTTTCTCTAGAACTTAGAGAACTCTAGATAAAACTCCATCAAATAAACAAAAGTTACCCAAATAAATGCCCCGAGGTGAGTTTCTATGATTAAAATACCACTTCAGCTAAAACCAACAGAAAAAGTGATGATATTTAGCACTTTTGCTTAATGCATAAGGCTGTGGCATTCACATCAGTAATATGACAGTGCTTCTCTGCACCACTGGCAATACCAAAACAACTGTTACAAGGGAGCCATGTGTGCTGTTTTGATCACACATTTGCTAATATTACAGACCATTTGAACAAATGCCCTTCTGTTGAGCTGCTGCTGCAGATGAATCTATAATCCGGATCTTTCAAATAATGAAATGCCCTGAGCAGCCTGGCTGGTGCCTCAGCTGGGCTGATGGGCTGGAGTCTGCTGATCTTCTTTTTGACTGCAGACTGATTTGTCACCTTCTGTGCATGGCTCTGTTTTCGGTGAAGCAAACTTTCTGTTTGCATGCCATGCCTTTCAAAGGGAGCAAGTTACAAGATTCATATAAAATACCTGCCACCAAGTTCTCATTTCTGACATATGAGAGTTGTGCTACAATAGACATGAAGACAACCCGTAACTGACTGATACTCACCTTCAGTGTGGCAGTGGCCCATTTTCAGAACTTCTGATTTAGCTTGTAAAATCTCCTTGATTAAAGGTTCACCACAGTAAGAGGGCAGAGCAGCTTTTCTCTGGAGTCTGTCTTTGATTATGCCTTGCACCACAGAGAATGTAGGAGGGTGTTTTGTCACAGCTTTTAAAACAAAATCTTAACAGCTCTTTTGTGCGTCTGCAACAAGTAAGACATTATTGTCTTACTAGTTAAATTTTTCATTTGCAAGATGGAAAGAAAAGACATGTTGTATGTGCATTTATGAAGTCACTATTATGTGATATATAACTAATCTACTTGCATCTTTACATAAAGCAAAGTGGTATTACTTACATAAATCTGAAGTTTAATGCTGTTAACATGACTAAAACTGTGCATTATCATCATTAAATGCTAAAAATTAGATTAGGTGAATGATCACAGATTAGATTAATTTCCGTAACTTTGTCTATTTTGGAAGTGAAAAAATGCAGTCTGTCACTAGAGATGAGGTTTTTCCCAATGTTTATAAAATTTGCTCACTTTAGTGTAAAGACATGAGTTAAAGATAATGTGCTAATCAAATCAGAGAACAAGAGAATATGCTTTCTGCTTTTAAAGTTTAAAAAAAAAGCACAAGAGCAACGCAAGCAAATGATCTGCTACAGTCAAGAATGATACAGGGTATATAAGATTAGCAAGGCCTCTTTTCCAGATCTAAAGAATTGAGATTCTCTACTAGTTCTTCACTTAACGTGCTGGGCTCCCAAGGTTTCAGAGATTCTTCTCTGTGTAATAACACAGGAAAGTATCATCGAAGTAGAACAATCACACACCTCTCTTTTCATGTTATATCCTACTTCTGCACTGCTAAAAGGTAGGAATAAAACATAAAGGATTTTTCTGAGGTCAGTCAACTGCCTCGAATTCTAGACCATGACATTCTTTACCAGCCCCACTGAATCCTGTAACTGTTGCTCTGCAACAAGCTAACAACTCTGAACTGCAAGGTTGACAGTTCTGGCTCAAAACTGAATGCATCGGAGACCACCAAGGCAGGGGAACCATTAAATATTGTTTCAGCATTGAATGTTAGAGGATTAAAAACAAAAGTAAATAAGCAAAAAGAAAAATCAAAAGAGAAAGATTCTTGCTGCTAATCTCTGAAAACTAGCTGGGGGGGGGGTTATTTATTTATTTGTTTGGGGATTTTAGATTAGTGGCAGAGGGCTGCTATTCTTCTTTTAAGAGAATACAATATGCTTGCTAACACCTTCAAACACTTTTCCTTGAGCTTGCTCAGAAACTTTAAGAGAGAATCTGAACCTTGCATCCCTCTTCAAGATACAGACACTTACTGGACTGTCATGAAAACTCCCACGGCTTTCCTTTAGGTTTCCAGATAATGGTAGAAAAAGCCTATCATTTTAGTACTGTATGTGATGTCTTGAGCCCTTTCTGTCTGCCTTCCTGAATGCTTATTTAGACATCTCCTGGGGTAACTAACAGCTTACCTCTGGTATTTTAAGGAAGTTTAACTTTGAAAGGGCTGGTTGCTGTTATAGGAGGATTTTCATTCACTTCAATTGTCTGGTGGAAGGAAATACCTTTTGTTTTGGCCTCTAGCCACAGTCTTATCCAGGGAAACTCTCCAAAGAGCCTGCTCCAGGGGTTCCCAATTAAAATCAACAAACAGACCACTAAAACCCAGCTTACTGGCATCAGATCATATTCTTTTTATTGAATACTTCTCTCATACTCCTGCATATCCTACCCCCTGTAATATTCATCATGCACTAACATATCTTGACAGCTTTGTGTCCTAGCTACAGTAACTGTACACTATCAGTTAGTTACCCAGATCTTTTGCTTTTACCAGCAACTAATTCCTCACGATCTCAACTGTCCTTTAGTTTTTAAAACAATTAGCAAGCAAAAAACCCTAAATTGTTTAGGAGAGGAAAAGTCAAAAAAAAAAACCAAAATTAATTCTTTCAAATAAAGAAACCTTATCATAAAATTCTTAAGAAATCTTCTTTTCCCTCTCCTTCTCCCCCATCAACAGATCAAGTAAATCAGGGAGCCAATTACCATCAAGTGAGGGATGTTCTATTTTGCAATCTCAATACTACATTTTTTCCCTTGCAATTGCAAGATCAGTTACCTAAATGTAGACGTGCTTAAATAAAATTAGGTAGAAACACAGTCCTACCAGATTGAATCTCTCTATCAACTTGATTCTACATGGTTTTGTATTTCAAGATTACTATCAGAAGACTCTGCAGTGTCTTTTAGGATAATCGTTTTACTGTCATGGCTCATTTACAGACTTTAAAAGCCCATAGGTAACTGTTTTACACTCTCCAAATGACAACATTCAAGAAACGCGTGATAGCGACAAAATGTGACGGCATTCAAGAGATAGGAGGGGTGTTTTTAAACAGAAAGGCACCATTTCCTTGAGGTAGTTTTCCTAGTAGTCTTCCAGAGGCGCACGGAGGATGCTTTTCCCAAGGACGCTCAAATCTGTTTCTAAAAAGACCTTAATTTCACAGGGACCTGAGAATGGCTGCATAAGCGTTTTACCATGTTGCTGAAGGAGAAGCAAAGAGTTTACACTCAAATCCTGTGGTAAATGCTAAGTAAGTGCCCTGCTCTTTATTAAGGAGCTAGCTTCCCTAAACTTCCCTCTTGCTTACTGGAAGAAAAAGTATGTGCACTGGCACTTACAGGGCCCTGGCTGAGCCTCGTAAGTTTAACATTCACATTTAACGAGTAAAGTAGGAAGGATTTGCACGTTAGAAGAGTCTACCTCAGACTTATTAATGTTTCAATAATGCAAGTTATTTAACTCCCCCCCCACCAATCAGTACATTTGACCAAGACAAACTTCAGCTTAAATTTTAAAATTAAGTCTACATAGAAGCAAAGGCTTATGCTATGCATTGCTGCGTCTTTATTAGCAGCTATGACAGCACTTCAACAAAAACAGTATGTGAAGATATCTGCAAATTGTACTCCTTGAAGTCTCAACTAAGCACCTGAAAAAGAGAATTACATAGAACATGCAATTGCCATTGTTAACAGCTGTATTTCCTCTTTAGGTATCTTACAAGCAAGTAGCTTTCAAACACCTGTAATTCACCCCTAAAATGCCAAAAAGAACAACACAAAAGACAGGAAAAAAAAAAAATCCAACAACACAACAGTACTATGACTGACACCATCTTAAATATCTAACCTCAAACCTTTGTCAACTACTTCTCAGACAAGTTTTTAATTTCCAACTCTAAAACGTTTCATTTTAAGGATTTTAGCAAATTTGTTTTTGTTTTGGAATAATTTACAAATAGGAAGTACTACTGCTGTTCACTGGTATTATATAAATATAGTATATAGATGGGCCCAATTCCCCCATATGCCTTTTACGTGCAACAGATTGTATCTAAATGAACAACCTTAAGCTAATGAGGATATCCAATCTGAAAAATATTTCAGAACAAAAGTAGATTTTTAAAATATTTGCTACCTCTAGTCAAGTTAAATAGTGGAATGTCAGCATTTGCATTTAGTTATGTTATGCAATCATCAGTTCAGGAAAAAAGTATTAGGAAAATCCGTTTTTCTGCTGCACAACTTCCCGCTTTAATGACCAACCTCATATTTAAATAGCATATCCTGTCTCTCAGAGGAGCAGTATTATAGATCATATAAAAAAGGCACATCACAAGTAAATGACAGCAAAACCTCATACTAGTGGTAAATCTGCACTATTATTGACCAAAGTTTCACATAGGTCTGATCACAAAAAGCCAACTATCTACAAGCTTTAAGAGGATCCAGTAAAGTATTAAAAAAAAAAAAAAAAAAAAAAAAAAAGTGGTAATATTACTGATACCACAACTGCTAAAAATGCTGTACAACTTGAAGCATACTACACTTTGATTTTCCAAAGCCTATCCCTAATACGAATCCAACTATAACATCAATGTACACCCTTCCAAAGGTTGTTCTGGAACAACAGTAAATCCCAATGGATGCACGAGTTCTGCAGCAGAGATGATGTAATATATAAAAATAGACATCCTTTGACAGAAGCTGCAAGTTGAGTAAACAGCACACTGCATACTATTAATTTTGCATTAATTTGCCAGTACACATTACTAAAAGAAGGAAGATCTAAAAATGCTGGTTTACTCTTGGCATTACGCAAGATAAAACAGTGGTGTTGCTCATACACTAACATATAGTACAGAACTTTACAACACACATACAAAGAAAGGAAAATGTGCAGCTAAGAGGTTATATTTTGTCAAAAAATATAGAACATGGGATGGGAATTATGCATTTTCATTATACCATTATCTGTGAATGTTCCCATAAAGAAAAATGTAATTTCTAGAGGAAAAAACAGACAAACAGGAAAAAAAAAAAGTTAACTGGAATTGTTTAAGTTAACTAGTTATCCCAGGGAAATCTGTATCTCTGATAAAGTTACTCCACAATTTTTGTATTTTCACAAGTGTCTCACTAATGCATACAAAATACACTTGTATAAGTAATACAATCACAGACTCTGAGGAATGTACATCAGTGGATAGGTGTTCAAGTATTACATAGCCAGACTAAAAATACATATTCGTTTTTTTCAAATTACTTAGTATGATGTACACGCCAAATCATGAGTAGATTATCAGCATCATGAAATAACAAAAACTAGAAGTTGTTTTTGAAATTGCACTGAATTTTATAAATGAACAAAAGCAACTAGACAAATATCCTTCCTGGTAAAAGGACATTAACATTTGTCAAATGCTAAGAACTAGTCGCTTTCTTTTATAAATGGAATGATAAATACGGTATATCCCATTTTTAATGCTTTTAAACTGAAAGTTATCAAGAAATACAAAATCATTATTTGTGCAAATAAACATGCATTATTTCCACAAGTATATAATTAAAACACACTTGCATAGCATGTGTCTTCTTACGAGCAACATAGCTGTAAATTAAAGTGTGTGTACAATTTTGATTTGAATTACCATTTCACTGGTAACATTATTTAAAATGATTTGTTTCATAACCATGGACAGAACAAGTCCAGTACACTTGCTCTACTCTGAAAACCTCCTAATAATTTTGACTTTTTAAAACGCTTAAGAAAAAATTATAGAACCTTCCTGTCAATGGAAATACGAAAGCCAATTATCAGTGGTTATTAATTTTAAGTGAGGAGACCTTTTTTGCCTTCATTTCGCATGCCACATGACAAGGTTTTCACAGCTTACTTTCTCCTTGCTTGTTGATTACCTCTCCACATAACTGCATGTTTGGCAGAAAACTAAGTTGGCATTAATTTCAAAAATTAAATCTATATAAATAGTTTTCAGTGGTCTTAAGTCATACTAGTGTCTAAACCCATAAACCTCCAAGCATCTTGTTTCCCCAAACTCTTTTGATTATCAAATACATCCGATTAGGACTTGAGTAATTTCTGTGCTTTTGTTCCTTTATAAGTAGACTTAACAATTCCAAGATCAAGACCTTTTAGAAACTTTTCTCCCTACTATGATCTCTCTCTAATCTCTATATCCTTGTATAAACTCCAGATTTTCAGTGTCTGTACTTCTTTCTTCACTGCTCTACAGATAATTCATACAGACTTACAAATTAGCTAATATATGGCTCTTTCTTGCTAAAAGCAAGGTTTTTTAATGATATAATTACTTGCTTATGATTCTGAGTATTTTATTAAGTGAACTTACGTTAGAAAGTACTAGGTAATTCTTTAAATCATCAGGAACATTAAGCTGTGCTACTTACAGGTTTGAAGGACTGGCAGTATTCTCTTAAACTAATTGCTTGTAGTTGAGGTGTCTGATTCACCGAAATGACTGAAATTACATATATATACATAATGTGTGTGTGCATGCATGTGCATATCTACATATACATGTACATACATGTACATGCATATATTTTTAAAAGGCAGCTTTAGGTATACTGCTATATTGGCGCCCATTTAGCGTACAGAATACAACGCACTATCAGGAATACGTTATAGAAAGGCATATCATAATACCATAAAGTCCAGATTGTTGAGAAGAAGCAAACGTTTATTAAATATTTCATGATTTGATTTGAAATTCATCATTTGAAGTGATCCACACATAAAAAAAAAACAAAAAAAAAACCCAACAAACAAGCCGTATCTAACAATACAAATAAAAATACACACTCTAAGAAGCAATAGTAGTACGCTGTTTTTTAACATTACAATCACATTAACATTACAATTAACATCCCAATATTACATTGGGAGACTGTGACAAAGTCCTAGAACAGAAACTAGCTCTTTTGATTTCTAATCTATTCGATTAACCACAACAAAAAAACTGCTTGTCAGCGTACAAACTTCCACACCGCTGCAGTCACCCACACTCACTGAATAAACTATGGAAAACAACAAGGCTATTGCAAATTCACATAGAAAATTTTTGAATTAATATGTTTTAATACTTAATGTAGAAATAAGACAAACAAGCTTTGTTTATTCTAAAAATTTTGCAGATACAGCAAAAAAGTAAATTTGTTTTATAAACAGAACCATCTGAAGATAGATTTGTAATTTACAACCTTTAGATTCTCAGAAGACCAGGCAAATTCAAAAATACCAGGAAAAAAAAAAGACTACTTTGCCAATGCTCTGCAGTAGCTGTTAGTTACAGGACAGGATAGTAGTGGGAAAGAAGGTTCCTATAATTTGGTCCTGACTTGAAAAGAGCAGGTTCAAACACTTAAAGAAGTCACAAAAAAAGAACAGATCCACATACTTATTTATAGGAGACTCTAAGGCTGCAGAGGAGACAACTTGGCTGCCTTAGACACAATTCTATTTCCTGCCCTCATTCAAATTCTCAGTCACCTCATTCATAAAACCCAGAAGGACAATAGCTGTCTGCCTTTAATGCACTAGCACGAGCTCAGGACTATTCACAGTTGCTTTAGTATCTTACTCATAGGCCTACCTGCATCTCTAAAAACTCCTCAAGCTTGGTATTTTACCTTTAGCAAAGCAAAATCACACAGATTTGCAGACTGCAGGCTTTTACTAATCAAACGCACAGGATAGACAGATTACAACAAGCTAGGGAATTACAAGTCACTGCTCTTAACTTTTATGCCCAGCCTAGACTTCTACGTTAAAATGACCTCTCTCTCTCTTCAATAAATATGGTATGTTTCTTTCTAGGAACACAGTGTTCCTTTAAATCAGTTCTCACCAGTTTTCAAGTGGAATGAGCCCTGAGTCCAGAATACCCATCCCTACTAAAATTACTGCTAAGAGTGATAATTAATGTATTACTCAATGATAGGAACCATATTGACATTTGAATCCTGTATTGCATCAATGCAACAGAGAAGGAGCTCTTAAAATGACCACATTTCCCAATAATAGTATCAGAAGAATAAAGCAAACAAAGTGATATTCGAAGGGAAGGAAGAATCTGAAGCAACAGTAAATAGTTTTCCAGAATACATGTATCAGCTCTATCACAAGAGATTTCTCAGTCTTAACAGAGGAGGCATCTAATAGTTTGACAAGACATACAAACATTCTTATTAAATGTTGTATTTGGCAGATGCTTAATATTTATGCAACTTGGCATTGATAAATACAGTGACAAATATAACTTAAGTTTAAAAGACGCTATTCAGATCTTCCAATCACTTTAATCACGTCTGAAATCTGATGCTGGTCAAAATTTTTGCATTCTATTTGTTTTGGTGCCTCAACTTATTCAAGCGCACTGTTCTCACTGGTTTGACAAGCCTACATCTACTCCTGCAGCCTTTCAACTAATGGCCATGTTTCACCATACTTCAGTAGGAGTCTGCACCATGCAAGTTCCTCACAGTGAATCAGTAAGCAGCATCAGAATGGAAGACACACAAAAGACAAGTTTTGAGGTAAAGAAGTTTTGCATTGACTCTTTAGTGTTTATCTTGTCATACTCCATTTTCTAGTGCCACGCAAATACTAAACAGCTAAATGGAGCCAATTTTCTGAACTAAAATCAAAGACTAAGTCCTCCATTTCACAGAAGTGATACTTGAGTACAACTCATCAAACACTAAGTATTTTATTTATACCCTTTTTGTCATCATTCTCTGTTGCAGTCTCTAAAACACGGGGCACTGAGCAACCTCATTACAAAATTTAAAAAAGAAAAGAAGTATCAAAGCAAAGGGTAGGAGACAATTTTAGTCATAACATTGCATCGGTATTACAACATCACACTGAAAACCCACAAGTAAATTGTTAGTGGACCGTACACATTAAGTTACAATACCTGAGGTTTAGTGCATTCCTGAGAGCCAAAATGAAATGAGTGCCATATAGGAGGAAAGGAAAAGATGAACGTTATCAGACATGCCATAGTACATTCCAACACTACGAACATAATGTTAAAATTATGTTAGTGAGGGTCCACAGTCCCCTACAAGTTGGCTTTATCATAGAATCATAGGATGGTAAGGTTGGAAGGGACCTCTGGAGATCACCTAGTCCAACCCTCAGCACAGCCCATATGGGGATTGAACCCATGACCTTGGCATTAGCAACACCATGCTCCAACCAAGCTATGCGCAGAAGGGCCACCCCACAACTGAACGCACTGCATTTCATTTTCAATTCTTGAAAAATACTGCAATACAGTTTCATTTAAGACTGCTTAATATTTTCTTCTACATTTTCAAAGAAATATATAAAACTTTCTTCAGAAAATACTCAACCTTTCCAAAGAACAGCATTCTGAGATTACTGGAAATAAAGCATCAACAAAAATTCATACTACATGGTAACTAAGCATTTGGGGTAAAACAACAAAAAGGATAATTATACATTCTGTAAAGATTCTGAGTATGTTATCTATGAGGCCTCACTATTTGGAATCAAAATGTATCTAACACCTGAAGCAGAACTCATCCACAATGAAGAGCAAACAAACTAACTCATCATACTCATCTGAGTTCAATTTGCCTTTAATATGTTACTTGCTGCAATCTCTAAACATCTTCCTTTCTTAATGTTTTTTTTATAATTAATTTTTTCAAAATTCAGAAGAACTAAAGATGAGATCCTGAAAGATGCTGATCAACGGATGGGCAACAAGCCCTCAAGATTTATGCTCGTATATATTTTGAATTCCTATGAGTTTCAAAAACTAAAAAGATTTTCTTCAGCTGATTTTTCAAAAAAAATGAGATTTAAAAAGAAAAAAAGGAAAAAAGAGAGAGAGAGAGAGAGAGATCAAGGGACAAAAAGCAGGAAGGCCGCAAAGACAACATAACCTTTAACATGAGTAATTGAAGCAACAGAAGTAATGTTGATAATAGAAACCAATGGGAGAACAATGTAAACAAGATCACCAAATACTGTAAAAAAGGAGGGAACAGGCCAAATGGAGAAAATCGTTTATATATATATATACACACTGTAAAACTCACTTGAGGTTGTTTGACTTAATATTTTCTTTCAAAAAAGGGGGGGGAAGTCAATCACATGTATCACAGTACACTTGAAAGCAACATTTGACAGTGATTATTTCAAATTTTACAGTTTATTTGGCAATCTCTTCAACTCAATATAAAATCTCTCTTGTAATGAATTTCCCAGCACACACTCCCCACACACATACACACAATCATTATGAACTCACACAACATAAGCACCATCGGCTTTCGATCTTAGTACCAGAGTTAAACTAGCAACAACTCATTATGTACACCTAAGGTGAAATTTATACAACAGGTCTGGACCTACTAATGCAAATGGCACTGTTTGTAATCTAAATATTGCCTTTCAGAGTAAAATAAAAATCACACTAGTACTGTTGCTAAGCACAATGTATGCACCTAAATAACACAAACAAACAAAAAAATTCTTCCTGTGCTTCTAATTCCTACAAACTACAATTATGCCACATTTTTATTTTTTCAAAAGCAGAACAGTAAAATGTTTCGTCTACAAACCAAGTGAACTGGCTCAACTGAAACATCCATAATAAATTTGAAGGTAATTAAAACTGCACTGAAAATTAAACCATTAAAAGCTGTTGTATAAACAAAAAACATAAATTGCTGGCATAAAATGTAATTATTCAACTCATGAGGAAAAGCCTGTGCAGTTAACAGGAAATGTAATCAGACATCTACACACTTACAGACACACACTGAATATACAGAGAACTGGCAAACAAATCAAGGAATAAGGATAAAGAAGGGGAAAAAGATAAAACTTACAACTCTGCATTAGATTACAGACAGCTTTTTAAAAAACACAAAAGCCCCAATCCTGCAAATTTATAAGCATGTGGCTTACATTATGCAAAATTCAGCCCAATGAACTCAATGAGATTAAACATGCATAAAGTTATTTCTGCCTACGTCTGTATGGTTCTTGCAGATTTGGGGGCTTAAACAGTCAAGTGAGAGCCAAAGACAAACAGCTTTTCCAGTATTTTGCTTACAGTAGAAATTAACACCAAAAGAAAGCGTACTAATCTAATAGAGCTTCTTTCAATTTAAAGGTCACATAACAAAACAGTTTGTTGAATAAGTTTTAATGTTTAGTTAATTTCAACCCATGAGAGAGACTGTTAACTTACAATATGCCAGACTATCCCCTCTCTATATAAATCTATTTATATTATATACATATATGTATATTATATACATATATATTTATATATAAAGAACAAACTATTTAGTTCGCTGAAACTCAAATATATAAGGGAGACATCAGCAAAGATTAATTTGACTTTAAGGTCCGGATTCCAAACAGAAACAACTGATCTAACCCAAGAATCTGGCCCACTGCAATGCAATATAGTCCTTTTTAGGCAACAGTTATCATGTACATGAATGAGTGCTTTACTAACTGACCTTTTAGCACTGTACATTAAAATATTTGTATTGTAATCTAATATTGAAAGGAATTTATCGCTTAGCTGTTTTCTTTCACAATTGCAAATCATGACTGGAACATTAAGGCATTACGTATGACATTCATGATCATAAATAAACATGCTTTCAAATCCCCATCTGAACAAGCTGCACTCCTATTCACATACCCCTGGAGCCAAATTCACAGCATTTTAAGAGGAACCCCCTTATGGAATCTCACTTCTTTAAGGACACCGGCAAGTCTGGCCATTTTCAGTAGTTTCCCTGTTTATGTTTTTATAAACCACAAACACAGACAGCTTACCGTATGGTAACCTCTAGGCAGAGGTGGTTTCCCCACAGGATAAGGATCAACAGTATCAATAATTGTTTGCCGCTCCCCTTTTTGGTTGATTTTCCTAAATCTTCTTCGAGATTGCCTATGGGAAGCTTGGCGCTGAAAATACTCTTCATTTTCATCCATATAATCAACCTATAATAAAAGTAGTGAAGTGTCATTTCCCAAAAGAAATAAAAACATTACTGTATGTTAGCAACACTACTAAGCCTATTTCAAGAAAGAGTGGTTAGCTATGAATTTCCTATATTTTAGCAATACAGTGGGAAAAAAAACACCCCACACTCATAAGGATGACCAAAAAAAGCAAACGTTGGTATGAACAGAATCAGTGAGTATAAACACTTCTTTCAGAAAAGATAAAGGAAAATGCTTTTTCCCTCTCAATTCTTACTCAGTTTATATTCTTATACAGAATACAAACAATTCACTACTCCATAAATTATAAAAAGGAAACTCTTATGGGAGAGTACTTGTTGGTTTTCCTGCTGACTTCCACTGATCACTTGGGATTTTCCCCAACCAATCTGTGGGAAAGGCTTCACTCTTCAACAGGCAACACTATTTTATCATGTACTTCAAATATCTTAAGACCTAGAAGAAGGATTAGCAAGGACTACATCACTTCTAAATAACAGCTGAAAGAATAGAAAATAGATATTAGGAATATCCCAATCCGAAATCACTTTTCCCTGTTTCAGAGGCTTCAGTAAAGTCATAGTCCTAAATTCCTCACAGCAGCACACTGCAAAGAAAACATTCACACCAAGAATTTTGATTTTCCTGGAAGAGAACAATCTTTTTATAGTAATTCATACAGAAATCGTCTCTGGTGTGTTTGTTCTACTAATATAAACCACACTAACAGAAAAATGAGACTTTTCAGCATTGGCCATATATGGGGATTTGGTTAACTCACGTTCTCCAAACCCATTCCCCAGGGATAAATAGCACTTCTGAAGATGCAACAAGCTCATCAGGCACCTAACAAGACTCCTCCCCATTTTTCAATAGGGAAAAGAAATGTTAGACAAGAATACTGTGCTTATTCTCTCAAGAGTTTGCAGCATACCTCCATCGTAAGTGTCATAGTCGGTCTGTATCACTGAGTATCACTTTCAGGATGTGGGGATGACCACAGCTCCTGGCAAGGCTCTTAGCCCCCTTATCACAGAGCATCATTTTCACCTCTGATGCAGTCATATCCATGTTACAGACATTTCCCCTTCTCCTTCTGTCCCTCAGCCCCTTTCAGTCCTGACACTGGAAGTTACTGAGCCTGGCAAACTCTGGAGACAGAACTCCTCCTATTCAAAGCACACTTATTCCTACCAAAACAGCTGGATTGAAGAGTACATCAGATGTTTCATTTCAACTTTTCCTCAACTCTGGAGATATTTTTCTGGACTCAAAAGGGGGGGGGGGGGAAGGGGGCATTTTGAGGTATCTTGGCCCAAGAGGGTCCAGAGGGTATCTGTCAGTCCAGAAATTTTCTTCTGGTATCCTTTGCTTAGTCACCTTCTTTCTCTATTTTACATCATTTTTTCTTATAACTTGTCAAAGTAGTAGAGCGAGAGAGACACATCCACCAACTAAACTGTGTAACTCAGGAGAACAAGTTTGCAACAATAAACTCTTTCCTGAACTTATGATTAGAGATAAATTACAGCAAGTGGCCAGACAACTCCCGGAGGCATGGAAATAGGGCGACGTAATAGGCCAGTACTGAAGAGCTGCTCCTTCACAAAATAAAATTATAGAAGGCTTTAGGAGCAAGGAGAAAAGGATTGACATTTCTCACTTTATCTTCTATGTTTCATATGACTGAATTACCCTCATAAAATAATTTTCTCAGTACAATGGGAAATGTCACCAAACATCTGACAGAAAAATATAACATTACACAAGCTGCTATCTTCTTACAGTGAAATCATAAAGCACTTAGCACTGGCAAAATCCTGCCTGCCTTCACAACAAGTTAAAATGCTGCTTTTTTTTAATTAACTTTAAACAATGAATAATTTCTCTCTTTGACAAGTTCAATGTGACAGGCTATATTTGAACTAATATCTATATATGGCTTAGGTAAGTGTCACACCTGTATTGTGAAATTATTACTATCTCAGTGACAGAGCAAACAAACGTTTAGCCCCTTGATGGTGCGTTTGTTCTCATGATGCACTCTGAGGTATCAGCTGAAAACTCTTGTGAACTTCTGAACCCTCAGAGATGATGCTATTTGACCACTGGACTACAGCAAACCTCTACTGAGATAAGCTTTTAACCAGGAAAGTTGATAGAACTTCAAACTGCTTGTTAAAATCTCAAATTGCTGAAAGTAAACTTAATTCAAACAAACATTAAACTAACTTGAGATTAATACTTTAAAACATCTTTGCTTAACTATAATGGGAAAGCAGCCGCACTTAAAACCCTATTCTGTTTAGGTAAGCACGGTTTACTCTTTTGTAAGAAAATTGTGAAAGTAAATTTAATTTAACAATGTAAATCACTTAAGGCAAATATGCATGCAGGAAAAGGCAAGAAAGTTACATATGACATGTAGCTTTATAAAAGCTCATGTACAAAAACCAGAAATCTCTTCAAATTACTGAAAGCTAGAGTGTGTAAAGTTCTAGTTAAAAAAGGAATATTTGGAGGAAAATCAGAGGAAATACTCTTACCACAATCATTTCAGATGGCTCTAAAACAATGCATTCACAGCCACGCCTGAAGCTTCCTGCAGAACGCTTGCCAAAACTGGAAAGAACAAGGATACTTCAATCAGAACAGTAATCAGAGCTATAATACAATCTGTAAGCCGTATTTACATTTTCTCCAGATACCGAAAAGCATATAAAAATATACATACCTCCACGCAATACAACAATTTCATGTAAATGTCCTCCTTCACATAACTGATAGCCAAGGATATCAACAGCTGTGAATTTTTTGAATTACGTAGTTTACTAACAGTATCTGCTAGATAATTCTACTGACACAAAAACAAGTGTCAATCAAACACTGACTAATTAAAATGCATGGCTGATTCTAAACTACATCAGAGACAGTTTAAACTAGTAACTATCTACTTCTGATGTTACAGTATTAAGTTACCTAAACTATCTGCATGACTAAGGAAGGCTAACTAACGTATCCGAGAAAAAAAATAAAAAGACTTATCAACTTCACTTAGCTCCTCTTTATATAAAAATAATGTACAAATAAAAAGCAAGTATGTTGAATGTAAGACTATGCCCAAATTGAACAGATGAGGACAAAAGGCCATTCTGCCTTTCATTACACAGCCATCTTAGCACAGTAATTAAGCATGATAATCTTTTGCTTCCCATATGATAAAAGAGATCTATTATAGTTTCAATTTCTGTAAGTGCTTGCCTATATTAAATGAGTATATATGTCTGCAGTCTCAACTGCAAAGAATTCTAGAAATACAGCAGTAAAGGCACAGTGTAAAGAAACAGTACATAATTCAGTGAAATACAAGACCTTCCACCACTGGATCCTTGATCCTATGCCATCAGAGTGGAGTGTTAGAAAATCAACTGAAGTGCAGGGGAAGATTGTTTTGTGGACGTTTTGGGGGACACAGACCTGCTGGGTTTATATTTAAATTTGCCGGCTCAACGCCAGACCTTGTCTGCCAGTGACAGGAAGGTGGAACAGAAGATGGCCTGGCTGGAACTTCTGGGGTCCTCTCGTAGCCTACTGTAATAAAGCTGCTCTAAAATCTGCCAGAGAGGAAATACTATCCAGTCTTTCCCTTTCTTCCACCCAGCTCTGTGCAACAGACACGGGACACCTTCCCATTTGAAGCTCTCAGTGCATATAAATAGACAGATATGTTTTTTAATATAAAAAATAAGGATTTAAGAATAAAAGAGATAGGAGGGGAGAAGGTTTGAAGAATTTTAAAAGGCAAGTATTAAACAAGTTTTGGAAAAACAAAGACTCAGGAAGATTCTAAATTTTGAATTTTAACTAATTTCCTAATGCACAGTCGCAATGACACACCTAAGCTTTTTTAAAGTTATTTTTCACAAACACTCTATAAGCTTATTTTATAATGAGAAAACTGTAGAAGAGCAGTTATATGTAGATATACTGTTCTGAACAGTGTATCTAACCAATTTATATCTATTCGTCTGTCCAGCCTGGGGATTAGTGGAAATGAACAGTTTAACTTGCTACCCCAAAGGCTAATCTCTTGACAAGGGCACTTTTATAGCTGAAAAAGAAGACAGTCAGATATTGAAAAGAAATGCCAGCTGTGCTTATTCATCAAAATAATAATCGTGTTTAATGGTACATGGGACTTCTACAATAGAAAAATTTTTACAGAATACTAGGCCTCTTGAAAAGAAACATTCAGCAGGAGGAAAAAAAATAGGATAGTCTCCCAACAAACCATGTATTTTCCTAGAGGCAAACACATGCTTCCTTCTACAGTTCAGCAAAAAACACAGGGTGCTTGAACTACCTTAAAGATACCAGAAAATGCAACCATTAACTTGATTCATTAGACCATTGAAAAAGTGACAAACTTATTTTCTTTGTCATTAACCTGATCCATAGACACCATTTTTCCTAAAAATCTCATGGTGGGGGGAGGGAGGGAGAGAATTATACCAATTCACTGATTGAAATACGTAACACTGCAAACACAATGGCAAAGAAGTCAACTTATTTGGTTGAAAACGCACGCAGAAATATTCCCTTGTTTCATGCAGATCCTCCTCCACTCGTTGCTCACACACAGTTTTGGGCCTAGAATGAAATTTTACTGTATTTTTGTCAGCACATTTTCTAGCCTTCAAGTGATCAGTGATTTCAAAAAAAAAACGCATATAATGCTTTTCCATCCCCATATTCCTGTTCTATTGCTATCTCTAAGCATCTTTAAACTTCTGCACTTTGATAATAACTGCAGCCATCCACAAGTTTCATGCATTAGCAAATACCGTTTAAAAAGTGTGTTGAAATGTGTTTTTGCTACTCTTTTCGAATTATTTTCTTGAATTTTAACCTTCAGCACAAAGGAACAGATAGTCAACAATTCTGTAAGACAGAGGGTATACACTGAATTAGTACATCAGTGATGAAATCCCTTATATCTGATCCCAGATAATGCACTAAGTCTCACAGCAATAACCACATCATTGCTGTATTGCTTAAACTCCTATGACAACATTAAATCTACCAGAGCAGACAGTACATCACATGTGTATTATCTTCGACCAAAGATCACAAGGCACTAAGGCTGTAAACAAACACTATGATCTTTATGAAGTATTATAGGCAAGAAGACAAGTAAATTAAGGCAAAAGAAAGTTAAATGACCTTTCAAGAGTTGATATGCCACATGAGCTAAACCTCCTGACTTTCAACCCGCTGCTGAAAATTCACCATCAGATAGTGAGGATGCCACATAACTAGTGACAAGTAGGAAACTCCTCCGTGAGCTTCAGCCACTTACAGACACTTCAGACACATCCAGCTCCAACAATTTCTGTTGATGCTTACGCACAACCTGTTGCAGAAGGGATGTCTACACATACAGTGTCACACAAATGTCTGTTATCATTCACCTTTGAATAACAACTGGATTCTTAGGGCATCCCCAAACCTGCTGTTTCAGTACAGAAGATTAACAAAGCTGGTAAGTTTTATTGGAATCAATTTGGCAAAGCTTTGTACAAAAGCAAAAAACACCAAATATCAAAGAGGACTTCAACAACACACTTTCCTACTCAAAATCCCTAGTTGCCATATCCAGCCGCTAGGTAGACGAAGCCATCACCAAATAAGCTTGATTCACCTGAGCAAAACTAAAGTTATTTAAAATACTAGCAAGCAGGAAAACGAAGCAAATACCAAAACACCTAGTGTAGCTCTTCACCAAGTTGATCAGAAAGTCCAAACTGTGAAGCCTTTTATAAATTACCAGGAAAGGAACTTTATATATGGGACCACAATCACATAAAACTTTGATTTTCTAAATAATTTAGTAGATTTTCCTCCCTATCACAGGGCTCCATAAGCAGAGTTAAAAGTGGAGCCCTTAAACTGATTACAACCATTCAGCAGGTCACCTGGTTTCACCCAGTCCAGAAGTCTCCTGTGAATCTCAGGGAAAGTCAGGGAAAATCATTCAGAGCTGGTCAGGACAGAGCTTCTCACACTGGCACTGAGCTGTGCCTCTTGGCCTTACAAATTCATTACAGCATGGCACCACATATATGTAAGCTTAACAGCTTCCATCAGAGTAGGTAACCACACAGTTTTATATCTGAACTAATAGGTTTTGCGACCTAGAATCCCTTGGAAAGTGAGGCAGCAGAACCAGTTACCTCAGCTGTGAAGCTATGCAAACCTGGTGACTCTGCACCTGCACACAAGCCGGGCTGGCGTGAGTAGTGCAACATATTGGGAAGAAAGAGTAGCAGCAGAGAAGGTCTCAGTGAAAAGGGATTATCTTCATAACACCAGCTCTACTTTAGTAACCTTTTCTAGGTAGTGTTCCTTCCAAATTTTTGGATGCTTGGTCAGACTTGCCATAAAAAATGAGTAGTCAGATTTTTCACAAAATACGCAGTCTACTGGAGCACTGACTGGCTAAATGAAGGCAAGAGGTAGGAAGTCTTTACTATTTGATTTCAGTGAATATGAGATTCGACAAATTTATTCCTTCCCTTGTTGTAAGGTGAGCTAAGACTGGGGATATATGATCCCACTAGAGTGCTTAAGGCAAACATTTCTGTGTTTAAAACATGGTACAGAATTCTCTGTAATGTACACTTCACTATGTAATGTACACTTAGCCCTATTGCAAAATTCTTTTATCATTTCAATCAAAACTGTCTTAGTTACAAAGTCTTCTCTTCCTGCCTAAGCCTTTTTAAAAATTTTAACCCCTAAAAACAGCTCATTTGCAACTACTCCAAGCCAGCAATGCACACGAGAGAATCCCCACTTTGCAACTATTTTCTCTAAGTCATTGATATGCATGAGAGAATTTCAGACGAAGGGAGGCAATTTCAAGATATCTCTGTGATGATGGTGGTCAATATGGGATGTAGAGGTTATGATAGTAATTCAGATAGCCAGAAGGCAGCCTGGTAGGATACTACTGCTCCACCTAAATTCCCCAGAGAATTTTGCTCTCCAGCAGGTTTTCTAACACTTCTTTTCCTGCTACCACATAAGCTCAGACTTGAGGTTTCTTGAGGACTAAAGCTTCACAGATGCTCTCCTCAGTACGTGTGCTAGGGGCAATTTCCCTTTATATCACAGTCACTTTTATTCTCTCTAGAGCTACGAAGTGTATGCTGCGAATACAGACGTACCTAAAAACATTCTTAAACAAAACACTATTTTATTTGCAGAAATACACTTTATAGTAAATTTCTATATAGTCATTTTGAAAGTGGATGATTAAAAAAAAGCAGAAAGAAATTCAATTCTTACAATGTTAGGTATTTTCCCCACGCAACTGCTCCCTAACTATATTATTCCCCCAAACAATTAATAAAATAAGATCAGCTTCCTACTTGAGTATTCAAACACCTTATTTCCAAATAAATTTATCAGTCCTAATAAAGCCTTCTTTTCTTTATGTTTAATAAAAGCAGGTATTTCAATCCACTTACACACACAACTTGTTTTGAAACTTGACTTTCATTCTCATGCATTCTAAAAATTGAGTTTACGTTAACTGTAGATGACAGCAAGGATTTATAGTTTTCTGCTCCATTCGTGTACCCTACCACTTACACATGCATCTTGTAACTCATTATATTCAAAGTACATATGCTTGGCTAAAACACAATCATGCTATAGAAAGAACAGACACATTAGAGATTACAGTGTGCTAGTTAATAAAAGACATGTTTTAAGTGAAATCTAAGGGATTTCTGTGTTTCAAAAGTTTATATCATAAGTTTTCATTTAAAAAGTCTTTACAATTATAGAACTACAATTAGTAGAAATACATATTAGTGGCTAATTAAAAAAAACAGAATGAGAATAATTAAGATCACTATCGGCATTTCTTCCCCTTCAAATTTATTAAATTTGCTAATAAAACAAAAGAAAAAAAAATCTGATGATTAACTGAAAGATCTAAAGCCACAAATAACGCATGAATTTTTAAAAGCACTCACATGTTTGGACGGCCAAAAGCTTTCAGCTACTGAAGGTGACTTGTTCTGCCTGCCTGTCCTTTCTACTATTATCATGCCACTGGAGGACAAAATAGGTTTCTCCAGACATGACCCATCCATTTCCCCAGGTCCCCAGACATCCCCGAACACATACAGATGCTCTTTTCAAAGTTCTTGGAAAAGACGGCAGCTACTGAACACAGAACACCCTTATCAGCATTCAGTGCTGTCCCCTTGCCCTGGGCCTCCACATTCCTGTTTTCACGTCAGTCTAACTCCCAAACGGAAAGTTATTCCTCAGCACTGGAATGTAAATGCATTCATCAAAAGTGATGCAAAATCTGAAGAAAATTCCACTGACTACAAAAATCAAGAAAAGGACTCTAGGTCACAGGACACCCTGCCCCTCCCCCCCCCTTTTTTTTTATACGTGCAACTCCCCAGATCAAGCCAAAAAAACCCACAATTTCTCTGGTGACAAATATTTTAAAAAGATATACAAAACTTTAGAGTTTTCCTGTATCATGTAAGTTTATTTCTTTCAAAATTCATCACCATATATTAGCTTAAAGTAATAATTTACATATGAAATACAACTGCTAGTGGAACAAAGTACCACAAAGAAAGCTCCATAATGTATGCCCATCTACACAGTACATATTCTCCAGCATATTTGTAAGTGCAAAATATTGTAATAGATTTACATATTTATAAATGTGCTATTTATAAAGATGATGCTGGTCTAAAGTCTAATTAATCGGTAGTTCCTTTAAGCCCAAAAGCACATGCTCCATTTAGAAATGTTCTAATTCGAAGAAAGATACAATTAACATTCCTTTTCTGTTGCTGTTTCAAGTTTTTAAAAATTTCTATGGCACTTCTCTGCAAAAAAACTAATTCCATATAAACTATTTTGGTATTTTTTTTTAATATTTCTACAAGACATTAAAACTGTAAGTGTACATTACCTCTACTACAAGCATTTAAGCCAAAACTCTAGCACTCAAATACTTAAAAACTTGCTACCTTTTGAAGTTTTCAAATGGAACGTACAAAAAATGTCAAGGCTTTATGTTGCTGCTGTGCAATATTTGTCAGCCATGGCATCTAAGTATATATGGAGATTAAAATAAACATTTTCCCTCCCCTGTCCATTCCCCTTTCCTGAACCTAATCTTTCTTATTCACAGACATATCCAAATAAATCTGTGAGCAGCTCCACTCCCCAGGCTTTTAAAGTATCCATAAATATATATAAAACATACATAAATCGAATATCTCCAAACTATTTCTGTGAAAATTACACTACTCTAGCAGACGCTACATTTTGAAGAATCACAGAAAACTAAGATGAGATATAGAGGTATTGCGTTAAGCATTTTCAGAACGTGAAGTTACGTATGCTGAAATGATTTTCGCATTTGGGTAGCAGCCACACTGCAAGTGCTGTTACTGTCACTGCTACGTACACTCAGTGGCTCTCTCCTGTATTTGCTGTCTTCCTCCCACCGTTCATTTCCCAGATGCCGTGCAGCTCCGTCCTGCCCGCGGTTACTTGCGGCACGCGTTGCCTGGCGCTGCTTCCTCATACCAGCTCCCTGACCTCAGCCATGACCAACAGCTGCTTTGCATCAACTTCAACAACTATTCTCTGATGACACAGAAGCCAACACGAGCAGAATATCTGATCTCTGACACATCCCAAAGTCAAATCTTGATGTAATAGTCCACATTTAACTTACTCTTGACAAAGCCAAACCCTGGTAGATTTTAAGTCCCAAGGCAGACCAGTCATACCAAATTCCTGAATGAAGTATTATAGTGCAGGATTTATTTGATGTCTAGATGGGAAAAAAAAAAAAAAAAAAAAAAAAAAAAAAAAAAAAAAAAGGAGGACTCCATTTTCTATGTGCCACTTAGATATAAGGGATTCAGGGAAGTTTCTCCTTTCTCCACATCTTGTTTTAATAAAGAACATCACTTCTGATTTTGATATGTCCAGATTAGAATTAAAAACATTAGCCACATCGTAATGGCTTATTCTAACCACGCTAGATTTAGCTGGCTGGCACACAATTGTGCTGGGTAAGAAGAAACCCAGACTGTTCCCCCACCCAACTCTCCCCTGCCAGGGATGAGGGGGGGGAAAAAAAGTTATAATTCAGAAGAGCATACACATGCACAAGCCACCCTAGGGGAATGCTCAAGTGTTTTGAAGAAAACTAAATTTGGCATGGCCAATTTCTGACCCCTTGGATAAAAGACAGAGCACTTGGGGCGCACGGCGCAGCTCTGCGGTGCCGATTACGTAACGCAGGAAAGGAGCAGCGGGGTTTCACGTGGGTACAGCTGCCCCCTAGAAGCTGTAAAAGCACAGACCTGTCAGCTAAAAGACAAAGCATCGTCAGCACATAATTTGACCTTCTGTGTAATGTAGGCTTCTCTGCTTAATACCCACCTTTTAGAAAAAATAAGCAAGTGGGCAAAGGTATGATCCAAACCGCTCTTTGATTTAAAGGTGGTCTTCTGTGTATCAAATCAATAGATTCATTTCTGTTTTCTGTAATGTATTTAATTCTCACAAGGGTATTGTATTTTTTTTGGGGGGTGGGGGTGGGGGGGGGGGAAAGCAAATAGTTGCTAAATAGAAATGCTTTTTAGCTTAAAGGAAAACTGATACATTGGCAACCGAAATATGAGTTGAAGAGGTATTTGCAGACCTGTCACTGGTTTCAAATCCTGGAGACATGAGCTCACTACATACCACGGATAAGGATGATTACATTATCCAGAGTCATATGATAGCTCAGATGTTTACTGTCTCAGATACTACAGATCAGGTAACAGCGAAGGGACTCGCTTGCAACATCACAGCTGAGTATGTGCCACCAAACAGTACTCTGGGAGACACACATACACACAGAGCCAAAAACTATGATCTGCAGATTGTTGCTTGATCTGGGAGACAAATTAACCAGCCACCTGCAGAAGAAAAATCATCTTATCAAGCTCTGAACCAAGGTGCTGCAGCACCCTGCTGCAAAGCAGGGAAGAACGGAGCAAGTCACTCAGTGCGCGCTCGAGAGCTAATCTGTCCATGCTAAAGGCACCTCAGTGTTACAGGATAAGCAAGTTTACAGGGTATTAACGCTTCAAATAATCACTGTGCAGAAGCGAACTTGAACTCAAGCTTCAGCAAGAGTTCAAACATTTTTGTTAGCATCCTTAACACAGATGGCACATGACAGTACTTTACCTCCACAGCACCACTTCTACTCAGAGGTATTCCTCTATTTCACATGCAGCCACAACCCAGATCAGAGGTCCCATGCATCAGGTAAATTACAAATGACTACAGAAAACACTTCAAAAGAAGCACCTGAAAATCTGCAAGGAATAATTTGAAATTAGCTAGAATTTCATTAGCTGGGAGTTTATTCCCAGAAATATTCCTGTCAGTCAATCCCCAAAACATACCCTTTAGAATGATCTTAATATAATTTATTTTTTAGTACAGACTACTGCCTTTAGAAGTGTAGTTAATTTAAAATCCTGGACTGAATATACTAGTAAGTTACTGGTCTGAGTACAGCAGTGAATTTCTCTACATTTTTTTTTTGTGTGTAAGAAGAATTAAGTAAGGTTTTAAATTTGTTGTTTGTCACTGCAGCTTTCTATAGCATTACCTTAAAACTAAACAGAAAAATTGAAGAAGGAAAAAAAAAAATCTATGACTTTGAAATTGCCTGTTGATGTGCTGTAAAATCCGAAAGTGTTTTGCTATTTTACTGCAACTGATGGTGAGCCAGCACCCAGGCCCTCCTCGGCAGCAGGTGGTCCTCGACGCCTTCCAGGCTGCAGCACTACTAAGAGTTCTTTCTTCACAGCCCTCTCATACACTCTAACAAGAGAGAGGTTTATGACATTTTTCCATGAAATTCAAGAACTGTATTTATAAACTATACATAATACACACACACACATCTGGACAGAAGGAGTTAAGGCAACAACAATATTTTTAGCTTATTGCAGTAGTTCAACTTTGCAGTCTCCTAGAGCACCAAAAACTAGAAGCCAAGTGTACCTCACCAGGATACAGCTGACAAAAATTAACTTTAAATAATTTTTAATTAATTTTTGGCATTCTGTTATTTTAGAAAAATCTGTATTTTAATAAGCTGTTTGAATAAAAACAGCTTTGCTTCGGCTTCATCTTAATGACATCAATGTTGCCATAGAGATTACTCTGACATCACAAGATCTGCATAATAGTCTCAAAGAATGAGAAGTATTGGAAAACATGACTTAAGAGGCAAGACCTTGTCTGAACATAGTTTGACTGACAGTGTTCACGAAATCCATTAAAACAGAGAAGTCTTTTTCTGACACGATACAAAGTCTTTAAATGTTCTATCTTAAAAGTTTCTTCTTAAAAATCTGAAAAACGCATAGTGAACTACTTTAATTCTGCTATAGATTTTCCTAATCAGATATCAGAAGCTGTCATTTAAAAAAATAGAAAAGGAATAATCTAACATCTCATCTGGGTTTTTGGTAGTAAAATAAGACCATTTTCCATCCTCACTTATATGCCTGATTCATTCAATACAACCAATTCATTCACATAGAGGGTCAAATACATGACGACCTCAGTAACTCGCTTCCATAAATCTTATTACTAAAATGCAGATACACTCAAGATATCCTTGTAATAAGTGTCCTGCAACTGTAATTGAGTAAATCCACATCAATAACATAATAGTGATAATTTTATGCCAATTTAGATTATAATTCAGATTTACAGAAATAAATTAACCGTCCTTTACCATGTTGTACTATGTCTGGTCTACTAAGATTTATTTTTCAGAAATACTTGAAAGTTTTAGCATTACCAGAAAGCAAACTTTCAGACACTAATTCTTCCAGAGTATTCAACAGTGCTTTACGTCAAAAACATTATTTGTAGAAGTATTACAGTAGTAGAATCATAGCATTAATCAAAATAATACTTCCCACTTTCTGCTGTCCTGCAAATACATTAAAAAGTGAGGCAAAAAAGGGTTCTTAACACTCATACCCCAACCCTTCAATGCAGCTACAGACATCCTACAACACATTGTTCTTGGACTTCCATCAAAAGATTTCTTGGATTTTTTTTTTTCTTTTTTTTTTAAGAGAGCAAGAAAGAGAGAGGAAGGAATATTACATCATCTCTAATTTCAGGATTTAAAATGGATCTCTGCATGCTGCTCCATAGGCAACAGAAACTTCACGGCCCAGCTGAAGAGAGTGTTTCTCCAGGGTTATCAGGCCCGCCTTCTACATTGCGGTTACGGCAGCATTATGGCTTTCTTGCTCTCCAGTACACTCTGTTCCCTCTCTTCCCATGGGTATGCTTTTCCCTCTCTGGTATTCTTTTTTCTCCAGAGGACTGAGACTTTGTGCTATTTTTACACGTAGTTCATTTTGTTGTTCCTTTTGGGCAAGCAATGACCAGACAACCTGTCAGCTCATTCTGCTTGTAAACCTCGCCTAGAGACCCTGATAGCACAGAGAACAAACACCGTGGTCTTCCTTCCATCCTCAGCAGCTTTCACAAGTAACCGCATTTTTGATATTTTGCAGGCTCGCACAAAAACTTAAACCTTTAAATACTAGTTATCGGAAGGAACAGCCTGGAGGATAGGTCACCCTATATACCAGCCATAATAACACTCATGAAAAAAAGCAACAGCTTCCTTCTGATAGATCTATTTAATTAGTAATGGCTAGCACGTAATAGTGAATACCCACGTATGAAAGGTGTCAGACTGAAAAACATTTACTATTTTTGTTATTACATAACAAATTTCCCCTCTTAGACTCTCTCAAAAAGCTCTTCCCTCAATTGTATACAAATCTTTTATTATCATTTATTTTTATTATCAATGGATATCACATAATTACATCAGAGAGCAATAAAAGTAAGGTTGAACAATGTTTTCAAAATTGATCAGAAGCTGTTCTCAAATACTTTGAACTGCGACATGCTCCATTAGAATACTAGGATCAGAACTGTCTCTCAAACCAATGAGACATAATATAAGCAAAACTATCAAAGACAAGAATCAGCAATAAGACACAACATGCTCTATCATCCATTTCTTGACAAAGTTAAACTCTTATAGGCTTGATTCGTATTTGCAACAAAACTAAACTAAACTGTTCAGTAACTCTGTTTAGTGTTTCAGTGATTCACCGAAATTACAATTTATGTCCAATCCCTTAGACTCAAAACCATAGATCTAAAGTTAGAAACAAGTTACAAGGATCAAAATTGTGATTTTCCCCGCCCCCCCCCCACAATTTATCATCACTGCTTGGTGAGCAATCATTACCAGTTAAAACATTAGTTAAACAGTTACATTCAAACTACTTTCATGCAATTCCTCTCTATATGGTCTTGTAACAGCTGGGGAATATAGATAGCAATACATAATTACAGTATATGAACTAGGTCACAGGTACACAGCTTCAAGATTTCACATACATTAATGGGTTTATGCAGACCTTTGTACAAAAAAAGCCAGGGCAACCACATAATGAAATCACTTTTAAACATCTAGAAGAGGGAAAAGAAAGCATTAAGCTCTTTAAACATGGTTTAGACGATCCATTCTCCTTAGCCCACGTAAGTTTAAGATCAATTTGAAGACCTTCGCACAGGTGAGGAAGTCCTCACCATGGTCCTTTCTTTCTCAACCGCTTTCTCGGGCGACTGCAAGGTGTCTTACATGCTGTGCCTACAGGATGCAGTTTGATTTATTTTTCCCGGTGCAAATCTCTAATATCTTCCTCTTTGCTACGAAAAAAATTTCTTCCTGCCCACTGTCTAGAGCAGGCAACATACTGTCCCAAGGTATATCAGTTTTCACTGCAGCACATCTTAAAAAAAACAACAAGGCAGGAACCAAAAAACCTACCAAAATTTTTCACCAGTGTGACCATTTTAACATCTTTCAGGAAAAACATATTTTTCAATGGAATGAATGTTTTCGCCATTCACCCTAGAGAGCAAAACCTTCTCAATAAAAGCAAGAAGAAGCAAGAAGCCTACCATATTCAGCAGTTTTACCCTGAACAGGTGAAATTTTATCCAAAACCTTCTAACACAAAGTGGTATGTCTGGGTTGATATTATTCATAATAGATGTCGTTGATCCTATTTCCCCTCTGAACTAACTGTCTTCAAGTATTCTCTTCCCTTTCCACGCTTTATTTTTGATAAAAGACTATCTCCATGAATCTAGTGTGTTAAACTTCCTTTGGTTTGCCTTTTTTTTTTAATCCATTCAGTTACTTTGATCTATTAAAAAACATTCATGCTTACAGTGAAAAATTCTATTATCCATGTTGTATCCATGTCTCGGATGTTTATCTATCATTGGCTATCGTATACTCATATCACACTGGAAATTTAGATTATGCTCATTTTATATATACACTAAAAATAACCTGAACTGGTTAACTGACAGGTGACTCTCTATAAAGTGTTGCTCTAGGTTTTTTGTATTTAATACTTTGTTTCTACGCTCCATATTAAAAACTCCCAAGAGTAATTCTGTTATTAGAAGAGTTATATTTAACTCTTCGCATTTTCACATTTGAGTCCGAGCAGCGATTAACACCACTGACCTGGAGAAATGACAACAGAAGAAAAGTCTAATTCAACTTTTTTCTTGATGCAAGAACATTGGTAGCAAATACCTGCTTTATCCACTTTAGCTTATCATTACTGTGTGTGAACAGTGAAAAATTGGAAAAAACAAGGATTCTTGATCCTAAAGTTCTATATCATTATCAACTTGAGGGCCTCTCTAGAAAATGCATGGAATTGCTTTCTGATTATTCTAACAATGCCTCAGTTTGGATCACCTGCTGATGTTCAATCTCAAAACCATCACATCCTTTGAATGGCAACAGACAGAAGTCTGTGGCTCTACAACAAAACCCACAGGAAAAACGAGTACAAGGCTAGCTTTGTGACTGTGACCATACATCTTCAGTTCAGAGAACTTCAACTTGAGAGGGCTTCTTTCTAAAATTTCTTTTTTTCTCATAATTTTCATCTCAAAGTCTCTCTCACCTTAAGAGGAATCAGAAATATTCAAGCACACTTAAAAGTTACTCAGGTCATTTGACGCTTTCTGCCTTTCTGAGCCTCTCAACTTGTCATTAAAAACTTGGAAGAAAGCCTAGTAGCTCTAACCCCACTACAACAGATTTCTATTTTTATTTTCAAAAGATGCCACAGTAATAGATTACATTCCTTAACATTTTATCAGTTGTGCAGTAACAAAATTCCTGTAGCGTTGAATTAATTGTTGCGACAGGAACAACGCCAGCTACACACTACCCAATCTCATCATTCACAAACTGTGTCCTCTTTATTTCCAAACACCTCAGATACTGGCAGCCAACCTGGAAGGTCACCAATTTCAGTCTTCAGCGAACTCAAATTGTTCAGCTGAAGAGGAGATGGGTCAGATAAAGCAAAACATACAGAACTTTCTTAGTTGTAAAAACACTAATATATTAAATCTTTAAAAAACTGTAAGATGATTTCTGCAACAGGAAGGACAGTTTCAGACAACTATACTGCAGGAGCACTTCCCTGCATCACAAACATTGCTGTGACACCAGGTGAGGAGAGAAGACAGGGCCTAGTTAATTTATGGGTCACCTAATTCAGCTGTGGCCAGAACTAACTGTAACTTGGTCTAGACAAGGAAGCCAGACTCAGACAGCTTGAAACTGTCCCTGAATGCCCTTGCTAGCCTGCTCCTCCATGAGCCAAGCTCCAGGACAGACACGCAGCAACCCTAGTTCCTCTTCCACTACATAACAAATAAGGAAATGCCACAGACAGGTGAGCTCCAGGCCTTTCTGATAACACTGGCTATGGCACCAACTGGAGATTTAAGGTAGATGCCAGACTAGATGCTCCCAAAAAAAGTTCCCTTTTATAAGTAAGCCATTACATTCTCCAGGAGCAAAGTCTCAGAATATAATGATAATGGAGTGCACTGTGATAGTCTAATTCCGTACTTGCAGGTAACAGGATGTACCTTCATCCAAAAGAAAACATACAGCCTTTTAGCCAGATGCAGACAGTACAAAGCACTTAGGAATGTTTCTACAACGTTTAACAGTAGTTGGAGATCTTAAAATCCACCATGAATAATTAATGGTAGGCACATACTCAGCCATAAAGGGACAGACATTATCTCCACTAATTTTTCCAGGTTCTTTCTTCAATTCCTTATCATGATCTCAGTCCTGCCTAGATTAAACCACAAGATCGCTCTCCTCCGTGACTCAATTTCAGCTGAGAATGGACTGAAACGCTGAACCAAGTCATTCAGATCTGCGAGAAAGGACAAAGATACTGCTGGGTGTCAGCCCACTGACAGTGCCACACTCAACACTTTCCCACCAGGCCTTCTAACTAGTCATGAGCAGGGCTTCAAAACAGCACTTGCCAGACACAGAAATCATGAGGCAACAAACAGATCATGGGAAAATCCAGCAGCAGCAGCAACTAGCAGGAGAAAAATAAAATTCAATCTTTAAGTGTTCTGAGAGCAAACTACATCCAAATCACACACTTTCTTCAAGTAATTTCTTAAAAAAATCTTAAAAGCATACCCCAGGAAATTATTTGTTTTTTTGATAAATTCCTAATTCATCATCTTTTTTTCCATCATGATGCTGTAGATCCTTAGCTTTAACAAAGCTTATAAGCAGAGACAGGGAAAACGCTCAGTAAGAATAAAGCATAGTTCTGGATCAACTCCCTATAGATCTTAAATTACAAAAGCAGCAGCTCCCAGAAGTACGTCTCCTAGCATCCCTTAAACCAGTCATTCTAACACTGTCTCCTGTTCAGAGGATTGGGGGGAGGGGGGTGAAAGAGAGAGACTCTTTTCTAGGTAAATTCAAAATATATTTCGATTTAAAAATTTGGGGGTTTTTGCATGCTGATCACTGTCTTGCAGTTAAAAGCTGAGTTTTGTTCTAAGATCTCATAAGCTTAAGCAGCAGTATCTATTATTAACAAACACTGCAGGTTGCAAATACATTAACATCATACACTGAGAGACAGACTTTATCTTTGTGATCAAAATTATCAGTGCAATTCTATTAACTGAAAAGAGAACTATCAAAGATAGAGTTCTGTATTCAAAATATAAATATATCAATTCAAAATATAAATAATCATCATCAACATACACAAATCAAACCACACCAAACAGCATGTTCCAAGCATCACAAAAATTAGCCCATAGCGCTACATCAGCACTTCTGTAGTAATATGCATTACCTGTCAATCCCTAACAAATTTTCTTCTAAGAAAGGTGACATTTTTATGTTAATCACAACATACTTTGTCCATACACATTTTATTTACGGACAAGGACAAGGCACACAACTATGGATTAAGATGCCTTTTAAAAGTCTTTGACTTTTGCATTAACCAGGGAACCAACATGTAAAACCTCTACTTCAGATGTGTCAGTCTTTTCCATTTAAGAGTATTTTATTATTAATCTCCTTCCAATTAACTTCCTTCTTCTTCCATTTGCAAGATGGCCAGGGATTGAAACAGAAGAATAAAAAGCAGCTTTGTAACTGTCTTGAAAGAATGATATTAGGAAGTGAACTTTAAAATTATGTTCTCTACATAAAGGCAGAAACGCAGATCGTTTCAATACGATCAAAGTCTGTATTCAATATTTATTTATAATTAAAAAGAAATATTTCCAGGTGTATATATAGCTTTTAAGTCAGATGAGTTTTTACAAGTATTATACCATTCAATGGCTGTATTTCCTCACTTAGGCTAACAAAGATAATCAAACAAAGATGAGACCTATATTAGAGTGCTTTTATAAATTTATCAAAGCAGTAAATTGAAAAGTATGTTTCACTACCACCTGCCAGAAGTAGAAGAGAAAATCAAACATCTGACAAAAACATTTATAACAAAGTGGGAATCATTTCTGCACAAATTGAGTTTTGTTATTGCCTTAAACAGATTTGAAATAAGTCTGTAATTTCTTTAATGGCTCTCCAGTAGTATTTGATATTCTATTCCATTATGGGTTGTTTTTAATATAGGAAAGACTAGAGGGCTAAATCATCAATATTTCAATAGACATATTCTTTGTAATTTTGAAAAGAGAAAAAAACAGATGTACTCTCAATTTCAAAATTTAATCTTTTAATTACTCAGAGGAAAAAAAACGTGAATAATTGCTCTTTTATGTAGAAATTCTTTACTTGCCAAAAGGAGCACAGCTTTGCAGTGTCATATCAAGTAGTAAGCAGAGGAGAGCGCAGGTGTGGTAGCAAGGAAGGAAAAGGAGAGGCTGAAGCAAGTTCAGAGTAAGAACAAGTTTGTAGGTAAAGAGAGCAACAAAGCTGGCATGCAGAAAGTCAGCATTGCCACGTGGCTGAGCTGCACAGCAAACACAGCTCAATCGATCTTTGAAGAATTCTAGGAGAAAGGCTTGGGGGAAAAAATAACCCACTAGCAAACACTAGAGCCCAGAGTTGATAAAAATTTGTCTTACAAGTCCATATTTTATCACTGCTAAGAGTTAGTCACATCTCGCAGCCATAGAGGCCATAGGCAAACATGCGGTTAGCCGTAGGTGATCTTGGAGACATTCATGTAGCACAGCTCCAAGTCAAGTAAGACGAAAGACCACAGTACCATTTACACTGGAAGCAAAGTCCTAGAACAGAAATGATTTGGGAAGTCAAAGCAGCCAAGCAAATGTGACGTGAGAATGGAGCAGACCCAGGGATGCTGGAGGCAATTCCGGAGATATTTTGAGGGACTGTCACATTACTGCTGTCTCTGACCACTTGGAAACACAGGAGAGCCAGGACAACCTTCAGGGAATTGTATCTTCTGCTCATTTATTTTCTGGACTTAATATATAAACCTCACTCTACCATGTGAACTGCTTCAGGGTACAGAAGCTCAGGGGAAGAGGTGAGGGACAGAAGTATTAATTTGTGCTAGTTTGGGAGGCAGGGAGAGGATTAAGGCATTTAACATCTCAAGCACATATTGCAATCAAATTAAACCATAAAGAAAGAATAGGAAAGAAATATTAGTAAAATATGGGGGAGAGAATCTACCTCATATTAAACCATCATAATTTCTGTAAACTGCAAAAGTGAAATTTATTAGCAGAACAGAACTAATTTCATCAGAAATATAGGAGTTTTAATAGTTAAAACGGCAGTTCTTTAAAACTCTGATTTACAAGTTTTCCCAAAATAATCATTAAATTGAATAAAATTCAACCTTGTGAACACTTTTTTTTTCTAGCTGAGGGCTTGTCATTTGAACAAATATAAGCTAAAGTAATCTTCCAATAGCCAAATAAAGTGACTTACTCATATGCACAAAACAAAGTGCTTAAAAGTGAAAATTCCCAAAGCAAGCCATCCAATTTAGAATCTTATATAATCAGAATTCCTTCCTGGAAGAACTTTTTTTTTTTTTTACTTTTAATTAAAGACTTATCAAGTAGACAGTTGCAAGTATTTGTATAAGTTCCCCAGTAAGTTAAACAACTAGGAAAATCAGTAACTATCCCACTCATCTAAAACCATTTCAGCTAGTAGCTATTTGATCATACATAGTATCTATAGTACATTACAAAACTGCTTATTTGGGGAGTTTGGAGTGTTCATAGAATCATAGAATCGGTAAGGTTGGAAGGGACCTCTGGAGATCATCTAGTTCAACCCCCCTGCTCAGCAGGGTCACCTACAGCATGTTAGACAGGGTTGCAGCCAGGCGGGCTGTGACTGTCTCCACAGAAGGAGACTCCACCACCTCTCTGGGCAACCTGTTCGAATGCTCCGTCACTCCCACAGGGAAGAAATTCCCCCTCACGGTTAGGTGGGACTTCCTGTGCTTCGATTTCTGCCCATTGCCTCTTGTCCTGTCACACGGGACAACTGAAGAGAGTTTGTCCCCGTCCCCTTGGCACCCTCCCTTCAGGTACTTGTACACATTGGTAAGATCCCCCCTCAGTCTTCTCTTCCCCAGGCTGAAGAGGCCCAGCTCTCGCAGCCGTTCCTCCTAGGCCAGGTGCTCCAGCCCTCTGGTCATCTTTGTAGCCCTACGCTGGACTCTCTCCAGTAGCTCTATGTCTCTCTTGGACTGGGAAGCCCCAAACTGGACACAGTACTTGAGACGAGGCCTCCCCAGGGCTGAGTAGAGGGGTAGGATCACCTCCCTCGACCTGCTGGCAACACTCTTCCTAACGCACCCCAGGATACCACTGGCTTTCTTGGCCACAAGGGCACATTGGTCAACTTGTCATCCACCAGCACTCCCAGGTCCTTCTCTGCAGAGCTGCTCCCCAGAAGGTCAGACCCCAGCTTGTACTGGTGCCTAGGGTTATTCCTCCCTAGGTGTAGGACTCAGCACTTGCCCTTGTGGAACCTCCTCAAGAGGCTCCTCTCCGCCCAACTCTCCAGCCTGTCCACATCTCTCTGAATGGCAACACAGCCCTCGGGTGTATCAGCCACTCCTCCCAGCTTGGTATCATCTACAAACTTGCTGAGGAGGCACTCTGTTCCCTCATCCAGGTCATTGATGAAGAAGTTGAACAGGATGGGACCCAGGACTGAGCCCTGGGGGACGCCTCTGGCCACGGGCCTCCAACTGGACTCCACGCCACCGATGATGACCCTCTGAGCTCTGCCTTTCAGCCAGTTTTCAATCCACTTCATTATCCACGTGTCTAACCCACACTTCCTGAGCTTATCTAGGAGGATGTTTGGGAGACAGTGTCAAAAGCCTGGCTGAAGTCAAGGTACACAATGTCCACTGCTCTGCCCTCATCTACCCAGCCAGTCATTCCATCAGAGAAGGCTAGCAGATTGGTTAAGCAGGATTTCCCCTTGGTGAATCCATGTTGGCTACTCCTGATCACCTTCTTTTCCTCCATATGCCTGGAGATGGCATCCAGAACGAGCTGTTCCATCACCTTTCCAGGGATGGAGGTGAGGCTGACCGGCCTATAGTTGTCTGGGTCCTCCTTCTTGCCCTTCCTGAAGACTGGAGTGACACTGGCTTTCTTCCAGTCCTCAGGCACCTCTCCAGTTTTCCAGGACCTTTCAAAGATGATGGAGAGCGGCCTGGCAACAACATCTGCCAGCTCCCTCAGTGCCCGTGGGTGCATCCCATCCGGGCCCATGGATCTGTGGATGTCTAGCCTGCCCAGAAAGTCTCTAATCCTATCCTCCTCAACCTAAGAAAAGTCTTCCTTCTCCAGACTCTCTCTCTCGCCTCCAGGTCTGGGATTCCTGAGGGCTGCCCTTAGCAGTGAAGACTGAAGCAAAGAAGGCATTCAGTAATTCTACCTTCTCTGTATTCCTTGTCATGAGGGTCCCTGCCCCATTCAGCAGCGGGCCCACATTTTCCCTAGTCCTCCTCTTGCTACTGATGTATTTGAAGAAGCCCCTCCTATTGTCCTTAACATCCCTTGCAAGACTCAATTCCAACTGGGCCTTAGCCTTCCTCACCACATCTCTGCATACCCTGACTGCATTCCTATAATTCTCCCAAGTAGCCTGTCCCCTCTTCCACATTCTGTGTGCTTTCTTCTTCTGTCTGAATTTGGCCAAGAGCTGTTGCTCACCCATGCCGGCCTCCTGCCCCTTTTGCTGCACTTCTTACTCATAGGGATGCACTGCTCTTGAGCTTGGAGGAAGAGATGTTTGAACGGTAACCAGCTCTCTTGGATCCCCCTTCCCTCTAGGGCCTTAACCCATGAGATTCCTTCAAGCAGGTCTCTGAAGAGCCCAAAGACCACTCTCCTGAAGTCCAGGGTTGCAATCCTGCTTGTAGCCTTACTTCTCTAAGTAAGGCTTCTTCTTCTTACTCTAACAGAGTGTTACTCTATTATTTGTGGCTTGAGTGGGAAAGCAGAGGAATCTTGGTTCCTCATGGTTTTATTAAATGGCTTGAATTTTTAGTTTTTAAGAGATACTTCTTCCCAACGGTACATTAACTTCCTGCTAACCTCAGTCCTCACTTGCTCTCCACGAAGAAGTTTAAATGCCATCTAACACTGGCAATCAAGGACACGGAAATAACGATTTGAAAGTTTTTTAAAAAAAAGTTAAGATTTTCTTTTACGTAAGATCTACAAGTAAACAGCATTTCCACAGTGTTATCCACCAAATTATTTAGTATGCTATATCCATAAATAATGCAATTAGTTTAACTAATGGAGTCTTTAAATGCAAATAATTTGCTGAGCATAAGGAGTCAAAGGCACTGAGGTATGTTCCAACTATAAGTCTGAACATAGCGTTCTTACCTATTCCTTATGGGCTCAAGTGCCAACAGGCAAGATGTTAGAGCAGCACGGAATTCACCAGAGGATTGAGAAAGTATATCCAAGTTTTTGGGCAGATTTATTTACAGGGATTACCTTGGAGTACTGTTTTTTAAACTGGCTGGCACAGGCATCCATTTTAAGAGCAAAATCCAACCAAGAATGACACAT
Source organism: Rhea pennata (assembly GCF_028389875.1). Taxonomy (NCBI): domain Eukaryota; kingdom Metazoa; phylum Chordata; class Aves; order Rheiformes; family Rheidae; genus Rhea; species Rhea pennata. Next base: position 44,303,266 of record NC_084666.1, read on the forward strand.
CATTCAAGATGGAGGGCAACATGCTTATTTTATTTCATATTTGGACAGCTACTGCCCAGCTATCATGCAACAAAGATCAAGCTTGAGATAAACCCAGGGGCCTGGATCCCATGGGCACAGGGCTATTATGCACCTTCCTGCTTCTGACCTCAGAGTTCCTCAAGCGAGTTTTAGCACAGGGTTTTTTTTTTTTTTGCTTCCCTGAGAACCCGCCTCAGACCAAGGGTGAAGGCCTTCTTCTGAAGAGGAAGGCAGGGACAGGTTTCTGTGGCCAGCCCTTAAGCGGCAGAGTCTCAGCCAAATGCCAGCACAGCAAGCGAGGAGTTGAGCAGGGCCTGGCAAGGGGGCTGTCTGCCATCTGAATGTTGCCGGCCCCGAATGACTGCCCCCGTCGACATGGCTGGACAGCAGCCCCAGGGCCCTGACCAAACGGGTTTATCGCAGGTGTCAGGCAAACTAAGCTAAATTATCAAAAAAGAGGAGATAATTCACACACACACACACACACACACACACATCTACACATACCCCTCACTTATTAACCACCAGTATACCTCCCACTTTCCCCAAGTTTCTGGTTAATGCATAAGTTCCACACCCAAATATTGCAGCTTCTTCATTTACGAAGTAAAAATCCTGACAAGTTTTTTTTCTAAATTTAAATAAGGTCTTTGTCTTGCCTCTCAATAACCATAACTTCTTTTCTGAGCGTAAAGCTTCTTACAAGAATCACTATTTTTGCTCTTCACATATCATTAAGTTCAAGATCCTTAATTTTGCTTTCATGAACTTGTTATGCTATCTCTTTGTTAATTAACAAATTTCTGTTGGATTTGCTTTCCAAGATACCAACTTTAGTAGCTGCTTGACTCCATCCACAATTACGAAACCTTCCAATGACACATTCTACGCTTGAAACTCCCGGAGATAAACATCTCTTCTGTAGACTCACTGTCCTGAGAAATCATTTCTGAATTTGCCCACACTGAATTAACACATTTTTCCAACAACGGTTATTCTATACACGGCTTACTCTATACAATCCTTGAAGGCTCTGATTACAGTCACAGGCAGGCCCTGTATATACGCAAACCTCTTCACTCTCCCAGGAAGAATCACAAGCTCTTTATTTTTTTCAATGACCTTTCACCTTTCATTACACATCCTCAAAAAAAAAAAATCTGAAGCACAAGTATTGCTTTAATTAAAAGCAATAAAGGCTTCTTGCCACAGACCACATGCAAACACTGTATATTAATTCAGATATCATATATCCTTTCTCCTGGCACCTAAAGGTAGTATTCTGTGCCAGCTTTTTCCCTGGCATCACCTCTTCAGAGATGACATATGGGACAATTTTATTCCATCTGGCAACAGCAGGCATCCTGTTTTCTGTTGTTGCTGTTGCCTCTTACAATAACCAATTTTGCACCTTTATCACATGCAGTACTCTGATGGCACATCAAATATTCCATGTTTTATCTGCTGCAGTGCCTGTCCTCTGAAATACGCAAGACTTCTGCTTATGCCAGAAACATGTTCATCGTCATCACATGGCCATTTTAAGACCAGCATTGTTCTCCTATTAAAAGGCAGATTTCAATATCTAACTGTCTGCATACCAATGCTGGCTTTTAATTGGCTTCCCACTGTTCAAAATTAACAACATTTCTAGCGCTTTCATTCTCATCATACCGTCTGGAGATGGGTCATTCTTTCATTCTGCTTTTCACGAGTTTTATTACACATTATTTACTTCAAAGGGACTCTTTACAGTAATCTGAATGAAGATGTATATTACTAGCTTCCATTAAAAAGGATCAAGCTCAGTTACAATGTCTAAAATCTTTGCAGTTATTTCTATTTTCTCCACAGTTCAAAACAATTAATTTCAATTTTTTATTCTATTGATATAAATTGATAGCCTCATATCTGAATATATCTCTTTTCTATGTAAAATATCACTCTATTGCAAATTAACTCACATGAAGCATAAGATTAAACACAAGTAGTAAAACAGGCAGTAACATTACCTAAGCATTTGCCAAAACATGCTCTGAAGACTTATGCACGGTAACTAAAACCTCAGAAAAGTACCATAAGCTTTAGTATATCCTATGATTTAAAGTTTGATTACCACAGGAACTATACTTCGATGCATTTGTTGGGTTTGAGATTTTTTTTTTTTTTTGGTTTTAATTGATTGTTTTAATGTATTGACAGTCTTTGCTTGCCATTTTGAGTCAGTTTGTACAACAGCCAGAATATTGGGCTTTCAACTTTAGCTGTAGCATCAGGGCATAAAATTACTAGCCTATAAAGATAGGAAACGTGTGCTTACATATGTAGTTCTATGCCTTTGTTAAGCACAAAACAGACTGCATTCTGTATTTTAAACATAAATAATGACTTGGATATAAAGAATTTTTAGTTAAAAGCAATACATTTGTAGCTGACATACCTGCTCCTTGGAAGAAACATAGATTCTTTAATGAAGACTGAACCTGACAGCAGGATATACCAACAGGTACCAATATCATCAGGGCTGGAATAAAAGAAGAGGATATGGTAAGACACTTGATTTAAGCAGCTGATAGTACTAGCAGATCTCCAGTATGAAAAGCATCACAAAGAGCCAGAAACGCTCCAAATTGTGGAAGAAAACCATAGTTCAATCATTTAATGAAAAAGTCCTTTAAATCATTCTAGTTTCCACTTAAAACCACATATGCTATTAGAATACCTCATAACATTTACTTCACCTTTAAGAAAAAGAAGCAAACAAAAACCGCCCAGATCTATCCATTTGGAAACGACACAGAAGTCCAGTGAAATGCAACTGAAATCAATTAATAGGAAATCAGGCTATACTATACTGAGTGTATTTTATTCTTTTGAATCCTTTCCTCTCCTCCTGCTGAAGAGGGCTGTAGTGGCTTCCCCTCTATATAAGGCCTCCTTTCCTGATTCTAGACATCTGCCTCTTTTCCCTTTCTTCAGGGAAGAAACATGCCTCTTGGCATCATTCCACCTTCCCCAAAAAGTAAAAGAGCGCTGAATACATTTACAGATGTAAGCCTACATCAGATTTGCAGTCATCTTATTCGCTGCTATTGCTTACTATCCATTTCCCGCTGCTTTCTGGCACAAGAAAAAAAATTCTCCAAAAAAGGGACAGTTTCTTCTCCCTCCCCTCATCTTACAGAAGCCAAGTGAAGGTGTGGAAGAAGAGTGCAATTTGCATCCCTTTGTCATCCAAGCCTAGTTCATTTTACTGTAGATTCAGATGTTTCTCCTTGAGTAGCGTTAAACCCTCTTAATAGGCTTAGACTCTCTTCTTAGGTAAGTTCAAATAATGTTTAGACAGGAAAGAAACTAGTTTAAGGTGACTAGAAATAACCACAGCAGAAACCTTGTGCCATTTTGACAGTCTATACTGAGACTGTGTGCACTTTACTTCAGATTTTACTACTGCTACTGCTTCTTGCAAAGAAGCTTAGTAACAGTGGACTTGAATCCAATTACTAACTGCACTAGCATTCTTCTCAAAAACCACATCCCTAGTGACACTCTAAGAGATGAAGATTACTTAATTAATCTGTAGCACCTTCATTTTTTAAAAATTATATGTCTCAAGTCTTTAGCAACAATTAGTTCCAACTTCAAGCAGGAACAGCCCACATCTTTTAACAAATGATGACAGCATAGCATTAAAATCTGATCTTAAATCTAAGTAGGCTTCATGCAACTAGCAGCATGTTTTTTTATTTGATGAAACAAAGCTTAGAACCCTGCCTGATGGGTACTTTCTCAAAACAAGACTGCCATTTCTTCAGCCCTCACTGTATTATGCTTTCTAAAAGGAAAGATGAAGTGGGGAAGAGAGGGAGGGAGCTAGTCTGAAACAACTGAAAGTGAAAAAACAGCAAACTGACAAAATTAGAAAAAAATGTGTTTCTATTTCACACTTTAATATAACCAAGAGAGAAAGGACAGACATCAGAAACATGGAGGATTAATAGAGGATATTGAGATTATAGACTATGATCAAGAACACAAGAATTGAGTAATATGATGTAGCCTATATTTGTTTTCCATTAGACTATGATCAAACAGGCCAAACAAACATGGCATTTAGGATTCTATGCTACAGTCATTCTTTGGGTACAAACAGATATGCTCTAGAAAGGGAGCAAGCAGAAAGCAAATACCTGAAGAACAAAGCAATGAATTTTAAAAAGCACCTCAGACAGCATATCATGTTTACTATTGATTTAGTAATGTGAACTTTTACCCAGCAATCAAATTTAAAGCTTTTGTGTTTGTGCTGATCTAAAAATCCACATTAGTATGTTGTAGTTTCAAGCAGTCAAATGTAACTGAACATAGGTACATGCTATGTTTTTTCATGCCACTCCGAACTGAATTGAAATTGTTGTCCTTGTGAACTACTGTTAAGTGTGTCTAATCTTTCTCAGTCTTTCTGCTTGGAAATAAAGCTCCTTTCACCTATGCCTTACTTTGGAGATAACACTGGATTCTTTGCTGATGGCTTGTGGTCAACACTGTTGGATGTTACTTCAATTACAAAAATCAAGCATTCATGTTATGATACTTAAGTGTGCAAGTACCCACCCTCAGAGTTTAGCTCTTAATATGGTATCTTCCAGTTTAAAAATAGTATTGATGAATACTGTTCATACACAAAAGTTAATCCAAACAGACACAAGAATTTATTTATTTACTCAGAATGCTGAGTAAATTTTGGAAGTAGACTACCTATGCACAGTAGTTACCATTCGCACTGAAAATTCAAGCATGTATAAGCTCATTAGAGAAGCCTGCCTAATACAGGTCTATGATTACTCTAAGAAATGACTGAAAATATAATCAAAATTGAAAATGTTTGTCAATTAAAGCTAGATTTATATTCCTGTAGAGACTCTGCAAATGTGCATACACTAAATCTACTTCCTTAAGAATGTGAGCACTCATTCCACTCCAGATTTGTGTATACAAGAAAGTATCTATATAGCTACTGTATACCTATATAGATAGATATATCATATCTACTTCTATTGTAAGGCTTTTTTATTTGTTTGATACACAAGCTTTATCAAATAGATTACATCTGCAAGCCTGTTCTATAGGTTGCTCAAAAATAAATTAGTATAACCTCACCTGAGAAATCCTACAATTCATTCCTAAGCAAAGTGCATTTCATCTTCAAGGCGCGTATTTCAACGTAAGCTCTATCAACTGTTTCATCCTGGAAGGTGCACAAGCATCATAGCAAGTGACAGAAGACGACAGCCCCTGATGTAGCTGTATCTCATTCACAGATGACTTCACAGCTCACAATCAAGATAAACTGACAAGCAAAAAAGCTCTCTGGAATGGTAGTTTTCTGCTGAATTGCACAAAGTCTACTACATAAAAAGATGCATACCTCTGTTAAAGATGTCTGCAGTTGAACAGGGCACAAAATCATCTAGGTTTAACAAGATGGAAAACTATGCTGACCTGTGAAGACTCAGTATCTTCAAAATGAAAACTTTAGGAAATACTTCTTTACACAGACTATACAAAATGTACTTTATACTTCTTCATAAGGACACCAGAAAATGTGTTAGTAACTTGGCACACAACAAAGACAACAAACATTTTTGATTTACACAATGAAGTGCACCAGGCTGCCTTTTCTGACATGCAGGTCACATGCTTACTTCTCACATAGACCTGTACTGTGCTCGTGCAACTTGTTCATCTAGAAAAATCAATGTGGCACATAAATACAGAGAACCAGGTTAAAGCAGATAAACTCAAGAAAACCAGCCACTTGAGAACAATATTTTTTCTTTAAAAGCATAAACATGCACCTCATTTAAGTCACATCTTTAGACAATCTTCCCCAAAATTCATCCTGAAAGAGCCCACACTGACAAGTAACCTCCACAAAAATCAGAAGACAAAGGTATGGGGGGGGGAATATCTGATGCTCGTACAGAAATTCAGACAAGCATCTCCTCCTAAACTGAGAGGCATATAACCAGCCCTACTGCTGAACTGCACATTTGTTGACTTTTTTTTTTTAAAATGGATGTCGTCTGAAATATTATAACCTGCACTAACTAAAATAATTGAAAGTTTCTAAAAAAATTTATTTCCGACAATAGCTTTTATACCATAAATGACTTCCCAAGATGCTGAAAGATAACTCAACTAGGATTTCAGAATAACTTTTCCAGGTGGATTACAGAGAGCACTATATTATCATTTTTAATCCCTCTCCACGACTCCCAAAATAGCCATTTGATTAAATATAAATGCACTATCTGATGGAGAACCACCCCAACTGGGGGTCACAGGCTTTATGACTCCAGAACAAGAGTAATCTAAAGATCCATTTATACTTTTACAGAAAGTCATTTCCAAATGTAAAATAATTGGAAGAAGAATTTAAAAAAAGTTTTTAAACCAGCAGTCAAATGTTTGAGCTTAGGCAAAAATCAGTAATACACAAGATGAGATCATTTTTATTTTGGTCCTTTAAGTACTGATGAACTATTAAAATCCTTCTCTCAAATTACATATTTGTAAGGTTTAAAATACATTACCTCACTGAGGATTTTTCTCTCCAAAGACAGAGGGAGCCACTGGCTTTCCACAGCCTTCAGTCAGTGTGTTCAACACACAGTCGTCTTTACTTCACTTTTGAATTTTCAAAATTCAGCCAAAAGGGCTTAAGTTTTTCTATTTAAGTTTTTTTTATTTGATCAAATATAGCACGACTTTTCATTCAATTAATCAATCAATTCAGTTACATTTTTTTGCCAATTCATGAGTTTATCCATTGCGCTTTCCCTGAAACAGTTTCCTCTTCAGCAATTGCTGGTTTTGACTTATCTATCATGCATTTAGTACAAATTATATATATATATACACACACACACACATATATATATATATATATAAATAAAAAATATACACAAAAAAATAAAGTGGATAAAATGTGTATGTGTGTATATATGTATGTGTGTGTGCATGCATATATATATATGCATGCACATACATACATATATATCTCAAAAGCATCATCTGTTTTATGACAGCTGTAAGTGCTGGATATAGTTCAATAACAAAATCAAATTTTACTATCATCTCCTCACAGCTTTGTTTCCCTTTTGCTTTACGCCTACTTTGATAGCTGTATTTATATTTTAGAGACATGTTTGAGAATTTCTAGACTCTTCTCAGGTACCTGCATCATGCTGTATCAAACAAAGAAATATATGATATTCTGCTCTTTCATTATCTGAATAAACAAACAAATCTTCAATACTTGTGTGCCACAAGAGCGGAAGGTTACTACAGAACATACATACATTCAAGAGACATCTTCCCCAAAAGATATCGTGTATTCTTTTAAGCTTTCGTTGCTAGTCAATAAAACAAGAATTTCCAAGGAAGTCTTCAAGAGCAAAGAATAGTGATGTCTTCTCCTTCTCTTCATCATTAGAGCTACCAGCAATAAAATTATATAAAAATAGTGTCTTAATGTATCATCTTAAACAAAACGTATCTTAAAAACTACATGTATAGAAGATACATTCCTTTGCCCAGAACACATATGCTGTCCTCCAAAAATATTACAAATGAAAGACCTCAATACAGTTCTTTTATATGAAAATATATTCAACTCTTACACTTCCTAACGTTTGTTATCCCTTCATTTGTTTAGAATTAAGGCTTTAAGAGCAAACCCACTTTGGCAGCTAGTTTTTTTTTTTTTTTTTAAAGACAGCACTGTTATGCAAACCATGTAAAATTTTTTCATTTTAAAGACGCTAGGCTTCTCATAATACTATTCATGCATCAGGTGGTTTTCAATTAATTTTTCATGTTTTCTCTACTGCGCTTGACATTCATTCAACAACAATACACCTTGTACTTTTCAGGACTTTTGTGCCTATAATGAACTATGGAAGAAACTACAGAAGAAGCCTATACTGAACTACAAAAGCACCTTTTCAAGCCACCCGCAGACTCAAGCAAATACCATTTTATCAGACATAGAGTAGCTACATTTGAAAGAGTTTCTTTGTAATCACATATTACACTTTAGTAAACATCAAAAATTAATTCTGGAGTATAAATCTAAGCATTACTATGAAGCTTTCTTTAACTGCTGGAATGTTGCATACCACTGTCAGTCTGCAGAGTATCTAGAAACTGTTTGCTCTTCTAAAGGCATTTCCGCTGTCAGCGGGATCACAACAAATGATCCTTAAAGGAGCTCTTTGGGAAGAGAACACATCTGACTGGGGTTGGGGAAGGGTATCATCTGCATGCGTGCAAGCACTTCATCCAGAACTAGCTGAAGCAGAATAGATATGGATGACTTCCCTCGAAAAGCATCCTTAGAGAAAGATTTGGCTTGAGGAGAGTGAGGAGTCATTCAGGGTCCAAGCAGCACCTGTCAGTCAAGTGGATGCTAGATAGGTAAGAAACATTTCCCTAGGTAAGCTCTTTTCAACAGCTAGTTTTCTAAGCATGCTAGTGCTGTCCATCACAATAGTAATCAGTAAAACAGCAGCTGTCAGACACTAGGAGCCTGGAAGATCAGCATCAGCCAGGAAGCAAAGCCCAGGAACACAGCACATCTGTTTATCTTCCCCCACCTTCCCCTCTCACTTTTCCTTGTCTTGCAAGGGAGCATGCACAGCAGGAGATACTTGAAATCAGGACAGCTATTGGTAGCTACAAATTTCCAGTAGATCTCCACAAGTGTTCCCTGCAGGCAAGAAATGTTTTTACCTGTTTGCCTCTAGTGATGGAATACATTGCCACAATTTTTTTTTCTTTGGGGGCAGGGAGAATGTCTTCAGTTCCCACCACCCAGCTCATCTACTGTTCCAGGTATTCATCTGGGTGAAATTCAGGGCTTTAAGTTATATTGCTTACCAAATACAGCACAGCGTCCACTTTCTCAAGTTAGAGAAAACAAGATTTATTACCAAGTAATATGACGCAGGCAATTTTTCCTACAGAGAAACACAACTAGTCCAATCCAAAAGTCGCATCTTAAGTGGCAGTCAAAAGGATTAACTTAATACACATAGCCATCCTATCCTACCTAGCAAAAACCCCAGTAAAACCTTGGTGACACAGACTTCCACCCAAGTGTACAGAATCAAGAGGATTACAGGCACATTCAGGTCACTGGCTGGGCAACAATCTTCACTTGTGTCAACACACTAGGTCTAGACTTACGCCCATAAGTCTACACTCACTAAAAAGCATTCAACTGCAGTGTACAGGAAAGAGTCTAAATTTAAAGAACAGGAAAACCCTCTTTGGCAGAAATATTGAGAGAGGATTTTTGTTCCAGGAAGATGAGAACAAAAGGACTCGGGCACCAAGATTCAACGTTCTCCTCTTACAGCTTCTACAATGCAGCTACCTCCTGATGAAGTGCTCAGGATACTCAAATTCTACCGGTAGCCTCAAAGCGGTAGAAAATTGAAAGTCATTATCGAGTAGTTATCAATATGCAGACTTTATTCATAATTTACCCTTAATTCAGTAAGTTAGTCATAGCAAATTCAAATAATCCTACCTTAAATCTTGACTGTAATATTTTAGCACTCTTCTGAGAGCAAGGGATTTCCTGAGGAATCTACATTTAATTTCCCAGAATACGTAAAACCATAATTTATGTGAATTTTGGAGCTAGAAAAGGAAATCCAGAGACTGGATTGTAATGTCTTTCCATTATACATTTCCCTCCCCAGCTTCCTTGACGCAGTCTTTTTTACGCAATTATAACCTGCAGTCAGACAGCAGACTTCTCAACTTCAAAACCTGAGTTGAATCTGACACTGAAAGTTTAAGCTAGAACTTTGAAAGTAACTTTTTGTAGTTGTCAAATATTTGGAAAAATTCTATATTTGGAAACTTCAATTATATAATTATTCAATAAGTCTCTGATGATACCACAACGCTATCACTGCTCATAAGGTCAGGCAATATTTTAAGATTTAGGCTTCATGCTTTCTCGCCTATCACTGCTCTTTGAGACCTCAGAGCTAATCAAAGTTCAAAGATCAGTAATCACTTACAAAGCTCTGAACAAATGAATGGACAAATTCATAAACTCCAGATTCCCAAGATCCATGAAATTTGTGGGCTCAGAGCCCATATTTGTATCACCGAACTCTTCATACTATACGCTATTTATTCCACTGAAAAATGGAGCTTCTTATTCCTACATGCTACATATATAGTACTTCAAATTTTAAAAATAATTAAATACAATTAAAAAATACAATTTAATTTCTATTTAAAATAATCTGCAGCACTCGTACATCAGGCTTGCAATTATAAACCTGTAACAATGCTAGCACCATATCTGAAAAAGATTACATACAAAAAATATGTTTTTTTTAATACATCTTCCCCACATATACTGATTCTAAAGGGCATTCATCTACAATAGTATAGCAGTTATTCCAATTTTAGCTTTCCAATTTCCTAGTCACAAAAGATGCTAAAAAACCTTCCGAAGTATTAACCTACTATCCACATCATCTCTAGCAAGACTTTCCTAACACATCACTTTTCTTTAAAAATTCTTCAGAAGTAGCTGCTTTTTAGGGGCCATTTGATTCTCTCTTCACATGAAGGTCACATGTAGCACTACTACAATCTCTGAAACATGAAGCACAAACCAGATAAAGTTTACCGCCAAAATGCAGGTAAAAGTTCAGTTCGTGCTTACCTGCGTGCGTTTGGTTTAACTGGGAGAATATCACAAATATGCATAATGGCAAGAACTTGCAGGTCCTACCAATGACTGCAGTCAAACATGCTTTAATACTGCCAAGTGCAACATCACTTCAGCACAATGTTCAGAAGCTGGACTTGAAAGTATAGACTCAGCAAAAGTCTGCTGCCCCTGGCCACCTTCCCATCATCAGTTTCTGAGCCAGCTCCTCTAAAACAGCACTCAAAAAGGCTAAGCAGAACACAAGCATCCTTAAAGCCTAATACAAGCAAGCAAGGAAATCACTTCTGTATAATTACTGCTAAAATACGCAAAATACAAGAGAAAAGTCCTTATTCTGAGCTCTAACAGTGGAAGTATCATTCTCCTTCCAACAGCAGACTGAAGGGTTTGGCAACATCAGATGCTAGAAGGACCATCACCTTAAGCCAAATATCAGCATCAGAGAGAACTACTTTCCAATTCAGAGATACTGTCTGGTATTTTCTAAGTCACTTCATAGAAAGGGTCAGGAAAGCTGAAAAAAGAAAAAAAAATCTTGAATGTGGAAAAATTGCTTCAAATTAGTATCTCCAAGAATCATTAAGATTCCAAATACTAAAGGATTCATTTAGTGCTTATATTTAAAATGCACATAGCACCCTTCCCAGAGCTACAACATTCATAACTCTATTTTGATTTTTAAGATGTTATAACACAAATCAAGATATACCTGCCATAAAGACTACACTTTCACGAATTCATGATAAATGTTGTTGAAAGTTGAATAAATATCATAATGTAAATACAGAATAATTCAGAACAGATATTGTTTGTACTGCCAGATCTCCACTTGAGAAGAGAAACAAAGAAAAATTGACGTGTCAAAACTGGAACCTCTTTCAGGCATTTCTGTACTACACAAGAAATTAGAAAAAACATTGATCTACAGGCTTTTTTACATAGGATATTGCTTCAGTAGACTAATTTGTCTTTCTGTCTCTGCTCATTTTAGTCATCCTTTGCATGCTGAAAACCAGATGTAGTTTATCATCGTTTGTTTAATTGAGTAACTATTGTCACAATGAGACACGAGCCCTGAAGTGGCTTAGGATGTCAAACACGTCTTCAAGTTTAACGATTCCCTCAGGTAGACATCTCATTGCCTGAAGATCCTGCCTATTAGCACAGTATTACTGTGATACTCAGAATAATCAGAAAATCATCTACTCATATTCTGCTACTGTCTACAACCATCCTTAATAACCTAGTTAAACAGTTACGTGATGTCTGTCACACCATTACAGATGTGCACAGCGACATTGAGAGGTATACCCCAAACACAAAACAGACTAGGCACTGAATGGGGCAGCTGTACAAAATTCCCAAATACTTTTTTTATTTAATATAATGAGTACATTAAAGCTATGTCTACTCTCCCTGCTTATCTTTGTTCTAAATAATGAATAGTCAAAATGATTCCAGTAATGAAATTGATAACGCAAAGAAATTAAAGCTTCTAACTTTCACTAAACGAGTATTTTGAAGTTCATATTTCAACTCATGTCCACGGTTATCTTTTATTGATGGACAAAAGACAAAACTGGCATCTTGTCTCCCGGTAGGAAGAGATGGAAATAAGGAATACATTAAACTTCCAACCACAGGAAACAATTCCTTTGTGTACATGAAAACAAATAAGCAGGAGCATTTTTTCCTTTAAATTATTTCATGCATTTGTATCCTTTTGCACTTTTTAAAATAAAATATTAGTAAAATAAAGCAGAGGTACAATGTTAGGGTCAGTCAATTCAGAGATTGTTGCAGAGTATCAGTAAAACAACTGTATGACTTAGCTGATTAAAAAGGCAACCAATAAATACCCAATATAAATGTGCACATATGCAAGCTAATTAATCTATTGCCACCGAAGTGTTAATATGAAACTTGTACTGTCAGCCCTTGAGATCAGACAGGAAAATCGCGTATGAAAAGATTAGCCTAAATTATTACGAAAATGATGGCAGAAGCAGTAAAACAACATGCTCTTAAAACCAAAACACTCTGTGGTCATTCAAGTCAGACAATTCAGCTACTAAGTCTAAAACACCTACAGTCTTTCTCTTAAAATCAAAACTTTTATTCTCAAAATTATAGTCAAAATAAAAACATTCAGTGAAATATTTATGTTAAGGAAGCTGCAAACTAAAATCCTTTCAGAAGCCTTCATTTAGCCTTTCTTCGAAAGTGTCAAAATCAAGTCAAAAACAACCCACAGAACAGCACTTGCAACACCCACAGATTGTACATCGCTTATGCTATTAAGAGCCTTGATTCACTATTTACAGCAAGCTAAGGCTTCAAATATATTTGTTGTAATGATATGCATTGCCTAAGAAGTACCCCTAGAAAATACTTTTGCAAAAAAAAAACTTATAAATTAGGGAACCTGATTTACTGCGGTGCAGAACTGGCAGCATACCAATACTACTTTGGCAACTGCTCAGATACCAGAAGGTATAATACACCTATAGGGAGAGCTTGGCAGGGGCTGAGGGAAGCCAGCCATGCTGCGGCAGTTCTTTGCTTTATTAAATATCCTGCTGGATGACTTTCCCAGAAACCTATGGATGCACAAGGAGAATAAATATATATCGCCTGAAGAGGTGCACCTGAAAATTAGCATTCTGATCCAGAGACGCTTCAAATAGACATATTCCAAGCTGACTGTTCATTCAGGCATTTTAAAACATTTTCAAAGTGTCTCACATTTCCAAGGGGATCAAGGGAAAAAATCTTTCATTGGGGCTCTCTGAAGTCAAGAACATTCAGTGAACAAAGGTTGTAAAAGCAGAAATGTGACCAAATGCTCCATTAACGGCCACATCCTATTCATAGTCAGAAGCTCTGGTTAAATGTAAAGCATTAAAGAATACAAGAGAAAAATTTTACTGATAACCCATGTATCACTTATGGAAATGTCAGATTGACACCTTATATACCTCTGCAGTTAATTTCTTTTTGAAGTTTTGAAGTTTTATATCTAGATTTGACAAATGATACCTGTACAGAATGTGGGGTTTTTTTAAACAAACTGCTATCACAAAGCATCTTGGACACATACAGAACGTACAGGCCTGACTTCGTAACACAAATGTATATGCCAGAGGACAAATTTCAGTTTGAGGAGGTCACAGCAGGGCTGTTCCTTTTGAAAAAAAATCATATGCCAATTCATAAGAACAAGTTTTTTACTTTATTTTTGTCAAACTTCACTGCATGATTAAGTCAAGCTATGCACAAATGTAGGGCCACCTCAGCATTAATTTTCTTCTGCATATGCTGCTTCTATTCTTCCAAAAATGTTGAGGGCAATAAGCTACTGTGAAAGAGCCATCGGTTTGTTAAATGTCACTTTTACTGTAGGAATTAAAAATAAAATCTTCTCTCTCTCTCCCATCCTTAAAGGACACTCACAGATCCATTTCTCACCTTTCCTTGCACACAACTGCAAATAAAACTGCAGCTTAGCAGTTTACCCCAGGTCCTTCACAGTGTCCAAAATCCTTACTCAACTTTTGGCATAACACAAGATAGACGGTAAGACCACCTCACAGCTCCTCTCATGCCCCTCAAGACATTCTGCAGGTTCCCTATCAGATACTGCTCCGAGTCCCTCTTCCCAGCGCCCTGGGCCAATGGTCTAACATAACCTCATCCAAAGCAGCACAAACCTAACACCTCCCTGCCTTTTCCCACCACTCTTCTCTACCTAACAAAAGACACTAACTTTAACTGAAGAAAAACATATATACATTTTAGTAGCGACCAGAAAATCCTGTTCCTTTCTTGTCTTTCCAGATTTCTTTTACTTTAGGCTTGTGATTGGGCCAAGCAGCTCTGGAGAACTTCACGCAGCTATGAAACAAGTATTTCACTACAGCAAAATCTTCTGAATTATACCACTCTAAGACTGGATGGTAACACTACAGCTACCAGACCTGAGAATCTTAGTTCTAAAAAGGAGATTGCAAAAAGACTGATCAAAATTTTATATATCCATCTTTTATCCATCCATCTTTTCTACAGCCTCCTTTACTTCTCATCCTCTTCTCCCTTCCCTCCCTGCCCCAGCAATTGTTTTTAAGCTTTATTATCACAGATCAAAGCCATATCCATCAACTGAAATATTCAAACCACTAGTAGCATCACCGATACAGACTCTACGGTCTTAACACAAGTGGATGTTTTTCATGCCAGTATACACACAATTTTATTTGACAAGTGAGCAATGACTGAAATAGCAAGAAAACATTCAATTGTGCAAATATGACTGTTTATTAGCACACTCAGCCTACATAGCCAGGAACTCAGAAACTAAAAATTTTTCATTTTTCATTTGAACAACAACCGTGGACACTTTCTGCCACTAACAGTATGATCTGCCATGTAACATTTTTCCTTTCTCATCTGTAGCTCATATGCACACACACTACTTTTGTTTTATATGCCACAACACACTTCTTAAGACTCTAAATTTCATTAAAAAGCACAAGGTTGCACAACTAAATGACGTGTATAATAACAAATTAAAAGTAAACTAAAGACCTTTGTTCCAACCACAGATATTACTTCCCAAAAATTCATCTGAAGGTGTCCAAGGGATAAGCACTCTTCTTGCAACACTCGCCTTTTTCCAAGGATCAACAAAAACAAAACAACCAACATACTACTAAATTGCTACAGATTGAGAAATTTGCTACTGATAACACCTTAAATCCAAGATACAAATCTTAACAGTCTTCCCAGAATGGACAGTGCAGGGTCGGAGCTTATGTCCTATCGGGCTTTGATTGGAAGGGTCATTATAAAAAATAAAACGTTCTTCACAATAAGCAGAGTTTAGTTTCTTTTTAAAAAAAAACGTAAAAAGCAGCTAAGTTAGTTCCAGGTTCAATTGCAGAGAGATCAAAGAGAAAACGTGAACACAAAAGCATGTTGGCCTACAGCATAGCAATACACAGACATAAGGTTTTATTACTGAATGACTTTGGACAGCAGGTCATCAAAACCTAAACGTCTTCTACCAATCTGTTTAGAGAAGAAAATAATGGAAACAAAGACAATACAAGACTTCCTTATAGAAGAGGTAAGCCTATTCCCAAACAATACTGACGCATTGATCTAGATAACAAAGAGAACATCTATGCTAAAGCTTTCACATAGTCTAATTCTCCTGTGCTGCGTAAAATACTTTGCACAGTTCTGAAAAAAAGTTTTGGGTTTTTATTTTGTCTAAATAGAAGCTTATCACAATTTCTATTTCATATGATCGTGGTTTTTTTTAATTACAACAATAGTAAAAACTGCAGGAAGAGAACTCAGGTGCACACTGGGGCCCCTTACACGTGACATGTGACAAATCTCCAGCAAAATTAGATATTTTCAAATACACACAGATATATTGAAGAGGATGGCTGAAAGCCATAAATAACCCATGTAACTGAATGACTAATAGGGAGTAAAAAAGAAGTGTCTCTATTATTGGAAGCATACTCATCAAAAAGTTTAGAAGTAAAACATTTACTGCCTCTCTGACATCAAAACAAACACTTAAATTTTGCTCTTAAAAAAAAATAAATTTGTTCTTCAGCTATAAAAAGGTATATGCACAATCTACAAGTCTTAAAACCTTGGCTTCTAGAGAAAATGCAGATCAGAAACTTACCTTTGGAAATGCCAAGTATGAATATTACACAGAGAGGAAAAAACATTTTTATGAAACACTGATAAAACATACACCTAGTGACAAAACTATATACTCTTTAAATAGGATCTTTAAGTAGATTTCAGTAGGGTAATCTTGTGAAGCAGGTAAGACAATCAGGTATTGCGTGGCAGCAAATCTCAATTTTGAAATTTTGCCTTGAAGGTTTTAAGCCCTTTTACCATTAACTTCACATCAAATGAAAGTAATAAGATGACTGGCAAATGAAGAACAACTGGAGCTGAACTGCCACTTTTAATAACCCAGTTTCCATTTAAACAGGGAGATGGCCGTAGGGTTTGAGAATTTGTCACTAGTGTGTACACCCGCTGATAGTAAAGTAAATGCAGATGAGATAAAACAATTTTAAACAACATTTTACTCCTTTGGCCATTAAAAAAAAAAAAACTATATAGACAATGTGGACATTAACAGCTGCTTTTTTTTTTTTTTTAAGAAGGATAAAAACTTAGACTATCATGTTTATACTGAATGCAGTTAATTTTTAGCATTACATGCAAGTAATGAAAATGCGCCTTTTTATAACTACGCTGAGGAAGCAGGAATGAACAAAATTTTCACAATGAACAAATTACAATTAAATAGAGCAACTGTGTTAGTTTTCACATTAAAAAGCAGGGATATAAGAATTTAGCTTATCCACACTGCAACATGAAGTTATGCCTCAGGGAGATGATACATACACAGGTCAATTATTAACAGCTCCAAGAGTTGCAGCTATTTTAATAGATTTTTCTGAGGAACACAGAAAACTAGCACTAGCATTCAAATTTCAATGTTAGTCGCATCACCTCTGATTTTTTAAAAAAAGTCTGTGACTTGGAATTCAGTTTTAATGCTGTTTTAAAACAACCTTGGACTTCATGACCAAAATACGGGTACAGCATGTCCAATACAAATGATCGGGTTATATACGCCAAGTTCATTTTCTATAGTTTATACCTGAGTGAATTGATTCTAGCATCTCTATTGTATCACTTATCTCTTGTAGTACTAACAAAGAATTTTTGAAAACATATCTATATTATATAAAATTAGGATTCAGTGGTTTAGAAGAATGTTTTCCTATATGTCTGTTGAATTTATGAAACAAAATTAAAAAAGAGAGGATCCTTCCAAGTCTAGAATGCTAAAAAAGTTACTGAAATTAGACCTTAGATTCTGCAGGATTTTTTCATGTGGATCTCATTTACCAACAAAAATATAAAGCTACAACTCAGACTGACCTAATTTATATGCAACTTTAAAATACTTCAAAAATCAAAGATCATTCAGTGTTAGTTTTCAGGTTTATCCCATTAAACATTAAATCACAGAGGTGAAATACCAGAGCAAGTAGAATTTGCGTTAGCATCCATATCCAGAAACTGCCAAACTGCCTAATAAATCTACTGAATAAATCATGGGGAAAAAATGTCAAGAAGCAAGTAAATAGGAAGGGCAGGCAAACAATCAAAGTGAAGATGAAGTCACATGAAAGGAGTGACAAAGGAAATCGGTGCAAAAGAATGGCGAAAAGCACTTCAGGTTAACCCAGGTTTCACAATTTTCTGTTTGCACACACTATTTCCTCAGACATATATTTCCTGGTGACTTTTGCCTGTCTTGGGTATGTGCATAACTAGCAGCTTTTATTTGTTCACTTTATCATTCAAATTTAAATCAACAGTTAAAAGGAGCCATGAGATTGGGTTAAAAAATACCACTCCACATACTGGACAGAGAAAGCAACTACCTACAAAAGGACAAATCATCAATGCAGTGATTACTAGTAAATTAGTATGCAAAATGAATGAAGATCGTATCAGACATACTACAATCTAATCTAGCCACCTGCATTCTGACTTCACGCATTTCCCACACATAACTGATCAGTTAATGTGTTTCATTAGACAGTAATCCAACCTTGCAGGACGGTTAAGGCGTGACATAAAAATTTGTTCACATCTTCCTCGTGATAGTACAGAAAAAATACAGATGCGTAAAAGCAGCTATACAGGTGCCTTATTTGTATATATACATACACAGATGATATCAAACAATCCAGAAAAGGTGCATTTAGAGCACAGGCTAGCTGCAGTAAGCGAAAAAAATGACAAATGTGTTATTTCAACAAGCTGTTTGCACAAAGAAACTGCAATCTTCAGTTTTCTATTGTAAATCTGAAATGACATTAGATCACATCCCTGCTAATTATAAGCCATGTTGGATTTGTCAATTTGTCACCTTCGGCATAAGAAGCTGGTCACTCCTACTTTGATAAAATTGATGCAAAACCAAACGACAACTTACTCTAATGAGAAGACATCCCACATCCGCTAGTTCTGCATAATCTCACCGGTTACAAAAACTAATACAATGTACTTCATCAAACAAGAGTCACTGTTAGCTCTCTTGCTGACACCAGTGAATTTCTCCACTGCTGAATTATGAAAATGAAGCAGCTCGTTTGTGTTTACAGATTATGCACAGAGTGAGGGAGCTGGCATTAAATCCCGTCTTTAGCACCTTTCAGAATGAATTAATTCTTTGAACACTATATGAAAGGAGGAAGAAACACTTACTAGTATAGAACTTCATTTGCTTCATGCCTTTCATATCTAACAGTTTCACACATCAGTCTGAAAGAGAAAGAAAGAAGTCATTTTTAATTATGATTCTTATCAGTGTCACAAAAGATTTCACTTTCTAAAGTTAGTCAGCATTTCCACATTTGCCTCTAGCACTTACAGAAACTACTATCAATGCAGAACTAAGCTGATTCTTAATTTGAGAAAATAAACTGTTAAATCTAAATATTGAAATTATTCACTCATCCAGTATTTGATTTAGGGGGAAAATGAAAGAAAGAAAATATATATATATATATATAAAATGAATAAAACCGGTAAAATTATATTGATCTCATTTTTAAAGCGATCTAATAAAAACAACTCGCTTTATTATGTAACAATTTACAATTTTGGAAATGGATACAAACTTACAATATGTAATACTGATCAGACACACATTCATATAAGCCATACTTCCTTTTTCAAGTCAAGTCCAAATAATAAGACAAGAAATTATGTCACACGGTAATCTGAAGCTTCTCATTTTGCTAAAATTAAGAAACTTAACCTAAAAATTACCAAGAGACTTTAATGCTGAGCTCCCAGTGAGCTAGAAGCGGAAAGAATTTCCTGCAGAAAAATCTTCTCTCTCTAGAGAGGAGGATTAAACATTTTTGCATTTAATATGTGTCTGACAAATGTGGTGAAATAGAGAGTACCTATAGAAGAGCTTATCACATATTAGGAAATGCAATGTTAGCACAAAATTAACATCAACGCACTTCTTACCACTGACTCAAGGAAATGCACACTGTACATTTCTGGGAAACGAGGAAGAAAAAATCCACCACCTCCCTTGGACATTCTCTGCCACTGAAGGAGACTGCACACATCAAGACTATTTGACAGACAAGCACACAGAGATTTGCCTAAGAGGCTCATATAGACATTAAAGTGAGGAACTACATTTAAATTTGGAAATTCTCATTTCTTGCAGAAATAGTCATCAGAACCTCAATGTACCAATGACCTGGAGCAGGCTCCAAAAATGAACAGGACAAAAAAAAAAAACTCTCAAGCGCTAATGAGTAGAAAAGTTGAGTGGAGGCCTGAAAGAGCTGGTCCGAGTTTGGTGTAAACTTAGTATGAACTTCAAAAGGCTTCTTACTGCCATTTCCCATGGCATTTCCTGAGTTCATTGATTTCAGCAGCCAATGTGCTGCTGCAAGAACTATCTTAGCACTCACCTCTTTCAAGATTTTACTTATTGGTTCAGCCCACTAAGAAATAACACTTTTTCTGTCCACAGTAATAGTGGCTTATTGACAGTTCATAATCTGTTAATAGAAAATTGAGTTGTTCATCTATCTGATCAAGAATCAAGTTTTGTTATCATAGCCTTCCCCTTACCCTCTAGCATTTACCCAATCATCTATGCATTATTGAGTCAATCATTTCTGAGAGGTTTTCTTATAAGTAATTTCCACATAAAATTTCTGTTTAATAAAACACTTTTTGCTTCCTTGCACAGTAAGCAACCTTTTGAACCTCAAACTTTCTCTTTTTGAGATAGTGTTCACCAGCAGAAGATCAAGTCTTGCCAAAACTCTTTACAGACCCAGAAAAGCTACTGTCTGCTTCAAACCCTACGGTCTTCATTTTGTCTCTCTGATCCTCTGTTTGGGAAGAGAATTTGAGAGTGGACATGAGGTTACTGGTAACAAGATCATTAAGGGTACCAAAAAGAAAGAAATTAGAAGTCTTTGCTAGGAATGAGTTTTGAAAATGAAAATACAGTTCAAGTAACACGCAGGATAGTCTATACCCTGCTGGTCAAAAAAAGATTCTGGGCAGTAGGCCATCTAGGAGTAGGAGTTACAGGAAACAGAATCACTTTATTTAACAAGCAAGTTTTGTTCCCCTGTGAATTTGGAGGGAAGGAAATGCATTCTTGATTCTGTCAGCAAGTTCACCATTCCACACTGGCACTGCATGAGAGTTTTATGGCATTTTGATATGATTGGATAGTAACGAATAGCAGGAAAAGCCTCTCTTACAGGAGACGGCCAAGCGTTTCAGTCCTTGGATTAAACTGAAATAGTCAGAAGTTGCAGTTACCGAGCAGTAGAAACTGCATTATCTCTTCAAATATTTAGAAAATAGCATTAGCTTTGGCCAATTTGAGTGTTTCATTTTCACTAGAATATGATCTTTGTGCACCTATTAAACAAATGTAATAAATTCAAGATTATATCATCTGCAGGCTCTAAGTTATTCACCACTAAGGACTATATTTAATACGTTAGTTCTAATGCATGCCAAAGGTTTTTTTGGCATCTTACTGCTGCAAGAAATGCTGTATCCTAAATAGTATTGTAAGAACTTTTTCTCCCACAGTTGCAGGGGAATCCAGCATTTCCCATGTATGGTACTATAAACAGAAGCTCGCTTCTAGGAATTTACTGTGCTGGGAGAGCTACACAAGTTCCACACATTCCTCAGCAAGAATCTCATTCTGGACAGGAAGCCAAAAACCACATATCAACATATCATGCAACCATATGAGCATACTTTGATCTTTGTTAACAAGTTAAAAGTCAGTTCAGTTCCAGCTACGCAGAACTGGATATAAAAAAGTCTTGCATAGGATAGTGTAACCGAAAACATTAATAGAGTATAATCACGGCTTCCTTCCGAAGCAGATATAATTACACAGTTTGCAAGTCAACAGTTGCATTGTAAAATATGTCTCAAGCACTTGGGGGAAACTTTTCTCAAAATTGCAGAATAGTCTTGTGAATGACAAAGCAAGAGGCCAAAAATTAGCCCAAGTCAGTTATTCAAGTCAAAGTCAGTTTCTTCAGCAGATTGCTTCAGCATTTTGGGGTATGGCAAACATTGGCAAGCCCCAGGAGACAAGGTAACAGTAATTTACCCACTTCCTTGTAGAGCGTACAGTAGATGTACCGGCTTCCTTTTGTATCTCCCATCCCACAGTGACGTCCAAATACTACCATTTGAGATTTCTGAAGCTAAGGTGTCTATGTGAGGGTAACTGAAATAATGCCTTAAACGTATGCACATCTTTAAAGGAGAGAAGTTTCATTAAAAGCTTTTATTTGAAATTTCTTTCCTTGAATTTTAAGTCACAAAAACATCGTGGCTTAAACTGATAAAAAAAAATCTTTATTATTCTGTGTGACTAAGTATCATTTGCCCATGTAGTATGTAATTTGTCTAAAACTTCTGCACAATAGCAAGCACAATCTAACACAGAACCTGAGCAATAGATTCTGCTATTACAGTACATAAATGATTAGGGCTATATATGGACTTCCATTCAGGACTGGATCTTGTACTCCGTTGGTACAGCATTTACTTATAGTCTGGAAAAAAAAATGCATTCCTAACAGAACTTAGAAGCAGCAAGCAGGGCTATACACATGCACACATGCAGTATGAAAGTGTTAGTATAACAAGGCCAACATAAAAAAGAAGAATAGGATACAATAATGGCCAGCTTTTTAGTTTGAGGTATGACACAGAAGAGTAGCATACTATTAGCAAGATCTCTGTTCCCTTGCTTTGCTAGTGCATCAAAATACATTAATGCATTAAATATTCCAGAAATAATGAAATAATGGCTATGTTTAGGTAAATGCTGTTAGCAGAGTTATGACATACAACTTCAAATCACCACTTATTTTTCTGAAAACTAAAAAGTTGTTCCTAGTAGAAATTTTATTTTACAGACAAAGAAAGAAAGCAGCATCTCTATATTTTTAACTGAATTTTCGTTTCCTAATAATTTCACCATGTTTGCTGTCTGTCATGACCACATCTTCACATAGCACCTTTACAGTAAAGTATCTCAATTTCAGCTGTCACTGAAGATTTAAATTTAAAGTCTGTTAAATAACTTTCTAAACAACTAAAACTGAAGATTATGCTGTGAATTATGCATCATCTGGACGTGGGAGTGATGAAAAGATGTGTAAAAAGTGTTCCTATAGGAGTTGGAGAACTCAGCTCTGCATTTTAGTAACAGAGGAAGACTCAAAAACAAATTGCAGTTGTCCCCTGTCCAACTCCAGTCTCTCTCTTTCAGGCAGAAAAGTGGCCCCTTTACTTTTCCACAGCACTCCTCATAAAATCTTCAAGACTTGCTTTTCCATTTCCAATCTCTCTTCTCTATTCGAAACTTCCTCAGTATGGAAACACTTAACAGAGAAAGAGGAATAACCATAAAAGACGATCTGTCAAAAGACAGCCTAAGATTTAGTGCGTGCCTCTGGTTAGCTGTCCAGATACTCAAGGAACATAAAATTTGGAGACTGAAGTACATAAGGGATTTCAACTGGCCTTTTTCATGGGAGAGAGGAGAACAGGAGACAGTCAGATACTTTTTGCTCTAATCTTCCCCCTCAGAAGCAGATGAGAAATCATTTCCCTTAGGCCTTTCTAAATAAATTCAGGTTTGGATGTATAACCTGGTGTAAAACTTTTTGCATCCTAAGAGCTGAACTGTAGACAAAAGTATGATCAGTTGAAAATATTTTAAAAACAGAAACATTATAAATTTCTTCATTGTATTCAACTTTGATGACTGTAAAACACCTTTTCTCCACACACAAGCAGTAGCATTTTGATAAAGTATCATACCTTAGCTGATGTTCTCTCAGATTAGACAAGGCTTCCATTCCATGTAAATAGGAATACACAATCTCCAAATCCTACAAATATATGGGAAACATTTATTAGAATTCTCAAATTGGTACAAGTTGTTAAAATACTGTTTTTGTAAAGCTACTAGAGTTCTCCTAGTACGGGCAATAGGCACATTTGAAATAGTACATTTACAAGAAGTTAAATGAATACCTTTAATTATATTTGGGAAACCTGTAAGAGGTAGAACGATGCTGTCCACATCATAAAATATAAACATAGAAAACCTTTACGCTTTGACTGTCATTACTCATGTTCAGCAAACAAGTCAAGTCCAGAGTTCCAGTACTTTGCAACTACTGCTGTCCTGCTTCCCAACACCAACATACTCAAAATCTGAATCTGTTTTGTAAAGCAAGCTCAGGGAGAGAAGTCTTTATGTTCAGGAGAAAAGAAAAAAAATTCTCACTATAAAAAAATTCTGAAATTCTGTCCTCTTCAAATGGAAGGTAAATTATAAAACACATATTTAAAACAGGAAAAAAAAAAAAACTTACCATGAACAGAAAATTACTAAGATAACAATTAAAAAAAATGCATACAATCCTAGTTACGTGGCAAAGTTTAAAAATTAAGACTAAAATTCAACCGATTACTGTGGACTTCAGATACCCAGCCCACAAAATAAAATTGATAGAGATAAAAAGGACATCCGAGACTAAAACTTATCAAGATATAACTACGGAAAAAACACACTAGCCTGAAGCTAGAGGCGTTGCTAACGTTGTATTTAAGCCATGAGAATGCTTAAGGCTACTTCCATTCAGCCCACACCTGTTAAACTGATTTAACTGTGGCTCACGGATTTGATATTTCATCATTCATTTTTGAAAGTGGCTGGTTAGGAGACACTATCACCCACAATTTATTCAAAATCAGAATAGTAGGGGCTTACAACCAGTAGCTGGGACTGACATCAATACCAAACACTCCCATAACAACTTCTTGGAGTGTGAGTTTTCAAGTAGTGAAATAGAGCAAAGCTAATTATCGGGAAAGATGAAGTCACCAGGAGAACTTTGTTGGTTTAAAATGGAGAGCAAAGTACAGAAATGCTACAGTTTTCAGATGCACTGAAAGAATACAGATGTGATATCTTGGTGAAAGACTTCACTAGTGAAGTCCCACCCAGAAGTTTGATTTAAGTGAGAAAAAGATAAAATCTAGTTAGAAGTATTAAATGTACAAACATTACTGTACTTGTCTAAACCACACTGTGGATGAGAAAATATACTGGGAGTTACATTCAATGGTTGAGACTAAATAAATGTGTCTGTTATTCAGTATCTAAGAGAATATCTGTTTCTCACACTGAAAAAAAGAAACATTCAGTTTGAGAAAGTGGAAGAAACGCACAAGCCAAAACCCTGCGGTTTCTTTTCTATCCTGGTCCTTGTGTTTCCTTGTCCGCAAGCGGGTTTGGTCCTCTTGTGAGGAGCGCCGGAGTGAACACATGAAGGACGTAACCAGTTACGTGACGTTTGGTTTGGGAGGGATGAAGGGAAGGGGAGGAGGATTTTACACACAGAAGGCCTAGAAAGAAAACACAGCAGTCACTTGCAATGCAGCGCCAATTACTGCAAAGCGTTTTAAAGCCCCCGGCTGCCACAGTCAGTGACCTGCTCGCTCGTCAGGCAGGCTGAGGGTGAGGAGGTGCGGGCAGGAGCCCTGCTCAGGCCCCGGGGGTGGCACAAGCCTGACGCAGCCCCCAAGCTCAGCACCCGCTGCCGCTTGGCTGTGCGAGCTGCCAGCTGCAGCCGGCAACTGGGGGCGGCCAGGGAAGCTGGGGGCGGATCGGTGCGGACCAGATGCCCCGAGCACTGGATCAGATGGAGAAGAGCCTGGTCAGAAGGTGCTGCTGTAATTCATCTTCAATAAGCCTGTCCAACAACCAACCGACATAGAAAGGAAGGAGAATAACCGGCTGCCACCACCTCCTCCACATCAGGGCTTGCACTGAGGTTGCTCTCAAGTAGCACAGATTTTGTGTGTGATAGAACAGACTAAGAGTCATTAAACGTGCCAACTTACAGGGACCTCTCTAGATCTAAGAGAGGAAGTGTAAGGTCAAAGGGATGCACAGATTTTGTTTCCAAAACTGCCAGGTGATACCAACCTAGAGATCAATACCGCCGATGGGCAAAGTGGCAAAGGATGCAGATTATGTTCCCAGAGCAACACGGTACTGAATGCAGCTGAAGCGAGCAGAAGTAGGGGGGTGCACTTTAACACTGAAGGGAGCAATTACCACCCATTCCACAAGTAGCAGATAAGATCAGTTTATTGAGCACTTTAAAATAAACCCTCTCCAAAACATAATCATATTTGTTTAATATTTGCAAAGATAGCCAAAGATAGCTTCCATAGGTTCCCACCAGGAATTGCAGGATGGAGGAGATCCTTGATGATTCAAAATGGATTAGGGGTAGGGGGAAGTACAAAGGAAAGGAAAAAAGGCAAAACTCCCTAAAACAAACCTTCACTTGTACTTCCACGGTGGCTGCAGACTGCAGCAACACAGGGAAGATAATGTTGAAGAC
This sequence comes from Rhea pennata, assembly GCF_028389875.1. Taxonomy (NCBI): domain Eukaryota; kingdom Metazoa; phylum Chordata; class Aves; order Rheiformes; family Rheidae; genus Rhea; species Rhea pennata. The sequence continues at coordinate 44,329,636 of NC_084666.1, forward strand.
CTCTCATAAGGCGAGAGCTAATTTTTTTTTTTTTTTTTTTTTTTTTTTTTTTTTTTTTTTTTGGAGGTGGAAGGAAGGAGGGGATGCAAAACAGTGGCAACAAAACAGACCAGTGCTCCAGGCAGTGGGCTCCTATCAGAGCAAACAGTCCTTACAACATCGCAGGGTTTGTGCACGAGCATTGTATGGGACAGATGACTCCTAGCAGCGTGCTGCAGCTCACTCTCCAAGCAGCTTAGCACCTTTCGAGAGGGTGAAGTGTCTTAACAGGAAACAGCTCCCTCTAGCTCTAAAAGTTTAGAACTGAAATTTAAGTAACAAATTCCAGCATCATTCCTTTCATTAAATTCCCAATGCTGCAAGATATAGAAAGCTAGAGCAGAGCCAGCCAAAAGAGGTGAATATATTTTCTTATATTGCCATTAGGCACTGCACATTTCCATTTAGTTTGCGGCATTAAAATGTAGGATAGTAATTTCCTTCCCACAGCCCCAAAATAAACAAAACTCCACTAAATTATCCCATTAGTCATCTGAGTTTTCCATTTATCCTAGGAAAACCTATGCTTTTTTTAAAGCAAATATTAACATATTCATTATTAAGCATAAATGATTTATAGCTGTTTCAACTTCTTGAATTAAAGGTGAGTTACTGTACTCAGAAATATTTGCTCTGTTTGAAAATCCTAAATAGATTCAGAATGCTTGAAATAGTGAAATTATAAAAGGCATTTTACAAAACTTAAGCAGGCAAGCTATGAAATTTTTAGTTTTGATATTCTAGACAACTGCCAAGAAGCTAAAAAAATAAAATTCTCAGAAAAAGAACTTTATCTTTCAAAAATAATATGTTTCATCTTTGTGATTTAAGCAGAAGAGCTGAATGATCCCTTACATGCAGCAACTGAATTCAGCCACAGTGGTTTAAGCAAATGCTTTTGGATAACATGCAGCATTCCTGAAAACTATCTTCAGCATTAATCCACAGAATATGCACAAGTATGCAGGTGATGGCAGCAATTTGATGCACTACTGTATTAGTTTTTATAATATATTCATTCAAACTACCACAAGGTGGCAGACTGAGCCATCAAAAGTTCAGAGACAAAGTAATTTTCTTTATACAACTTTCTCTTTTCATTTTAAAAACATGCAGTATTTTGTAACAGTTTATAAAAGTCAGAAGGAGCAAAGCTAATTTTTACTGACACAGCTGATAAAACACTTTGCTACAACAAGTTATATCGATAAAAAAAGCACTGGGAACCACAGAATTTCTGCTTTCAACTTTTATCCAGTCTGGGGAGCTTTAAAAAGATGACTGCAATAACAATGTAAAAGCTCAGTAGCTCTTGCTACACAAAGACTTTTGGCAACAGTTTGAAAAGAATACATCAATAGAAACTCTAAAAGCAAAAAGTTAATTAACGTAAGCACAAATTACCACAGTTTTGTTTTGACTTTGATTTGTTTTTTTTTGATTTTTTTTGTTGTTGTTTAAAAAAATAAAAATAAAATAAACAAGCAGGCCAGAAGACTGGAATCTAACACACACTTAAATTTCTACTACAACCAAAGTTGCATGCTCAACCATCACATGGAGAGCAGTCTGAAGCTTGTTTAATCTGCTGTTATTTCTTCATGTATTTCAGCAGTGTTACTCAGCTCAGTTTAAAATCCTGACTAAATTTTGAAACAGAACAGAGACACTCAAGTTTTAACACAGCTCAGTTAGATCTGCAAAAATATATCCGTCTGCAACCTTACCTGAGCTCTTTATTATAATGAAAAGTCTGCACACAATTGTGTGTCTGTACGTACAGACATTTCTACTCATTTTACCCTGGTTTCAACCATTTTGGCAATGCCAACTACAAAAGCCAGATAAACCAAGAGGAGAACATTGGCCCCAAATTTTTACTGGTTTAATTAAGAAACCGCTGCTTTACTGAAGTGATAGATACACATCAAAATTTACCACTTAAATGGAGTGAAAAATTTACACTGCTCTTCAAAAAAAATTAAAAATTTCAATCCTGGTTTGCATTAAGATGCGAAACTACCATCCTAATTCAACTATTCATCTTTACCACAGTTAAAGAGCAAAGTGCTGACCTGAGAAATTCAATGCTCTATTACAAAAGAAGCTCGCTCCTTTCTCGGAAAGCGTGGCACATGAGCAGAGATGCTTTCACTTTCCACTTGCAGTAGGTTTTTTATTATTATTTTAAAGGACAAGAACAAAACACAAGCTAATTCACTAACTTCAGTGAAAGCTTCTCAGAGTACCTACCAAAGTACCTGAGCCTCAAAATTACCTGCCACACAACTCTTTTTACAAGGCTGATCTTCACTAAAAGGGTTGTTCATCTCTAACTCACGTTAAGCTAGCCAGTGCTAAAATTTGAGCGTATCTGCAGGCTTGCAGCAGCAGATGCCGGCGTAGCCGGGCAGACCCGCATCCCCGCTGCGCCTCTCGGCTCCGGCACGGCCGCTCTCGCGGGAGACCGCGCCCGAGCGCCAGGGTTCGGGGTTACGAGACCGGGAGGTGCCACCTTCCCCTCCTCTGCCCTCGGCTGCGTTGGTGCCACCTCCTCTGCATCAGCACCAGACCTCGCACCGTCACAGAGCAGAAACTAATGTCACATTTTTTCCCACAGCAGCGCGAGCTGCCACCGCTGCATTCACAAGTTACAGCCGACGTGTCCTGCAGCTGCACTAGTTCTAGCATCAGCGTTACAAAGGCAATGAATGGCTCCTTTGGCTGGAGAAGGTGGGCCCTTAAAGTCTTAAATTGGTTTAAAAAGGTCATGAAATCCCGGGATCTTCCTTTTCTCATCTATTTTAACGCATTTTTCCTCACTCCATGGTATACTAACAAGAGCAACAATGCCACATTTTTCTTCCTAGCAAGGAATAAAACTACAGTTTGAGCCAATGTTGCTGCAGTCTTGGCTCCCTGTCCTTGGAGCTGCATGATCCCAGCCTTTCGCTTTATTTCTGGCATCCTGCACTAGAGCTCGTTGGCCCCTCAGCCACTCCGGCAGCTCTGCCAAGCATTTTTTCCCCGATTCTTGTATCATTCACTTACCGCTTGTCTAGCTGCCTGTACTGGCTCACTAGGGCAAAAGTAGTGCCAGTACTGCCAAAGGAAGAGACTAGGCTTCCGTAACATCAATTCTTCTGGCTTAAACAGCTACAGAAGTTCAGTCAGGTCGTTGACGTAAACTTAACGGTTAGTTTAGCTGAGATAGCTGAAGCAGCCATCACCTCTCACTTCTGATTAACCCTTTTGCCAGAAATTTCCATCTCCACTGAAGAGGCACATACCTACTCCCGAGCTGCTTGTTTACAGGAATTAGTTCACACCTGGTTTTTGCTAAAGTGCCAATAGCAGCTCAGGAGAGGACACAAGTCAGCTCCAGTAAGACCTGTCAGGAGGCAGTAATCTTTGAAAGAAAGTGTGGTAGACCTACGTAGGGTAGAAGCTACTTCAGGCATGCCCAGCAAAGCCATCTCCAAACACACGACCTCAACCTGAGAACAAGCTCACGTCTTCCAAACATTAGATTACCAAAAAACTGGCAAAAATCACCAACAGACTTACACTATGACCAAAAAAAATCCAGTACTGCCAAGTATTGCCAACAACCTTGGCATGCCCAAAGGAAGACGAAGCGTTCTACCTTCAGCTTCCCAGCAGAGGAAAAGATCCAACAAGCTCATAATTGCTGTGCAGGAGCATGCCCCGGTACGCATGGACTTATTAGTGAGCCATACCAAAAGTAATTTGTCGAGGACATTAAGATGAAGTATTTGTCATGCAGTGCAAATTTTGACATTTTATTTCAGTATTTCAGCCTTTTACGTCAAGATGTTTCAGGCGGGAGGCGGAGGAGGAAAGGGGAGGGCCTGCTGCCAGAATCCAAACTAATATAGTACAGTTGAAGATAAATTACTTAATAAGTGACTTTTTAACTCGACCGAATATTATTGCAGTATTTCTTCTGCAAGCTATCCTCCCTAGTATACAGCATTTTATGTAGCAATTTGTGGTTTAAAAAAAAATAAAGCCAAAGTTAGAGAAAATAATCTGCTGATGAATTGGGAACCAGACAGATATATATGAAATATTTAAAGAAGTAGAAATGTTACATGTGCTAAGAAACCCAAAGTGGTATTTTCGCACATGAAATTCCACTGGCCATCTTTTATGGATGAGTACAGATGAGGTAATTTATATCTGCAAGTTTTTCTTATACAGTTCAAAATAGACTGATATAAAGGAAACGACTGTATCAGATATTTCAATTTATGGAAGACTAATAAAAGTTCGTGCCTGAACATGGAATGAAACTGCTAACCCTTAATACATTCAGTCTCTAAGCATAGCCTAGGATTCAAGCCTTTGGCCTGCCTTGTATAACAAAAAATGCAAAAAGCAGAGTGGTGGGAAGCAGGAACAAGGAGTGCTGGAGACATTTGGGGAGCAAAGCTATGAATGCAGGCCAGGAGGCAAACGTTTGCTAGCAGAGGTGTTTTGCTGTCTCCAGTCTGTCACTCTCGATATCAGCCTATTCTGTCTTTACATAAACTGCCTCTTCCAGGCAGTAGCTTGTCTTATCCCAGACCTGCAGCTCTCAATTGTTAAAGAACTTGAAATTGAGGAGGCTTTTTTGGAAAACAAGTATTATTATCCATATTCAAAACAGGTGACAAAATTGCAGGATTTAACTGGGATTAAAAGACAACTCTTAAATTTAAGCATCTGTTTAGTATCACATGCTAAATTACCTATTTTAGAACTTCAACTGACCAAAAACTTTTAACATCTTAAACCTATACTGAATTTGTCTCACCTAACACACACTACGGTATTTCAGAAAATTTACGACAGAACTTTACTCCACAGGAATCAGGTATCACTAAGCTTGGGAATCAGTCTTTATCTGGAAGTTTATAAGCTAGCAATTCAATGCAAGCATTCACCTCCTCTGCTCGAGGCAAGCAGGCGAAAGGATATAGAAATTAAAATGATCTTGTTAAGACTTGTTGGCACACTAAAATTGTTATTATTAGCTCTGTGTTCTGGGTTACAAACGGCATTTTCAAAATGGATCGGAAACACAAGAAACAGGCAGTTTTAATCTGGAACTGAAGCACCCACACGTGATGCTAATCAGGAATAACTTCAAAACACTGCAAATATTAAGAGGAAATCTCATTTTCCTGGTTTGCCTTAACTGAGAATTGTCCCAGTATAGAATAAAAATATGCTTCTCTGAAGTCTTTAATTGGATTACTGCCTCTAAGCATCAGAGGCTGGAGAAATACCATTGGATCACAGCAGACTAGCTCTGGAGAAACAAGGTATTTCAGTGGGATGCTTAACTCAGTCCTCCTGTGTTTTAACTGCATTTTGTTTGGTTTGAGAATTTTGAGAATATGCTTCACCAGAAAAAAAATATTCATTAGAAGTCTATTTTTGCATTTTAGATTTTTTCTAATGGAAGTTGGGTTAAAAGTCTCCACTTCTACGTAGTGCCTCACAGATTTACATCTAATAATAAAAACAGTGCTTGGTTTCCAATTTTGCCAGCAAAACCTGCTCAAATACACAAAAATGGAATTGGCAAGTTCAATGACCCACCCATGCAGATTTTTAAGCTAGCTCAAAATTAGTACAATTGATTCAACATATCCTAACTTCTCATAAAGCTTTTAGCAGAATTAAGTAAAGAAATCAAGACATTTATGATTATAATCATCCTGAGAGATGAGGATAAATGTGGAAAGGCTAGATGGGAAATTAAAGCCTGCCATCTCATAGAAGTCATTGAAAAAAAATCTAATGAACAGAGGAAATTATAGGGTAGTGCTGTGCATTTCTTGTCTGCTTTCAAGACTCTCAGAAGTCGGACAATTAAATGCTTAACACAAAAGCATTCGGTTCTGTAGTCTGAAATCCAGCCTTTGGTCACAAGTCCAAATGCAAACAAAATGGTTTCATGGTTTCACTATAAAAGATGTCGCCTGTAGACTGCACATTCCATTATTATGAAAGGCACTTAAGTTATTCACCATTAAAAAATATGTAATTGCCTTTCCCCTCCTTTTCAATATTTATAGCCAACAGTTGGAAGCCTGTATTAAATCTGTTCTATCCATTTTCACATTCATTGCACAAACATTCATGTCTTTTGTTACTGAGTTTTGCCAGTTCCTAGGAGGACTGGTTTGTTTTTTGTAATGCTAAGGAGAGTCTCGGATCAGTCTGAGACAGCCTGTTATTTGTCTCACGTTTTCTATTAGTTATAAGGAGCAAGACCTAAATATCCTACTAGAGAAAAATCCAATTTAGGGATAACAAACATATCAGCTACTAGACATAGTGGGATTTATTTTTAAATAATTATTTGTAGCAAGAAATAGGCATTATATAAATGCATCTAAACATAGAGTACTACAGTGATTGGTAACTTTTTACCAAAATTCAGAAACAAAGACCCAAACAGGGAAACTGAAGTGAAACACAAGAATCCTGGAGTAAACAACTAAAAAGTAACTCCTACTTGGCTCCAGCCATGCTGAGAACAAAAGGAGGACGATAGAAACGCTTAAACAAGACCTCAAGCTAGAGGACATCAGTAAAAGCAAACAGGGTGGTGAGGGAAAGGAGAGTAGCATATCCAGAGGGACTGTCTACTAAAAATAGGGTTGGTGGTGAGCTGTGCTGCAAGGATTCCACGGGACCTGTCAGGGAAAGATTTAAGATACAACAATACTCAGATAGTTTTGTTTGGTTGGTTTAGGGTGCTTAATTAGTCCACAGGTTTTTTCAAAGCAGCCAGGGTTAACATATGTGGTATCAATTTAAGCACAACAACTGTAGTTCAGACAATCCAGACATAACTAAACCCAGTTCTACACAAACTCCCATGAGGAAAGCACATCATTCAAGATCAGGGCCAGACAAGATCTTGATAATGTTTGCATGGTAGCGGGCAAGAGCAAGCTATTTTCTGAGAAGTTAAGTTGCTGTAAAGCTTAGATCATAGTACTTCAACATTAGAATCAAGTGGTTACTGCAGTTACACAGTGTTATTTCTCCAAATGCATCATTAAAAACAATCAGAATGATATATACTTTGGAGCATACCAAGTATTTATATATACTGGTAGTATGTGTGTGTGTGTGTGTGTGTGTGTGTGTGTGTGTGTGTGTGTGTGTGTGTGTACACACTATATAGAGAGTATAAATATACCGGTAGTATATTTGTAGCACACCAAACCTGTTAAGAGATGGAAGTAGTCCAAATCAGTGGAAAAATCACAAGCAAACAAGCTGTAGTGACATTAAAGAGCTCTCTGTTATTTGTCAACTGTAACTGACCTGTGTTAACTGACCATGTGAACATTTTAAGCTTATCGTTGCAAACAAGCTTATATATTTAGTAACAGGCTAGGAACAGAGACAAGGTTGTGTGCAGCTGATGAAGAGCAACCTGTTAAGGCACTTCAACACAATCAGTTGTGGTTGTCTGTCCGTATCCAAAGCTGCAGTGGTCCCACTGCTCATGTTTCACCTAATTCTCCAGAACATTAGCGCTTCTACCTTCTTTTGAAAACTACGCTTTGAATAGGCCTGATTGTGTTTCATAACTATGCTTTTGAGTTGCAGAAGCACAATCTTTTTTTTCAGCCCTGTCCCAAGTGCTGAAAGCCATAAAGCCCCACCCTTTGCTTTTCGTGCTTCTCCAACGCCAAGCGAGAGAAACGAAACCAGAAAACCCCAGAATCACAAGCCTCACGCACGCCTTGAGAAAACCCATCCCAAAGAACAGTTCAACGTGGATTCAGTCAGCAATACGCCTATTCCGGAAACCACCTGCAGCGTTAAGAATATCCTCTGCTCCGCAACCTGAGGTTTTCCAGACGGCCCCCTCAGCCCTGCAGGCGACCCCCAGTAATCCTTTCCAGAAATTACGTGCTGCAGCTGACATCACCGACTAATGAGCTTAATTGGGGATGAGGTCTTTGCTGCTGCTTGCAAGTTTATTGCCATGACAACTCGCAGATGGAAACAAAAGAAACCAACATGCACTGCGAGCAGTGCGGTGCAGAGCCAGAACTTGCAACAGAAATATCTTGGTAGTACTATAATCAACTCAAAATACAGTAAGTTATTTTATATTGCTGGTCTACAATCAACGAAAGCAAAAAATATGAAACAAAAACGAAGCTCTACCCTCCCACTACCGAGGCAACAATCAGTATGTTAACTGAAGTAAAACTGCATAGTTCCCTTTTGGCTTGGAGGGTTTTGTTTTTAGGTGAAAGAATTCATATTTCACTATTTATGCTTATGAATCAAAAAACAAAGAGTCAACAAAAAATGAGGAAGGGTAAGAAAGGATTAGAGCACAAAAAATTTCAAAGGTTCATATCCTGATATACACCCTTGACATTCATGCACTTAAACAAAGCCTTAAGATTGATTCAGACTGATGCAACTTTTCCAACATTTAAAGATACAGGTCCTCTTACTTTAGCTTGTACTTTCAACAAAAGCTTCATAGTTTGATTTCAAGTTTTAAGAAGAGATAGTAAAGAATCATTCTGACATCTTTCTGGAGCAGCCAATTTTATAGCATCACAATATTTCAGAGCATTTTGTCCAACAGATATTAATCCTACTTGAAGCATCAACATGAAAATTATTCCCAGATTACCAGGAAAATGATCATATCAAACACGTATTTGCATATCAAATCAATCCTCACCCAGAAAGTTATCTCAAAGGCTGCTAGTGGCTACATCCTCCTTTATGCAAATACAGCACACATTAGCAAAATGTTAAAGTAGTTCGCACAGATTAATCTCCCAGCCTCCAGTGATTTGTTAGCTCAGCTATTCCCAAAACAGAGGCTATTTTAACAACTCCTAATTTTTATCTTTTTGTTTTTTCCTCTACTATAAGCAATTTGTTTTTAATGTTATATCACTTTGGGATGAATCAACTTCTCAACCTCAGATGGTCTCACTGGAGGTACTGCTCTGACCTGACTTGCGCAGATTTTTGTACTCTTAGAAGCAGAAGGCCCACTGCTTAAGAAATTTTCAAGTCAAGTGTGAAAATACTCATATAGGTTTGACAGCCATAACCTTAATGCAGGGTTTAGGCATGGCCCTCTTAGATGACTGTTCTCTGACCTACTTAGAGCTCTGTGAACCCCAAGAACTGTAAAACAACATTAAAAACAAAAAGGTTCCTATTGCCAAATGAGTTGGACCTTCCTGCTCTCCCTTGCACTAGGAGCTTGTCTGACCACTCAGTCAGCCACCTCGACTTGCCAACAACCCCTCCTCTTTTCCTCGAGCTAGTTCTCGAGATGATCAGGGTTCAATCAACAGGGGCCAAGAGAGTGCCACAGTCAGCACAAGTGAAGCTGCCAATGGGGTGAATGGGAAGCAAGGCCACCCTCTCCCAGTGACAGCCAGACGAGGTGGGTTCAGCCCATGCTCTGGCTGCGCTGCACAGCAGTGCGGTGAAGCCACACAGTGCACCTTCAGCCAACACGGCATTTTATCCTAACAGCTGAACACCAGCTCACTGCCTTTAACGGAAAGGGCTTGTTTTGTCTTGATCCAGTCTATGCCTGACACTATCCAAAAGGGAAAACCAGCAGAAAGAATGCAGAAGTTTAAAGGAAAAGAGAGAAATTGTGTGCTAAAACATCACCAGAATACCCTGCCAGCCTCTACAGATTCCCTTTTTGGGGAACAAGCCATTCAGGCTGTCAAACTGCACTCCAAGGGGAGTGTGGAAACATCTTGTGTTTAGCATTCCCCACCACCAGCCCCAGATAGTTCTTTGCTCAGCGCCTGGAAGTCCCTTTATCTCATCACATGTGCTGAAGGGATCCAGCTAAATTCACTTCATGTCAGAGAGCTCAAAACTGAGACCTCACAGCTATATTCTTTGAGTCTAGATTTCTGTGCTTTAAAACATTGTGTTTTACAATCACACTTCTGTGATTCTGTTTGCACCACAATTTACAGAGATAGTTCGTATGTACATGATCCACAAAGGAAAAGCTGTGTATAAATCATATCTATTGCTTACTCTGGTAAACTCTGCCATAGCTGGCCTTGGATTTTTTGTCTAATAACCTGATCAACAGTTGAAGCTCAACTGCTTACTAATACCCTTGATTCTCTTTTTGCTCACGTACTTCTAAAGCAACTTCTGTGTACAAATACTTGGCTGCATGGACTAACTTTCACTTGGAGATATTACCAACTGTTTCTTTGTGACTGCAGGAGTCTTAGTCAAGAGCATAAGGCAACCCATTTGCAATGACAGCATGTGCTCTACAAACTCTGCTTAACAAGATACTTTAATTTATAATAACTTTTAACAAGATATCCAGCTGTCATGACACAACTGATTTTTTTTTTTAAGTTCCCAACAATGTCATCCCATTTGTTATATGAGCTTCCACACCACCACCAGACCCTCAAATTCTAGCTCGTGCTGACATTTACAAGTCAGTGGGTGGTGCAGCTGTCAAAGGACAAATGGGCAATTTTGTGGAACAGAAACTGAACATCAGACATCTGAAAACCCCATCCGCAGGACAGCAGCGAGCAGTCTCTCAGGATCTTAATCCAACCCAAAATAAAGGGAAACTGGTCTTAAAACTTCATAGTGTTTTCAGAGTGGTGTCATATGTCACATTCTTTGCTTAGTGTACGTCAACTAAGCAGAGTTAGATAACACTAAACTCCTTGCATATAACGAAACACATACCCTTGGTTTCATAACTGCGCATTTTTCCCCTGATCTTACATTTCATTATCTGCAAAGTTTTAAAATCAATCCTTGGAAGGGAAAAGTCTACCAGTTATTTTGAAAACTGATTTAGGCTGAGCATATGACAGCCATCAATTTACCAGATCTTAAGATATTGCTTCTCAGTTGATAAGCAACAAGTATTTTAACACAGAACATGTACCTTTACTGCAGCTTAAATTCGTGCTTTCTAACGACAAACAAAATTGGACATATCAAAAGCACACACATTCTTTATTACAGACTTCTTACATGCCAAGTTACTAATGTACTGTCAAGTCTGACAATTTATTTTTAATGCTAAAAATAACTCAAAACAGATCAGTCAAAGCATCACAGTAAAACATCACATCCCTCTCCAAAGCACTGACCCACGATAAGTGCATTCTCTCCTACCATCGTGCCCTACAAAAACACTTGCAATACTGTTAGCCATCCAAACCTAAATAGGTTCAAGCACCACATCAGTATCTAAACATTCCTAAGAGCGCATTAAGCAACATGACTAATACTAATTACCTGTTTGCACAGGCCTAGAATGTCCTAAAACGAGAAAGAGAGAGAGAAACATCTTGCCACTCCTTTTCCTGAGCCTCGCGCAAGAACGTAAGGGTGGCAGATTTCAGACAGCCACTAACATTTCCTGGCTTATGATGATACAGACCACAAAAAAGTTAGGGAGAACTAAGCAGAGGCATTACCATCTCCTCCAGAAAGCAGCTGGTAGCCCAGTAGGTTTATTCCAGGGGTGCCAGGTGGGATTTGTGGCTGCTCTGTACTCACCAGCACTTGAGTTTTGGGCACGGGGGAAGAGAGAACATTGGTGACAGTGTGACATTGAGGCAGAGCAGCCCTGCAAAACAAGGCACAGTGCCCAAGATACATCAGCTCCAGGGCTGCAGAGCGCTGGGAGGACGACGTCCAGCCCTCCAGCACTCTGCAAGAGGAACCCAGAGCCCGGCGGGCTTATTAGCTTTGGCCTCCACTAGCCTTGGGCTGGCACCTATAGAGCTACTCACCCCAGCTGGGTAGGGCTCATTCAAGCACAAGCAGTACAATACCCAAAACAGTCTCCATACATTTAAATAGCACTTCTCTGCTGGCAGAAAAAGCCATCAGCACCCTTGGGGGGGGGGGGGGGGGGAGCTGCAGACCATACTGGGACTCAGCTCAAGTGCAACAGAGCTGAGTCGAAACTAACTGTGGAAAGCCAAAGCGTCTCCGTATCCTGCTCAGCACCTCCAGGACTCGAAACATGGCTCTGGAGTTAGTCATACTGTCCCAAAGCTGCCACAAGCTTGCCTTGGAGCATTCCTCACACCCTCCCAAAGCTCTGTGTCTCAGCTAAAGCATCCTGCTGCACATGACCCCTCCTCTGAGTGATCATCCCAGCAGGTGTAATACAGATAACACATCCAACACATGAGATTTGTGCCTTGTAAAACCACCTCATTAATTACATTTTACACAGAGCATGATTATTACTACTACCAGTGTCCAATGTATCCAAAGGGTGGCTTGCTTGTCAGATTTTAAATGGCCTCAGGTAAATTGTCTGCTTCAAGAAAGAGTAGATAAATTGTGAACATTTCATGCACTATAGTTAATACAACTACAGCATCTTAAAGTTATAACCTAATCCTCTGTTTTAGGGACAGGGCCCATGCATTATATCACTTGTGTCACAAAGCAGCTTTAAATTCGGTATGTTAGTCCCTCCGCCTTCCTCTCACCACCACTGTTCATACCATTACACCACTTCCACTTTTTCAAAGACTTGAGCTATTTTGCTCTTTCATGAGCTTGGCAATTGCTGTAGATTGGCAAGTACATCTAATGTCTTTTTCCCCCCTCATCCTTAATTCAAAGAAGTTAGTCTATTAACTTTCTACTACTTTCCCTTCTGCAATTGAGTAATACTAGCATTTAGCCACAACGAGCAGAAATACAGTTGATGGCCACCATAAAAAGGAATTAGTGGCCTCCCAGCAGCTGCTACAGAGGAAACACAAAGCCCTAAATAACTACTAGAAGAGAAGGAAAAAAAAATGTCACCTCTCTTGGCAGTCTCAAATACTAAAACAAGATTGAGTAAATGTAACAGTAGCTCCAAGGCCCCACACATTTTATGGCCAGCAAAATCTGGTAAAAATTCTACGCAGGTTCCAGATGTACTTTTAACTAAAGGTTTTTGGCAGTTGCGAAGGTACAGAAGGCAGTCTGGAGCTCTAGAACAAGCACCTCGGCTCGATGCTTCTGTTAAAGCAATCAGCAATTGAACAATTTTCTTGAAAGTTATGTTTATACTTTATGGCTACTCTCAGAGAAACAGGGGATCCCACAGACACCATTCTCTTCCCTACTTTGAGGGCAGAACACCACAATTACGCTGCTTATTCTTGGATTTTGTTCTTTCACAACTAAACAGACTAGAAACACAGTAAGATTTGATTCTGGATCACTGTCACACGCAATGGATCTGAACTACTTGTGTTCACAGAATACTTGACTTCACATCTATAGGGATTAACATCAGGTCAGACATGCAAAACAGAAACAGTGCTCAGAAGCGCTGCTCTAAAGCAGTAGTACTTTGGCTGCTATCACTTGCTTTGCATTCCACTCTTAGCCAAATCCTAATTGCTCACTTCATTTAATTTGGGAAACCTGCGCCCACTAGTGTCCCTGCCTGCCTCCCCCTCACAAAATCAAAGTTCTGACCCAGGAAATTCAGGACACCTTTTCTGTGATCTCCCAGAGACCACATTAAGATGTCAACCTACATACTGACACAGCACAGGCAAACGTTCCCCTCTGCTCTGGTCAGTACTGTATAGATGAAAGACCGGGCTGACAGAGCCCAGTTGCTCCTCAAGTTTCCTCAGAAAGATTTGCCAGATGTTCTCCAACATTATAGTCATGATCTAGCTGACCCTGTACAGCTGTCTCCCCTAGAGGATGATTTCACACTTTCTTGCCACTGACTTGTACTCCTTTGTGATTTTTTTCTTTTTTTGAAGATTTATGAATGAATTTAGAAAGAATTTCAATCAAGAATAGCAATTTTTTTTTTAACAGTAAAATATTTCATTTTCATTGTAGCATATCAAGTAGTCAAGGATTTCCATTCATATAAACTGAAATTACTGGGCAGTTTCCTTCTAAAGATATCTAGATTTTTGTTTCTGATGGCTTTTAAAAAAATAGTCTTAACTCGGGAATGAATGTAAGAATGCACACTCCCTCAAATTATTAACTTAAACTGTGAACGTACAGAACATACAAGCGTAGAAAGAAGTAAAAAGTTAGCTATTAGGTGTTAGCTATTAGGTGTTAGCTATTTACTAGGTTAAAGTTACGGGCACACACAGTGCACATCCAAAGCACAGTCAGCCACTGAAGTACATATATAAGGACTATTAGTCCTTGGTGAACCAGTTTGGGGGAAAAAACCTCTAAACAAAAGCCTCTAAACAAACCCCCCCCCCCCAAAAAAAAAAAAAAAAAAAAAAAAAAAAAAAAAAAAACCCTAGGTACTTTACAGTCAATAATATATCCGTAACAGGGGGCAGGAAGCAGTTCCTTTGGTATCTGGGGGAATGGCCTTGACAACATGAGGGTGCAGGAAGGCAACGTGTCCCTATCAGTCTTTAGCCAGGTAGACGGAGCCCAGTTTCAAGATTCTTCTGCAGGAGCGCAAACAGAACAAGGGTGAAAGCTGCTAACTACTGAGAGGAGCATGGACTGGGGAAGGAAAGAGTTAGTAAGCCTTGCAGAATCTTCTCTCGCGCAGTTACAAGGGGAAAATCACGAAGCTGAACTTGCTTCTCTTAACCACATCACGTGAAACCCTTAAAAGTGCCCACAGACTCTGGAATGGAACTACACTCATGCAGGAGCAGAGACAGTCTGTAGGTCAGTTTTGTGCTGTACTCACAGAGCTTCCTGGATTTACTTCAAAAATATTAAGTTCTTGGGAATTTCCAAAAAGTTGAACAAATGATTTTTTTTAAAGCCACAATGAATGTTGTGTAATAGATCCTTAGGTATTTCTCCTTTTTAGGCTTTGGCAATAGCTGAATACTTTGTGATACTGTGATACCAGTATGTTCTCATTTGTTAACAATGGAAACTCATTTAAAGCCAACCATTTTTTTTCCCCAAGTGATTGGGAATTCCTGAGAAGACAAGGGAAGAGAAATGAAAACCATTTTCACTGCTGATTAAGAGAGAGACTCAAAGAAGAAAACACAAGTCTGATTAACAAGCTACCTGAGTTGCAAGAGTTTTGATTTCGCAGAGACTTTTGAAAAAAAAAATCAAAAATTATTATTCTCTTTTTGGTTCAATTGAACCTGGTGGGGGGAGGATATTACAGAAATTATTTCAGTGAAAAGATGATGAATTATCAGTAAAGACAATCTGCTTTGTAGCTAGATTTTATACCATGGCAGAACAAAAATCACTATTAAGAGCTCTAGAAAAGCTGGTAATATTTACAAAACCTAACCTAAAAAGATCCAAGACAATTCAGAGAAAAGGAGATAGTAACAGCTAAAACTGGCATAAAGGACTAGGTTTTAAAAGGCACATACACAAAGCAAATATGGGCCTCATCTTTATTTTCAACATTTATCCTTTTTCTTTAAGAAAGGAGGCTTTGGCGCATAGTATGTCTGTCTGTCAATTCTTTCCTCACTTCTGAGCCCACCGGCTAGCTTTCACCCAATTTGACAGCGGAATGGGAAGATACCAAGAAATGCAAAGAAACAGGAAGCCATAAGCAAAAGGGCTTGGAAGCACACAGAGGGCACAAATTAGGAACATCAAACACAGGAAGACACAAATATTTATACATGTTCTTACACTCACAGAATAACTTCTTTTTGAAAAGATAAAAACTGTCAAGGGCTTCATACCAGAGCAAGTGACCTGAAACAATAGTTCAGCCTTCCCAAGCTTTCCAAGCTGAAGTTAGTATTTATTGCTGGGTTTTCTTTCATTACTAAAAGCTGTACATGAGCAAATCTGAATATTCTACTCACTTTCGTGTTAGAAATATAGTTTTAAATCACCTCCAAATAAAAGACAACTTGGTGGTGAAATGAGAAAAATGGCCAACCCAAATTCTCAGATAGAGAGGAGAGAAAAGGGGGGGGAAGAAGTAATGCTTAGATCTTTTGATAGATAGTATTTTGTCCAACAAACAAAAAGAAATCAATAGCCCAAGCTTTCATTCTTGGCACTTACACTGAGCTAGCAGAAGGAGGGGAGGGAGGAGAAGCCTGATCATTTGGCAGTGGAAGACCAAGAAGCCAATATTTGGCTGTCTGACAAGACAATTTTCCAGCTGTAATCTCATTCTCTTAATCAAATTAAAACCAAAAAAAATGCTCTTGTTACCCTTTATGGTAAATGGCATTTCATTCACTTGAACAGCCTGCTGTTTAAGTGCTTAATATGGCTATGACCACGAATGCGTTTTATTTCTGACCTCAGGCCAGCAGAGGATGGTCTAACAGGTCTGGAATGCATTTACAACGCTGACATTGTTCACATGCATCCAGACTAACTCCTGGAGTGTGCTTTGTTGCTGAGCGCTTACGTTGCTAAAAACACCACCACACATCACACACCGAAAAGGTTTGTAAGTAGACCATTCACTCAAAGAAAAAGGAAAAAAAAAGAAAAAAGAAAAAAAAACCCTCAGCAGGCAGCAACATGCAGAGCAAACAAAGGGTTCTTGAACTTGTTATTCAATACTTAAAAAAAACCTCCTAAAATTTTAGCATTTGAAGTAACAGTGAGATTTTGAAAATGGAAGAGATATATTGAAACAGACTTGTAACAAAAAAAAAAATATATGGTCAAAAACTCATTTTTTCAGAAGAAATTTTGCACTGCCTCATTACATCCAGTTCTGATGTCAAAATCTTTATCAAGGATTTTATATTAATGAAAGGCATTAGGAGGCAATTCAAACTCACTTGATAAAGAATGATAAGTTTTATAGTAAGAAATCATACTGCATAATTGTCCAAAGTCATAGATGCCACTACATAATAATGTTATCGTAAAAAAATTTTTTTGAATTAAAGAGAAAATACTTCATTTAACCTAGCATCCGTTCATTCACAGAAATGTCTGCACTTTTTTCAAATTTTTTCTTTTTTTTCCAACTCACACATGAACACATTAATACTGCTGTTGAGTTATTATGATTACAGAAGATTCTGTATCTGAAGGTCAGTATCTTTCAGAAACTACTTAAATATTTATAAGATTTTTACACAGAGAGCAGAAATAACCAAAGGACCTCTTGCTACTGATATATCTCATTGTCTTCACCATTTCCTACTTCACCATTAAAACTCTAAGAAAAACAGTAAGTGTTTTGAGACCAAGCACAAAGACGCCCTAATTATTAGAAATCCCTCAATAAACCTAAGCGACGGGGCAAGTTTAATACAGTCACAAGACCTAGAGATTAGTCTATTTACCAAAGAAG
The DNA here is from genome assembly GCF_028389875.1 of Rhea pennata. Classification (NCBI taxonomy): domain Eukaryota; kingdom Metazoa; phylum Chordata; class Aves; order Rheiformes; family Rheidae; genus Rhea; species Rhea pennata. The sequence continues at coordinate 44,346,998 of NC_084666.1, forward strand.
CTGTGCAACAAAGCAGCCTACTACTAAAAGATTACTAAAGATTACTAATTACAAAAAGATTTTCAACAAGATAAGGTTCAAGAGAACTAAACAGTGCAAAAGATTTCCATACTAATGGTTTATTCTAAAGAAAAAAATATGTTCTAAGGAAAAAAGATACTACCCTGCTGCTTTTTCATAAAATAATTGCCTCATTTTAAAAAAAAATAACTATCCAGTAGAGCTAAATTAAAAGCCAAGAATTACTATAAACATATTATACTTTAACTCAAGTAACAAGCTATTCAGTAAAATAACTTCATTTTTATACTTAAACATCAAGAATGGATGCCAAAGACTAAAACCCTTTCCTAGCCCTTCTGCAAAAAGATTCCATGTCTTAGAGCAGCAGAATGTTTCAAATCAGTAAAACGAAGCCAATTTTAATTGTAATTAAAAAAAAAAAAAAAAAGGACACACACACACACACACAACTGTTAAAAGGTAAGTCATTCAATATATTTCACAACTCAGGTAAGGGGGGTTTATCCCAAAAAAACTATCATGATCGCTTAATAGGGACAAAAAACAAACAAACAAACAAAACAAAAACAAAAAAACCCACAACTCTAGGACACAAGCTTCCCACTGAGCTTACAAAAAGCTCATCAGCTCAACCTGGCTGAGCCAAAAGAAGGCAAGGTCCTGAGATCTGACGACTATCCACAAACATCACATGGCAGATTAGCGTACTTAATGCACTCGTAACGTGCCTACCACCTAATATTTTCCAGTTAGCAGTGCTTTCGCATGCCTACAGCATAAAGCAGATTAGCAGCGTCCCTCCCAGCTCCTAGGAGCACCGGCGATGCAGAGACAGCGGCCACCGCCCCGGACCCTGCTCCCTGCTTCACGTGCTCCAGTCCAGTCCAGAAACCGGCACCACTGAACGGGCGAACAAAACTGGGAAGCGCAACCCCTCCCGGCTGCTCCTCCACAGATGTCAAGGGACCCAGCACCCCCCTGCCCCCCAAGCCGAGGGGCACTTATGGGACGAGAGAAACCCTTCCAGCTAGGGCACCCAACTAGGGCAAGCTGGGGCAAAAACCGAGGATGACAACAGGGGGATTAGCAAGCTATTACAGCTCCCAAACTCCACGCTCCAGTTTCAAACAGGGGCCAGCTGGTCACCAGCCCCGGAGGGGGGATTTCCTAGCCTCATGGCTATGTTACAGCCTGTGTTATCAGTACTGATAACTTCTACATTAACACCACACCTAACTCAGCTTTAGAGGGAGCCATATCAGCCCACATCCTCCCTTCCTTTTAGCATTAAATAATTATCCTTAAGACTACCTTTAGAGGAGGCCTCCGTTTTCCCACAGTTTCATTAACCTGGCGAGCTGAAAACAATAGGGTTTCTTGCACGCAAAGACAGAGGATGCAGCTGTTTCCATCTATAAATAGGATGTTGTTGTATCAGATGTTACTGCTATTGTTTCAGCAGGCAACCAGCTACAGGAGAAGATTAAAAGCAAGGGCCAAGGTGTATTTTTTTTTCCTTTTTTTTTTTTTTTTTTTTTTTTTTTTGAATTGAAGGGTCCTCCATCTTATAAAGGAGGAAAAAACCCAAACAACAGGAGAGATCTGCATTAAGAAAAACACTATTGCAAGTCACCTCAATGTACTCCAGCTTATTTACATTAGTCAAACCTGAACAGTAATGACAAGGAAGCTACTAAACAGTGGTACTGGGTTTTTAATTTAATATTCATTTAGCAGTCTGTACAGCTGTCATACCAATTTAGTATGTCAAAAGATATTTTAAAACATCTGTGGGAAAGGGCAAATCTGAGATTTCATTAAGATTTCTTTTAGTTGGGTGTTCTAACGATACATATTTACTCAGATTTTAAACACGCTGAAATATTTTCAAGAAGGCACTAGTAGAAACACAGTAAAAAAAATCCTGCATTACTGGCCAACGAAGAAAAAAAAAAAAAAAAAGCTTCATTTTCTAAGCAGAATGAGTTAGGAAGGATTTAATCTATACTGCACTCCAAACCATCAGTAGGTACCCAAAGCTTTACTGTGCTAAGCACCAAGTGCCCAAATGACTGGGCAAGTCGGGAGGGAAGAGCAAATCCAAGCACCTTCAGTACCAGTTTGTGCAAACCGCATCTCAAGGAGACCAGGAGAGATCCCAGTGCCATAAGTAGCAGGGGATCCATAAAAGAAAAGGAAAAAGGGAAAAAAACATCACTGCCTTCATCACAGATCCTAAAGCTTCACCGATCCATGTCCAAGATTTGCTCTGTGATGCACTTTTTTTCTAATGATACCAACAGTAAGAAGTTACACCAACGACTGATCTAAATTATTGCTATTATCAGTTAAACTGTACTAGAAACACTTAAGACATTTCATCAGCATCCTTAGTTTATAAGAGTAAAATTTATGTTTTCCTCCAAGGAAGTATGGTAAGACAACAGTATTGGACCAGTTACATAGTAGGTCCACAGCTAAAATTTGGCTGCTCTGTGTGATACTCTGGAGCTGCTGATGGTAGAGAATTTTTGCTTGGTTGTTTTTTTTGGGGGGGGAGAAGTGTGACTCCTTCCTGCTCCAGAGACTTATAGCTGTATTAAAATGATCTCTAAAGAGATAGCCTGAACCAGCGAGAAAAGCAAGAACAGCAGAAGTATATTACAAAGGGTACCACATGTTCAGCTCGAGAGTTCCCTAAACACTCTAACACACATCATTTAAGGCAGTAGCCTCTGAAACTAGGAATCTTTAAGCAACAAAAGCAGGAAACAGCCATCAGATGGAAGACATAAGCATTTCTGACAAAGTAAAAGCAAAACAGAAAAATGAATGTGCTTAAAAAACGACTAGCTTTTTTATTATCACAGAACGGGAAAGATTGGAAGGGACCTCTGGAGATCATCTAGTCCCACCTCCCTGCTCAAGCACCTTATTAATAAAGGTGTGTGACAACTATGAACACAACTCTCATTTGCTTTCTAATCTCAAAAATTTACATACATTATGTTGGAGGAAAGTTACTTTTTTATGCTTACTAGCAGGAAAATCCTACTTCTGCATTCAGTATTGCCACAGACTTCCAACATCTCTTAATGACTTCCTTTGTACCCAGCAGAGGAATGTGACCTCTATCAAGAACGCCAAAGGGAAGCTCAGTGTTCATTAAATGTTTTACATTACTCTCTGGATAGCTAACTTTCAAGTTTTTGTATTAAAGAAAAGCAACAAAGATTGTTTATAACAAATTGTGCTGCCTCCACACACATTTACCCCTCTGACAAATAATCAAATTGAGGAACAAGCTTTGGTTCAAAATTAAATAAACTATGCATCACTTGACATAGCCTCAGACTACTGATGATTTAGTTCCCTTTTAGTCACAGACAGAATCATTTGAAAAATCATTTTTGTGTCCAGTCACACAAGCCTACAAACATCTGGAGCCACAACAGTTAAAAAAAAAAAAAAAAAAAAAAAAAAAAAAAAAAAAAAAAAAGGTTAATCCATTTATTAACTTATAAGATGACATGCTACAATTACATGATTCTACATGGAATTATTTAAGTTCTTGAATCATTTTTCAGAAAGACTATAGTTTTTAAAGTTCTTTTTTTTTTTAAAAATAACTTATATGTACCAATCAATTAAAGGATTTTAATAACTTCATAAGATAGCTTCCAAATATTAAAAATAGCATACCTCAGCTTATAACAGACTCAGATGGTAAGTGTGTAATCAATAATAAGTTAACTTCTTAACAAACGAGTCACTCAAAACAGAGTAGGAGAGTTTGAGCAGGTCATCTGTAGCACAGAAAAAAGAAGAAAAACTATGGGGTAGAAAGGACGTAGCCTCCTTACTGCATAAGGAAATAACCCCTTCTTCCCAGCAAAACAAACGTTTAGGAAGAACAGCTACATCAGTACTACCCCCTGAACATTTCCACCGTGAAAAAAGATATGATTGGGAAAGATCATGACCTATAGCATCTCCCTACTTTTCATTTCTCAGAAGTACCACAGCAAAGTAAGAAAGTCATCCACTATCCTTCCTTCCCTCCTCCGCACGACTACCCCACAAAGTCCCTTATGATACAAACGGCTTGCTTATGTATAGCCAGTCCTTTAGATTTATATATTTTTATTGATGCTGCTTTAAAACAAGTGCATATATCACTCTATACCCTCCCAAATAGTACCAACATTTCAAGTCAAATTTATTCTGTACTCACATTTGACATTTGAATGCATTAACAGTACTCAAATTAGACTGTTAGCACCACAACTCCTTACAGTACTTGTGGTGAATGAATAAACATTTCCAATTACATTTTTATACATTTATCGTTTAATAATAGCTGTAAGTCCATCTTAAAGGGCCAAAATTATTCAAAGAGAAAATTTTATTCCAGAAGGAGAATAAAAACTGCTCTTTTTTTTGCTCCTTTGCTATGACACTAATTTATTTTCTTTATTTTTGTGCAGAAGAGATTATCTCCCAAATAGACTTTTGCAAGTCTTCAGATTTCGTTTTTCTTCTGAAGCATGGATTATGAATAAAAAATGCTAGGATTTATATTCCCCATTATTTTGCAGGAGTGGGTTTTGGTAAAAGGTTGTTTGATAAAGGTGATAAAAATCTTATATAGAAAAAAAAAAATCTTTCTGCTGAGCTAATTCAAGGTTTTGTTCTGAGCCTGACACTACAAAGGTTACAAATGTATTACATTCACCATGTTAACTGCAGTTACCCTTTTTCAACATTAAGTGTATGAACTTTACCATCATTTCTTCAAGAGAAACCATCATTTATTTTTAACAAGCAAGTTACACATTAGTCTCTTTACCTACCCAGCCAGGAGCTGGACAATTACCAGATAAACTGTAAAAAGTAAACATCCACAAATCATTTTATTTTATGTAGAATTTTATAGTTGTGTAAACAAACCTACACTATGCTTAAATGGCATCACCAGTGCTTACTCTACAAGATTTGCTATGCGACACTGGCACAATTTGTCTATAACATGTGCTAGATAATAATAGCTATTAAAAAGAAAATACAAGCAATGCACCTAGTTCAAAAAGCTTTGATGCAATCACATGAGGTATACACAGATGCATTCAGATCATTTATTCAGCCACAGATCAAGGGAATAAGTTTGTCTGATAGCAAAAACAGAACGAGAAACACTGATTTCACTCCTCTCCGCTAAGAAGGCTGTTTTACTTTCAGAATTCACGTGTTTACATTCATTTACAGACGACATTTTGCTGCTCAGACATTACCAAGGCAGTTCGCAACTCAACTCCACTCTTTATAGCAACGTCTTAAATGCACATTATTAAGATGACAACATAAATCTTGGCAGACAGGCATTTAATCTCTCACCACACTCACAAGCACTTGTCTCCTCTCTTCCATGGCCTTTTCCCCCTTCTCTTTCCCCTTGCCAATCAGTAACCTGTAGCTATTCTGAATTCAGCGTTCCCCACTCCACAACAGCAGCCAGTTTGACACTAGAAGCACAGTAATAGAAAGGGGAGCTTTCAAATAGAACTAAAGCTTGCAAGATAAATTAAACATCCCATGTTTCTTCAACCACATCAGCAGAGAGCAAGGAAAGAAGAAACAGAGCAGTTCTGAAAAAAGTGCAAGTGGAGATTAGGTGTTATCTCTAAAACCGTATCTTTATAAAATAGTGAAGAATAAAATGTACCATTTGACATTAGAGGCAAAACCAGAATGCTCAGTGGCAAAGGGAATATGGAAAAGTAAACTGCCATCTACAAATGCAAGTTAAAGGGAAAAAGTTTAATACACTAGTTCAGAGGAACAGATCAATTCCATCCTGCAATACTCAGACACAACAGATTACCCATGCAAGAATTTCCAGTACATTTATTAAGTGACAGGCAAATATGCATGCACCAAAATAGCAAGTGTAGTAGCTTCCTTTAGAGAGGAAATCTAGGAAACCAGACTTTTAAACTGCTATTCTCATCTCCAAGCATATATGGGTTTTGAACAAAGCTTAAGGTTATAAACAGAAGAATAGAAGTCATTGCAACAAACAGGCAATAGTATAACCAAAAATCTGTTTTGATCCAAAATTTGTTTTCTTTGACAACGAAAAAAAACTTGAAAGATTATATATTTATAAATGAACAGCATATTGAATACAACAATACTGAAAGCTACTAAAGCTTGAGAAGATAACTATTTGTAGAGAAGCAAAAAAAAAAGAAAGCTGCTAACAGTACAAGACTAGGAGGGCAAAGCATGCATAAACAGATGAATTTTAATTACATAAAAAGACATACAAAATGCAAAGTAGATTATTTAAGTACTAATAAAAAAAATACTTGCTTTCTACCTGATAAAACGATGGTTTTCAAAGGCTCAAATGTAGCTTAGAAAGCGAAGTTCTAAGATAACAGAAGAACTATGTTATTCATCAGAATACTCTCGAAATCCTTCCTATCTAGCCATTTCATTCAGGGAGAATAATTCAAAATCAGAATAGCTGCAGGTAACACTGAAAGAAATTAAGAAATTAATTTAACGGTGAAGGATCCCCCCAAAATTTGGGTATGTTAAGGCAACAGAAGAGGTTTAGGAAAATTGCAGCTCAGTAGAAATAATTAAGAGTGTAAACAGAACACAAAGGAAAAGAGCTAAAAGAAAAAGATGGCGTAATAACACAAGCACCATTACACTGGAAGTTTGGAAAGGAATACAAAGTTCAGGAAACACACAGCTGCATAACAACCTGCAACTGCACACATTTAATTCATTCACGCAGAGGTCTCTTCTATTATGTTCCTAAAACATGGCTCAAGGGTATTATCCTAGAAAAACAGAAACTTTCTCCTCCCATTTCATTTATAACCCAGTATCATACTTTGGGAGGCCTGTCCTGTGATTTTTGATTGCTTAGATATGGCAATACTGTGCCTATGTCAGCAAAAATAAGATAACAATTACAGTTTACACATGCACATCTGCATAAATCATTTTTAAAGGACTAGTGACTTCTAAAGAAAGAGTAAGTTCCAAATTCTGTATTACTTCTTAACATAAACTAAATAAAGCTTTAGAATATTCTGTTGGAGGTCAGAAGCAAGGAGAGGCCTATGAAAGAATGAAATTCCACTGAGTTAAATTTATTTTTTGAGCAGCAGTAAGCTACATTCTTTCCCCGAGCTTGCTGCAGCCAAAGAGTCACTAACGTATCAACCATTTTCCCTCTAGTAGAAAACACAGGCCGGAGAAGGTAGAAAGACTTCTGCCATTTGTTACTGAGCTTTTTCGGATGTTTAGCTTTTAAGCTGTAGGTTATTCTCACTGTACAACAAAAAGGAACGGGAAGAGCACACATGCATTTTACCACCTATGTCAAAGCACTACAACACAGCGAGTTCAATCCCTACTGATACCAAGAAGTGCTAGGTAATCGCTTGAGAATTAAACAAAGCTATTTAAGTAACGCTAAAAATATTTTATATGCAACCTGAACGCTTCCCTTCAAGTACTGTAAAAACTTAAGCGCTGAAAGCCACTCAGACTGGAATGCGAAGGAGGGCTTTTCATCCGAGCACTCCAGTTCCCTTCAGAACTGGTATTTGCACAAGCAAGAGAAGCCAATCCACTGCTTCTGAAGTACCACTGGACACCCCAGCGCCCTGCTCTGCGCAAACTGGGAGGGTTTTATAGCCGGCTGCTTCGGTCCGTTAAATTACGGCTGCTGTTGAACAGCCGAGTTAGAAAGCTTGCACAACGCCCGAACGCTGTGAGCGATAACCGAACGGTGCTGACTGCAGGCCAGGATGTTGTTGGGCCAATTTCCTAAGCTGCGTTTCACAGTTCCTCCCACAGCGCTGTCACTCGCTCGTCACAGTCCCCGTCTACTGTCTGTCCCAAGCTGCTCTACTTGCCTGCAGCTTATGAAGTAGGACAGGCAGACGAATCAATGACAGACAGACGCTTGGGTTACACTCAAGTGTCAGGTGACATTTATTAAGTTAATATTACTAAGGGGAGCTACATCCCCAGTTCCTCATGCTTGAATACCAGGCCTGGCATTTTAATTGCTTTCAGGACTCAAAAAAACCAGTAATTTGAGTTCTCTTAAATACATCTTTGACAGTCATCTCAGCTGTGGCACACGTCCTTCCCTATTATTCCTCCTACTTCATGGCACACAAATCGGGAGAAGGAAGAAGACAAGATTAACTTTAGATCGCTGCCTTCCAGAAGCCGAGCTGCAGAAATCGGAGCTCTTATTCCCCTCTGAGACAGAGTCTTCTCTGCCTTTACTTGTGCCCCAGAAACCAGCCACTAGTTGCCCAGAGGTAAATTGTCTCTTCTTGCCATTTAGCCTTTCAAAACACGCTGCCCTAAGTCAATTGTATCCACCTGGTGCTGCCCGCAGAGCAAAATAAAGCTTCAGACAGTAGCCAGCTCACTGAATTAAAACAGTTTAAAAGAGAAGCAAAAACCTCACTGCACTTTCTGGAGACCAGCATGCTGGTCATGGGTTTTCACCCATGGTTTGGGTTTTCCTGGAAAACTGCGTGCAACCATAACTTCTTGCTCAATTAGGGTGGTACAAGTTATTGTTTCTCCCTCTTCCTCTCCTCCTCCCACCACTGTTGTGCTTAGTAAAGTTGACTCAAGGGAATTTAAAACTGATTACTGTTGTATTAAGATCTTGTTTCCTAGCTTGAAAACACACAGGTGCCTGTAGACATTCTGCTATGTCAAGAAAAATGAAAAATAGGGGAACAGACCAGGAAAACACTGTAGACTCCAGGGCCAGGCCTTAGTTTCTGAGAAAAAAAATTAAGCTGCCCACATAATTTGTTTTTTGAACACTGATACAAAAGAATGGTTCTTAATACCAATTTGTTCATAGACTTGAGCTCAAACATTACCTAGCAACAGTTGTTAAAAATAAATAAATAAATAAAGTATCTGTACAGTACCTACTGTATCCTTACGGTCAGTACACGAAGAACAGTGGAAGTAGGATTGCTTTACTAATACCTCCAGGGCAGTTCCACATAAAATAAACTCACCACAATTAACAAGAAAGCAAAAGTCTGATATTTTCTTTAAAGATTACTTTGTTGATTTACCTTTTTTTTTTTTAATATACTGATTGCAAGTCAAGATTTGAAGGTAGCCCTCTCATTCATAGGAATTAAATGAGAAAGACAAAATAGATTAAATTCAGAAAAATGGCAATTTTTGGAGCATTTACCCAATTCCATTTAGTTCTCATGCTTCACAGCAATTTACAGCTGACAAATCTTGGCACTAACAAGTTACCTAACTGCTTTTTTTGTGTTATAAACAGAGGCCTTTAAGAGAAAAAAGAAGGAAGGATAGATGTATAAATTCACAACTTTGCACCTACAAAATGGACCAGACACAGAGTGAACTTAGAAAAGCTATCATAACCAAATAAAGTTATACTTGAAATAGTAAGTTGCTAATAAAAGCTCATATAATAAGCACCGAGTAATTCCACGTTAACCCAAAGAGAAATTTAAAAGGACTCTAATGCAGAGTCAGTCATTAAACCAGACTCCACCGGGTGATGTGGACAGCCATACAGACCTTAGTAGTTTGAAAGATTCTTTTAATGCTACACCATCAAGATAACATACACCACATACAATTATCCATCTCCATAAAAAATCCTTACGGCATAAAGTTGGACAGCAACCAAATCATGCCGGATAGCTCAAAACATTCTAGAAAGAGTTATATATGGAATTCCCAGCCTCTCCATTTATCAGTTTTAAATGCAGAACCACCAACCTGACCTCCTACGTAAAGCAGATCATATACTACCACACACAGTAACAGATGTATAGCTTCTATTTCCACTTATTTAAGAATGGTATTCAACCTATGATTTCAAGTAAGAGAATCCACTCAGTTCCCAGATATTCCCTTCTCTAAAGCACTTACTGCTAATAAAACTTGGTAATTATTCAGATTTTCAGTTTCTTCAATGTAACTTGCAGTCTCCCTGTACCGGGTGTTCTACTAGACTACAGATTTCCACTCTCCCAAAAGTAAATGCTTTTGGAAAAAGCAGCAAAATTTAAGTCTCTTATGTAGATTTTTCCAACCTCAGACCACTCTAGTAGCTTCCTTGAATTCCTTCTGGGTAGTCCTTTTCAGATGCACATCAGACACAGCAGTTCAGCATCATTTCAACAGGAGCTTACACTTCTATTAGTATTACTTCTGCATCTATTTCATATGCTCCAGTTAACACACCCAACAAGCATACACTGGAACGGATAGAGAAAGGAAAACGTCAACTCAGTATTATAAGATGACATTAGTCCTATACATTCAATTTCATAGGATACTGCAGTATGGAACATCAGTAGTCAGTTATGTAATTGTGCCCCATGGAACCGATGAAAAATGGCACTCCAAAAGAAAAAAGCTAATACAAGAAAAGACAAGAGAGAGATAGCAGCCACAACATTAACAGGAGAGGAAAAAAATAAAAAAAGATGCCAGAGCCAGCTAGAGCTATCAAAATATCTGCCAACAGGGCCCAAAACCAGCTGTCACTTCTGCCAAGTAAGTTCATTTCTGAACTACATTCCTTTGTTATCCTCCTAGTGGCACCCAAACAGGATTTCCTGTATTAAACTCATTTTTCAGCATTAACTTGTGTCCACACTAAATCCAGCTTTAAAAACATTGACATTAAGAGCATAATGTTTATCCTTTGCATAGCTACTCAGTGGCAAATCCCACTACCCACAATCAGTAGTTCTACGAGAAACGTTATTATCTCAGTTTTTCCCAAGTTCTACTATAATCTGAAAAATCACAACTGTTTGTTTGGTTCATAAAAAATAAACTTCTCTGAATTCCTACCATAGCAAAACCTTCAGGGTAGGGGCGTGAGGAAGAGAAGCACGCATTCCTGTGCCCTCGGGGCTATCATATTCTATGATCTCGCTCTTCAAAACTTCAGAACTAGGTAGACAAAATGAGGATTTAGGGTAGGAGATCACATGAAGATTTATTCAGTGTAAGGATAATTTCTGTTCACCGTACTTTTCTGATGCATGAAAGCTGTCTTTTGCTGTAGCAAAAAAGACTAAAATTCAAGAAAAAAAAAAAAAAAGTCACATCTCTGTCAATCTATCAAGCTATTACCCAAACTATTATCATTTAATATCTCTAAGTTGTGTCACTGCAACCAAGGAAGAATTCTATTCATTTGCACTTCATAAATAAGACAACAATCACACATGGCAGCAAGTCCCACACAGCAGCTGTGCTGTAAAAATGAATCAGAAAAACTAAGATTACCACTGAGTCAACTGGCACATCCTCTGCTAGCATACGCATACATATGTTCTCTACCATACATCCCCGCTACCTTGCGCAGCCAAGCACTAAGTGACTCAGTGCAGTTTCTGATGACCTCCCTCAGGAAACTTTCTCATTATTAGAAATATGTTTTCTGAAAACTCTATTCCATTTTCCCCTCCTACTCCTTTCCACTGATACTATGAACACCTCTTTCATACACACACACACACGACGCCAATTTTCCAAATTCAAGGCCTGAAAACACTTGCAAGTTATCACACCCATATTTCCTTCTTCCTTTCTCCCCCACCAAGTTATGCAAAGGTAATATCTAAGCAAGCAAAAATTAATCATTCCCATGTTTAACCTCCTTTAATTTCAAAAGAAGGAATTTATGGACAGCTTACAAGAACAATCAACTAGGTTATGCCAAATGTATGTTCCCAAGTCAAAAAAGACAAAGGGTCATGGTGAGGAGCTGAGAAGTGAAATAAAGTTGTAAGACAAGCTAGGTGAGTAAGAGCTAGACAAACCATTGAAAGCTACCTTCAGGAAGGGTTATAGATCAGTAAAATACTTCTGATAAGAACTTGTTCGGGTGGGCCAAGATTCAGTGGTCATTTTTGTTTTACTCCATAGAAATTTATTTCTGTGTGTGTGCGCGAATTGCTCCAACAGAGGGGTCAGAAACCGCACGACAGTTGTGGTTTCTATATACTGAAGTGTAGTATTAGAATTGTGCATTTCATCTGCCTCATTACTCTGTACCAGATACCAACAGCTTTTCTACACTTTGAGATTCCAATTTCTCTCTAATACCTCATCGCAGGTATGTGCCTTTTTTCCCTTGTTTACACTACAGTCGGCCTTCCAGCGTATTGCAGGCTTCCACTTGTTGCTCACTGTTGCTTACTCATGTCCCCGCCTTCCTCAACCATGCTGTATATTCAATAGTAAGTTCTTAATGATGCCATTATTTGGATCATATGTTCATTGGGAAACTTATCCACCCCCCTCTACTTTCTGCAGGATCCATGGTTACCAATTACAACAATAAGCTAACTGTTTTTATTTAAAAAAACCAAGTCATACAAGAAATTAGGCCTTTATAAAAGAAAATATAATAAATACATCTACTGTTGCAAGCTTGGGGCTTTTTGTTTTTGAAAAAAAAAATCATGATTTGAGCAAAGATGAAAAGCTAGGGTATAAAATTGAGCATAAACACAGCCTAGAGCAAGTTATGGCTTCTAGAACATCTGCACACTACTGAGATAAACTTCATTTTGCCTCAGCACATTAGACTCCTGGACTGCTGAGCTTTTCCCCAGAAATGAGGAACATGTATCTATTTTTTTTCAGATAGATATTTTCATTTGGATTACATTATTTTCCATTCAACTTATCTGGTGTTCCAAGGTTCAGATAAACATAAACAGAATGAAAGAAATCCGCTTTCTCGAAAGACAGGTCTTTGTTTCCAGAAGACATCATGGAGTTCCTGTTTGCAAACATCTCTTCCTGATCAGTGACCCCACCTCTAAATCTTCCAGAAAAGAAAATAGCATTTTTTTTTTAATTAGATATCCACTGGATATTTCTACATGATCAACAGGATGTATTTTTGTTTAGAATTGCACAAAAATATAGGGATATGGTCATTCTATTTTTAGAAAACTTCACAACAATATGAAAACATTTTCATGACAAAGAACAGTCATTAAGTTAGACATTTGATTAGTGGCCTTTAGAATGAGAAGGTGAGCTCTTAAGCTCACTCAGAAAGCACAAACTATTCATTTGTTTCGTTTGGGGTAAAATATTTCACTTTTCTCTCTTAGAGCAAGTCAAATCTTTATATTTACATATTTTTGCATATATAAAGCAAGGCCATGAAAGCAAAGCCCCTAAACTACAGGCTTTAAGCACCTGATTATATGTCTTTGCCCACAACATCCACACTGGACGACAGAAATAGAGATAAAACACACACATTTTGCAAGTTTCCTAGGGAAAGCTCAGACACTAATATGATAGACACAAGGTGCCAACCAAAAACCTAGAATCCACATTGCACAAGGGTAGGATATGCCAAATGTATACTGTTAGAACCAGAATCTGAGCAGTCACATAGCTCATATGACCAACACCAAGCAACACAAAAGCCTCTTAAAAACTAAATGAAATTTCAAACTAAATCAGCTTGCACAACCAGTACTGAGGAAGGCTATCTTTTCCTAGACCTTATTTAATTACTCCATAAAAACTGTATATGCATTTTTTTTCTTAACAACATTGCTTAACAGATTGATGTAATCACAGTGTAGAATTCAAATATTCAAATACTTAAAAGAAATTCTTGTGCCTTCTTTCACAGCAGCTGGCCACTAAAGGTTTATAGCCAACCTGAAACTTGTGCACAGATTACTAGGGAGCCTGTTGCATTTTATGTACTCTGCTAACACTTTTCGTAAGTAAGTTCAGAAATAAGATTTAAGGGTGCACACATGAAAAATGCACATTATCGGATGAAAGCCTTGAGCAAAGTCTTTGTGCTGCATGGACACAGAGGGGTTTCAGGAGCTCTGTCTAGAGCCCCTGCACCGAGGAGGACAGTGAATAAGCCCGTGTGCCCTCAGACACTTCCATGCCTAGGAGAGCACTGGAAATAAGCAGCATGTATAATGAAACATTTCAGTACTATGGGATTTTAGCTAAGCCTCCCAAACTACTAAACATAGGGAGCTGCCATAACAGAGGCCTTTATCATCAGGTCAGCATCAAAAACAATAGCACTAAGTACTCGAACTTGGCAAGCAAATAACACACCCAACTTCCATTTGGATAACTGTGTTAACTTGTATTTAATTACAGTATAATATTAAACTTTTACTAATTTGTTTCCCCACAACACTGGCAATTAGAGTGCATCATTACACTTCAAATTCTTTATGAGTTTAAACAATGAAAGAATTACAAATACATAAAAATCTTTTTCTAGAAGAGATTACTAGTATTGCAAGCTTTGAAATTACTAGTTACTGGTATAAAGACATTATAGCAAGTTAATAAGCCTAGAAAACAAGAAGTCACCTGTGTTTTTATTTTACAGTGTTTACTTCCATCCATATTTGCTACACAAGTGAACTGGCATCACTTCTTTCAGTCAAATACTGCATTTTACATAATAGTGTGAAATCAAATATATTCTATCCAATGAAAATAAGGCCTCCTTCAAAGTCACAAAGTCAATTTTGTTCCAGTTATTCATATGCCCAAAACACAGAACACCTAACTAAAACACAGACAGTGTTTTGAAGTATATTGCCAACCAAATTTCAGATTAAGAGATATGCAACTCCCTGTAGCAAGATTTATTTCCTCACTGAGGACATATTTTAGAAAAAGTTTAGGCAGAAAAAGGGAAGCATCAGTATTCTATCTGCAGAACTCATTTGAAAATTTTAAGGTCTCTTGGTCTAGTGTGAAATATTGTTGAACTCAAGCAAATAAGCAAGTTTAATTAAATGATGCAACAGCTACACACCACTGCAGAATAGGTATTTTTCTGCAGTCGTGACCTACAATATAACGAGACAGCTTTCAAAATCACTAGCAACATAAACGACACATTTCAACTATTGACAGGCAGCTATTTATTACACAGACTAAAAGTAGCTTACTCTCATCTATGCAGAAGAGTTTCAAAAGAAATACCCCACTTGTATCAATGCAAGTATAAATAAAAAATACTGGTGTATGTTAAATCATTTATTAACTTTTTTTTTTTTTTTTTAACAGCCCTATCCACTGTTGTAAAGTATTAAAGATGCAAATCCAAACAAAAAGCTGTTATAACCATATCCATCTCAACCCACACTTATCTTTCCCAACAGAAACACTAGTTAAAATTTTGGTAGATAACAGAATTTAAATAAATAAAAGTCTGAAGACAAGAAGAAGAGTTCAAAAAAAAAAAAAAAAAAAAGAAAAAAAAAGAAAGAAAACATAATAAATAATCAAGAAAAACTACCAAGGAATTTTCTAAGTGATATACAACTCTTTCTTATATAAACTTACAGTATTGACCACAGGAAGCTGGGTGATCTCTCCCAGAATACTAGAGTTTTATAAATAAATGTACGTTTTCAGTCACACTGAGGAATTACTTCCAGGGAAAATCATGGCACAACAGTGCTGTGCTTCAAATACTCAGTTCCACTTAGCAAGCTGGAAACTTTCAGTAGCTTCCCCTTCCTGATGATTCCAGGAGCTGGTCCTAAACTCAAAGCATTAAGAGAGCAATGTCATCAGGGCAATAATGCCAAGAAAACACTAAGTATACCTCACCAGGCACAGATGAAAGAAAATAAATATACAGAGAAAAGGTTCTCAACTGTTGCCATCTCCACCAGAATCTGCAAAGTAGCCGAGTCGGCTTCCAATCTTTGCAACTATTCTAGCATTAGTCACCCAGAAAGACATCAGGTATCAAAACTATCTTTCAAAAACCTGTGAGGTGTACTAGTACTGGTGACTCACACTTAATCCATTCCGGGCCTTGAAAATATTGCTGTTCCAGTTTCTACCACTAGAATTTTATATTAACTAGAGAATTCTCAGTCTTCTTACAGAAGGTTATTTATATTTCATTTCCTGAAATGGAACATTTAAAGTTTCTTGGGGGGTGCTACATACATCTCAAATTTGAAAGGGTTAAGCAGCATAAGCAGCTTACATAAATCTGAAAGAAAACATTTTCTTCAGGTTTCACAAAGATATCCGTTTCCAGAGTTCTGTCTTCAATTCAGCACAATATATACTTTGTTAGCAACAGCACACAACAAGTCTCAGTATTTTGCAATATGGCACAATTTATAACTTAAAAATATTACAGTGTTGTTTTCTTGGGTCTCAAATACAGATCTGAGGAAGGAACATAGAGGAAGCATCTCTATAGGCAAGCCCTGAAATAAGCAATAGAACCAATTTTTATTCATTTCCTCCATTGTATGTTCTGTGAAAACACTTATGTCTAAGGAGAATTTAATAGACTGCAGCTGTCCATGAATGTTTGATAGCCTAAGTTAAGCTTGCAGAAATACCTATTATTAGTATGTTTGCAAAAACTGAACTCCATGTAACTATAAACATGGTTTAAAGGCAATTCTGCTAGTTCAATTTAAGAAGTTGCTATATCACTAAATAAAGCACATTTTTCTATGTAGTTGACAAAGGAATTTCCCCTCTTAGCGCCCAAAGGCTTTTGATGCATTTTTTCCTGTTCATAGCAAAACTGATTAATAGCTACAGCTTAAATCCAGCATAGAGTTTTGGCAGCTGCTGATGGACCACTCATCTACTTGCTACTCTTTGCTACACACAACACGTGCTGTCAAATACAGGTTGTCAAAAGAGCTAAAATGATTCACTTTTAAATCGGGTAGATCCAGGTTATGACTACTTAAAATTATTCCTTAACTTCAGATGGGAAAAACCAACCAGCAAACAAAACATACTGCTAGCTTTGCTGCCAATCTGCCATGTCAGTTTTCCAAAGGTATAAAAAGAATCTTCAAGTAGGGAGGAAAAAAAAAATAAATAACCTTTTCCTTTGTTTACAAGGCAAGCTTTAACAAAACAACTTGCAAGCCTCGTCATAAGCAACAATGTACCTATGAGAACTAAATAAGCCTTGGACTACTGGAAGTCTATTTTTCGCCTCCATAGTTTACATAGCCAGCACTGTCTCCTAAAACGTTGTTTAATTATAATGGAAATGGATCTGCTTCCAGATTATCAAAATATAATGCCTCTCTCCGGTATAGCTTGTCACCAAAAACTGGGAAAGAAAATGTTTTAAACATTGAGTATTTACAAGCAGTACCTTTATTTCAAGCCCCTGTATACAATGAACACCTAAGGAGATGAATAGCATCCCAAACACAACTAAGAACCCTACCCTTGAAACTGCAAGATCATTTGAATGATAGAAATTGCTTGGCTATCTTAAAAATATTCCATTTCTAATGACACTAAATGCTTCAATCTTTTTGAGAATTTTGGTCATGTTTCTGCTGGAAATAAAACAGTAAGTTTTACTTTTAAATGAAGAATTTAGTTGGGGGGAAGATCATAAGTTTGAGTAGATTTAAAGCATGATCTACTTTCTTCTTGTTTGTTAGTTTAAATGTTTTATTTCATATACTAATTTTCAACATTGCTTCTCTTTTGAATTCTTTTATACTCTAATGTTAGCGGCATATTTGCCAAAACCAAAAAGGAAAAATTCCTTCAAGTTTGATTTTTGGTTTGCATGTTTTTAAGTAAAGAAGAAAGAATACAGGCCTTCCATATCAGTATGCTTCATCAGCAATTTAAAGCTCGGTTTCAATTGACATTAGCAGTGTCATCTTCAATTTCCAATTGCCGTAGCCATTTTTTAAAGCATCAAGTACTACATCATACATTAATACACAAATACTATCCTGCCAATGCAAGAGGGCCAAAAGCTTATCTAGCTACACTTCTTTTCCCCCAAGGATCACTGTCCTGTAGCCAAGCAACAGAAGTACAGAAAGACTGTTCTTGTTTTTAAATTTACTTTTAGTAAAGTTTAAAAATAAATTTACTAATAGTAAATTTAATAGTGACTCTAATGAAAGGAGAAAAAGTAAAATGTTGAGCCCCTCAAAATAACCATCCAATGATGAATCACGCAAGCTGCCTTTTTTCTCCTCTTTGCCATAGTAATATTTTCTCTTTGAAAGAGATGCCAGACTAGCAAGATTAGAAATATTACTACAAAAGAGCCAGTCCAAACGCTACTTTTAAGTCAGCCTTCCAGATGGCTTTGTACTTCAGACGGCGATAGCCGTAATCTCAGCAGTTCTCTCCCTCCCTTTTTGCCCTCCAAAAAGGTTTGCAACAAGTTGCAACACAGCCCACTGCAAAGTGAGGGAGGGCTCTTTCCGTTTCTCTCCAGGAGACTGCAAACATTTTGCTAAATTCCATGAAAATGAAAGCCGCTATTACCACTACTCCCTTCTCTCTCAGCCTTGGGAGGCAGTCAAACCTGGTTGACATAGTGGAGACATCCACAAAAGCTGCTTTGTCAGTACAGTTTTATGTCTCTGCTGAAAATACAGTAAGTATTTGCAGATATAAAGTGATCAAAAGCATTTTTGCTGGTATAAAAATGATCAGGGTGTATAAATCATGCTGGTAATACTGTACAGGGGAAAAAAATTTTCTTCTTTTGAGATACTCCCAGTTAGGCACAAGAAACTCCCGCGGGTATAGCACTGTATGCAATTTCTTACAACACTATTTTCTTAAGTCAATACGTAAGCAACTTTGCCAATGCAATTTATTTAAATCCTGGAGTTGCTACAGCCTGATTCTACTTAAAACACACTTTTACTTGATCTGAATTAAAGTAATAAAAATATTAGAAAAACACAGAAATATAAATTAAAAGGCTGGTCATATTTAAAGAAGTCACTCACACTATCTTTCAACACAAGATACTCACATACTTGTTTCTGTAACTCAAAATTAATAGGCTTATCTTAAAACTCAGCTCAGCTGCGCTTAAGCAAAAATTGGGCTGCACCATGATGAACTCTCAAAGCAACCACATTCTCATGATTTAGTTTTCCTCTAACAGTTACTTGCCTCTGCAACTACAGTAAATGAAAGAATGAGTCTTTTTAAGGAACTAGGAATCAAGTAACAAGTGGATGGGGATGGCGATGGGGATGGGGAGGGAGGGAAGAAGGTACCTGGAAATGTGTAGCGTACTCTGACCTTCTGCTATCCTTTTATACTTTATTCCTTTTTTGTATCTTTTATCTGGGGTTCACTCTTAAAAAATGCAAAGATAGTTTCATTAATAATCATCCTACTGCTATTAAGTTTGGTTGCTGAAAGCTTTTCTCATCCGTGCAGTTTTGAGTATTTTTATGGGCTCACCCCAAAGACCCAAGAACCCATGAACGGATACGGCGCAATTTCGGACCATCACACACCCAGTGCAGCATGTTAAACCGCAGCACATGAGAAACATCTTCTGCAGCCCTTAGAGAACCAGATGCAGAGGTGTTAGAAGAAAGTGGACGTGGTGAGCAGAAAGACAGAGGGTCAAATAAAGTGATTTTAGTATTTTCAAATGAACTTTAAAAAGACTAAACTAATTTAAATGGCTTTAAGTTAGCTAGCAAGTCCCTGCAAAATGCAGCCTACACCACTCCAAGCAACAAAAAATAGAAAAGCGTTAAGATACGCCTTGTTAAAACACGGCATTGAGAGGCAATGTGCTTCAACTGTCCACAGGGCAGCAATCACAGAATAGCAGCTCAGTTATAAAGCAGAAACACCAAAAAGCTTTTTCTCCACATTGCTATCATTTGAAACAAAGTAACTGCCAGTGATGCTCAAAATATTTTATCCCAAACGGTCTCTTTCTAAGAAGTCAAAATGACTGAAAAAAAATGCTCAAATCCTCTGATTGTGCCTCCTGCTGTAACAACAGTATAGAGAAAAATATTTTCGTATCACTAAAATATTTGCATATAAATATATATATATACACACATATATATAAAAATACACCTTTCCCCCCCCACACTCAATTTTACATTGAACATAAAGCACTACTTAGTATCCAGATCCACAGTTCACCCCACTGCTACACTGTCAGTGCCAAACAAACAAACAAACAGAAAATGCTTCTCAAAGCTGCACAGAAATCCAACTGAACATTTAGGGTTTCACAAAATTCATTAATTAACACTTAATCTGGATATAAACTGTATTTTAAGAATGAGTATAATGCTTGAGTAACTTTCTTGACAACCAACATTCTAGATTACATCCCCCCTCTGCAAAAAAAAATAAAATAAAAAACACCATACGCCACAGAGGAAAGGCTGAGAAACTGCTGCTCTTCTTCCATCCATAACCCTAAATATGAAATAGCAATTTGGAAAGCATATCCTTAGTATTACACTCATTTATGGTATTTACAGTCCTCCTACACAACATGGAGATGATGTTTTTGTTTTTAAATTCAGGCTTTATTTGTCCAAACTGAGGATAATTAAATGATACTAATAGCAACCTTAACTCAAGCTTGAAAAACAGAAAATAAAAAGAATAAAAACATTTCACGTTGTCCATCAAGCAAATTTAAGTGTGGTTAAGTTAATACATACAGGACAGCAAGTACATGTTCTTGATCCTATTTGAGCATAAACAGATGTTTGAATTTTTTGTTAATATAAACACAGTCAGAAATGATTTCTATTGCATGTCATCTCAGTATCATGTTATTACGAGGAACTTCATTTTTTAAAAAAAAAAACAATGTAAACCACAAAACGATTGATTTAACTGAAATTTCATAAGTAACAAGATAAAAATAAATAAAACTAGTGGGGTTTGGGGGGTAGCTTGCAAAGAGATGTCAGTGCGATCAATATCTCATCCTTCAGATTTTGACACTATGTGGGACTTGTAAGAAAGGTATTTTTGAGGCTAGGGAAGAAATCTGTCCACAAGCAGCAAGTACACTTTAGCAACTGAATTCCAATTTATCACTAAAGCACTTGTTTTCTTGCGTTCTCGTCACTAACGTGAATAAATCCGGAATCTCAGAATCATGGAATGGTAAGGTTGGAAGGGACCTCTGGAGATCACCTAGTCCAGCCCTCAGCACAGCCCATACGGGGATTGAACCCACGACCTTGGCATGAGCAGCACCACGCTCCAACCAACTGAGCTAAACCTGCCCCCAACCAATACTGAATTCTGGCAGGACAGAGCAATCAAAAAATAAAGATCCTAACACAGAAAAGCTTGCAACGAAAAAAATTTTGCCTAGAAATTTGAATGTACCAAGAAACTGCTGGCTACTACCTCCCTTGCTCCAATTCTACCAGTGCAGGTGATTGGTGGTGCTACCGCCTGCACCTTCACATGCAAGTAGCAGCACAGCACCATTACAGCCACCGGCAGCCGTCCTCCTCCCTCTGTGAGGGACGCCCTCTCTGTCTGCACGGCACTGACAGCAAGGAAAAGGAACAGGCGGCAAGACAAGACAACACGAGGAAGAATGCGCTATCACTTCACTTTCTGCTATAATCAGGAAAAAGTTTAGAAACTATGCAGGAAATGAGCAGAATGAGAAAAACAAACAGCCCCTTTGCTTCTCCCATTTCACATCATCTCAATGCTGCTGAATTTAGGTTAGGCCTCAGCTCAACTAAGCCTGTGCTGCCAAGAAAACTCCCATTCCTCCTTAGCCACTCACCGAGAGTGGCCGTACACTGAAAAGGACAGGGGACTGATCTGGCTTAACTCATATGGCAAAATAAAAAGATTAACTCAACCACAGCAGCACCGGGAGAATCAAACAGAAACACAAACGGCTGAAAGCAAACGTACTTCGTTCAGCACAAGTTTTGTCTTTAAAAGCAGCATTTAAGTTACAGCATCCAACATATGAGAAGAGTAGACAAGATGAACTGGCAGCTGGTAACACGTGGGAGAGTCTCATGTTAGACAGAAAAGCAGCAAAGTCGTCTTCTGCTCGTCGAGCAACTGCAATTAGGTAAGGCCAGGATAGTATGCACGACACACAAGAAGGACCTGTGGAAGTGCGGTATATGGATGATGCCGTATTAAATAGCCCAACACTTCTTCAAGTTCTGCAAGTGCACTATGAGATTATTCACATCCTTCCCAAGCAGCTGCACACAGATATCATATGGGCCATACTACAAAGTTGAAGCTTGCTCAAACACTGCAACACCAAAAATACATCGGTGAACACCACTCCACGATTTACAGGCTATCATGTTTAATGGAGATTGACACAAAACAACCCCATCTTGTGTTTACAACTACTGATAGTAACTAGCCTGTCATTTTTTTTTTCATGGAAAAATGCAACTATCTTAAAGATAAGTGTTCAGTCTGATGCTTTGCAAGCTTGTAGATCTCAAACTACAAAACACAGAAGTTGATGTAAAAATCATCTTCAACACTCCACACATGGCCTTTCACTGTACTTAAGAGCTACCAATTGTATTCATTAAATTGAACGCAAAATGACACATTTCTACATCTACTCTGATTCTAACTGTTTTAAGGCCAATTTTTACTCGACTTCTCCTGAAAAGGGCCAAAATTACCACCACCACCATCATTCTATAACTGGAAAAAAAGGCATAGAAGTTAGTGGATAATAAGATTTTTGGTCTATATTCTAAGCCACCATTATTTTACAGTAGTAGCTATTAGGCACACAAGAAAGCAGCCTAATTATTATGATGAATATTTGAAAGTGAAAGACAGGTAAAGCTGAAAAAACTAGGGAAGTTTAATGCACAAGGCACTCTCCTCCTGCAGATTCTATGGACGACTTTGGCTGGGGAAAAAACCTTTGGCTAGGGAACAGTTCACAAGCCTTCTGCACAGCGGGTTTTGTATCAAAAAGACATTTGTTTTTATGCCACTTTTCATTTAAATATTGCAGAATTGATACCCTGATGGTTAGGGCACCAAAAAAGTTGGAAACAGAATGGATATCAAAATTATTACGTTCATGATTATTTCTTAACAAATCCCATACTACCTTTTGGAATTAATTTAAAGCAGCCTGCTCAGTACTTAGAATTTAAAAAGCTAGGAAAAGCTGCAGACATACAACACCGGTTTCATAAACCTCTTTCATATGGTGTTGCACATTGAGGACAAAACTCTTAAAACAGTACCAATTAAACTCATAATTTGTTTTCTTGAAGACAACAGATTGGGAAGCCTCTTAAATGTAAATACAAAGGACTAAATGCAAATCACTTCTATTAAAAAAGTAGACACAGCAGCAGATACAGTCATCTGAAATTTTAAAAGGTTAGCTATTGTTGACAGTCCTCATTCTAAAAATAATCTAGTTTACTACATATAGAAGTATAAAGCAATATAAAACAAAGTCAAATGAACAAATAGCCATAATGGAATGCAAATAAATCAATATAACATACTGCCAATTTTGTACTGCAAAATGGAGAAGTTATAGGTCGTCAGTAAGTACTTTGAATAAGCACATACGTGCTAAAAATAATTAAACAAAAAAGAGGCGGGAGCCATCACAAGATGACTTGGGGGCAGGGGCTTTCTTTAGTTAAGGGTTATTTTAATCTCATCAAATGTAACTTAGTTTTAAATTCCTTATAGCAAGAGCTATTCCTCAAAAGCACTTCAAGGTACCTGCTTGCTGTAAGTGGCCGAATTAAAAGTGTACACGCCGATACATAAGCAGAATGGCACCAACTTTAACGACTAAGTAGTGCTGATCATGATAAATTAATCAAGAATTTTGGATCCTGCATAGAACCCCAATTCCTACAAAGCAGGTATTTACTCCAAAGCATTCATTGCACCCGTATATCTTTCCTGCCTTCAGAATTACCATCTCCAGAAGACTAGTTTAAGTACTTGCCTCCTGTTGGCGACTGGGGGAGAACCTCTTCCCTACACCGGCATCAGCACACAGCTCCATGCAGGAAGGGCTGTTTTGCAGTCTTGTGCTTTTTACTCTTACCTCCACTGAGGTAGGAGGCATAAAGGCATGCTGCCATCAAGACCATGCCCTTAAATCGTTGGTGGAAGCATAGGGAACGGGTGAGCATCTCCCCCACATACAGACGTGCCCATGTTTAAAATAAAGTCATTACAGTCATCTGAAAATCCACATGGGATGAGCCCTGCCAAACCGAATACAGCCTACGCTGCTCTTCCTCCACATCCCAGCCCTCGTGCAGACACTCTTGAAAGCAGTAAGATTTCAAAATAAAATCTGCCTTCTGCACTTTAATCAAACAGTTGTCTAACTGATGTGGACGAGACATGATTGCGAGGAAAAGCCAGTCACGTTTTTGGAGGTGAAGTCGTACACGTCACAGCCGACAAAGCCCAGAATCTGCCGAGCTGAGGATCTGTGTTTCATTGTGGAAAAATACTTTCTGCACAGTTCCTTTGGGGAAGGAGAGGGGAGGGGACATACCAGAAACCCACAACAAGTAGTATTTTTGGACGAGAGCCCTTCCTGATCTTAGCTGTCAGATAAATCTGAAACTCAAGACATCCATAAATAGGACAAATAGGAAAAAGAAATCAAGTGAGAGATCAGATGTCACTCACGTAAAGTAGAATTTGCATGTTTTCCTTAAAAGAAAGCCTGATACAGCTACCCTAAAGCAGTGCAAAGAGTGTAAATTGGCATATCTTAACAACCTAGACACTGGCACTTGCTATAGTTTATTATATGCATATTATATTCTATTACTTCATTATCTTCTGGCTCATTCTACAAAAAAAAAAAAAAAAAAAAAAAAAGATTTAGAAATATTTTTCCCCACTGACAGTAAATTAACATCTTCTAAGTCTTTTAAAATGCCCAAGCAATTCACCAGGGACTCCTACACCCATTTTATCACATTAATTCAGTTTAGTACATTAGGCAATGGTTACAACATTTAATAAGAGAGTATCTGTTGTTTTTAATCATTTCATGGGTTTTGAGGAGGTTGGCAAGTTCTAGCTGCATATTTCCTACAGAGATTCCCCTGGAACAATACGGGTAGGTATTAATTCACTATCTACAGTTGAAAGATGCATCTTGGGACCTCTTTTTAAAAACTACTTAACAGTCAGATTGGCCAATGTTTGGCTAACTGACAAACAGTGACAAGTAACTCCTCAAAATAAACAGCAATGTTCAAAAGAGTAGACTTCATGAAACTACAGCCAAGACAACTTTTTTTAAATGAAAATTCCAGACAAAAACCCATGAGCCTTACAGAGCTACCCACAGTTAACAGAAGTAATAATCCACCTAAAAACTATCCTTTTTTAAAAATACAGGTGTGATCATTACAACATCTATTTGAAATAAACTATTCCCTGTTCTAAAGAAATTCAAGGTAATCCATATTCTGAAGCGCAAACCAATGCCAAAATGAAATCTAACTGGATTTATATACGATTGCCTCTAAGAACAGTGCTAGTCCCCCTACAGCTAATAGTGTTCATTTATTTTCAAGCTAAGATGGACTGAAAGAAAATTTCATTATTTTGTCTTAACTTTGCATAGAATGTTAACTCATATAGAGATATATGCGTACATATAAAACTGTGTACAAATACTGAACATACCTTAAATACCAATGCCACTTTATCAATCCAATAAAGTTTGAAATTCGACATATGACAATTCAGATGACACACTGGGGATATTTGTACTTTTAAAAGTGAAAAATTACTTACACAATATATGTACATAGCTTTGCAAATCATAAATAAAGAGGAATTTTAATTCAGAAATTAACATCTGGAAAAGAAAAAAATAGCCAAAGCCACCTCCATGTTTCTAACTGCTCTCCTAATAAGAAAAACACCAAAAGGTACAAAATTAAAAAAAGAAACCAACCACCATCAAAAACAACAGAGGTTATTAAGGGAGAAGCAAGAGGACAATAACACACCAGCAAACAAGAAGAGTAATAAAACAAAAGTAGTACAGCACTAGCTATAAAAAACAGGCGAGAGAAGGGAGAAATGAAGAAAGATCACCTAGGCTTTCAGAAATACATCATCTTCTCATGCGAATCAAAACAGCAAGGATTTCACTGCAAATCTTAAATTTTTGTTCTCCAGGTCCTTAGAAACACTTTGTCACACTAACAAAATGACTATGCACCATGGCAGGCACGTAATCATTATTCTCCTGCAATACCACGCTGGCTAGAAACGTTTCAAATACTGCAGTGATATGCCTCAGAGTTATCTGAAATAACATAGTTGTACAAGCTGCAAGAGGACTTAGTATTGGAGACCAGCTACCCATTAATACTCGATACAGTAAAGTAAGAGCTAGCAGCACTAAAATAGATGGATACCTAAAGGACTGCAGAGACAGAATATACTCCTTTTCTCCACAGTAACGACTCTTATCCTTCCCTTGACATTGTTACCTCAAATAGTTTTTAATAGCAGCTTTGGAGCTGCGTTGCCATCTGATGGTTGCTCAGTGGCCGATGACTGATGAGTTGGCATTTGCAGACTAAATCACCATGAAGACAAGCAAGGCATGAGCACTAATTAGTAGCTTTCAGCAGTGAGTAACAGAGAAGCCACGAATGAGGATGGAAACTCAATTACCCTCATTCCAGGAAGCATTTGCTCTTGCTCAGCATACAGCAACACCATCACTTGCATTTCCATACACACACTGCACAGGAAAGACTTTAGTCTTCAGGTCAACCAGCTCTGTGCAGTTTGCACAGGTTATTTTTTATGCTTTGTGTCACAGGCACAGCCCAGACCCCAGAAATTTAACGCACCATCTAGAAATGTGTGTAACAGGTACTACAAAGAACATGAAACTCAGCTCAGACCAAGATCCTCAGTTATTCATGTGTCATAATTCAGACTTAAAACTACTTCACTTGTGTTTACTGGCTTCTCTCTACCTCCTTAGCAGGGAATGTACTCGGCAAACTGTTTAGCCATACTAACACTGAAGAGGAGCTTAGTAAATCAGACCACAAGACCAGCATTGATAGCAAATCAGCGCAGAACCTTGCTTCTAGTGTTACAGTCCTGTTGAGTGTTCTTCATGCTCTACTGATGTGAACAATAACCTGCGGGTTTTCTTAAGAAACATTTGCTACTCGTTGCTTTGGGACTGCAGCCAGAAAGTGACCAATATAATTAAATTGTTTTTCTATGCATGGTCAACATTTTTTTTCCAGAAGCTAAACTAACTTTTTGTGAAGGTATAGTACTTCTGTGATTTCAACCAATGAGGGATTCACTGCTCTCACTGGAGAAGCTCCCAATCTTTAACCACTCTCAACAGAAAATCACATCATCTATCAAGACTGAATATATTACTACTTCAGCTTTCAGCAGCGATCTTATTAGAACCTTCCTAATCAGGATAAAAATAGCCCAACACCACAAAACATCTCTGCCACACATCACCCTTCAATAGTACCCATCACCCGCATCACTCTCCATGCTTCTTAAGAAGCTCAGTAAGATGAGCTCTGTAGATCACCCATTAAGAAGGGGATTTTTTCAGATTTTGAGTCTTTTGGGGGACTCTAGTTACTCGAGGGTCAAGCAGCAATTCCACAAGTACAATTCCACAGTACGACCAGCAGTACCAGGCACAGGCAGGGCCAGTTCCCCACTTCTCTAACCTAGTCACTTTTCTAATCACCTATCACAAAACGTAGTGATATTTTTACAGCATCCTCTTGTTCACTGTAGAGCCTGCTCCCCCTTGATGATGTAACTACAAAACCAATTTTGTTAATTTTATAGTTGTTTACTTACAAAGATCAAAGCTACTTCTACAATAAGTACCATCATATGTAAATATAGTAAAACATTGACTTCAAAATGTTGATGCATCTACACAAACAAAACTGCTTTTTTATTGCCACGGCCATGCTGCCTTCATAAACACAACAAGCTACTGAACACTAGTAAAAAAATAAATTCACAGCCATTGTGCCTTAGTGGCTTTTGCCTGCACAGATTAGGGAGGACACTTCTGACACCCCAGAAACACTGACAACGCACACAAAGAAATCTGTAGTACCGCATGGCCAAGTCTCTCCATTTCCCTTCAAAATATAGCTAAGTATTTACTATCTTGTATGTTGAGTACTCCAATATGTCTTTTGGCAAAAATAGTCAAAATCCATGCAACCATTCAAATTAGTAATGATTACTCATGTAATTGTAAAAGAATGCTGAATTTAGTAGGATAAAGTATTTTGAGAAAGCGTTCTGTTCAAAAGGTAGGAGGGTTTCCTAACAAGATTAAGAAACATTCTATCTCAAAGTCAAAACAAAAATATTTTAGCGTACACAGTTTAGATGCATCCTAATAGATTTCAGATAACACATAGGAACGTTTGCATGTCACTGAATTTGCATACCAAAGTTAAGCTCCACATCTTTGTCTCCCCTACAAAAACAGCCCACCAGGATCCATTTTTCACCTACCATAACTCAACAATATAGCCACAGAGGAGATTCCGTATTGCACATACAGAAGTGCATCAGCCCTTAGCATCCCTCGACCACCAAATTCAGTGCATGCCAAAACAGCATTACTACTTGCTTTTCTTACCAGTGTTATCTTTTACCAAAATAAAATTAGAATGAGAGACTTATTACAAAAGCTTTCATTGAGGCTAATCCTTAGAAGAACAAAGCAAAACAGAAGACTCATCTCTCACAAAAAGCATCTTGCATACATGCCTCATTACTAATACTATTCTCATTCTAGAAAATGCATCAAGAATAAGTAGTCTTGCAATATTCCACCCATTTTTTTTTTTTTTTTTTTTATTATTATTATTCAAGAAAGTGGTGGAGAATGGAGCATCTTGTGCTGCCTGGGGAAGTTAAGCTGTTTTAGAGGTTCCTACATGTTTCCATAAACTCTCATTTACTCTCAGTCTCACAATACAATTCATCACACCTTCAGCTGCACCAACACTGCCACTTGGAGCTATAATCTAAACCAGATTATTGAATCATCCAGATTTTAAACAGAAACAACTCCACACACCACCTCTTAAAAATAAGTCATTTTTCTTTTGTTTTGTTAGCAAGATTATATCACTTATCTTGTTTATATTGCAGCCTCACAAACAGTTGCATCAGCACAAATGAGGCAGCAGAAAACATCAGCATGGGAAACAAAGCTCTGAAACAAGTTTTGCTGCTAGAAAACTACAGTGATGTATTGTAAAAGATTTAGTCTTCCGTTTCAACAGTAAAATCACAAGCAGAAGCTTCTTGCAACTGTATTGGTGGTACAGTTTTCTTTTTCCATCATCTGCTTACAAACCACATTTGCACAATATCCTTTATCCCATATAACCCCTGTAAATTCTTATTTATTTTTTAATAGGAGAAGTAGTCTAACTAAATAATAACTCCCAAATGAAGGAAACTGTATCATGATTTTTCCCACTAGAGAAAAAGTAAAATAAAGATGGGAGGTAAAGTATCCTTAAAAATACAGCAGAACCGCAAATATAAACTGGAAAAAAAAAAAAACCTCTAAAATTTAAGATCATCAGCCCATGGGTAGTAGGATGCATCTTCTCATTCATAAACTATAGATCTCTATTTATTAAGCCAAGTTTGTTTGTTTACTTTAAGAAACAAAAAAGAAAGCAAACAAAACAAATAGCCTTGTGAAAACAGCCCACTGATATGCTTGACCACTGTGTCCTCCATGAAACTTAACACGCTTTCCCAGGTATTTTACATTGGTATTAGATGCATTTCCACTAAGACATTTGAAGTGTTTGGTTATCAGAGAACCTATAAACATGGCCAAAAAAAAAAAAAAAAGGAAAAAAGAAAGAAAGAAAAGAAAAAGAAAAAAGGGAAAAGTCTTCCTAACTAGAGAAATAAAAATCTGAGGAATTTGGTAGTATTATTATCAGAAATGAAAAGTAAACCCATGCTCTTTTTTTTCCCCAAGAACATAAAAATATTTTTACACTATTTTTATTCCTTCACTGTTTTAATCAGTTAATGATATACATACTGCTCATTATTACATTGTTAACAAGAATTTTTTGGACTGCTGAAATAATCAAGTATCAAGTCACTTTTATTCAGCTTAGAAAAGATAGAGATGCACAAAGAAATATGCCTACAGACATGTGCATTATAGAGATGCACAAAGAGCAAAAAGCATATTTTAATTCCAAAATAAAGACATAAAGGAAATGTAGTAGATCTCTTTTCTTGAAGAGTGGCAAACTTGATGAACTTCAGAAAAGGAGAAGTGGAACACCACTTCCATTTCAAGACTTACTAAAATTAATCCTTTCATACAAAATATACCCAGCAAATTAAATCTGCAACACTGGCTGCAGCAAACAACATCGACAGGCTCAGCCGCCCTTCACAAAGAATCTTTGTCGAACTATCTTTCTGCCAGCGCTCCTTTTGAATTCCCAAACAATACCTTGCAAAAATTAGATCTCCTACTGTGGGAAAGTTCCCAAAAGACAAGCCAAAATATATTTTCTCATGAGGATACAGAGGAAGAAAAAAAAAACTCAATAAGGAAGTCAGAGTTCTCATAATGACTGTTCAGTATGGTTACTCTTGAAACATACCAAGAGCTTACAAGGCATTTTTATTTTGAAAGATATTTAGGCAAAAAAAGCTATCAAATCAGTAATTAATGAGAATTAATCTATCACTCATTTATAATTTGCATAAGCAAACAAACTTTAAAAGTTCTAGAAAACAAAAAAAAAAACAGTAACAGCTTTACTAAATACTTATTTAATCTCTCTTATAACAAGCATAAAATAAAATAAGATCTTCTGAGATTACATTTAAATTTTTTTCCAGGTTCAAAGCGTTTTCTAGGAATAATCTGATAACTCATGAAACACTAAATCTTCACACTAAGGAAAAAACATAATTTGGGGAAAGTGCTCGAAATAAAGTATCGCGCCATTTGCTTTTATTGATCAACAGTTTTATTTCCGTGGCAAGCAAAAACTATAGGTCACATTTTCCTTGTTACTAGCCCCAGCAGACAGGCTGGCCTCACCACTGCAATCACTTCGGTCTCCTGCTGATGGCTGTCTCTCTGCTCACCCTACGAGCACGCAACCTTATTACTGAAATCCCAGCACACTGTCAATGGGTTGCAATATTTTGTAATATCCAGCTTTTTTGCCCCATCCTCCTTAGAGTCACCCTCCTCCCTGCCACTGGGCCACGGTCGCCCCACCTCTGGCTTCTCACCAGCGGGTGAAGAACTGGCAGCAAGACGGCGTCCCCTCGGCACCACCACGAGTGCAGCCACACGCTCCTGTGTCTGAGCAGCAAGTTAGGAGGGCAGTAGACAAAAAAAGGGCTGATGAGCAGATTCCTGGGCTTTAAGCCCAGCAAATATGCAGAAGTTATGGAAGGGAGCAGCTTGTCCGAGTGCTACAGAAAAGAAAGCATCATTACACTCTCAACTTCAAGTGCAGGAGAGCGTGTTCACAAGACTGTCAAGAACACACTCACAGCTCACACAAACACATCCAGTCTGTCTGAATCTAGCTCAAATACCTCCGCAGCCGTAGCAGTGCAGAAATCAGCACAGACAGCAGAGCAGACCCTGTAAAATAAATCGTTAATCAAGCAGGCACACTGAGCTTAACATTGCTACAGTTAAACTGTTGGTTTCCAAGATGCCTACTTGAAAATTGGCTTGGAAACCTACATTTAACCAGGCTGCAATCCTTCAATGTGATGAGAAAGCACACAAGTGTTTAGCATAAGACGTCAAATCAGCTATTTCTACTCTGTAGGTGAAGGCTTCCTGATCATGCTGAGGTCCTTGTGAGCATCAGCGAAACTCTTACGCTTCTAGCAGATACAGAAATCAACAAATACTGGAACTACCAGCACACTCCTATAATATCATATGGCAGTAATACTCAAAAGAAATCAAGAAATTCTACATTCTTGCCATTCTCAAAGCTTTCAGTAACAAAGGTATGAGTGGCTGTGGGGGAAAAAGTGCCCTCCTTCCGAAGGACTAGGAAATAAACACAAGTATTTTCTTTCTGAACAAGCAGAATAGCAAGAAGCTTCCTGCAGTATATGTATATGCCATAGTTTTAGGAATTGCATGAAAATCTACAGCAAAAGATTGGAATCTGACATTTTAGAACTTTTTGACAATTTGAGATTAGAAAGGTCACAAGAAAGAATTAGAGCTATGTGAGGATTTTCAGCCCTAGTTACCAGGCACAAAAAGATGTATTTGTACATGCAAGTTTGTTGGAGATGATACTAGGCTGCATAGCAATACTAGCTCAGGAGTAAATATCAAGAGTAAAAAATGTGTATTTACTTCAGAGATAACTTCTGGAATTTTTTTTCCCTCTCTACTAAACAAATGTATCATTTGCTTTGCCAAGTAAGTATCTCATTTCTTCCAAATAGTTACTTTACTTTTTAATCCTTTGAGTTAAATGCTGGAACTTGGCAGGAAAAGCCTCTACAGCGAAAGGTGCATCCTTCCAGTATAACTGCTTCTGTTATACCTGTACCTCTCCCACACGGCTATAGTTCAGGGGACGCCAAGAGATGCTGCTTGACTCTTCCTTACAATTCATCAGACACTCTCTCTTCATTTTCTAAGCATGTTAACTAACATATTTCCAAAATCCTGCAGTGTCTGGAGGGTTCCTGTTTGCTTGTTTTCCTCAGACCAACGACAGTTATAGCTGACTTTACGATGGCAACTTCAACTTCAAGCCAACCGCCAAACAAGAGGAAAGTGCCAGGACCCAGAGTTTGCAACTGCTTTTCTCCATTAAGTTGTGTTGCCAACCACACACACAAAACATCAAACACAGAAACTTCTCAGCACTCTCACACCTGCACTTCAGAATTAGTTAGCCCAGCCAGCTGACAGCCTGAATCCTACCTGGGGAAGCGGAGGCAAGAATGAAGCTAGATCTTGTTTTGTGGCCAGACTGGCTCCCAAAAGGCAGAATCCCAAATCCTCCAGAGGCACATCTGCCCGCAAGCTAAGCTACTCCTAAATAACCACAGCAGGAAGGGTCCTGAGATCCACAACGGAAAGATCGTTATAGCGATGTCCTTCACTCATAAATGTTGGGCACCAGCTGCCAGCCATAGTCCTGGACACAACTCGGACCTCCAGAACCAGCAACAGAACTCAGTAAGAGAACCAATTCCTAGCAAAGAACTGCTCTTCGCAGCCTGACAACAGGGGATAAGCTCACCTTTAAATACTAGTGTGAAACAGATGGTAACACAGTAGCACATTGACAGTGAAGAAGTCTGAAAATAAAATTCACCAAAATCAAAAACAAAGAACTCAAATGCATATCAAACAAGCACTTTGAAAAAAAATGTTTTTAATCTTCTACCATATTTGATAAATACACACACACACAAAATCTGAATTTAAAGATTAACTGTAATCCTCTAAGCAAGACTCGCACTTATCTTCTCTGATCCCATAAAACGAGGCTGTTTTATATTTATTTGCTAACAGATCCCTATATCAAGAAGTAGGTGTTTATTTCTGTCTTATCTTAAGAGATTCCAGGCAATCAGACTATCAGTGGTTACAAGCTTAAAACAACACAACTGGAGAACAAGCTGAAAGTTTATTTGGAAAAGGCATAGGTACATCCTATAATTAAACCATTGTTTCTCACAAGTGCTCGAGAAGAGAATATCTGCCAAACAGTAGCATCCTGTTTAGATATATTCTGACATTAAATGACGCACTAGCATCAAACTAAGAATAATTACACAGTTTTCCCCTCTCCCCTTAAAATGTAGTCTAATGGCTTTAGTTCCCTGCTGTTCATTACTACTGTACAGAATTGTATGAGTGTACTACATTGACAGTTTCCAGAAGAAAACCTCAGGCACCTAACATTTAGGGAACATACTCAAAAAAAAAAAAAAAAATCACCTCAGACAACGTCATTACCTGGCATGAAAACAGTGAACTAGTATGTGCAGTTTTGAGTTATTCATGTAACATACCATGCAAATAAGTTGTTATGACGAAGTTTAGGTTTTTTTTTTTTTTTAATGTGAAAATAAAACCAGGCCTATTTTTTCATATTAGATACACCAGTATAAAACTGCACACTTTCTAAGCTGACCTCTGAAGCAAATAATAAATTGTTTCGAAAAGACTTGAAGCTATAAAGTTCACGTAAAAAGAGGTTTGGAGGAAAAAAAATAGATTGCTATTATACACAGCTTAAGGGCATAAAACCATTTGTAATTTATGAACATTTAGATGCCAGATTCCCCAAAGAAGTTAATTTAACTTCCTAGTTAAAGCCTTCAAAGAGAAAAGCGATAGTTTAATAAAGCAATTAAAGGGAAGAGCTTTGTTACACAACAAACATGTTAAAGCACAGGTTACATGCATTTTAAATTTTTCACATTTTTCAAGCTTCTTTAGTCAATGGAGTGTTATGCTGTAATTCCAAAAGGCTTTGTAAACAAGAACACACCAAAGAGATGATGCTAAGGATTTTCCAGAACAACTTCAGAATATTCAGCTTACTTTCAAAAAAGGAAAAATAAAAATAAAAAAAATCAATCTAGCCCCAAATTACAAATAGACTTTTGCACTATAGAAAAAAACTCATGCAAAGTTGAATTTGATCTTGCAACAATTTTTTAATCGCACTGAACAGCTACCAAAACTGTACAAATAAGAGCTTGCTGTCCTGCAGTCATTCTGCTGCTCCCATCCAAGCCTGCAGTGAAGTCATTTTGCTAAATTTGCACCATGGCAATCGAGGGCAAAACAGCGATGTCAAATGCATATTTACACCCTCATGACTTGGGAGAAACTGAGCCCCAAACCGAGAACAGTTTGTCAAAGTAAATAAGCAACAAATACCCACTACTAGCACATCTCTTTCCTGCAGTGACAAGGATATGATAAATACATTTCCTCTTTCCAATCCTCTCTCAATCTAAAGATACTGAATGATTACTCAAAAAACAAAATTGAAAAGCTACCTTTACAAGAAAGCATGGCTTAAATTCAAGGAAAGAAAAATAGGGACAGTTAAAAGTTACTTTAAGGGAGGAAAAAATAAAACTCAAAGTCTTTGTGTCTTTATATGAAGAAAGGTTTTTCAAATTTTACTTGATAATTGCATTTGAAAGATACTGCACACAACCCTGTTTCTTTCAAATTCCAACACTGAAAAATCTGACAAAAACTGAAATTTCCAGAAAGGAAAAACATTAAAAAAAAAGGCCTTCTCAACCCACTTCATTCAGATGAGACGTTCATGAAAATGGAATTTTCCTCCTTCAAGCCCTGCTCTCACCAGGAGCAACGGGAGGATACATCTGACCACCAGTTTCAAATACCTCCAGTGCTAAAAACACATTATGTTTCCCACGGATTCGGTCTTATTCGTGGACCATTTTGGCCGGTGTCAGCTTCACAGCTGCAAGGATGGGTTTCCTCTCCCAAGGAGATGGCCACAGCAGGCACTCAGCCTGCTGATTCGGGAAGTTTTACAGCATTAATGCAGCCCTGGCGTTCCCGATTTAGCTCTCTGCTCCGTGCCCTTCACACTGGCTTTATCCCTGCATTCAAGCCAATTTCTTCACCGCGGCATTTCTCCCTCTCCCTCTACTTCTACCAAGCAAAACACCGACCAGCAAGGCCACAACAAAGTTTATTGCTGCACTTGGCCTGGTGTGGACCTCGCCGGGGAAGTTTTGTCTCCCCAGCCCAGTCTGGCGGCCCGATTGCTACCTGACCGGCTGGTTCCCGGTCTTCTCCTGCTAGCCCATTGCGCGATAGCCATCTCCTGAGGTCCGACACCACCACCGGGCTCCCCCGGCAGGAAATTAAGCTTCGGCCAACGAGAGGACTCTCGCTGCAAGCTTACAAGCGGCGTCTTTCCCGAGAGAGCCGTCAGCCTCCTTTGCCTTCCACGACATACCAAAAGGCCGGTTCCAACGCTGAAGGCAAGCAGACATTTGGGAAGGAAAGGTCAAACAAGGACAGCGAAACAGCTTTAGCACCGTGGAAACACGTTCCAGAATAAGTTTAAAAAGGGGGAAAAAAGAGGGGGAGGAGAAGACAAAATACACGCTAAATATAATGCTTGAGCAGTCAGCGTATTTTCTCTCCATAGGAGCTTTTATTTTCTCACACATATTCCATGAGCACCCGGACAAAAATAACTTAACCACAATGACGTATCCACGGTAGGAGGAACGACTTACGGGCGCAGCCTGAAAGTCCAGGTTTTCCCCTTTGCCCCCCCAAATTTGAAAATGCCAGCAGCCAATCAGAGGCGCGCCGAAATAACCGGTAACCACCACCTCTCCCTTAAAAAAAATTAAATTAAATTAAAATTAAAATCGGGACGCCGCCAGCTCCCCCCCCACACACACCGCGGGGAACGGGGCAGCGGGTGTCGCCGGGGACGGCGGCAGCAGCGGCCGCGCCGCTCCCGCAGCCGCTCGGGCGTTTCCAGGCGCGGGCCGGCGCTCCAGACCCGCACTTCAGCCGCGGTTTTGGGGCGGTTTGCTGCGCCCCCCACCCCGCCCCGCGGCTCGCTCACCCCCCTGCGCCCTCCTTCCCCCCCTCCCCCCATCCAACCGCGGGCCCAGACCCGCCGCGCGGAGCGGCGCTGAAGGAGAAAACGCCGCGGAAACCGCGCGGATCCGTGCGCGAGCGGTACTCGGGGCTGTCTGCTGTTGTTCTTCTAACCGGAAGCAAAACGCGGAGCGGACCCAGACCGCGTCCCCAGCCCCCCGCCCCGGCCGGGGGCGCCGAGGAAAGTCCTTCCCCCCCCCCCAACCCCCACCTCGCCCCGCTCCCCCTCCGCTCCCCACGCGGGACCGCGCCGCGGAGGGGAGGGGGGGCGGGGGGCGCCTACCTGGGGGCTCCTCTCCGCCGGGTTCTTCATCACCGCCTGGCGGAAGCTGTTATCCACGTAGGACGCCATGGCGGCCCGCTGCCCGCCCGCCGCCGCCGCTGCCGCTGCCCGGCGGGGCGGGAGGCGCGGCCGCGGCCTGGCGCTGCTGCCGGGGTGCTGCGCTGCGCGGCGCGGCGCGGCGAGGCCGAGGGCGGCGCGTCCCCGCCGCCGCCCCCCGCCGCCGCCGCCGCCGCGGGCTCAGCAGCGCCGCCGCCCGGAGGAGGCCTCGGCGCTGCCGCCGCCGCCGCCGCCGCCGCGCGTGGAGCCAGCGGCTCGCCACGGCCACGCGCGGCCGCTCCGCTCCGCTCCGCTCCAAAGCGCCCCGCGGCAGAGCCCTCGCCCTCCTCGCCGACACCCGCGGTGCCGCTCTGCGGCGGGTTTTGCGGGCCGCCGCGGGCCGCGCAGCCCCGCGGGCGCGCGCCGCGCGTGCACCGTGCGCTGAGCGCGGTCACCCGGTGCGCGCAGCGGTGCGGGAGCGGCAGACCTCTGCGAGGTGGTGGTACGCGGCAATCACACGGAGGGCGACACAGCACCGGGTTTTATTTGTTATTTATGCGAATTAATGCACGTACGTAGGGATAACTTTTTCCTCCATTTCTTTTTTTTTTTTTCTTTTTTTTTTTTTCTGAGTAACACATGCTTCTGGCATGTGTCAGGCATACTCTTTGCCTTACACTTTTAGGCACAGGCGACGATCAAAGGGGCTGTGCCTTCAGGTTGTATGCTACTAAACCTAGCAGGTTTAGTAGGAACTTCTGCGCATGGTTCATTAACTTCTGGGCTAATCCCACACGTGTCGGTAAAATACTTTCGCAGCTAATACTGAGAACTCTGAGCGAAGCATGGGAAACAATACCAACTATGCCTTGCTTGTCAGGGGACTTTTTTTTAACTAACAGTTTGAAAACAGAAAGTCCTTTGTCCCCAAAATAACAGTTTTAAATACATCTCACATTCATCACCAGCGAGAATCATTTCTTCAAATTAATCAAGCCTACAGCTATAAGAAAGTGGCAGCTTTTCTCAGGATCCATTCGCCAACCCAAAGTGTTAAGATTTTCTTTTTTTGTGGGGCATATGTATACTCTGGATGCCACAGGAATGCAAGGAATGCTCTCCTGGGCTCTTTTCCTGAATCACTTCAGGGCACCCATTCTCTCCTGTTACAGAGTGAGTAGCTTGCTTGAAATGTTCGTATCTCTAAATCAAAACAGAGCTACCCACTCTATTTTAATATGCAATTATCTTTAATTTCAGACCTATTTGCTTTAACAGCATCAACTGAAGTATTTTACTCTGATTAATTTTTGTTGTGTTACCTGTTAAGACAGTGTCTGTGACTCACAATGATATTTAGTCTCAGCTGTTGGGATTTTTTTTGGCTCCCATCATTTCATCAGTACAGCAAATCTTAATGCTCATAGAGGTATGTCAAAGTAAAATAAATTATTAGAGATGAGAACGAGTGAAAGCTGGAAAATTACATATAAATACAGGCAACAATTTCTGAATAATATTTAACAATAATACTTTGCACTTTACAATTTATTTAGTGTCCTTAAACAACGTATGTGGATTGTGCAAATATATATATACGTATTCTTCGTGGCGGATATAAATCTGTCTTTTATGTTGATTTGTTCTTGCTGATATTAGAATAGTTCTTGCACCTGAACAGAAAAAAAACAGCAAACAATTGTCAAGATACAAAGTAACAATAGCAACTATTAAAAGCACATCTGATTATCAGTGGGAAAACTCATTTTCATGCAAATATCTAATAAAATACAATTTACAGTGTCAAATGTTTCTACTTCCACATTCTCTTAGTCTCAATCCACCTTTCCTATTTTCTAGCTTTAACAGCAGATCAATACATTCAGATATCAAGAACTGCCATTCCTTTTGCAATTGCCTTCTGGTCACTGCTTATTATACATTATACAGCCTGATTTACAATTTTTTTGAACTAATCATGTTATCATAAGCTGATCATGTACAGTATACACTGCATTGCTACATTCAGCAGTATGAAAAAGACTGGCAACTCAGAATAATACCCATTTGGATAGCTATAATTAAGCACTATTTTTAAGTATTTTAGAGGCCTTAGAAACACAAAGTTTGTTTCTTCCTGAATATCTGCATCTCTTTTAAAGGATGTATTGAAAAGGCCAGGGTCAAACAGTTAATAAAACGTCAAGCAAGTGAGTTAAACAGTTCTGGTAAGTCATTCTTTATTTATTGCCAACCCTCATTTTAAGCAGATATTCACACTTTTAAAGGTTTGCACTTGACTTAGCCACACAACTTTAATTTTTGACACCAGTCATAAACAGCCATGAACAGTTAAACTCTTGGTATGATCAGGAAAGCTCAGTCTGCTCTGATGGGGGAGAACATAGCATCTTTGGGGATTTAGTAAATTTTATACAGTAAATTTGGGGGATTTAGTAAATTTTATACAGTAAATACAGATATAAAGCTGGAGAAGTCCTTTTATCCTCCTTTGGGTACTGGTTTTCATACATCTTCTAAAGACTGCATGGCATCTTCTAAAGACTGCATGGCAGCTGAAGCACATTCACGCGGATGGGCTCCAGGACTCAGAAATCCCTGTCTTCCTCCCAGCTCTCTCCTGGCACCTTCTCAGCAATCATAAAAAGTTACTTTCATAACCCTTTGTGTAACTGGGTTATGTGACGGAGAACTGAGGTATCCAGCTGGTGCACTGCTCCTTAGCTGACCTTCAGAGCAGTGGTCATTCCCATTGGGCCAGGCAGCATCCAATTTTATTGGATTTTAAGTCAAACGTGAATGATTTCAGGTACAAGTAAGGCCACTGCCAAGGGGAGTCTCTATCCCCTTTGAACTGGATTAGCCTCTATGCTCAGTTTTTGGGGTGGCAACATTTCCAAGAATGCTGCTTCTAGACTTTGAGGATTTTTACTGTGCTTTACAACATCAAGGGCAGACTGTTTTTCTCAAGTAGTTCTACACTATCGGAGGCTGTAGCTGGTAATATGCCTTAGTTCTATTTTGTTTTGAAATTGTGGTGCTAAAAGGCATTCAGTAGTGTGCATCTGAAAGGGGAGATTAAAAAAAGACTTTGAAGCACCAGAATTTTGGGTGATGCTCTAAACTAGCCTTCTCTGAAGCATGTAGTCTCATGCTCAGGTCCTCAGGGTCCTCTCGCTTCATAGCTATTTGACAACTAGAGATCACTAGTGTTTGAGCACAGTGTGACCACTACCTTACATCCTGAAAGCATTCCCCAAAGCATTGAAAGATATCAGTGAGCTGGCACAGTCTGTGTTAAAATAATTTGTGAAAGTATACCATTGGTTTGTGGTCCTTTTGTACTTGTAAGGCAGTATAAAGCATTAAAAAGGAGAATCTGGCTTTGGGCAAAAAGCAAAAGTTGTCTTTTGCTAAGAAGAAGAAGAAGAAGAAGAAGAAGAAGAAGAAAGAAGAAGAAGAATTTGTGACTGCTATGATGCATATCATGCACTTATTCCGAATTTTCCATGTCTGCATAGCTACCTTTGGGAATTTTTATCCTTCAGTCTCTGCTATAGGCGCAAATGTGTCAAAGCTGGCTTTAACCAGTTAGTTCGATACTAGCAGACCAGGGACCAGCATGAACTATCTGTCCACATATTTACCTGGTTCTCTGAGAGGAATTTGCAGCCTGTCCCGCGTTCCCTGCAGCCCCAGTGATAAAGGTGCGCAGACAAAAGGGAGCCTGGCTGAAAACGCATATTGCAGTCACACCTAGGAAGCCCCATAAAGGATCGTGGCCCCTTACGCTGGACGCCGTACAAACGCAGACCAAGTGAGCACAAGCTCTTGAAGGCCACACTTGCACTTCTGAAGTAAGCTCGCATGCGTCCATCCAAGCTTCGTTCATACCTGTGCCTGTGACGCAGGGGTGCCCATTACCTCCTGTAAGTGGAAGTGCTACCAGGAGATGGTTGTGGCGGTGGCTTTCCAGTAGAGCTGGGTCTTTCGTGCTAGTGCCCTCGCTGGGATGGCAACGCTGAGCCGCTCACTTCAACTCCACATGCTCCAGGTTCTCCGTCTGGAGGAGGAGACTCGGTAAGACCAACTTGACCTCTTTTGCAGAGTATTCTGAGACACAAGGAAAGCACTACAGGGTGCTATTACTAATCATACTAACCGTATTTTGAGCTTTTCTAAACAGAAAGTTGACCGCAGACATAAACACATCTTTTGTCATTATTGGGATGTGCAGCGAAAAACTTGTTTCACAGGGGGGACGTTAAGCACACCCCAGTAAGTAGGAGCCTCCTTGTTAGTATGCTCCAGAAAAGGTTGGTCTGTTTTGTTTTGTTTCTGGAATTGTACCCGCTACGCAGCGACAAAGCAGACTAAAAGCAGATTCCTTTTAGCTGGATGACTTTTTGAAGGATTTGTAGGGGAAAAAAAGCAGTCTCTTCCTTTCCAAACAATCAGTGCAATCTAATCCAGGTGGGATATACGCAAGAGCAATTTAGACTGTTCCATTTATATAAATCACAGTTTACAAATGATACATTTGGTGTCAAATATATCTAAAATATTATATTTAACCAAATAGCATAAAAATGAGTCTAAATATTTAAATCTTATCTACTATCTTTAGAGTTTTCCTAACTGGACATATCAGAGCCCCAGTTAACATTTGATGTTTTGTTTTAAAACCCATATATTTCCTAAAAGAAAATACACTGCTTTCTCTTTCTGAAATAACACTAACTGAATTACTTAAAATAATCTTTTGAAATTTCTACAACCCCAACATTACATAATTGTGCCAAAGAGTGAAAAGGGGAAATTGCCCGGAAGTCAATTATGAAATTTTACTATTTTTAAAGCTGACCAAATCTTTAAAGAAAATTAACTCACAAGTATTAAAGGCAGATAGTCAGATGACCATTAACATCCAGTGCTTTGCATAAAACACTAGAACTTGATAAAGTTACCTAATAGATCATGCAGAAAGTTAAATAAAACATGTAAATATCTTCCAGGAAAATGAAACATATAGGAATAGAATATGAGAATAAATTGGTATTAGATTTGCTATTAAGACCTTTCACTGCAAATACGTTATTTTCAGTATGAAGATTCTGTAATGACTGCCTAATTTTCACTCTGTATAATCAGAAGCCTTTAAAAAATCTGTCCTATTATATAAAATGTATGTGTTTGGCTTCAGTCTGCACTAGCTGTTTCAAGAAACATAAATACATTCATAATTTCTGCATTTCTGTGGAGCATTAGCCTATGAATTAAGTTTAAAGCTGGTTACATTTTTTTGTGATAAAGTATTGATTAATTATTATACATACTGCCTTTCTCAGTCAGCCACAAAACACTGTTTACTGCATTACTAAATTAGCTTGTGCTAGAACTATTTCTTGGCATGAATCCCTGAATGCTGCACACCCGTCATGTTTCATCTCTTTACTCTTATCATCATTTTCTATAGAACTCATCAATGCTCTTCACTCCCCACTTTAACACACTATATTGCATCACAAATTGATTTTAACACAATACTACCAGCAATTATTAGAATAGCATTTACATTTCAATTGCTTCCTAACAGCCTTCATAATTTATTCTATTGCTTTGCAATTAATAATCATTGTGTAGAACGTTTATGTGGTTCAACCTTCTTTTAGTTACCGCTTAGATCTGTTCAAAGCATATGAGGATGTGTGGGTGTGAACTTAAGTGTATGTCTTTATGCCATGCATACATAAGCTGACAAAGTATATTTACATCTACATCATACAACAAGCACTAGCTACCAATTTAAATGGATAGAATGAACTTAGAATTCAGTAAGAGCTGGAAAGTTAATATTTTTTCTATTTACAAAACGGTGATGCTGTAATCCATCAATTTATGTTCCATTGATTTTTCTAGGCAGAAACCATCTGGTACCTGGAATAAAACAAATCTAATTTTATCTTATCCCAGGAAAATATATTGGAGATTGATAAAAGCTCAGGTAAGCTATCAAGGCAGTCTAGGCTTAACATGGAATTGTCCTGATTATCCCTGACAAATTAATGATGATATGCATAAGTGTGTGTGTGCAGAGTTTCTCATTGCATCCATAGACTAGAAATATTCATAACAGAGAGCTCATTAAAAAAAAAGTAATTTAGAGTGCAAAAGGTCTTGTTAAGCCAAATTTGTTTTCCATGGAACCTGTGATCATGAGTAATGTCAGCAGTGAAAATTAAGACTTTCTATTGCTTTCTTTTGTAGGGCACTTAATACAATGAGCTTGTTATTTCCATTTCAGCTGCCAGCTACTTCTATGCTACAAATACACAATGATAAGGTCAAACATTAAAATAAGTTGAAGCAAGAAATTTTAATTAATATGAAAATATAATGACATGAAGGAACTGACAAAAATAAGCAGCACTGCACATGTGAGCTGTTAGTACCATGGAGTAGAAGTTTACAGAGCATCATTTCTGGTACCTGGATCTGTCCTTAAGACAGCCATCCTTATAGCTGTAAATTAAATTTTACTATTAATTTCACTATTTGTTTAATTTATTAAACTGATGCTAACTAACATGCTTTAAAAATGTGGTAGCAAGCTGTGAGCAGAAGTATCTTCCCTACTGATTTGTGCCCCAAAACATCTACCATTACCTTTTTGTACCGCTGCTGGAAAAGACGTGGGAACGTACCGTCTGGTTCACGTCTTACTTCCAGAGCAAATGTACGAAACTTGGAAAACTTGCCTCCCTCGTGGCTGCTGCGCTCAGCAGAGCGGCCAGAGTGGGGAAGTTGCCAGTTAGAGGTCTCTGGCCAACCAAGGACATCTTGAAAATGTGTTTTCGAAGCAAGGAAGAGAAAGTGAAACAGGGAACGGTCGTACAGAAGGTGGTATTCGGGATTGCAGTTCTGGGGGAAACCGCGTGGCCTTTCGGAAGGAGACGTACATTTTGAAAGACACATGAACTCTTAAAGATTGTGTCACAGGCAAGTTCTTTGCTAGGAATTTCCCTTTTTTCTCGTATTGTTCATGCCGACATACGCTGACGCCTGAAACAACCTGGTGGCCGACTGGCCTGCCGGGAGCACTGTACACTGCCACAGCGTGAACATGAGATCCATATTCAATTTTTGCTTCTCCTTCAACTTGAGCAGGCTGGGATGGAGGCAGCTAAATATATTCAGTCCTTGGGATAAGGAAGTCTTGAAATATTTCAAAAGTAGCCTCCTTCAAATGAACTGAAGGGTGGATATTGGAATCCACTTACTCTTTTTGGTGTGCGATTAGCGTTGAAGCGATGAAGGCAGTAGAAGAGCTAAGGTGGATCATCTCTCCTGCTTCTGAATATCTTCACAGTATTGAGCAGGTCCTCATCTGATTAAAATCGATGCAGTTCAATAAGGTCAACAAAATTCTGCCTATTTGCAGCAGCTGTGGGTCTGCTCCTTGGCTCTGATCCCTACCATAGTTGCCAGG
This sequence comes from Rhea pennata, assembly GCF_028389875.1. NCBI lineage: Eukaryota > Metazoa > Chordata > Aves > Rheiformes > Rheidae > Rhea > Rhea pennata. The sequence goes on from NC_084666.1 coordinate 44,391,470, forward strand.
AATTCTCCCAGCACGACAACAGAAGATGGATGTGCCCCTTTTGGTCCCTAACAAAACCAAAAACCATACCCTGTTTTAAACGCCCCGTAAAAGAGACCCTTCTACCTCATGCTCAACAGTGCACCCAGGAAGGAGTGCACAACGAACAACAAAATCCTCTTGCCCCTCTTCGTCCAATGGCAACATCTGCGTCTGGTTAGCAACGCATGAGCTTTTAAAATGGTACGTCTCTCAGGCTGAAGTTAGCTGTATAACTTCATTCCAGTGATGTGAGGATTTTCCATTCATTTAGGATTTTGCCTCAAGCTTTTGCATTACCATTGTGTTCAGGTATGAAGTTAGATTCTTCTTTCCATGGAGGAAAGGAGCTGAGGTACAAGAGAAAATTGCATCTTTAATTAGTTTACCTTGGTCCCCTGTGTTTCAAAATAATCCCAAAGCTACAGACCTTAAGTATTTGCATGAATATTTTATTATACTTTAATAGATATTCTGAAGTTTTATTTGAAGTCTCTCTAACTCTTGGCCTGTACTCATCTCTAATGTATTTTTAGTAGTGCTCCTATTCACCACATATGTAAATCTCTGAGCCAGACTGTAGGTTGATACTCCTAGGTAACATAAAGCAATTGATTAAAAACACACATCAGCACATCTTTAGCATGCTAAAAGTGCAAAGAGAGGCCTTTCAAGCAATAACATAATGTATTTTGTGGAACAGCAGTAATGATACAGATCTTTAGTTGATTTGAATTTACGGTGCACCTGAACCTAGGGGAAGTATTTTCTTACTGTGGTTAGATCTTAAAAGATCTGTGCATGTGCGAGTCAGGCTGCACTTCATTTCATGGGAGCTTCAAACCTGGTGCTTACAAGCATAGTCCTGTGGGAAATAAGGGAGTGGATTTGTAGAAGTAGATATGATGACATTTGAAAGAAAAAGGCTGGGCCAACAGGTCCCTGAACCCATTCCACAGTGCTGGCAACTCTTTCTTCTCATATATTTTAAAGAGAGATAGAAGTGCTAAATACATCCTAAGCATAACAGAGCTTTGAGGCAGTAACTCTCTGAAATACCAGTAGTTTTGCCATGAGAATACATACTTTATGTCAGCAAAACCATGCAGGTACTCTGTAGTCCTGGTACAACATCTTATTTTTAAATCATACAGTGTCTTCTCTCTCTAACAAGCATTTGCAGCTCTTAAAGGCCTAAACAACAAAAAAATGCTTAATTGTCCCAGATGTACTTACTTATACAATTATGAAGTGAAACAGGCTAGCTGATGTTAAAGGCTGTGAATGTGGAATCCATAAAAATTTGATAGCTTATTCCAGATATAATTTCCTATACAATAATTTTCACGAATTTCTCTGCCCATCATTTCCACAAATTCATCTGAAGCATTGCATAGTGGTCAGAAAACCAGAGAAGAACTCCCATCTCTCTTTTCTCCAGAGCAGTTCCTAGGCCCAGTTCCTGGAGCAGCAAGAAGGGGATATGACATGAATGTAGAATTATTCTGCAAAACAAGTTAGGATCCCTTGCTGGGTTAAAACAAGCAGGACTGGTTTAATCCCCTTTCCCCCTTCCACTCACACAACCTACTGCCTGCAGCATGAGAAGCTGGGCCTCTCCACTACATCAGAGAGTTCAGAAATTAATTCTCAAAATCTTTCCTGAGATGCAACTTCTTCATAACTCCCTCCTTTTTTTTTTACTGTACACCTTTATGTGCTGACTTGCACAACAAAAAGTCTTAATGAAAACAAAGTTTAATCAAAACAGGGAAGAGAGAGCAGATACAAATAAATGCTTCCTTTAACTTAGCTAGCTTTACACTTCTCATGACCTGAACTAGATATCCTATTCTCAGCCTAAGTACCTAGAAAAATTAAAGTTGGTGTGTGTCTATAAAGCAAGTCCTTGCTGTAATGTTCTTCTGGCAGCCAACCCCTGCCGGTGCATCAAGACGAGCGCCTTGCCATCTCACAGCCTCATTTACAATCCCTTTTTGGGCTAAGGTGACTACTGGTTTCTAAACCAATTACCTCCAGCTACCTGTACACATCCAGGGGCTCACTGAGGATGCAAAGACTCTTAATGCTGATTATTAGATGCCTCTCAAGGGCGTGCTGACCTAGTTTAGAAGCCCTATCTCATAGGGTAAGCTTGGCCCCAGTCAGATTATATGTGCTGGTCGACACTTGAAACTTTTATTGGCTTGTCTGTGCAAGGTAAAGCATGCCAATGTAGTCATGCCAGTAAGAGTTCAGCAAAAGCATGCAATTATGAAGACTTCTTTTACAGCTACATCTTACTTCAGCCCCTCACTAAGATGAGACACAATATTACAAGAACTTTCAGTAGAACTGAGTTCATACTGGGATTTTTGCTGTTACTGTCACTGTTTTAATTAGAATCATGTAGTTAAGGCAGGAAAAAAATAATTGTATAGATTCATGCTCTGTCCTTTCAACAGAGAAGATGGGTATTTTCATCACTCCTCCTAAAATCATTTCCTCCTGTTTCTGAAGTATAGTTTGAGGCAAGCACTCTGTATCTTCTATCAAACTTGAATTTCTTTGATGATTTCCTTAGGCTCTCACTCTGCAATATTAATTGAAACTTCGTGCAGTAGAAATTTGGCCTCATAAATTTTAGAAATGCTGCATATTTATTTAGTATTACTACAACTGGAGACACATTTTCATTTTTGATGCCATGAATCACTTCTTTCACGTGGAAAAATATTCTGCTGTGGTGAAATCTTATCATTTTTAGACAGAAACATAGTAGAAGAACATTAGAAAAGTGTAAAGATTTCCTTATTTTATAAGGTTTGCTGTGTGATACATCTTCGAACAAGTCTTGAACATACGTCCTTCTTTATTACATAGTATGTAACAAAATGCATGTACCTACCTCACCAAGGCATTATGAGTACTCAGGCTTGTAAAGCCCTTTGGAGGATGAAAAGCAATATATTAAGTATTGAGCACTAATCTCAGGCATGTGGACAAGCTGTGCACATTCGAAGTAAAAAAAAAAAATCTTTCTAATAACATCCATCTGCATCTTGAATACAAGAAAGAAATTGTAAGACAGCCTGTCAATGATCAAGGCTTTTTCATGCCGCTCACCCTACTGTTTGGCAGCTGGCCAGCTCCAAGAGCCCACGGAGGAAACCAGCTCCGAAGGAAAGAATGTGCATGTTAAGCAGAGGACAGCTTTTGTGAAGGGTGAGAAAAATAAGACAAATATCCTCAGCTGCCAAAGTGCTTTTCTGGTACATGAAGGAATGAAGTGAGACAAAAGGGAAGGAAGAAATGGCAATAAGCTGGAGCCTCCTCATTTCACTAAAGATAACATCAGCTTGTATGCACTAAATGCTGAAATAAAACACATTTCTGCTTCAGGACCAGGCCTGCTTTACATTAAGGATGTCTCTCTGTAGAAAGGCTGGGAGAAGCCAGGGAAGCATTTGTTTGCAACGATAGCACTTAAGCCAACCACGAATGTGTGCTGACCTTCAAAACTGTATTAACGATGCCACAAAGTCCTTCAGAAAGCCTGTGGGTCAATGCAGTGCCGTCGCAGCATGCTGAAGAAGCCCAAGCGACTCCTCTCCTCACTTCTCAAGTGACTTTTTTCTTTTTTTTTTCCTCCTCCAACTGGACTTATCTCACTGTCAAAGGCACTTAAACCGGTGTTGCTGACATGCAGGGAGCCGATTCCCCGAGTCCCCCCGTAGCACTACACGGCCCCATGCAGAATCATCAGAAAATTCAGTTGCTTGGTCTGTATCCAATGTCAGGACTAGCCCCCTTCCTTCCTCTTACCAGCCATCGACGGATTCATTTCACTCAAGCTGTGCTGCAGCTGCACGTTGTTGCAATGCGGTGACAAACATATGGAGTTTCAGCCAGCGAGCCATCCTTCGCTTCCTACAGGGCTTCGTTCGCTCGTGCTTTTTCTTTTTTTCTTCTCTACAGTGCCTCGTGCACTACCTCAGATGCAGCAAGCTTTAATTTAGGAAAATATGCAGGAATTGAACTGATAACAAGAAAGTCTCCATCTATCATCATGTATTTAGAGGAATTTGTCTGGGAAGCTTTGTAGCCCTCCATTAAAATGTTTACATGCAAGAGATTTCTCTTTTAATAAATCACAATTTACATTTAGATAGTGCCTTTCACCCTAACAGCTTGTCTCTGCTGAAAAGTTGATTCCAGTCATGACTCACGTCTCTCTCATGCCTCTCATTCAAATTCCTGCCATATAAAAAAGGCTGGAATTAAATATTTAAGTGGCTTTTAATTCACATTATCTTGCCACAGATCAATTCAGCACAACTCATCGACTGCTAACACAATCAATAATTAATGTGGCTGCAGGTCACCTACATATTTGAGTTCTGCTAGTCCTCTTACATCCTCCTACAGCGTGGTCTGCGAGTCCGAAGGAATGGACTGGCTCTGCCGTAACTCACTAATAATTCACATAATTCATAGCGGAGTTCAGCTTACCAAAAAAAAAAAGATTTTTTTTTTCTTTGAGAATACCCTCAGAATGCTTTAGGATCCTTTAGGAGCCCAGGGGAAATCTTCCTCGTATGGTATATTACGTTTGATTTCCTGACCACCCTCTCTCCGCAGCAGGGACAGCAGAAGAACATGTGTCCGCACCTCAGCTGTTCCAGGTCAGAGCGTGGGAGCTCCAACCAAGCTCTCTGCAGCGCAGACTAAAATACCGTACCATGGACTGGAGCAAAACTTGCTCACCTAAGTGAAGGCATTGCATGCAATCAGCCACTGCAGGGCGGACCAACAACCAGAAACAGCAATGTTAAAGAACTGTAGCATGAAAAGGTGAATTTTGTACTAGTGTTGCTTTGGATGTAATTTCACAGTGTAGCTGCCCCAACCTGAGCTCGGTTAGTTGGAGAGAGCTAATTCAGATGTAGATAAAGCCAATGAATTCTGCAATATAGCAATAGCTTGCCTGAGATCTCCAAGGCCTTTTTTAGCCAAGTTCAGCCCTGCCATCAGTGCTAACAAACATTCAACCTCACAGCGAAAACCCTACGTAGTGACAGACCAGGCACAATCCTCAGGGTTGAACCTTGGGAAGCATGGAAATGACATATTTGGCATAAAGTCTTTAGCCTTTCTACCACCTTTATACCACCTGCAATGCTATTGCTACCAAACAAATGGCTGCAATGACTCCAGCTCCTAATAAACCCCAACAGGCAATACACAGCCCTACACTTTCAACAAAAAAAATTGACAATAAGCTCATACACTCTCGTATTAACAGATTGATGCATCCAAATAGCATGGTTGTTTATTCAGAAGCTCTGTTTTGAAATAAAACAAGCTACCAAGTCTAAGCAGGCAGGAAAAGCAGAACGTGCTGCCGCTGCAGTGCAGCCTCATATCTCCCTCCATCTCAGAGAAGAGCCCTTGCAGCAGGGCGATCTTCTGCGTGGCCCGAGGAAGTCCTGATAGTTGTCATGCAGATGGTTCGAAACCAGATGCACTTTTGCAAACCTTTTCACAAAACAAGCCTTCTTGTTTCTGCTGAGAAATCTGAAATCGCATGATCTAGTCCATAGTCCACTGAACTCACGGCACTCACACTTTTCCTGTATTACTTCTTTCCATGACTTAATAGACCTTTTCTATTTAAAAAAATTAACTATGACAAAGTGGCCATTTTCTACTTTCATAATTAGACGAGAAGAAGAAAGATGGGACAAGTCAGGCCTGGAGGAGCAGCTGGAGGGTGAGGTGCTGGTCAAGAGGAGGAGTCAGCAGCAAAGCGTTGCTGAGCACATAACCCCCAGTGATTCAGAGCCTGCGTCCACCAGCTCCGTTCTTACTCAGAGCCTCAAAATTGGCCAGCAAGCACGCACGGACATCTCCCATCAAACTCTCAGGTGCTCCGAGATCCTCCTCCCCATGGCCCTTTAAGGGAGGTTGGGAGAAATAACTCCTAAATTATCGATAAAACAGTAAATTAACACGGAACTCTTACATTAACGATAATAAAAAAAGCCTCAGTGCACACAGCAGAGCTGTCAAGCATGTTTAACCAGTGCTAACAGCGAGAGGCCGTGCCTGGGGCAGCCGCCCCGTGCTGCCCCCCCCCCCCCCCCCCCGATGGCGCCCGGGCCTGGCACGTCACAACGCGGTCAGGGCTCAGCGGGCGGCGTGCTGCCGCGGGCGCCCCACGGCGGCCTGCCCGCACCCCACGGCGGCCTGCCTGCGCCCACGGCGGCCGGCCCATGCCCCACAGCAGCCGGCCCGTGCCCCATGGCAGCCTGCCCGCGCCCAGCCCCCGTGGGGGCGACGGCCCTCCGTACAGGTAGGCGCTCTGGGGAGAGGGGGAGGGTTGCGGGGATCCTGGCCAAAATCGCTATTCTTTACACTTATTTTTTCCTTGCAAGTAAGTCTCTGTGCGTATTTCAGCATTATTTTTGCGCAGAACACGGGTCGGCGCGCACCCGCAGAGCCAGCACCGTGAGCTGGACGCTCTCTCGATCTGAAAGCTTTGGCGCCCGGCTCGGCGGCTCTCATTTGTTATTTAAAAAGTGCCCCACGCACCTACACACTGAACGAAAAACCTAGCGGTGTGTGAGAGGGAAGCGGGATTCTGCTCCGAGGGCCTCCGAGAAAACCTCCCGCTGACAGCGAGCAAGGGCTGCTCGGTGTTTCTAGTTAACAGCAGTTACAGAGCTGTATTCTTACGAGAACCCTATTTGAATTTCAAATGCACCAGGAAAAAAAAAATTACAGAGCCACAGATTCAAGAATAAAACTGATGGATTGAAATAAATAAATAAATAAAAGCCTTTATGGTATGAATCTAAATTTATCTTGGAGCCTGCTTTTAAATTGTAGTGATGGCCTTTATATTGATTCACGCTAATAATGGTTTTTGAATAGCATAAATTCGGAGACTGATATATTTCAGTGCACTTCTGCCTCGTAATAATTAAACAATAATTGTACAAACTACTTAGAGCTTTCTCTTTCTTAAATTTCAAGGCACTCGAAACAATACAGTATATACATTTCAATAGCTGAATATATGAGCATATGCTCTTCATGGTATACATGGCAGTAGTTTCTGCTATTGGGGTCATAAAAACGTAAAAACTGCAGTTTTGAGTCAGGTTAAGGGTTCATATAATCTAATATCCTGCTCATAATTACTATTAAATTACCTTCACAGTTTTTATTTTATAACTTCCTTGCAGCAAAAGGAGCCTCAGTTTAGCCATGTACTGTGTGAAAAACAATTTCCTTTGTTTTTTAAATCTATTCCTAGCAATTTCATTCTAGTTTTTGTTTTATGAAATGCTGTAGTTTTCCTTATTCGTCTTCTTTAGAACAGTCATTTTTTATAGTTCTCTACTACAGCTTCTTCAGTCATTGGCCCTTGTGGCCAAGAAAGCCAATGGTCTCCTGGGGAGCATTAGGAAGTCTGTTGCCAGCAGGTTGAGGGAGGTGATCCTGCCCCTCTACTCAGCCGTGGGGAGGCCTCGTCTCAAGTACTGCGTCCAGTTCTGGGCTCCCCAGTATGAGAGAGACATGGAGCTACTGGAGAGAGTCCAGCGTAGGGCTACAAAGATGGTCAGAGGGCTGGAGCATCTGCCCTGTGAGGAACGGCTGCGAGAGCTGGGCCTCTTCAGCCTGGGGAAGAGAAGCCTGAGGGGGGATCTTACCAATGTGTACAAGTACCTGAAGGGAGGGTGTCAAGGGCACGGGGACAAACTCTCTTCAGTTGTCCCGTGTGACAGGACAAGAGGCAATGGGCAGAAATCAAAGCACAGGAAGTTCCTCCTGACCATGAGGGGGAATTTCTCCTCTGTGCGAGTGACGGAGCATTCGAACAGGTTGCCCAGAGAGGTGGTGGAGTCTCCTTCTGTGGAGATCTTCAAGGCCCGCCTGGCTGCAACCCTGTCTAACATGCTGTAGGTGCCCCTGCTGAGCAGGGGGGTTGGACTAGATGATCTCTAGAGGTCCCTTCCAACCTTACCGATTCTATGATTCTTTTTCAAAGACTGTGTGTGTGTCTGTGTGTATATAAATATATAAATATGTAATCTGTTTAAACTCCCTGGAAAAAAAAATGGAGTCAATACTTTTGCTTTAATTCCAAATTTCTATTAATTTTCAGCTGTCAAAATTAAGAGAATGGCACAGCTAGATAGATACATGCATCCCCAGCGGCCACTTTCGGTAGTTTTTCCCCGTTTTAACACATCCTTTCGGGGGCTTGGTGAGAAGGGGGAACAAGAACAGCGGGCAGCATTCGAGCCGTAGGGGCAGCATCGTTACACTCCGTGGCACAGTATTTGGAGATCGCGCTGAGGTGCCTTCTGGCTATGATGCAGCACGACACCGTCAGTGTGCCCCGTTGCGAGGAGCACGTAGAGGTGAAACTCCGGGAGTAAGTAGCCCCGAGTGACACAAACAGCCCGTCAGCGCACCTGCTCCACTCTTTTGCAGCTTTGTTAATACCATTAAAAACAGGGCAAGCATTAGAAAAACGCCAAGTTGCATAAGCCTATTTCAGTCCAGCTTCCATGATATGTGCTGCGTTAAGAGCTTTTTCTCTCTAAGAGCTTTTCTGCCCCTTGTTCTACCTAATATCATGAAATCAACCATAAGACTCCTATTACTTTCAGTGGATGGTGGATTAGACTCTATTAGTACCACATATTTTCAAGGGAAAGCACTTTTCTTGCAAAAGCAGTGTTGGAAAGTGATTTGGACTCTTCTTGCTGATCACCGTTAATCCGGTAACATCGCAAGAGTGTTGCATGACCCAGGCAGTTGGTGCTGGGCAACCTCCTGTGGATAATTTCTGCTGGGCAGTTCTGAGACAGGAGTGGTAGTCAAGCTTATTTTTAAAGCACCAAAAGTAACTTAATGATAGCAACTTAATCGCTAATTAAGAATGGAGAGTTTGCTATTAGTGACACTGATATCTTTGAAAGGGAAAAGTAAACTTTGCCTGGTTATTTATATCTATTGTTTCTAATGGAACAAGCATGTCATTACAGATTTTCAACTTAGCAAATTGATTCAAGATTAGCATAATATGCATATGCATTCTTTGACTTCATATAAAGGAGCAAGCACCTATATTTCCATTTCCTAATATTCTGGATAGATTTATGATTACTGTTCTATTTGCAATGGTGTGCAGATTAGGAGATTAATCTTTTTTTTTTTTTTTTAATCCCTTTAATAATCCCTTAAAAATAAAATAGTACACTATACAGGATTTATTTCTGTAATAAGATATGGAAGCTTGTTGGCTGTGATTTTAACAAAATCTGTGACTCTTCTGTCATGATCTAATTTCTAAAATACAGCGCGCTCGGCCATCTCCGCACTCATGTCCTAGAAATTCTGCTGCCTCAAGCTCCATCTCCTGAGCCAAATGAAAACCCGAAGGTCAGGAGGGGTTTGACCTGCTCCTATGGGCTTGGAAACCCTCTTGGCGAGGGAGCAGAGATGATAAATCAGACAACAGAATGATAAACCTGACCTAACGCAACTTCTTCGCTAAATCATTTCCGTCTGTCTTGTGGAGAATCCCCATTTACTGCTTGAGTGACTGTTAGCAGGTGACCAAAAAGTAAAGCTAGTTTTTATTTCCTCCAGCCTCAGGCTTTGATGATATCTTGAGAATCAAATTCAGGGGGAAAAGCTAAGGAAATAACCAGAGTTAAATGCAACCCGCAGCATGCTCAGCTGATAGGGGCTGCCTCTGGAAGGTATAAATTATATAAATATATAGATTACACTTACTGCATCCTAGAGCATCGTTATCTCTGTGTTCATAACACACACGTAAAGAAGAAGCGTCCCAGAGCCCTTCTTAGGGGTCGGGAGATGAAGCACAGGGAGTCCCGTCAGCTCGCTAAGGCCACGGAGGAAACACAACCACGCGAGGGGCTGAACGTGAGGCTTCGACACTAGTGGACTTCGTAACTGTGTGATTTCAGGACCTCTGGCGGGGGGGAAGACCCCGCTGGTCACGCGTTGGCGGGAGAGCGCGGCTCCGGACACAGCCGCAGCCCTGCGCCCGCTCGTTCCCCTCTCGCACCGTTTGCATTGGCGCAACTGCAAGGCCACGGGGAAAAACGAGATCAGCAAACTGATCTGCGTTAAAAATAACTGGGGCGGGGAGGCGGGGGGAGATCTTTACACGAACCAGGTGACCGCCGGGGTTGCCATTTGCACCTTTTGAAGAAAATAACGGCGGTACAATAAGCTTGAGAGACGCTTGCATTTTTGAAGTAGAGTTTGGAATTACGGTCCGTGACAGAACTTAAACTTTTCATTATTTCTCAATTTCTCTTTCACAGATTAATTCGTAGCACTCTGTCAGACTCGGCTTATCAGTTTTAAGGGAGAATAGAAAGCAGATTTATCATTCGTGGCTTTAGAGCTGTTGCCCATGGGGCTCTGTTTTCCAGCTGCCCCTGCAAATCGTACAGTACCTCCAGCTCTCATGGAAATTAATAGGTTCTGCTGCAAACACACATCTTGGGCCTGCTTCTGCTTTTTTTTTTTTTTTTTTTTTTTTTTTTTTTAATTACAATTTCATGAAATAGCTATTGCTTGATAACACCAGATGCAGACTTTCACACTGGAAAGCAATGTTGATTTCCAGGTAATCTGGAGCAAGGAGCTCTTGCTCCAGAAAAAGAAAGTCCACACATGGAATTAATTTGGAAAAGTTAACCAGAGCAACACCAAGCACAACTCATGATATTTGCTGTGTGTTTATTGTAGGTCAGGTTAAAGAGGCACAGGGTGACATTTGTGACCTGCTTTGATAATTTTGGCCTTGCTTCTTTGAAGACTTAGACAAAATACATGCTTAACTGCATCCACCATGAGTATTAATCCTAACTGCCAGCTTCGACTCGTCAAATTATTGTCAAGTTACTGTTTGGATACAGCAGGATGAACTATGTTGTTGTCGTTGGGGGAGTGGGAGGACACCAGGTCCCTAAAGGCTATTCCAGGTTCAGGCAATGGTTCTGTGTTTAGCAATGACTTGGTTCTCTGTACTTTCACACGTGTCCCACCAGCTTGCTGGGGAATAGGATTGTTAGGGTTTATTTGATTATTTATTTAGACTAAAATAACGTTCTCGGAGCCGAGCCGGGGGGCCCGGCGCGACAGATACGGTCCACCCGCCTCCTCGGTGATGGACCATTTACCATCGTTTTCCTTCGTTTGCTGGTTTCCTTGCTCCGAGGCGGGGATGGATCGGCGGGGTCAGCTTTGCTGTCTGCACGGCAAGCGTGGAGGCGCTCATCGCACGGGGGCCGTGGGACTCGCCATTAAATTACCCCGCGGCCCCGCCAGATACGTTGCTGAAGCCCAGGGGACCGGTGGCACCTGAGATTAGTGCGGCTTCCCTCCCCCGAAAGTGGACTGTACCCGCAAATGGTAGTCCGGACTACGGGGCTGAAAGACAGCAAGAGCACGGACGTTGTTCCGAGCTGTGTTTTCTCTGGCAGCAAGGCTGATTTAAGAGGTTCCTGCTTTTTATTTTTGCACCGGTGACCCAGCTCGCTGCCTCCGCGGCTGTGCCGGTGCCACTGTTTTGGGGCTGTGCTGTAAACTGGATTAGCGAAGCAGCTCTAGTAACGTTTCCCCCCTCGCTTTCAATTGCCAGTTGAAGCGTTCATAAGTCAGCACGGCCCCTGTCGTGCAGAGGCCTCGGCCCCCACGGCCGAGCGGAGGGGGCTCGGTTAGCGCCCGCCACGCAGAGCCGAGCCTGCAAACACGGACGTGGCATCGCGGGACGCGTTGCACGGGCTCCCCATACTTAAAATTTAGTTCTGTGCTGAACAGGATTGAGGCTGGTTTTGAAAGGTGCTTTTCCCTGCTAATGTGATCCAGTTAAGGCAAATTCATCCGTCTTTACTGAAAGACTGACTTGACTTTTAGCTGCACTAGGCTGATCTTTTGTTTCGACAGCCTCTGCGCTCAGCAATCTATTTTCAGTTAATATGGACCCTGAGAAGGCGCATGGCTGGGAAATGAATCCCCTGCCCAGGAACAGGAGTCAGGTATTATACACGCTTGAAAATGCATTTGGATTAGCACAGAATCATAGTGCATATTCCCAAATAACTCCCCAAAGGGTTTATGGAAAGACTTCCTTCTTTGTTCCCCTTTTGCTTAATCCATTTTCAGTAGCTGCTCTGAAAATACTCCATGTAAAAACTCACCCTCCTGTTTTGCGCCTTTGTTTTTGTTTTCTGATAACTTGGATAGTTTGGAGGATGATTTTTTTTTCCCCCATCCTCAGGCAGGATCGATATAGCTCTGTTAGCTAAAGCAATGGCATAAATATGAGTAGACCAGGAGGGAACTGGTATAAGCCAGCAGTGAAGTCTTCTGGCATCGTTGGCTGCTGCCAGTAGGAGACTGTGTCTGCACGCTTCTGATGGTTTGCCCTTTAGCTGAAAACATGGCTGGTGGCTTTTCCAGATGCCTGAGCCCGCCCTAGGCTTTATAATCTTGCTTTGTGGCAAAGATTTAGTGCTGAGCCTCTAGCTTAGAAAGGAAATCTGTTTGATGCCCAAAGACCTGTCTTCTGTTATAATGATTAAATATTTATAAAATGTTACTCCCCCCCCCACCCCAAACATGTATGACAGCTATTTGCTCCTCTGCTGAAAACCTGATTGGGGTTTGTCTGGCTGAATGATGGCTGATGGCCGAATCCTTATAAATTGCAGGTTTTAGAGGTGATGACAGAAATGGTAACAAGAGTGTCCCCTTAGGCAAGTATGATCTGCAGGACTTCATAATACTAAATTTTGAGTATCTTTTTCGAGGCTCTCCTCCATCCAAGTGGTTTGTAATAACCATTAAGGCAGAATCTGCCTTCATATGCTGTCAAGATCAAGCAACCCTCAATTTTGCCAGTAAAAATATCAGTACTAATCTCAGGCTGTAAATTGATGTTATAGGGACTTTGGTGATTTATGAGTTCCCACAATGTTTTTTTTTTTTTTTTTGTTTTGTTTTTTTTTTTTTTTTTTTTTTTTTTTGCCCTGTCTGCACAGCTGAGGGACACAGTTTGTGATCATAAGCCTTCAAGTTAAGTTTCCAGCTATCTGTGTTGCAAAAGTAGTTTTCTAAATACTCAGTTTACTTATCTCTTTATATTTAGTCCATAGAGTTCATAGGAGCAATTTGGGAGGATCACAGTGCTTCTTTCAAAGAGCATCCTTGTCCCTGCTTTACACACGGTGAAGCCGTGTCATGGAGGCTACCAGTGAGCCTCAAAGTGACTCAAGCTCCGAGGTGAGCTCCATGCCCTAGTCCCCACCCTCCCATGTCTTGATTTTCCCAAAAAGAAAATTCAAGTCCTCAGGCTGGATGGGAAATGGGATGCTTGCTGACCAGATTTCCCATGGAAAAACTCAGTGGACCAGGAACATGGAGTACACGTTTGCTTATTGGTGCTTTTATTGCATCTTTGGGATTTGTACCTGTTTAACTAAGAAACAGGAATAGCGTTTTGCTCTATAAATTGAGACTGTTTTTTAACGTGTACTGAATTTCCTCGTAGACACATCTCTGAATGACCTCAAGCAAGTCTCTCAAAATCACTGGGCCTCATCATATAAAGTGACTTTGCATTCAATTACATTTTAATTTGACAATGAACTCAATTAAAATGAATTAAGACCACTTTAATTCTGAATTAGAATGCCTACACTAACTTAATTTAGTAAACTGAATCCACTTTAAATTCATATCTTCTGCTAATATATATTCATTTGCTGAGCATGTTTATACGGATAAACAAAGCATCGTGCTTATGGGTAGGCACCCAATGAAGAATAACAAAAAATCTGCTTTTCGCTAAAAGGAGATGTCTAATTTTGTTCCGTGTTGTACTGCTTTTTCAAAAGCCAGGTTTTTAAGGGCAGGAAAAGAGAACATTTTAATGAAAAAGCCAGTATGTAACCCCCACTGCAGGAGGCACAGTCTAACAAAAGACGTGAGAAGCACAATATCCTCGCACAGCGGAGCAGCTATATGAAATCACTGCATTATACGTAAAATAAAAGAATATAAAGCATGCTGAAATAGGTACGTTGCAAGAAAAAAAACAGTAATTGAAATACCTCTTCCATTCCCAGGCCCAGATGGAATAGGGGATTACAGACCAAGGCGGCCTGAGGATACCCATTACGTCGGAGCAACATCCCCTGCGGTCGAGGGCACCAGCGATGCTTCCTACCTGTGGCGGTCTGGCCCCCGTGCGTCGCCCGCGGCGCCCCGCCGGCCCCGCTACGCCGGGGACATCGGCTGGGGCGTCAGGGAGCTCGGCCGCGGCGGCGGACTGAGCCCGCGGAGCAGGGCGCGCATTCGGGTAGGTAGCACCTCCGCAGAGGAAACTGCGCGTTATCGTGCAGCCCCTTGCGGGGCTCGGGGCGCAGGGGCAGCCGAGAAGAGCTTAGGGGGCTTCGACCTGTTCCTCTCTCCGTTGGCTCTAGGTCTTTATTTTAAATCGCTGACTTACACATCTATCTACAGCTAAAGTCAGGGGAATTCTTATTTGCAGAAGATTGCAACAGAAGTTGCTACCGCTTGATTCCTAAAGGCAACTTATATTTTTATATATATATATATGCATATGTATGATATGGATCACATTTATACATACACACACAATCACATGATGATATGGATATATTTTAAATTGCTGTATTGATTAAATAGTGATTTTAAAAGCCAAAAATAGGCTAGCGTAAATACTTAATCCTACAATGCTTTTGTCCTAAAGCAAGCTTTTCCAATAGTTGGGGTGCTCCTCTGCTGTGCTGGAGTGTCTCCATACCCTACGTATCCCGCCAACTAGATCCTCCTTAAAACAGGAAAATACAGCTAGTTCTTATTTTCAGAAAGTACCTATTTTAGTCGTCGTCATTGTACATTATACACTAAAATGTTCTTCTTTGAAAAAGAGTCACAGGCTCCTGTGATGATGGGGAAAAAAAACATTTTCAGGGACCCAAGGGCAGTGTGTAGCATCTGCTGTAATTCAGGAAGCTACTGAAAAGTCATTAGATTAGGAGTGAACTTGGAAGGGAGGACTCGTCCCACGGGGACACAGCAGGCAGGGTAAGACCTGTGTACAAACCTTTTAACGTCTGTTTTCCATCTGAGTTTTCCCCAGTTACAAAATTTGCCTTCCCTTAATACCTGCTCATGTAAAACCAGCTCTTGATTTTAAGTGGTCTCTTGTGCTCTCTGCTTTTTGGGGCGCTTTAAAGCAGCGTAGTAGGTCCACCTGGAAGCTCCAGGCGACTTGGAGTCCCTCACGGTACAAACCAGTCCCTGGATTATCAGCTCTGAAAATAGGCAGTTTTTGTCCCTCATGGAGAGCTTCCCAAATACATGACAAAGTGCCATCTAGCCCGCAACAGGGAAGAAAATCAAGTGAATTTTTCTATTTGGTCCTTTCACAGGGATTCAGAGAAGGGGAAGAGAAAAACTCACCTGGTTTATTTTCCCCTTCTTACAGCTATTCACAAACAAAGGAATATATTTGGTGGCATGGTAGGAAAGTAGCTGCAGCTGAAAGTGTCCTAAGTGTCTGAATTAACTAGCAATTGGAATTAAAAAGCCTAATGTATCAGGTATCTTTGAAAGGAATAGATACCTGGTGCTAACCTGAGAAAATTTGGTTTGAGGGAGCTTTGTGATTTGATGCGAGGCAGGAGCTAAAAGGCAGCAGCATTCAAACGCCCGGCAAACCTCATGTGATCCCCGAGGACACCTTTCTGCATCGCTGCTGTGCACCACCTTTTTAGGTCAAACTCTGAATCTTCATTGATCTTTTCTCTGCAAACTCCAAACAGAGGTACAGTCTTGGAAAGAGCTGTTGTATTGACTAATGTCTCCTGCTATTACTCAAAAAAAAAAAAATTAAAAAAAATAAAAAAAATTTCCTGCTGAAATTAATCTGGTATGTGTCAAAAGCTGAGAAAAAATAAATAAGGGTGTGTGTGTGTATGTGTAAAAACTCTATCTTGGGTGTATGCATGTAGTACCTACATGCTCGGTCTGTGGTATTGCTTCCGAGAATGAAACAACGTGCGGCCGAATACGCTTTCTTCTTAGAAAATAAGTCCCAACGCGCAGCCCTGGGGGGCTCCTGGGTTCGCTGGGGTCCCACATTGCCAGGCAGCAGCAGTCGCTCCGGCGGGAGCTGTCCTGGGCGGATAGCTGCAGCCCCGGGCACCGCCGCGTGCCTGCGCTCCGGGGAGGGGGTGTCGATAGCAGCAAAGGGAGGTTTTATGTCCCTCTGCCTTGGGAAGCAGAACGTGCCGACACAACACGGCCCGTTCTGCGGCTCTGGCCGTGGTCCGCGGAGCCGACCAGAGGTCCTCCAAAACGGGCGCTCCAGCCATGCCCCTTGTACAGCAAAGAGCAGTTAAATTTAGCCTAATACAGCAAGATTATTCCTTTATTAGAGATCCATTAATAAATGAGCTCTCTAATGAGAGTCATGAATGAGCTGCTACAAAGGGGTTTCTTTTTAACAGGTTTTACACTCTACTTTGTGTCTCTAAGTGGGCTTTTCTACTACTAAAATTCTTTTGAACCATTTTCTTCAGAAAATCAAGAGCAGGCACGGATTCCTCATTCTCTCTCTTAAATATCTAAGAGTCCTCAAATAATTTCAGTTCTCACGTTTCTGATTTGCAGATGTTGCTGTCAATCCAGATTAAAACAGAAGCAGTTTAAGTCACTTAGTGGAGTTAGAATAAATAGTCTTTAGAAGATTTTATTAGAAAAAGAAAGCTTTTAGCTCATTACTTATCATATGCTCTTTATCAGATTTAAGCTAAGCTACAGTGCTGGTATTTATTTTTCTTTACATCACAGATGCACTATTTATATATTCCACACAAGAGTGGGGAAGGCGTCAGGCCCCATTAGAACGATGCTTTCAACCGTGTTGTACAAAGCGGTGATTCTCAACTCGCAGCGCGGCTGCCGCTTTAACACCCCCAAATTTCTGCACGGGAAAGCACATTGCATTAGGAACAACGGCCTTAATTCTGTCACCATAGAGATGACACTTCACAACCCTTATTTATATCTCCTTGATTGCACCACACAAATGCACTCCCTTTACAGACGAATGCTTTGGGTTTCTCGAGGATGATGCTCTCAATGATGTTTTATGTATTTGTAGAGCCATAAAGACTCTTTTCATGAAAGAGTGATTTTTTCAAAATAAAGAATATATAGAAGATGTAGTATCCCTTGTGATAAAAGAACAACAGCAATCAGCTGGAATAAATGCAAGGAAAGTCTTTAGTTAGAATGACGAACAGGCAGAACAGAAAGTCTCTTTGTCTCCATAGAAAAAGATCAAAGAACTTGTTATTTTTGTTTGGCTGATGAACTTGAAAACATGGAGGAAGAATATATTTCGGGTAAACCAAAACAAAAATATTTTTCTAGGAATGCAAAACCAAAACCACTTCCTTTTCCTTCAGAATGGGGGGAACAAAAGACATTTTCAAACTGTTCTGACAACATTTTTCTTTTTTTCCTATCTATTTCTGCACAAAATTCTGCAAAATTCAGCTCAAATTCATAAATAACATTAGCCACTTCCAGTAAATTAAACAGTTATCAAAATAACAATCCATCCCGGCTTTATAAGAGAAAGGCAGTGAAAATCGACACAGTGCAGTGCAGAGGGGCTATGCACTTGCAGCGCTTCAGCTGGCCACCTTCTATGCTGCACAATCTTACTGCAAAAAGTTCTCGCCCCCGACTGAGCAATTGCTATAAGGAAGCAAATTTTCAGATCAGTTAAATATTATGCATATTCGTAGCTCTACACAAGTGCTTAGTAATAGCAAGGAAAGTGATGTGTAATAGCAAAAGTCATACTGTTTGGGTTCCCCCCCACCCACATCCCCAAGGAAGACTTGCTTTTAACGCTTTTTTGCTCAAACGCAAAGCTCGTATCGCTGTACTTTGGGTATTTGAGTCTGGCGATGCGGTGTCGCTCCATCCTGGCACCGTATCCTGGCACTGCATCCTGGCGTGCAGCTTGCTTTGCTTCTGCTTGCCTGTACAACCGCAACCAACTTCCCCGGCGTCATTCCTGATAAACCCTGCGCTAGTCCCAACGAGCGCCATTCCCCAGATTTGCATTATGGATCAAAATAGTTCTTTTGCCTCTGTTTTTTGCCGTTTGGGGGGGGGGGGTGCGCCGGCGTTTTTGCCAATGTATGGTCCGGGATAAGCCTGGCGGGAATGCAGATAGCTAGGGAACAGCACACGCGCACGCGCGGCTACGCTGCAGGCGCAGTATGTGTGCTCAGCTCGCTCAGGCAAGGGAAGCTTAAAAAATAACTTCCTACTGGCAACTGAACCTTGACTTACCCACAGTGATATTTGCTACCCTGGCTGCGTTCGTGTGCCGCGATCTCGGAGGCACGGTCTGCCGCAAGCTTTTAGTGTTATCCGTTTTCTGTTTTACACTTGTGACCTTTGGATGCTTATTAAAAAACCGCTTACCTTTCCAATAGCTGCTCTGTCACTTAAAAGATGTGCAGAAATACATTTCTATGAGCGATACTTCGTTACCTCGCTAAATAACTCCTCCCAAAATTTTAAAGGAGTCAAAATTGGTGCTAGCTCACTCCCTTCACAATCCTTGCACGATGTACAAGCAAGTAACGATTCCTATTTTTCACGTTCTCTAGTTTCATTTTCATAGCTCCACCTAAATCTTTGATGTCTTCCAGATGGAAATGGACTTATTCTTCCTCTCCAGTACCATCGGGACTGGAGCCGCGGATGCCTTGAGAGCAATGCTGTACTACAACGTGATTCTGTTTCTCTTTGACAGAACGGACCGTTTCGACAGGCGGCTGAAGATAAAATAACACATCGATACCAAAATCCATGGTAACCACTTACTGATTTTTGAAAATTTGCTCTATATACTGCCCTATAAAGATACTTGCTGAGAATACCCCGAATAAGCAATTATTGGCATACTTGACTTTGAAGCGAAACAGACCTAATGAACCTGTACCATTGGCAACCACGGCTGCAGAAAACCATTGAGAATAAAATGTTTAGCTGATATTTTGCAGTAAGTCAATAGAAGTATTCCAGGGCTAAGCTAAATATTTCAAGCAGTTAGAAGAGCTCTCTGGGGACTATTTAATTCCCTTTGAAGGGAGAGCTCTGTTTCACAGAACCCCAATTAGTTTTCAATCGGAATTATTTTTTCCAGTTACTTTGATTAATGCATCTTCAAAGAAATCTCAGGTTTCTAAAGCATTGTTAATGAGCAGTAATCATCTTCAGCTAGGACTGTGCTAGAAAAATTGGCTGGTAGGACTACTTTGCTTAGGAGATTGGCAGCAAAAAAAGCCCTGTGAGACTGATAGTGCTATTCCAGCAAAAAAATAGGTGCAGAAAGAACTTGATACTGTACCAGCAACGTATAAGACTTTATAAGGGTCGTCACGACGAGGAGTTTTGCCAGTATTGTGCACAACCAAGGCATTCCTAGTGGAGACCTAGCTGAGACACAGAGCGGTGGAAAGGACCCTGGGGATTTTTGGAGGAGGGCAGCCCGAGGAGTTCTGCTGTTCCCCTCCCCTCCTTTCCCCAAGAATTACCCGCTGGGAAATACAGTACATTAAAAAGTGCGAGGCAATGACCTTCTGGTCTCCACTGGAAAATGGGAAGTGCTGCAATTCCCTAGGAGCAGCCCGCGAAGCGGCAGGCTACACCTGAAGCGCGTTCACGGCTGCAGCAGGCCTCCAGGCGTGCCCACGTGAGTGCAATACACACACACACATATATGTATATGCATATGTATATATATGCATCCGGTAAATGCCTAAGCAGCTCTTCCAAGCCGATTCCTGCATTGGTGCTGTTAGTAGGAGTACGAGGAACAGATGGACTAGCTGGTCTTGGAAAGCTATAGCCACTCGTTAAACCAAAGCACAGACGGGTTTGCTACCGTGCCAGCAGTGGGTCGTCAGTGTGACTTTACCGAAACCTATTTTGGTTATTACAGTAGGGCACTATTGAGACTCTCGTAGCCTGGTGACAAGCTACGAAATAAAAGATGCTTCCGCAAGGCCTGCGATCTGATGATATTTTTCAGTCCGTTGCTGCAAGACAGCCAACGCTGCTTTTTAAGCAACGAGATTCATAAGCAGAGAATAAGATTCATAAAACGTGAATCTTACTAAGTGCTTTGAAAGTAATCCTTGTGGAAAGTGATTGTTGAGCAAACAAGAAGCAATTTGCTGTTGGAGAAGGCTTTACTTGCTTTTCACCACAGGAAGGTAGATAGGAAAACAAAGTGACCCAAGTTGGAACCAAACAAATTAAATGCATTTGATTAGCTAATGGAATGCCGCATAAGAGGTTGTACTGTTAGATAATTGAGTTAGCTTTTTCCTGGTTCTCTAAATCATTTAGCCTTTTTTCTTTTTTAGAAACTATCTGAAATAGTCACGGGATTTCTATTTCACCATGGCCTTTTCCCTTTCCCTACCATAACTTTCAGTCCTGACTCTTCCCTGTCTTACAAGGAGTGTTCATTTGTGAAACATGTTTCTAGGCTAAATAATGTTGCTGAAATTCCCGAGTAAAAGGAACATATTTCAGTTATTTCTGACTGAACATGATGTTCTCAGAGATCAGTTCCAATAGCTATTATATTATTTAGTACCATTTTTTAGAAAAAGTCTTGACTCAGGCACATTCACTTGTGGCTTCTCGTGCCATTTACAGCAAAAGTCCTGAAAATGGAAGACGCTGGTTGCATTTTTTGGTCTGCAGCACTGCCTCTACAACGTTATTCTGGATGGGCTCCATCCAATTTGCATTAGGTGAATTATAATAGCATGGTGTTTACTGGGGCATACCTCTCTCCTGCTCTACTCTAAGTGGTGGGGCCTGTGTGGTGGGTTGGCAGAGACTTCCCATTCCCTTCATGCCATCACAGCTAGGACGTTGGTGGAGTCTCTGGATAGGAGATACGGTCTGTAACGCCTTGATAGCGCTGTCTTTGCTGAAGGGGCAGGGGGAGAATAGACGAGATTTCCTGTGATTACCTATCTATTCAGGACACGTATTTTCAGCCAGCGCTCCTTCTGCTCTGCAAGTGAGCCCGAGCTCGCCCGCACCGTGAGCTGCCAGGTCCAGGCTGCCCTCTGGCCAGGCTACGCAGGAGGCTCCAGGTGCTCAACACCGCCTTTCCTTAGAGATGGAAAGGAATTGAGCTGACCCATGGAAACGCCCAAGTCAACGTCCAAGATGGCTCGACAGCGGGAAGCACAGGCGAGGGCACTGACTCCCACCGTCCCGGGAGGTTCAGGGCTGGAGAGCACTTCCACAGGGAGCACTGCTTTCCCCGGCAAGGAAAACGCCCGAGCACATACGGAGCTCCCTTAGCTTCATACTTGTGCTCAAAATCGAGTGCTTTGTGGGATGAAATCTGGCAGGTCCTTACGCGAGCACATTATTTTTATCTGCCTCTAGCCTAATAGAGACTTGAATAATAGAGTCTTGAATAACTCATAGATCTCATTGCTATGGAAACTAACTCTGTATCCTTAGGTCAGTCTTGCTACGTCTGATTTGCAGAGTCTGCAGCTAATCTTAAGGAAAAAAAAAGAAGCAGCAGCAAAAAAAGCCTGGCTGTGTTTGCATTCTCAGCTGCACACTCCTCCACCTTTATCTCACTGCTGCAGCCGGGAGCAGAGCCCTACACCCCTCGCGGGGAGCAGGGGTGCTCCCAGCGCACCTCTCTCAGCCCTTCAATACCGCCTCTTCAATACCCTTCTCCTTCTGCAATGCTTTAGGGTACTTTCATCTTGCTGCTTGCCCAAACTTAGACCAGAGACGTTCCCAGGATGATACATGAGGGGTAAATATCCCCTTCGGGAATTGGCCCTTGACAAACATCGGTTTCATTCTATCACGGACACAGCCAGCACAGAGGTTTATGGATTTTTTCTTTTCCTTTTGCTTTTTCTCAGTTGGTTTTTATATAGGGAGAGAAAAAAATTGACTTTTTCAGAGGTAGTTCAGGGGTCAATATACACCTGTATTTCATGGCCTCTGAAGGCTTTTCTGTGTAATTCAAAGTCACACAGAATTTGTATCCAAAATTTTTAAAGGTGCTGGAATTTTACAACTGCTGCTATGCAAAAGGTTTTGGGGTTTTTTTTTTTTGTTCCTACAAAAGTTGCCTCTTAACAAATAGAAATGTTATTTTCCTGAAAACAGAATGATTTCAATTGTGATATGCCCCCTTTGCTCATAAGTAGGATAACATTACATAGCTACTCTGCTGTAAAAAAAAAAATAAATACTTTTTTGGCAAAATTAGCAAGTTTCAGTTACATAATGCCTAGATTTTTTTTTCTCTTTCAACCAAAAGCAGTGCTTTTCAGTAAAAATGAAGTATTTTCCTCCCAAATGGTAGGATATATTTCTGTTTAATATGTTACTTTCTATTTTAGCACATATAATCTATATATTTTATACTGGACAAGTATGCCTAGTCAGGGTAGCATCAGCCTCCACGGAGTGGAGAATCAGTGGAGTTCTCTCTGCATTATTCTTTATTATTCTTTGTTATTGGCAGTTTTGTGTAACTTGTAGGATTTTTCCCCCTTGGAGAACAAGGTAAATTTCTTGTATCTGCTCAAAGTTATATATTTTTTTGGAAAGTTAAGCTCATATTCGTATTAAACTAACACGACTTCTTACTCTGGAATTTTCCTCCAGAATGAGTGAAATCACTATCTCGCCCAGCTTCCTTTCCATAAGCCAAATATTGGAAGTGTAAGATCATATGCAGGCATCCAGAGTTTTGGAGAAACAGGATCATGTAATGATGGAAAATTAGCAGAAAGCATTTTTTAAAGATTGAAGCGAATTCAGCTTCTGTAGACAGAGAAAAATCCCACAAGCTTAAATCTGGTAATGGATGGCAGTGACACACGCTTTGCTTTGGGGGATGAGTATTATTCCATAAAGGAATGCAACATGAACCAGTAGTTAAACTAGGACAGATGTTGCTGGAAATATTTAAAAGATGTTTACTTTATATTATTATTGATCAAATATGCAGTGTTCTTGGGTATGTCATCCTCATGACTTCCCACAAGACATAATATTTTCCTTGTTGGAAAATGCAAATAACTAAGTGGTAGGCAGCTTTTAGTGCCCAAAGTATTTTGGATGGGTGATGTAGCTGCTTGAGCATCCACCAGCATCACCCCAGTGCCAAGCCTGGGCTTCCCTGGGCGTCGCGTCCCTCGTTCCCTCCGTGCATTGGAAAGGATCCCCTGCCCCTCGTTCGCCCTCTGCCAGCTCCACACCGGCACTTTTTCCTCTTCGGCTTTTCAACGAGGAAGCGGCACTGTCAAAAACCGGGAGCGAGCTGTCCCTTCTTCCTGGGGCTGCCGCCCCGAATAACCTCTTTCTTCCTACCGTTTATTCTGTGGATCTTCCCTGGGCTTGGCCTAAGAAGTAAAAAGGAATTTTTCTGACCGGGTTGTGAATTATCAAATACAGGCCTTTTCTTCAGAAAGCTTAAAAAGGTTTAAGTTATCACAGTAAAACTGCTGCAGTCTTCTCTGTGGACACACTTTTAGTGGTTTAAAATTAAAAAAAAAAAATCGCTGCAGAGCTAATACGCTCCTGTAAAGTTAAAGCTGATTTAGGACCGCTCGCACAGTTAAGTTGCATTAATATAATCCCCTTTAACTAGTCAGATGCAAGCGGTGCGTGGCAGCTCCTCGGCTGCGGCTGAGAAGGGGCCGACGAGCTGCACGGGCAGGAGGCGCGCGCGCTCTCCCACGCCGCCCGGCAGCGGGGCCGGCGCGGCAGAGAAGGCTCTGCTCGGCGACCGCCTGCTCCGTCCGCGCTCGCACCGGGGCCGCCCCGGCTCCTCCGAGCCAAGGCACCGAGACTGATACGGCTCCTGCGCCGCTGCAGGCCCGCTGGCTTCCCGGGAATTACTTCCCATGAGAGCAAGGGAAATGAGAACGGATAAGCACTCCTTTTCCCCGTTATTAACTGCTATGCTGCAAAGCCCGCCAGAGCGGGCGGAGAGAGCTGGAGATCTTCGTGGCCGGCCAAACCACAGGGCTTCTCTTTCTAGCCCCGGAGCCCACCGAGGACCAAAACTGCTCGGACAGAGCAGAGAGAGGCAGAGACAGAAAAATTATCTCCTATCTGTTCTTACTTTCAAGTTCGAAACAGTATTTTTTTATTTTCTCTAGCACTTCCCACGGGGATTCAAAGCACTTAAGCAGTCAGGCACTCGCAGAGGGCATTCGCCCTCATCTTATAAATGGAAAAAGCCTGCAACCCAGAGATTTTAAATTATTTGTCCTTGGCCATAGATGTGGCAGAGCCAGAAATAGTTCCTTGTTCCCGATTGCCACTTGAGTACATCTAACCACAAGACAGTCATCCGTCTTCGTTACTCCTTAGCGTTTAACTTCGATGCGAACGTCAAAAGGCAGCAGCAGAAAACCGTCAAGCCCAGATCCCCCGTGAGTCGCGCGCGCGTCGCTGCCAAAGCCCATCCAGCCGGCGCGCTGCCGCTGCAGGGAGAGCCGGCAGCTGCCTCCCGGTGCGGAGGACGGCCACGACTGCCCGTCGTGCAGACGCTGCCCGGATGGGAGAGGAAAGGAAAGGATTTGTCAACGCCAGACTGGTTCTAGAGAGACATCCTCATAAACAGGCCCAGGAAGCCCCCTACGCGGTACCCTAAACCGGCCTCGAGCCCCGAGCGCCTGGTGGAGCTCCTCCTGAGCCAGCCCGGCCCTGCCGCTTCCCTCCTGCGTGTTAACGCAGTAGGCCATCGCAAACGTTTAATCCACTGTTATTAATGGTGGTCTTTATCTTCTCAATGATAATCCATTTTTTCCTGCTAACCTCTTTTTAGTTAAGAAAGAATAATTAATATCTCCCAGTGCTTTGTAATGAAGTAGTCTTACTTTCTCAGCAGCTTCTATCTCTATGGATGCAACCAAACACTAGCGATGATATTGCTCTGAGCTTTGCCTGGGGGCTTAGATAAACCTCCTGAAGCGAGTAGCAGCAGAAGGGTTTGAAACGTGGACGTGTTCGGAGTCAGCCCCCTGCACAGGATGAGCTGGGGATAGTTCCAGCTCATAACTCTCACGTCTAACTGCATGCAGCAAGGTTCCCACTGGTGAAATAAGTTTTCCTGCCTTCACAGTCAGCTGCGCACTGATTCACATCCTGAAGATTTTCTTTGTCCGCAAGACACAGACTATATTTTTGTTTTAAACTACGAACCACAAACGTCATTTTTTCATCTTTGCCGTCTATCGACGCGTTCTCAGCAGCAATCATCTCTTCCATATTTCTCTGAAGCAAACAGGTTTCCTCTGCCCATCCCGCTCCCCTCCCCCAGTTCAGAAATGTCAGGAATTACAGCTGCTGACTTGCGCTAGCTGCAGCGCTGCAGAGAAGCGAGGCTTTGCTCTGAGCTGAAATTCGACCTGCAGTTCCCTTAGCCTTCAGCTGAAGGCAAGATGTTGTCTCCTGCATAAAGAGACATTTCACAAAGAACTCGCGGAACCGTAACGCGGCACCTGCCGAACGCCTCTCCCCAGCGAG
Source organism: Rhea pennata (assembly GCF_028389875.1). NCBI lineage: Eukaryota > Metazoa > Chordata > Aves > Rheiformes > Rheidae > Rhea > Rhea pennata. Next base: position 44,417,216 of record NC_084666.1, read on the forward strand.
GGTCGCGCGCTCCGTTTTGAGGAAACCGCTAGTCGCAAGCGAGACGCCGATATATCACATCCCGGAGCGTTGACTTGGCTGTTCCCTGGTTGCCTTAGCTACAAAAACGAGACAAATAATAGCGTTTATTTACCTACCTCCTCTGATGCTGAAATTCTCAGTCATAAATTAAAAACACATTCTACTGAATGTTTTAAAAGAGGCATGTGTAAAATATGATGTATAGTCTCACAAAGAGGATTTTTTTTTTTTTTTTAACAAACTGCCATTTCTGTAACCTGGGGAAGTCTCTCCTCTCCGTTGCAGTGTCTGCAGCCCTTGTGCTCTGTTCCGTGAGCTTAAAGGACACTTCTGCAGACGCACTAATTTTGCATCGTCTCATGCGTAGCTTCACAGTGCTATTTCCCATCTTTTTGGCCTGCACTTGGTAAAGTTTCCAGCAGCTTTGAAAGATTACTTTCTGCTAGAAGAAACTTCCCTTTTAACCCAGAAGTAAATTTATTGCATCATTTAATCCACAGCCTGCTATCGAATAGAGCAGTCTAGCTCTTCATCCATTTATCTCTCAGGCACTTAGTTAATGAAGAAAGAGAATTTTGCTGATTTTCTTGGCTAAATTTTTTGTCATTTCAAAATGTTCTCCAAGCCAAAAGATGAATTCTCATCAGTCCAGATGGATGGGGAAGAGTACAGTACTGCAATAATATTCATTCTTTTTTGTCCAAAGTGATAGTTGAGAAAAATTCAGGTTTCTGTATGTCAAGCAGTAGAGGCAGCAACAATCGTAATTAGGATTACTCAATACTTTCCTTTTTAAGGAACCATTTTTCAGTGATTTATATCTTTTCCAAAGAAACCGTTCAATTAAAACAGCTGCTGCCAGGCGGGCAGCCTAATCGTCATAAGATTCAGCTTTAACGGATCACCTTTTTCTCAGAGTAAGGGAGTGGAGAAACATATTTCCTTCCCCTTATTGAAAAGAATTAATAAAAGGAACAATTTTAACAACTTGAATCAGTCCCCTCTCGCATACAATTTGTTTCAGAATTTGGCAACAAACACAGGGCTTTTTGAGCCTCGACATTCCTTTACTGCCTAGCAAACAGCTACAAAACCCAGTGGGGGGGAAAAAAAGACGTGCTTACTCATTCCCCTCGTTTCCTACCTTTAAACGTTTCCTTCTGCACCTTAATGTTGGTCTAATTTCTTTATAACGTAATAAAGAATCCCTAGTGCAGCAGCATTAAAAGACAATCAGCTTTGAGCGTTGGCTGCGGCATAGTACGATGCAAATAATTAACTGAGAAGCGACAACCTAGAAATTCTGGTTCTGTTACAGAGCAAGTGCTACGTGGGCATTTTTGTGTGCTTGCATATATTTTAAGCACCGATTGTCTATGCAACTTGGAAAAAAACCTTAATTGGTACTGTCTTACTTGAGGCAGGGCTTGAGAGAAAATTAGGGCCGATTATAGCAAAATATTTAAACAAAAGAACTAATTATAACTCTGTTATTGATATGAGCTTTTAAATGGCACATGACACATGCAGACTTGTTCAGGAAGAAAACAGGTTTGGGGCTGGATGGTGGCTGGGGGAGGGAAAGGGGTGGTTTGGTTTTTGTGGCTAAGGATGGCCAGATGGATAAGGATTTTATTATAGATACTGGCACATTAGTGCTGCTGAAAGCCTGACACATGACATGTTGACTCAGAGTTGGAACATGAGATCTTCATCAACGTTAAATTCAAGCAGTGCTTTTGAAACTACAGTCTGGATGTGCCACCACAGTTTCAGTATTACCTACCTCAAAAGAAGAAAACCCACAAACATTAGGAATTACTGTCTTGTGTGGGAAAAAAAAAAGAAAAAAAAACATGAAGAGCATACACCGCAAAAGGGGCACCAGAATTCTTGAGAAGCGTGCGTGCAAACGCGTATACAAACTTGCACTCGTTCGTATACCTAGCTTGCAAACACCTCAGCAAGCGTACTGCCCTCTTTATATCGCCGAGCCTGGAAAAAAATGGATTTCACCTTGTGGTCTACTTTTGCATTACAACGCAGCCTCCAGGCTGGGAAAAAGCACCTCCTAATCCCCCAACCCATCCAAACTGCGGATGAGCTTCTAACACATATGCAGTTTTTTGGAAATACGCGTAACCAGATTCATCAATTAAATTCCGGATTTTCTAACTCAGGTATCAAAGCAGCGTGACCGTGGAGTCAGAATGCTTGAGCTGACCCCGAGGCGGCTCCAGCGGAGTCGCACAGGGGTGGCTTTTTGCTTCTCCATTCGCAACATGGACAAAGGGAGCCACCTGCGCTCCTGAAAGATCTTCTGTCAGCAGCTTCCCTTTCGGGACTGTACAGTAAGGGAAAGAGCTAACTAATCTATTTGTGGCCTTCAAACAGCACGCTAAAAACTTTATAAGCATGGACAGGTGCCTCCCTGGGAAAGCTGGTCATCTAATTTTAGATATGTCAAGACGAACAAGAGAAAGAAAACAGAGAGAGAGAGAGAGAGAGAGAGAGAGAGCAGGGTTAGCAACGAGCAGATTTTGGCCACCAAGAGTAGAGTGGTAACTTGATCAGTGCATGTCCACCCAGCATGACATTTCATTATTAAGTGCTCTCGCATGAACGATATAAAACTTTGCTATTAACATCACTTGATCTGCAGTGATTAAACATCTCCGTGGCGTTTCTCCTCTCCAGTAAAATAGGAATTCTTTCTAAATTGGCCCTTATCTCTTAGCCACCTTCAAATCAGACCTTCTCCACTAGACTTGAATCACAATAGTGGACACCAGCTCTCTGAAGTGTTGCAGAAGGGTTATCCACGTTGAGCCAATTGCAGCAAACAGCAAGAGGGTGCTCAGAAAAAGGAGCAGAAGGCTGCTGCATTTGAGCTTTAACAGAGGAGGTCAACATTTTCCTGACTAATGAGGGATTTTGCTCAGGAGACATTGGAAATGAGGCAGATTTTGGATGCTTCACCCACCGAGAGCAGGATTTGCTTTGCTTGCAGTGCTTCTGGGTAATCAGCGCCCCAGCTGAAAGCCACGAGCAGCTGACATGACGTCGCTGTGGCACAAGCACGTTTTTCACATACTAAGAGAGCACAGGCACAGTCCATTAGCTGAGGGAGTATGTTACATAGTCAAGTTTCTGGCTGCAGACCCTTCCTTTTTTTCAGGTGCAGCTTTTTATTTGGTTAGGGTGATCATATTTTTCAACTACCCAGAGTTTATTTAAAAAATCATTAATATCAGTATCAGTTAAACTTGAGTGTCAGAACATCTAATAATTAATTTTTGAAATGTATACAATGCATTACAGCTCTTCTCTGGCTCCATAAGGGTGCTCTAGCTTCTGGCTGTAAATTTTGCTCAAGAGTAATGCCAAGTGTTTTGTGCAACGTGCAGAAAGCACAGTTTGATAAGGGAACACACGTACATAATTTCAGCAGGGCTAGCCCCTGGGAATAATGCAGTTTTGTGCCCTGTGAGAGAGAGATGAATCAGCCGCGTGTTTTGCCCTGTAGCCTCACGGAAGATATACTAAGCTGCAGACGCAGAGGCCAAGTTTTTACTTTACTAAACCTTTGGGAAAGAGGAATTCCTCTTGCTGAGGCATTCTGCAGCATGCTAAGAAGTTTCATAATCCCAGAGCAGACAGAAATGCGAGAGGAGGCAGCTCTGCAGGGTTGAAGGACGAAGCCACTGCCACCTCCATCTGCAGCTGGACTGTGCTCTCAGTGCAAAAAAGGCAACGTTGCTAATTCAGGATTCAGGGATTCATCCAGGAACTCAGACAGAGAGAACAAACCTGGGGCCCCTTACAACAGGCTCTAGCACCTGGAGCCAGAAGACCATGGTCTGCTTCCAGATCCCTGAGGGAAAACGCCCAAAGCCCCCAGTCCGGCTGCAGTCCCAGATGTTTGCGCAGCACGTTGTAAGAAGTGATACATTAGGAAACATGGAGGCTGCGGCTGCAAACCAGCTCCCCGTAACAGCCGATTTAGAAGCAGATTTAGCAGAAGCTGATTTAGAAGAACCTGTCCTTTGACTTCAGAGACCGTGGGGTCAAGTCTTGCTCATGACCTCAGGAGTGAAAAAAAAATACATAGAAAGCTAATCTTAAGGTTAAATACAAGGGCTCTAAAGATAAAACAAAATCACTTGTTTTAATTCTCCAAGTCTTTCACCTGTTTGCATTTGGCTACTGGATCTTTAAGAGAAAAACAGAATTCCTGCTTGTGCAGATCAATGTTAATATACTTAGCCAGACGCTAAGAAATCCTCCTCCTCCATCAGTTCCAAAGAAATGATTTTATAAACCTGTCTTTCTAGAAGCAAGTCTTACTTAGCCGTGTGCAGTTCAAAGCACCAGTAAGAGCTTTCCATTTAAAAGTGTAGTCTCAGTTTTCAAATCTACAGTTAGTTGCATTTCCTCATTTACAGATTATTTTAAATGGAATTTTACACTGCATTAGCAAGCATGGGTGCCCGCGAGAGTGAAGGATTTAATTCTGTAATAGCTGGTCCTAAAGCTATAGTTTTTAGCAGCTTTCAGTTAATTTGGGTGAAGGAAGCTAGGTAAAACATATTACAGAAAGATCCGTTGCACTTCACGTATAGCTAAAATAATACACTGCAAAAAGTACAAACAGTACAAGTGGTTGCAAGTCCTTAACTGGATGGACACGTGACCAAATAACTGAGGTCGCGTTCAGTCAGATTATGCAGAAGTACAAATTTGAAAAGCAAAAAAAAAAAATCAATTTTAGTAAAATTTTGGCTGGACTAACAAGACAACTGAGTCCCAATTCCAGTGGGATGCCCATGTCTCTCAAACGCAGCACAGTTCAAGTCTTTTTTTTCTTTTTTTTCCCTAGGATTATTAGTGCTTTAGGGTATCAGTTCTCTGGCTGAGTGTTTATACAATGCCTGGTGTGGAGTTTGACCTCGCACGAGCAAAAAACTTTGAAAGCAGCCAATATTTTCTTATCCTCTGCCAGCTGGCAGCATTCAGTCACCTTTCCCATACTAGACAGGAGTTTAATTAAAGAAGTGGACTCCGTCTTTTGGGCAATCATGATCATTAGGGTCCGATTTAAGGGTTTTGAACTTCTGGGCGAACTCTTTAAGTTATTCCGGCATCGTTTGACCTGGGTTTCTCAGCAGTCACTGCTCGAAGCCTGCATGTTCTCCTCAGAATTGCTCCATCTCTTGATGGATTTTTCCAGCTGACCCCTTTGATCCTATTTGAAGGAGCTGAGTGGGGGCATTTCATCTCATGGAAGAATATTCAGCCTGAAGAACAACAGCTGTAGCTCCCAAAGAAGTTAGAAAGCCTTTTATACAGCGCTCTCTTCCTTCTCAGCCCTACGAAGCTGCTTTGAGTCTGCTTAGTAATTCATCTTCATTCTCTGATGAGTTTGCCTATCCCCAGCCAGCCAGGAGGACAGCAATTTTGCAGCTGCTGCTACTGCACCTAATTTATTAGCAGCTTCCTTTGCCTGTGCTCAGAGCACTAACAATCATAGTCATAACTCACTCGGCTCCACTCTTGAAGGAAACAGAGCTATAGGATGCTCCTCTACAGTTCTCTCAGCTGTGGGAGACACTCAGCTGGATTGCTGGCTCCCCCTTATTCACCTGAAGCCCCACATCTCTATGTGACTTCTGCAACCATCAGGAGGCGCAACCACAAATTGGAAACCGAAGGAACACGTACAACTTTACACCGCTTTGCCAAAAGTTACTCATATTATTAGAATGTCATTAAGGTTAGGAACAATGACAGCTACCCTCACGGGGGATTTAGTGGTGATGGTGGCCTAGGTAGGAGACAATTAAGACACATTTTAGTAGGTTACCTTAGTCTCCCGTGCAATAACATTCAGGTCCAACATGACATACCATGAGGAGCACAGGGTGCAAAGCTGAGCGATTTGACGCCACTCTAGAGCTAGGAAAGCAATCTGAAACTCATTGTTTTACAATAGCTGTGCCTGAGGAAAAAGGAGAATTAAATTGGCATTGATCCCACACAAAACATGCTTTTCTGAGTTACAGCCAGCTGTAGCTCAGTTACTTCTAGCCCTTGAGCACGTAACTTTCATGTTACAGCTGGGCTGAGCTAATGGGTAGGTGATGCTGGGAAGGAGAGTTGTGCTTCTCCCTCTCATCCTCAACGCCTGGATGAGGATTTCCCAAGGCACCAGTAGTAGCTGTCACCTGACCCCACTTCAAGAAGGTGCATAAGGGTAGATTTCCACCAGCAAACAAAAGTGAGCAGCTGTTGAGTGGCCTATTGTGAAACCACTGCCCAGGACTACAGTTTCGTGGTTGCTTTAAGTGAGCTATGCTAAAGAGCTAAGACCTGGTGTTCTCTTCACCTGGTGCAGTCACTTCCCTTGAGCAGGCAGTAGGGTTCACAGATCCAGAGGACAGGCTCAGAGACGCAACCTTACTGAAATTAATTCAGTGATCACAAAGATCAAAAGAATTGTCTTTTTGCCCCAACAGTGTCCCTTCCTGTATCAAGGACCCGGCCTTTTCTCTCTTTTGTTGTTGAGCCCTTGGTTTCTTCCCCTCTGGGAACAGCCCTAGTTAAAAGGCATGTGGGAAAACCCTAGACTCCAGCTGGGTTTGGCACCTACAGTTCTCTTCAGAAACCTGCGGTGCATCTGAACCAGTTGTCTTGCAACAAAAGCACTATTTAATCTCAAGCAGCGCAAAGAAGTCATTTAAATCCTCTGTTCTAACACACAGCTTATGTTTGTCTAATTAGCCGAAAGGCACCTTATTCCCAAGGAGACCCATCATCTTTGGATACCCAGCAGCTGGCCAAAATCAACCAACTCCAAGAACAACTGCCAGGATTGCCATGGCAACTCATCTCCTTAGAGAATGATGGGCGCGTTTTGTCTAGTCATGGATACTTTTGATCTTCCGATTCCTATCCTACAGATTAAAATAAATAGCACCAAGATTGAATCAGGAACTCAGACACTGCAACAGAGAAGTCAGATTTATGACCATAATTTTACTTTTTTGCTTATTCTTAAGTTTCCTACCCTTTCACATGGTTTAAAGCCATTACGTCAGTCACACTATTTCAGATCACATGCATGGTTTGGTGCAAAACAATGTTATATCATTTTCTATACTAAGAAAAACTAGTCTGCATTGCCACAGCAGAATGTTTATTACAAACGTAGCTTTCACACGTTGATATGCAGGTATAAAAGCTGTTTCTGGGGAGCACTAAATTAACACCTTGTATGCCCCACATGCTTGCCTGTAACAGCTTTCCACTGCCTTAAACAAGAAACCCATTCAGACCTCTCACTTCTGCTTTTATTTTCCTGAAAATTAGCACTTCTCTTCCTAGAGTGGTTGCCTACACTTGCTCTTTCTCTCTGTGTTGTTCAGCAGCTTGCCCTGAGTTAATTTTCCACATCACCAATGCATCCTAAGCAAAAAATAAAGATGCAGCAGAGCAAAGAAGCAGGTGCTTGGAAACCAAGATATATTTCTTTGGCACTGTCCATCTGGTAGATGCTTTTAGCTAAATCTCTACCCTTGTGTACAGTTACAGTTGTGTCTATAATAAGCAATAGACGCAGTATATAAAAATGAAGGAGTGTTTTTTTTTCCCCCTTTTCTCTTTCCCAAAAGGGAAGCAGATGCCTGGATGTCAGATACAATTTCTCTGACTCTTAAAGGAATTATGGGGAGGGGAAAAGGGAAGAAGTGGGTGTTTTGTTGTTGTTTTTTGAATCAGCACAGCTTGTCCAGTAGCCCCATGATGAACGCATTACCTTAGGACTCGGGAGATCAGGCACTAATCTTCGCCACAGCCTTCCCACATACCTTTGGACACGCGGTTCATCTTTCTGTAACCAACTGTATTAGTTACCAGCAGGTTGAAGAAAACAAACAGAAGATTCTTTTATGTTGAGCCATAGACACAGGGCTGAAATTCCTGACCTACCACCAATCAAACTTAATCCAGAATTAGGAATGGTTTAGTCATCGTGGTTAACTCGGAATAGTATCGAGGTTAGGATATGTTACAGAGCAACTAGAGGGCAGGTATAGTGAGTCCAGAGGTGATTTTAGTATTGCCACACGGTGCCATACTAAGCAGCGTGCAGGCTGGGCTCTATGCTCTACTTCACTGCAGAGCACGTAAAGCTGCCTCTGGCTCAGGCGAGTCCTCTCCATAAAGTTCAGTCACGTTTCAACCTGAACTACACATAACCCAGCTCAGAGAAAAAGAGCAATGACTTGTATCATGGCAACTAACCATCATCAAGCCCTCTGGAGTGTTACAAAGCAAAACATAGTCTGATGCAGCCAGAGATTTTACCCCAGACGCTAGCAAGCTCATCTGCGTGCAATCCTGAAGTTTCGTATTTTTTAGCACAGTCCCATTTTGTTGGGGAAACAGTGACACTTAGCGATGCTAAGCAACGAGGCTTCGTGTTTGTCACCTGGGTTCTTCAAGACAGCTACTTCTAGAGACTCCTGTTTCAGGCAGTTTATCTCCTGGGCTGGTACCACAGTTCAGACCAAGGTGTGAAGCCTCCTCAGCGAGGATCACAAAGCCTGGATCAGCTTTCTCTGGAGCTGGCAGAGCAGTTACCAGTGACAAAATAGAGATGGAAAAAGCTTCGTGTGTTTAGAACAAAAGTCAGAGAAAATAGATATTTTTAAAAAGCAAAAATATGAATCAGCCAGCTTCTCTCTGAAGCTTAATAGGCTACCACAGACAAACCAGTTAGATCAGCTATGTAGCAGCAGTGTTGTTTAAACATCACAAGGCTCAGGACAAGAAGCCTTTTGAAGATGAGAATAGCATTCTAGAATTACCAGCTTCCTTATTTATCGAGAGTGTGCTTAAGAGCGCTTGTCTGGGAAGCCACCAGGTCTTTTTCCAGAGCTAATTTAAACAAAGTATATAATAATGCACAATTATTCCTCCAGCCGCTCCCACTACCTAATGAATTACCTACAACACTCATAATTTATGTAGCAACACTGCAAACTGGCTTTGCATCTTCTGCTTTTAGAGTTTATTAAGCAACAGCAGAGGCTACAGCATTACTGTGGGAAGGAAATGGGATGAGGAAAGCCAGAGGAGGCTATGTACCCTAAGGGGTGTAGCCATAGTTAGGCTTAATACATATGGATTAAATAGCAGAGGTTTGACAAATTCACTAAGGCTTTAGTGTCTAAGTTGCAGCCAAGCTGACAGAGTTAGGTCAATCCCTCATTCACTTTGGGAATGAGAGAAGGCATCAGGCAAGCATGTAGAAGACCCTGCTCAACAAGTCTTCAGATTTAGTCACCATTTCACACAAGACATGAAAAGCCTGCAGGATATTGCAATAAGTCAATTACTGTAAACAGTTGGCCAATGGAAAAAGTTGGCTTTTTGTTGGCGCTTATTCCACTCTTGTTTTATTTTCATGGTAGGCAGCCTGCTCCCTCTGTTCTTGAGCAGCAAGGCCACAACGCAAGGGCTAGGCTTGCCTGGAATTTGACCAGCTATGAACACCCACCACACACAAGGGCTGCAATGACTCGGGATAGTGACTTGTCACAGACACCTGTGCTTCCCAAATTAAAAGGTAGGATATTTTCTTTATTAGAAAGAAACTTGAAGAATTAAAAAGTTTGCATCAAGGCTGTAGTACCTTATATTAGCCAATCACTCACAAAGGGAAAAAAGCCATCTATTTGATCAGAAATACAGTGCACGTTTCTTGATTTCACATTACTTATGGTGGGGGTCATGTTTTAACATGGAAAAAGTTGCACATTCTAGGGAATCTCAAACAGCTCAGCCAAAAATGCTTAATTCAAAACCGCTATATTTTTCAAAGCTGAGGTGAATGACTTCAGGAGACTGGTCCATCTAAAAACTATCCATGTCTGTTCAGTTTACTTAAAGAGCAGTATGATACTGTAGAAAAAGAAGCATGAAAACATTACTTGTGTGCCGGTGATGAACAAAAAAGAATAGAAAACGCTTTAGGCTTATTTTTTGTAAGGAAAAAGAGTTGAGGTAGCAAAGTATTGTTAACTAGAAAAAGTGTTTATAGACAGTTGGAATTCACTCCACAAGAAGGAAAAACTTTTGTGAGCCAATATCCCAGTCTTTGACTCCATAGCACTCTTATCAGACAGAAGCACCACTCTGTGGGAAGACCTCAAACAGACAACAGTTATCAATTCATATTTCTGCATCTTCAAACAGTTCTGTAAGAGCAGCAGCTTGCTTTCTTAGTGGGAAACTCTTTCCTCATAGGAGTTTGTTCTCTTGTCGAATGCCACTTTGCCAGATTACTATGGAATCTCTACAACTCTAAGCAGAAAGAGTCCAGTTTATACAATTATATACATTTTTAAATGTTTCACTGTCACTCCTAAGCCCTTTGGCCTTGTGTTGACCTTTAGGAGTTCTGGACAAGAAACAACTCTACTTATACTTCTTAGACTATTTTAGCTTCAGGACTGTAGGACTGTGCCAAACAGATAACTGACTGCCACTATTATAGAGATAGTTTTCCAGCATGTGGATTACTAGCATGTGGCCACTTAAGCTAGTTTTATATGGGATCAGAGGCCTTATAGGTCAAAGTCTCATGGTTTATTGCTCAGCTGCATATCCTTTAGGTCTAAAATCTTGTTTCATATTTTTGGTTGCACCCTCTTCAACATACACACCCAGAAAGTGAATACAATGCACAGATGATTATTAGATTGACTTCACTATATTATAGCTCTCTTTTCCATTCAGTAAAAAGGAGAGAGAAAAACTGTGGCAGAAGGTTGGCACAAGACTTGGTTAATCTATAATCATGTTCATGTTCACTTATGTCTGTTTTAGCCTTAAGCTCCTTGTTATATATAAGGAGAATCTCTCCCCAGTTCTGTGATTCTAATTGTCATTTATTTAAAGAGGAAAAAGGGCTAAATTAGTTATTCACCAAAGTTCTAGAGTTTTTCAAACATAGATATTATTTGCTATTTTATAGTTGTCAGCTTTAAAGCTCCTTGGCAGTCTCATACATACTACATAAATACTTACTAATATACATCTCCACCCTCTCTCAATGTCTGGCCTTTTTACATCAGCCACTGTGCATCTGTGTCTTGCTAACCTGCCAGAGAGTGCACATTAGCACAAATTCGGTAAGAGATTGACTAAGTGTCCTTTAGGAAAAAAAAAAACAAAAGCAGTGGATAAGATCAGCAGCTTAACTACAATTTTATTTTTTTTAATAGCACCACAGCAGAGGAGCTGCATGCAGTCTTTCAAACCTCTACTGGAAGCACTGGCTGCTGCACAACTCTAACAGTTGAGTTAATCCAACGGCCCACAGGTACTAAAAACATAGTGGGGGTTGGAGTAACCTCACTTTCTCACCCATTTCTAGCTATGGAGCCCTTGCACTACAGCAGCACTTACTGGAGCCAAATGCACCTTTTTAACCCAGCACACTGTCACTAACATCCTTTTTTTCCTACAGACAAGGTGCATCTGCTTATAAGGGGTTCAGAGCAAGTTGCAGCATAAGCAACTGGGAGGTACAGCTATTCTGACATGAAGAAAGCTGGAACTGGGGAAACAAGGTCCTCCTTTCCTCAGAAGAGAGCTGCTTAATTGTTTCAAGGCTCCTCATGAAATATAGAGAGGCAGCCGCACCATTTGACAAGAACAAGCGAGCTGGACTGAGGTTTCAGCACCAGCATTTCAACATAACTTTCACACTAGAAAACGTTCATTGTCATGAACACCAGATTTTGTTAATGTCTTAAGACAGATCATCATTTATGCAAAGGTATCAACTACAGAACTACACAGGCATCACAGTAGATAGCAGAGCAGACAAGTTTCTCCTTATTTCAAGTGTGCACATGCAAGAATTCAGTATCCTTCAGCATGAGAAGTTTTCAAATGCTCCAGAGCTGATGGTTACTGCAGCCAGACCAGAAAGCCAAAAGCTGCATTCAGAGAGCTGTGAAAAGTCCTTGATGCCAAAGCTCCTGGGCTTTTGTTTTATTTGTTGCCCTTGTTAGCCTGACCAACAAGCAAACCTTAGAAAGTTCAGTCTACAGGTAACAAGTGCTTACACGCAACAAACCCAACTATACCTCAAGACCATACCTGTTCACCGATTCAAGATAATTACAGTTAATCCTCTCCTTTCATTTTGTAAATAAGGACTTTCCAGTAAGCTTCAGAGCTTGACCCAATAACAAAATGCTATGCAGATCCTAGGCTTCCATTGCTCTGAGCTGCTCACTGCCTTCTACGTAATACAGACCGACAGTTTTAAACAGAGCAAATGTCAGAACTGAAAGTCAGATGGGCGTTGTTCATATTCATGATATGAACTCAGCTTTTCTGGTCTAGAATACTAAACTGAAATTCAAGTCATGGAGAGCTGCCCAGTTACTAGTTGCATGCAACAGCGACCCATTTTTCTGATAGCTGTTTTCATTTGCATTTGAGCTAAGCAGCAGCCCGACAGGTGTGTGGAACCTCCACAGGATCCAATCCGACAGTCAGCATCTTCCTCTTCTCATAACTCTCTGCTGGTTATTTTCACACAGGATTTTTGTTTACCCATGTAAGTGGGTAAGGCTTCCAAAGATCTGAAGAGTGTTCAGTTAAGCTCCAAAATCTTGTGAAGCCTTCTTGTGAAGCCTTCCTGTTACACATTTCTTGCAACTTTCACTTACTCCAATAACGGGTTAGTTGTGTGTCCATGAGTTAAGTGTTAGATCTCATCTACATCAACAAGAACAGCTTTTTTGGAAGTAAGTTTAAAAAAAGATACCAAATACCATTTACATTCATTTCAGAAAGTTTATTGCACCAAATGCCGCAAAGAGATAGACCAAAATTATAATGTACATAAACAACTATAAGAAAAAAAAAACATAGTTTGACATTGGTATTCAGTCAGTCCTAAAAAAGTCTATGCTCTTCAAACATGCAATAGCAACACATATTTTCTACTATGGATAACCTGTTAAGTATGTCAATTTAGCCCACTTAATTTCAGAAAAGCATCTAGTTTATTCAGCAGTTTAGACTATTTTGATCTGGGTTCTTTCAAATGAATTTGAAATTATACTTCAGGGATAAGTGACCATTTTGTGTAAACTTTTTTTATATAAAGAGTTTGGTATGCCTCAGAAGAGACTGAGTTTCGGAGTAAAGCAGGCAGTGGGGAAGACCAATCTGTAGCGTGAATTACAGAATTAGTTAACAAATATTCATTTCTTTTAGGTAGAAGAACGTTCTGTTCATTAGTTTGGAAAGTGCCCTAGTTTAATTAAAAGTTTAGACCTCAATATTGTTTTAGGTTAAAGACAGTTCATTTAAATATTACAATGTAGCAGTTTCCATTTACCCCCCCATGAACGAGTGTTTATACTTTTGCCTCAAAAAAAAGAATACATTCTTTAAATTGCACTGTGTAAACTGCATTTATGTGGGATTTTAGAAAGACTGTTCACTCCCACTTAAACAAGAAAGTATGCATTTAAGTTTAGAAAATAACTACATAATACTGATAAAAACCCAACTTCGGAATATTTGAAAATTAAGCTACATTATCAATTTTAAACACTCAGTACATTCATATCACTTTTCATTCTATTAAAATAAAACCAGAAACATGCCTTAAAGATGACTAACACAACATTTGTAAATACTTACTGCTCTATCATGCTACACTAATTTATATAAACAGCAAGATGCTACCAAAAACATGTTAAAGACTTTGAGTCAAAAAAGCCCTATAAGGTGGTATCCTGTCAACTGAGGTAGAATATTTAGTGGAGGGGAAAATATTTACTTTAGCTTCTTTAGACTAAAGCCTTTTAAGAATAAATCAACTTTAATTCTGAATTCCCCCCCACTCCCCAAAACTAAAACTGCAAGCAGATCATCATGTAATTTCTGAAGAGCAGCAAAATGTTAGAGAAAGCAGCAAGAACTATAAAGTTTTAGCCTGTGCTGAAGAAAATCCAAGTGCTTTTGACCACCAACTCACATGCCTCCCCCTAGATTAATTTAACATGTTGCCAAAAGGGAGATTTCTGTAGTTTAAGTAGTAAACTCAGGTGTTACTGATCACAGTCTTGAAAACCACTGAACATTAGCTGACCTTTGAGCTCAGGAGCACTCTCTGTGATAGCCAGTGTTTCCGCAGGTTATTTCTTTGAAGAGCTTGTCAGAGTTGGTTCAGATTGAGACCCAACTATTACTTTAAGTAAACTGGAATTGACTCTTAATACTCGGCTACTATTTAGAAGTAACATGAAATAGAGAAAATACATGAAAATTTCTATATACACACAGGGAAGTGGTTTCATAGCCCTACCTATGCACACACACACACACGCTCATGCACTCACTCCATTACTGGGGATATTTTAGGAATGTGTCACTTGCTGCACGGTTCCTCCTCTGTCTTAACCTTGTGCAACACAGACCGATACGTGCTAACAGCTAGACGCAGAGGTAAGTTTGCTTTCCAGCAGATAGTGAAGAACCAAAAGATATGAAAAAAATTGCTCAAGTCTAAGCAGTAGGAGAAAACTTGATCCTTAGAAAGATTTTTAGCCTTTTGAGGCAGAATACCAGGCATAACAAGTGTATGAAAAAGCAATATTAAAAGAAGCATCTGGAATGTTAGATCAGAAATCCAGCACATAAGGAACAGCTTTAGAAGCATCATATCAGAACATTAAATATCCCTCCACTTGGAAACAACTGCTCTTGACAACAGGTCAGTCTCCCTATTCCCCTCACAGGGCAACACAAGGTTAATCGAGATGCCCACCCCCATCCCCATCACGTTTAAACAACTCACAATATGCACATTTCATTGTTTCAAATCATTGAAAGTTTACTGTAGAAAAGTCCAAACATCAAGGTAGTATGAAATAAAAACACTTTTAAAACTGTGTCCCTTCAACACTAAAAATCTGTAATCACTAACAGGGAGAAGCCGTAACTGGTGACCAGGAGCTTCCTACTCCAAACAATTGCTTTACTAGTAGTTTTCTAGCAAGCTGCAATGTCAGACATATTCATACTCTGCGCTGGCTCACAACAGAAGGGTCCAGCGTTTATTTTTCATTTTCTTTAAGAGTATTTGTTTTGATCCTTTTTTCTTTCCTTAGTCTGGTCCATAAATCATTTCATATCCAGCTTAACAGTACTTTATGCAAAAAAAGGTTTTTTCTACATTCATGTTATCATCCACATGAAAACAGTAAAATACAAAATTTTATTTTGCTTTCTAAAAACACAGAAGGCCAATATCAGCTAGTGGAGAAGTAGTTTCTGGTCTCAAAGCAATTACTCTATTAAGGAAAGGCACCAGGATGATAGTTTGAGAATTTTGTAAAGTCATAGAGGGTAACTGCAAACATTCATAGTAATACCAGGGTTTGCCCCCTTCATTTTATTTGTGAAGTGACCAAATAGTAGCCAGAAAAAAGGAAAGTAATATTTTAGACTAAAGATTTGATGGGAGTACTTTTTTTTTTTTTTTGTCAGATTATCTTGAGTTTATGCTGATTGCTTGGTGTATGTGCACAGGCACACACAGGAAACAGCATTAATACCATCCATAAGTTTATCAAATTCAGACTCCTCAGAGACAGCAATACCTGATGACAGCAAGACACAGGTTTAATTATTCTCAGGACTAGAGTCATATAGAAACTCAAAAAGAGTTATCAAAGTTGCATCAGCAACAAATGTAAACGTGTAGCAGAAATTCCATAAGGCTTTCCCACAAAATTCCCATCTCAAAAGTTCATTCCATTTTTGGGGTGGTATTACTCCTAGACAGACCTCATTTGAATTCCACCTCAGTAAAACAGAAGCAGCCAGGGTTTTCTTAATCTCTTGTCCTTTAAATAAAATAAAATAATCACCCCACCTCATGCATCCTTTCCCACATATTTGGCTGCTGAATCCAAGTTCCTTGTTCTGAGCTGGTCACTTTTACTATACAAAGTCATGCTTATACTCTGCAAAGAAAAAAAAATCATGTTCCATCTAATACACTTCTGTATAGGAATGATATATACATAGTTTATAGCTTTTCCTCCCCAAAAAAGAAACATACACAACACCACACTCACAAGCGCAGTATATGAAATCCATTCTATCCCATTTGTTCTTTTAACTGTTACTTCATGGTTTTGAGCAGCGTTTCTGATGGCAGCTCATGGTCTGCCATAGTGTTAACTTTTGTCCTTTGAAGAAGAAGAATAATAAAATGCAAGAATGTAGTCACCTTCTTGATTTAAGTTAGAAGTGAAATTGTTAGAAAAACCTGAATGCCTTTTACATTATGTAAACTGAAGTCCTCTGATAAAACATCCAGCTGAAATCAGAATCAGAAGGTGGCAGAATGTACAGTCATCATCTGTTTTCCTCACTGTTCCCCTTTACCAGTGTTTGGCACCTCTGTTCTTCATTCAAGATTCCCATATTCTTTACTTTCAGGGAATGACTATCCTGAGATTTTAATTTATAAGAGTATTTGAGCAACATACGGGGAATGAGTACTTGCTATAGCAGCCAACAAAGGCAAGTCATTGGATTCAATCCTAGAAATTAAAAAAGAGACAGACTTTAAAATCTACAGTCACCTTTCATAGAGAAGAGAAACACAAGAAGGTATTCTTCATATCCATATTAAAGAAAATGGAGGTGTCTTGCTAAGAGCAAGTTTATTGTTTACTACTATTTATTATCATTATTCATAACATACCACTAAAAGCAGGTAGTAATTTTTAAAAATAGAAATTATGCTACCTTTTAAGCAAAAAGATAGCAGTACTGTTGAATACACTCTTCCTGTGATATATAATCTTTATGTTTTAATTCATTCACTAATCCAAAAGCCTTAGCTTACAGTCTTACTAGTCAGTAGGCATCTGTAAGCCTGGTCCAAAAAAAGTATCTTGTAAATACCAACCATCAACTTATGAAAGACTGTGCATTTTGTGTTTTAAATATAACTCAGTTCATCACATTGTAGCACCTTATCAAAAATAAGCAAAAACTGGAATTATTAATTATGCAATCAAAACAGTAGCAGGAATGTCTCTCAAATGCAATACTCAGTTTGAATCAGTTCCACTGTAATGCTGCTCAGAGATTAAGAAATAGATATCTATCTATACACATGAATGTACATATACATAAATACATATACCCTGAGAAAAGTGTTTATTTGGGGATTTCATTTCTTACTACCACATGAAGTTTGGAGCAGTCTGGATAAAGATACCTTAAGTTTTACCTACAATGCTAAATATAATCTTTTTTTGGGAATGTATATTCAACGTCCCCCTCGCCCCTCCTTCTACTGGTCAGCAAGTGCATTATAAAGCTTGTATGTCAAACAAGCACTATTATTGGAGGACAGCAGCTGAACTGGCACCAGTTTATTTTCCTACACCTGCTTTTTTGAGATCCCCTCTTCCCCCAAGATACAATTCCACCATCTAACTTTCCAAAGATTCTGAAATACTTGTTGGGACACAGTTTTCATTAACTATACTGCATGTATACATGTACGCGCACACACACGTATATATATATATACACACATATATATATAAAAAGAGCGAGAGAGAAAGAAAATGTGCAAGTATGTGGATGATCTCAGAATGACCCGAAGTTTTTAGAAATCCTCTGCAAAACAAAATTCCTTTTCATTCTGAAGATCTAAGAATTATAAGCAATTTGCTCTTGCTGCTGAACTGTAAATGTCTTGGTCTGATTTCCAGATGGCTCAGTGGAGCCCACTTTTATACTTTATTAGGCACGCAAAAGAGAGGTGAGCACTAAACATACAGTAAGAAGCAAGTTCCCCCAAAAATGAGATGGTATTTGGAAACTGAAAAGGAATATAAATGCCCCAAGTTTTGCCAAACATGAAGACTGATATCTGCAATACTTACCCCAATACAATTCCTAGTTCTTTTACATGCACTCTTGTATGTCCTCGCAGATATTCTGAAAGCATTTTGCTTTTGAGATACATCTCTTGAAGTCTATCTTCCAGATGCATTATGCACTGTAAAAACAGACCACAAACCTCAGAACAGATGTAGCATTCACATGCAAACATTGCAGAAATATAAACATACCATTTTGTTTTTTTACCTTAGCTAGATGATCTTAATTAAGTCTCTCCTCCAAAATCCAGAAGGGCAAGGGACTCTCTGCTACCCTTGGCCTGGCAACTTTAAGAATTTACATCACCCTTTCCCCCTAAAGAATTGTGGCACTCTTATTTTCCTGGGTAGCAAGTTTGTTGCACAAGTCAAAAATGCATCCAGTTCACACTTAAGTTGGCCAAAGTCTGTCTGCTGACTTAGAAGTTTTAGTCAGGCTCAGAGACATTCAAGATGTCTTATTAAGAATGAAACCAGAATACTTGGATCAAGATGTCTGCTACAAGTCAGTACTATTTTTCTGAAAGATGTAATTTAAACGACAGCTCCTGAAATTGGACATCTTTTTAGCTGTGGGGAACTGCCATTCAAGGAATTAAGACTTGAGAAATAGAAGATAGTGTCATCTTATTTGTAATATTATCATAGCTCTTTCGCTTGACAGTTTACTGGAGAAGCTAGCTTATGGATCCTTTCTAGGTACTTGTCATTACTAGTGCTAAGGATTTCTAGTTTAAGATTGCTGAAACATTACTTGAACCTTTTGGCAAACAATCTAGATTTAATCACTTTTCTTTCATTAGTCACATATTAGAAATGCAGCAGCATACTATACTTTTTTATGCAGTCATATGGTATAGGATAATTTCTCATACAAAAGCTGCAGGAGAGCAGATAAACTTTAGCTTCAAAGCTGATGAAAAATTGTGAGAGAAAATTTCCTTTTTTTGGTAGCACAAGGTGAATAGGTAGGATGTCTAAACAAATATTTTGTTCTAGGACAAAAAGTACATTCAATTTAATATATTCTTTCTTTCCACAGTGATGACCACTTCAAAAAAAGTTTAATTAATTCAGCTCTCCAAACTCCAAGAGATGAAAGCAAGAAGCACACACAAAATCTTATATTATCAAATGTATAATCATCTGGCAGGCGGAGACAGCAATTAGAAACAGTAGCAGCAAATAGCTTCAGGCAATCATTCAATGTACTTTTCAAGTTTAACGAATACCATATGTAATAGAAATGAGATACTCTGAAATCAGTTGTGCTAGTTAAAAAAAGTAATGAAAAAGACTCATGCTTGTGTTTTTTGATGGTTCTGAGCAAGACAAAGATTTTTAATATTTTTCTGAGCTTATAACAGGTCTTAGGGAGGACAAACAGGCATTTCTAAAAAGCCTGCTATATAACAGCACAAATAGAACCTGCCACTAGTAGAGGAAAGGTAAAAATTTGCTGAGAGTAATTTGATATTTTTGCTTCAAGCAAGTTCTCACTGAAGTCGTCATAAGTCATAACACTTCAGAATCTAGCCTAAAGGTAAGCATTCTGTATTTTTCATTATAGATAACTCTCCAATGCAAAAAAAACTGTTAATATTTCCACAGTGGTTCAGGGAGGCACACAGTAGTTTCCCAAAACAGCAGTTCATATTAGAAGTTATTCATTTGCTACAGGATTATGGAATTATTAAAGTTATGAAGGAACAAATAAGCAGGAATTCTACATTACTCTTAAAAAAATTAATATATAGATTATCTGCTCCTCCTGAATGCTAGTGACTAGCCAAGTATCAAAAGACAGTCCTCCTCATGATCTCAGTACATGAGTTAAGCAATTTTGTTCAAAATGTCTATACTACTTAGGAAGTGAAATTTTCTTGATGTTGACTTTCCTCTGCAACTTGTCTAACTGACTAAATAAGAAAAATAAATCCCAGGTTAGTTTTATTATCAGGAAAAGTAGCTCAAAATGTGTTCAAAGGTACAGCTAAAAACTTTTGACAGATTGCTGACATGCAGCAGCTGCAATTCTGATTTTACACTTCCTTCTCATTCCAGCATACTGCACAAGCTTTTGCAGTATGGTTATCAACATGAAGGGCCACAATAAAGATCATACTACTCGCCTTTCATCCAGTAGGCCTTGATTTGGGTTTGTTTTTTTGTAGTACCACAGAAAACAAAGCTTGTTGATCTGGACAATAAGTGGATGCAATGAAAGGTAAGCTGGTGAAGGAAACTTCAAACACAGCGCATGACACTCACCTCTGATCTATATTAGTACGTTTGTCTTTGTCATAATTAAAGTCACAAGAATCACTATGATAAAAAGTCATACTCCCCTCGCCCCGGAGTCTAATGAACACTTGATTGTTCCCCACTATTCTGCAGCTGTTAGCAAAGATCTGTAAAGTCTTCCGAGAGGAGGACTGAATTGTCCTCTAACGTGGATTATAGAAAATTATAAACTGCTAGTACTGTCATTTTACTGTTCCTTTTTCATAAAAAGGAAAACACTAATAAACAATTCTCCCTGCAAACCCAATCTCTCCCCCCTAAAACTACATATATAAACCCCAAGACAACACTGGAAAGAACATCTCATTTGCAGTCAATTGTCCAGCTCAGAAGCATCAAAAGTGTCAGTGTTTGTGTGCAGGCCTTATGATATAATTCTAATTGAAATTGCACATTTTTCAACCCCCTCGCCATGGAATCTGTAGGGATCACTGCTAGTGTACCCACTAATTTTGCCTGGTTTCTGACTCTTAAAGAGTTTAGCACAACCTATAGCACTAAATTTATTCAAAACAGTGCCAGCTGATACTATTTACAGATGTTAACATTCAGCTCTGTCTTCCTCTTCCATCTACAACTCCAGTCATTACACAGGCTTCCTACAAACGAAATTCCTCAAAGCTGTCTATGGAAGAACAAGCCAATTTTGTTCACTGAATCAGCAGAGTTCTGTGGAGGGCAAGGGAGGCCCACACCCTTTCCCCCACTCCAGCTACAACTGTGTATAAAAACTGTATTGTAATTTGTACTGTTAACCTTGTGGATTATTTTGTTTTTCCTCCCAATATCAGTAATCAGAAAGCTTTACTGATTTACTCTGATGAATATCATTACTAGTGAGGACAGGAAAGGATGCTGTGAGGTTGGAGAGAATGCACTATGACAGAAGCGACAGCCCCTGCTGCAACCTCAGGCCCCCACATGTTTTCAGGTTCCAGCTTGCTCCCAGTAACCACACTGACAGTGTATCAGCAAGGCTGACAGCATCTGTGGGCAAGGATGTCAGGAATATGTAGAAGCCAGAAGGGTTAATGTGTACAACCACACATAACAGGAGAGAAGAGAGGCACCCAGTGTACGGGGCTGCTTAGAGAGCCTGAGGATCAAGATTCATAGGCTATGAACAAGGTGGGGTAAATAGAAACTTCAACAGAAAAAGCAGAGGGAAACTCTTCAACAAAAATAATGCAAACCAAGTTTAACAACCCTAAACATAAGGAACATGCTAAAATTGCCAAAGTAACTTCAGTTCTGGCATGTCTATTATGGAACAGTTGATGTCTCTTGATCTATTACATGTACATTTAGTTAAAACCAGTATCAGTAAATGGGACTGTTGCGGGCATTAAGTATTTGGTACTAACTCTAAATTGTCTCAGATATTAGTTTATTGATGTAGCAATAAAATATCCAGTATAAGGAACTCCACATCTGATACCTCAAGCTAAGCAATTTTCATTAGCTTCAGTTTCATTAAAGAAATACTTACAAAGTCAGCTGGGAGGTTGAGTTTGTAAAGCTGTAAAATGGATTGCAATAAACTGGATACTTGACTAGACACCAAGATATCCTTGCCCAGCTTCATGTTGTCCATCACCTTTCTCTGGCTTGTAGCTACCTGTACGTTCCATTTATCTGTGTCTGCAATAATGCAGACAGCTTCTGCTATGGGCTCATCTAGCACTGGATGCTGCAATATATACAAAATATAAACATTATGTGACATTTTCACATACATTTTCACAACTTGTGTAAGGTCTTATTTATGTTCGTTGCTGGGGCAGGGAGTAAGGAAGTGATCTAACCAAATGTTTTCATCTGATAAAAAACCCAAGGCACCTCAATCAAAAATAAACTGGAATACCAACTTTAGGACCAGTGCTTACATCCATTAACGTTAGGTCCATTAAGTCATACCTGCCAGTTTGACCAAGCATTTTATTTTGTATAAATAGGGCTTCAGAAACACTACTCTTTCACAAATAGCATTCTTGCTACCCTACCAAGGTAAGTTTCTTCCAAAAAGAAAATAATAATTATACTGATTCGGTGGTGGAGAAAGTATAATCAGTGTCTCACAAGGCATTTTGTGAGAGATTTCATTAAGCAAGGTATATATGAAGAGGCAATATCACATTAGATCAATTTATTGTTAAAAAAACAGAACAATACATATACACACAGATCACAGTTTTGGGCAATACGTGAACTCATTCCAGCAGGATGATTTTTAATTGCTATAGACAGAAGCACTTGATAATCATCATTAGACAAATATTTAAAATTGCATTCTAAGAGCAGAGAAGACTTTAGTGAAAGGTTAGTTATAAATTGCTTTGAATACTCAAAGGTAAGGACATAGTTTAAGTTCATGCAAAGTTCTTACCTATATCCACCAACTTTCTGTAGTCAGTCACTTGCTACTAATCTAGTATAATCTAGGCCTCCATAAAACTTATCTCCCTTGTAACACACATCACTAAACAGTGATCAAACTTACAGGCTTCCAGCAACTTGCAGGTCATTTTTTATGAAATACAGATAATATCTGCTACTGTGATTGAAAAGAAAAGTAAAGTAATTTCAGAGGGTTTTTTTCTCCCCTGTTTGTAACTTGAAGTTGCTAGCAGAAAATCTTCCCTATGTTATCTTTCAAAGAGAAGACTTAAGAGGGCATAAATGAAAAAGCAAGTGAATCTTGTCTGAACAGGCTTCTCACACACTGAATTAAGGGGCAATCTCTTCCAGGAAACAAGACTTGTCAAGAGGTGCTTTTAAGAACAGGTTAGTAGAAAGAAATAGGTCCTATTCAAAGCATCAGCTACTGTGCTTCTGTAGGTTCTCAGTGATATCACATCTCCTATCTACAATAGTATTTTAACTCACATGTATTGAATGAAGTAGGTCTGGTAGCAGACACTGTTTGAGTTTTTCATCATTATTTATTCCATGCAGCACTAGATCAGGCATATATGTATGACAGTAACCACCTAGCAGTGATCTTCCAAAATTTTTCATGCACTGACTGCTGATTGTGTTTGACCTGAAATATAGAAATACAAAGCAGGTTAAGATCCTTACTTGACAGACTGTGTTCAGATTTTCACGTGAAATAGAAGGTTTGATCTATCACTACTGCAGGTATTCATCAGTAATTGTATTCAAAATACAGTGAACCAGTTATTGGTTCTCTCTCTGAAACAGTAACTATCAAAGCTGTATTTTAACACTGTATTGACCCCTTCAGATTTAAGACAAGGCAAGTCTACATGTATTAGAGCTTGTGGTATCTATGAGCTCCCCATTCTGCACCTAACAGGTTCACTCAGTTTGAGTATTCTCAGACTAAGAAGCAAAATCCTAGCTACCTACTTTATGCATCAGCAAGGTATCTGTGTAACTATAAAGCTTAGCTTTAAATAAGGTGCTCTGTTTTTGAAATCTGACTTTAGCAGACACCAGTTTGACAAAAGCTAGCTTTGCCTGTCCTCAGATGGAATTATGTCTAGATTAAATGTTTCAGGCAGTTGCATACTAACAACTCTGGTATCTTTTCATTAAATATTTGAATAATAACTTTGTTAGCAAACTTCAACACCCCAAGCTACTTAGTCTTGGCTTTCTTTCTGTCAAGGCTGCTAACAAGAACCTAAACTATATTACCTATGCCTATTAACTACATTACCAATGTCTGTTAAGGAGATATCAGCAAAGAATTTAATCAAGATTCCAGGATTTCAGACTTGAAATCCTGAACACCTTTCAGGTAATAGCCACTTTTCATTCCATTTATTTCTAAATTCATCTGAACTTTACCTTGGTAAAGGAAGTTCCACTTCTGCAAACTCTTCAAGTCTTTTGCTCACATTACCATGATGGAGTTCAGAGATGCAACAATCACCTTCTTCATCACTGGCTCCAAGAGCACTGTCTGAACTCTCATTCCTTGGAATGTCCCCTTCAACTCTGAATGGAACTTTCCTTCCAGCATCCCCATAGGGGACATCTTTAGCACTGACTTGAGGAGAATCCTGTCTGACAGCAGAAACTACTTGCACACAGTCAGGTGAACAGCTCTCCAGATTGTCAGAGCATGAAGTTCTAGATTCTTTCACATTTGACATTTTTATAGTTACTCTATTATCAGTGGGCAAAAATGGTTCACCAGATGTGTTTGCTAAATTCATCTCCATTCCTTTACTTTCTGCGTGTTGGTCATTAACTACACTCTTCTCCTCAGAAGGTGGAACTTGTGCATAATAAATACTATGTTCACTGCAGGGTATAAAAGCAGCTTCACAACTTTCTTGTTGATTCTGGAACGTGTCCACAGTCAGACTTGGGGAACTTGAGGCACAATGCATCACCTCTGGATTTTTTCTGAATGCCTTCAGATTCTCTTCCATTTCTCTTCTACGAGCTTCTAAGTCTGACTCTGGTGACGCAGAACTTCCAATCCGGAAGGTGACCTTTTCTAAGCATGAACTCCTGTGGTAAGACCTTTCAGGACAAGGTAAAGCAGAAGACCTGCTAGGCAGCTGCTTTTCTACCTTGCTTTCAATCTGATTCGTTTTTAGATCCACTATATCCTCCAATTTAGATGGTTCTTCAAAATTGTAGGATATGACTCCAGTATCAGCAGTAGTCCTTCTCTTACCATCAACTGTTTCTTTATGGAAAACGCCAGTTAGACAGTTGACAGATGCTTCAGAGTTCTGACTAGCCTTTCCTGCTGCTTCATTCTTTTCTTTTGAGGAGGCTGGCATAGCATGCGTGCTTTCAGAATTATGCACCCACTCAGCAATTGTACTGCTCTTACTTCCATCATTCTTTAGAGGTAGCATTGGAGGCACAAGAGCAGGTTCATTTTTAAGAGTGACAACCACGTAGTCAGATTCTTCTACCTCTCCCTTTTCTAATGCAGTTGTGATCGTGCTTCCATTTAGCACTTGCTCTCCTTCCCCAACCTTCTCACTCCATGTCAATTGATTTTCCTGCAGCTCAGAGCACCGAATGAAGTAAGTTAGAACATAGAGCAAGCGCTGCACCAACTCCTTACGTTTTCCAACAATAACAGTCCGAGTCAACCTAACCGGAGAGCCTATGGCACCATAAAGATCACCTACAAAGAGAAAAACAAGAATTTCACATGCTCTTTTATAATTGTAATATAAGCTGTATCACTTGAATTCAGAGAAAATTTAAGTGGCATTTATTACTAACACAAATGAGACGTTTTCTTTCACAGCAAATTCATAAAATTTTAAAATAAAGGAAATCTCTTGACATTTCTTCTACCTGGCTTGTATAGATAAGGGTTTTGGTGTTTTGGGGAGGGTTTGGTTGATACTGTTAAGTTCCTCTCCCTTCAAAACAACTGCAGGTTTTATTTTATAAAATGGCCAAAAGATACGATCACTTGTCACAACATGAGATGGACAGAAATACAGATTCAACTAAGCTCTAAAGCCAACTATACTGTTTTCTATTTTCTCATTTTCTTTCATATCAAAATTGTTCTGGTTTAATCAGGGTCTCTTTTTCTTCTCCTTTCTGTTAAGCACAGAAATTTTCATTCAGATAAAAAACCTGAATGATGTATTCCAGCACTAAAATACCCCCCCAAAAAAAGAAAAAACTAGTATCAGTTAAGTATTTATCTTCTGTATTAAAACATAACTGTAATAGTAATTCCTAGTACTGCTCCCTCAAAAAAAGGAAAGAAAAAAGCTCACTTTTGTGAGATTTTCTGCAAGTACATAGAAGTGTGGTTGTCTTGGCCTCCATTTTACTTGTTTACTAAACTGAGTACAATCAGAGACTCCTTAGAACTGTTTATGTGCTAGCTCTGTTATGCTGGAGAACAGCTTTTTAAAACAGAGCCAAGGTCATATATCCTACTTTGAACACATCTATGTTGGTGAGACAGGTTACTACATTCCAGTTGCCCATCACAATCTATCAGTTGAAGGGTTTTTACATCAGAGTTCTGGGAGAAGTAAACTCAGATGCCTAGTGCAGGAACGCTCAAATGCTCCATTTCAGACCAAGTGAGTTAAACTCAAGAAATGTTTATCAGGTTGAATTAACACAACTGACTTCACTTGATACCCATTACAGAACACTCACTAAAGGTCTTTAGCTGACCAAACTATGGCTAATATCACAAGCAGATGGGAGGCAGCCAGCAAAAGCTAGGTTTTCTTCAGCCAGCATAAATATTCACCTTGTAAACATGTTTCTCTGGCTACATGCTGATCTACCAGGCAGATTTTTTGGAAGCTAAATCCTTGCACAGGCCTTCTTAAATGCTCTGGACCGAGTCTGCCACCAGGATTTTGTCCAGACTTCATGAAGTTCTACTAACGCTAAATAAAACTATAACCAGAGCTTCAAAAAAGGTCTCTACCAAAAGCAAGGGGAACTCCGATTTCAACACAAGGGGGCTAAAACTACAAAAGGAAGTATTTATGCCCAGCCTCCTCTGAGTCCTGCAAGGTATGGAAGGAATAAAGTACCTGGTCCCTTCCTGCAGGACAATGATCAGCAAGACAGTAATTCCATTCCTCTCTCTTACCGTCTCCCCTACCAAGACCTGCCATCTGTGGAGGTGTTTCCACTATGCCAGTGATCCACTGCAGACGCTACTGGTAGAATCAGTATGCTGTCTTCCCTCAGTCAAGGATGCCCTTGCCACTAGCTCTATAGCCTAACATGTCATTCCCAGCACTGGAAAATAAGCTTCAGACTACTCACTTGATTTTTAAATTATGAGAGACCAAACCCTAGGCAGCAAGACCATATACTTGTCTGCTAGACAGGTCTGACCTTATTGTCTGTTATGTAAGAACTAGAAGGAATTCTACTTATCTCAAAACCTAATGGGCCATGAGGAAAAGTAATTTGGAAAGCAAAGAGGAAGAAATCTTTCTACTTTAAAGTTGGGCACAGTTGCTATGGTAATCAGATTCAGGCTTCATGTTCATTTGCACAAATGACTTATACAAAAAAAACATTCCTACCGAGACAGGAAGAGGAGTCAAAATTGCTGTCTTCAAAACATACTAATGCCTACCACTAAGCATATCAGATTGAAGCCCAGGTTAAACAGAGAGAGTACTAATTCTTACTAGCAGCATTTACCTACACTTGTATCAACATTTATATGTAATTGATGCATAAAAGGTAATGAGAACATCTCTCAGAAGATAGAAAGACAGACACTTCAAAATGTTTACCTTAATGAAAAGGAATTTTCATTTTAAAAGCACTGTTTTTTTTAATTATTTTTATTTATTTTACAAAGGGAACCACCAGAGGGCAACATCTTACTCTGCACTTTCACTATCAGTGCAACGACCTGATACTGGCTTTTGGGCTTTACAAAAATAAAACAGAACCAGGTAGTGTTTTGAGCTCAACCACTCAGAATTTAGCTGAGGCTATACGCTTGTAGCAACACACAGCTCGGAAGGTGAGAACGGAAACAGATTCTTGACCAATAATCAGCAGCGGCTCCTGAGAGACCACAAGAGCTACTGTCCATCTTACACCTTGTTTCCAGCTGGCTGTTAAAAATCACAGGCCTTGCTCCATCCTCAACATCCAGAGCCAGCTTCTATTTCCCCCCCTTCCTAGAAAATCTAATCCGTTACTCCTTGCATAACATTTTAAATTCATCTTAAAATGGGAAATGTACCTGTTACTACAACTATACAGCTAAGGTAACAATTCTTAGTGCCATGAAAGCTACTGAGAAGAACCAACTGAATTAAGCTAGACAGTAAGATGGAAACATGACCAGTGGCACAGCATAAGAGTCGCATTATTGCTTCATGGCTTTGCTAAGGTATGCAGGTGTGTTATTTTACAGGCAATATAGCCTTTAGAGTTAAGACTGAGCTGATACCACACTTTCAAGGACTTACTACTGGCAGTGTTATTCTCTTAGCTCTCATTCATCTACTCATTTGACAGCAGTCACTTAATTCCCGGTATCAAAATAACGTATAAGCTATATAGTATTTGTTAGAAAACAGCCTGAAGAGCTGGCTATAGAAAGTGAATCTTAGACAAGGCCACTCAAATAGCTAAATGAGTAGAGGTACTACCAGCTTCCAGGTTTCTATTCTGTTGTCTTGGTGTCCATTCTAGCTCTGTTAGAAAGAGGCAAAAGGAAGTAGCCAGGGCAGGCTAAAGGACCTCCAAGGCCCAAAGTACTTCCTTCCACCTACCTTATTGCCTTCTCATTCCCTCGAAACCTGCGTAGGCTATTGGGAACTCTTGCACCCTCTTAAGATTCCTATACCAAGTTACTTTAAACAGGAAGTATAAAAGAGCAGGAAGAAAAGGGACCAAGGAAGCAGAGAACAGCACGAGGCTGTGCTGACAGGCCTCCAGATAGTCTGCTTACCAGGGCTCAAGACATCTGTTGGTGGCTCTGCCCAGCTTACAGCAAATCAGCAAATCTTTTCCAGAGTTTCACCAGCAGTCATTAAAGACTTCAAGCCAGTGCCAGAAGAGAGCTGTGTGACTACAAAGCCAAGCTGTACTAGTTCACGGCTAGCATGAGAAACAATATCCAACTCCTCTTCTACCTCTAAACACAAGCAAATGCATGCTTCCAAGTAGCTCTTGGATAAGAGACGTGCATGAAGGAAGAGGCTGATCTAGAGAAGTCTGAGGTTTTCAATTTGCTACTGACCAAGTTGTGCCCAGAGAGGGTTATATGGATGGGATTTTGCCAGCATGTTCACAGACTGTGATGTGCGTTTCTCAGAGAAGGCCTTTATAGGAGGGTGGTCAACTGGCATTACGGTTGGGACCCAAGCCAGATGATAAGTCAGCACCGCAGTTAACAAAGCAGCAAAGAACCTAGATGGAGAAAAAAAAAAGAAAAATATGAGCAACCTAATACTAGCAAAAAAATATCCCATTAAATGCTTGAATATATCTATCATGTGCACTAGGAAGCACACAAACTTTTAGGTAGTATGGGGGGATAAAAAGCTTACTGGTTTTTGTTGATTTGTTCTATCAAAAATGTAAATTCTTTAAGAAAACGCTGGCATAACTGGTTCTTTTCCAAGGTGTTGGACATCATATTAAGCCACACAGGCTCTGCAATCCTTGGAACAGAATATAGGTTCCAGATGGTAATTCTGCTCAGAGCAAGAAACCCCAAAACAAGTATTAACATACAGCATTTCAAAGTTGCATACATAAGTAATACTGATTTTTTTTTTGTATGACTGAGAAGACTCTTATCAAACTGGAGAAGTTCTCCAGACACACTAGAGTGCCAGAACACTAGTCTGTTTAATTAGTTTACCGATAACTTCTGATTCACTGAGGTATTATTACAACGGCTGTTTAAAGTGTCTTCACATGAACTGCACATCCTGCTTCCCTTTCTTGCATTTTTCTGTGTACTTGCACATGCAGAAGTGCATTTTGAGGAGGAAAAAAACCATTTTATTCACATTCTGGACACTACAAAATATGTATATTCCATATATGCTTCTTGTCTCTTTCCTAGGCTGTCCTTCTTGGATTCTGGCTACCTCTTCCTTTCTTAGGAATCTGAAAGAGTACCCTCAACAGAAACTTTCCAGTTTTACTGCCTAGCACCTAGAGCTAGAGGTAGGCAATTCAACTGCTTGAATATAACAATTCAAGCATCTGCACAGATGTCAGTAGGAACCAACTTCTGATGAAATCTTCAAAGACTTTAGCTGCCAGTTCCAGCTATAGGTGAGCAGAACAGTACTACATTTACTCTCGTTCTCAAAATGGCTGAGACAGGCTGAAGTTTTCCAAAAACATTTACTCTATACCCAGCACAGAAAATTCAGTCATGCTAACCTCAAGACTGGCTAAATTAGAGTCTGCATTCAGTTGCTTATAATTGCAAGTGCTAAGTAACTTTAGAGGGGCATGAGAACAGCTCTCTTTCTAATTGAGAACTCCAACTCACCTGAATTCTCCCAGGGCATCCATGACACGGCTGATATAAACCTGCACTCTTTGGCTGGATTCTGCTATTTTTCTACAGCAGATCATGGCCTTGACACACAAAACACACAAAACACCTTCTTGTAAGATTCATAGTCTTCATTTTTTAAGCTTCATTAACATGTCAAGATAATAACCCCAGAGCTACACAGCCACTCAGGACAGCAATAAGTGCCAATCTCCCTCTATCTCACCATGAAGGACCAATCCCTAAAGCTAGACATGGGGGGAGAAGAGAATATTTTGGAAAGAGGAAGGGAAAAACAGCAGACATTTGTCTCAATGACTGTATAGAAGGATAAAATATATTCTTTTCCACAACTTGCACAGTCAAGACAACATCAGAGGAATATGAGGGAAAGAAAACATCTGCAACATACAACCTTCCAATCTCTTTTCAGCTAGAAAAGAAACCACACTCCTTTTCAGCATGTGTTGCTAGTTCAAGGAAGACAAGTGCTAACTTTCTACAGTGGCTCAGGCTCAAGACTGCATCTGTAAGGATGGAGGGAAGCTTGGAACCACACAGCCTTCTCCCACTCCTGCCCAGACTTCATCTATCAGATCCTACAGTATTTCATTCTAGTTTGTCACTTATTTTTCCACATTAAGTAAAACTACTGTTCTGTACCTTTTCTATTGCATACTTTAGCTTGTTCATGTGGGATTCGAAAAGAGGGAAGTGAGAAAAAAAGAAATCCTGGAAGTGTCTCTGTGCTTCTTCTTTTTCAGGCAAAGAGAAGATTATGCTGATTGCAATCTTTTTCCTCCGAACCATTGCAGGATTGGAGCTGCAGCTTTCATCAGCCATACTAAACATTTCTTCAGTGGACCTGCAAGAGAGATTTGTTAGGACAATTACCCATGTCTTAAAGCCAACTTATCTTCTATCCATCTCTCTATACAGAGTTGAAGGAAATTCACGCTTAAGTTTCCTCTGACCATCTACACAAAAATTTGTGGTCACTTCTCTGTTTACAGCAAATACCCAGCATTTTGATAGACAAGACCTGTGTTTACTAAAACAGACTGGAGAAAGACTACCCTAGAGAGGCCAGCAAAAATTGTAGTGAAAGCTGTCTTCTGAAACAGAGCAACAAAATCCCTTCTTCAGGATTTACTTCAAAAAAAAAAAAAATAAAAAAAAAAAAGGTTAGAGGGAATCTGACAGAGCTGGGAACTGAATGCAGCTCTCAATGCTCCTGCACAGCTCCTCAGCAGCATGCCCATGACATTCTTCGATCTATACTGCTGTTCACAAGAGAAGTTGGAAAACACACTACTTGTACAGAATCTTAAGATGGCTGCTCTAAAGCAACTATTAAAAATGTGAAATAGAAGTTTCTATTTTAACTAAGGATAAAACATCACAACTTAGTAATTTACTGTGAAAACACAATTTAATGCCTACAAATACATGCATGTCTAGCTCAAAATTTGCTATAGTTTAAAAAGCTGTTTCCTGCTAAAAAAATAAACAGTGGCCATCTATTGTCTCCTCAAGCTGTTTTCTCACTTGATGGTTCTGTTAATTTCTCTCATCAGCGATGCCAGCTTTCAGTATTATGCAAGGGGATCAATAGCGCTTAACACCTTCATTGCAAACCTGGACTATGGATCAGAGTACACCCTAAGTAGGTTTGTGGATGATGCCAAATTTGGGGTGATGGGGTGGGAAAATGGTCAATAGACTGGAGGGCATGCCTAATATTCCGAAGGGTCTTAACAAGAAAAAGTCAAGTTCAATAACAAATTGTCATGCAGGGCAGAAGCCATGCACCTGAGACAGAGTATTCTCATACAATTTTATGGTTTGGGGGTTCACTGTTCAGGTAGCATCACACAGGCAAGGCCCTGGGCATGCTGGCAGGCACCAAAATGAACATGAGTCACTGTGCCTGGGAAGCAAAGAGTAACTGCCTATCGGGCTGTATTAGCAAGAGCCTAGCCAGCAAGTCAAGATAAGTGAATATTCCCCTCTGTACGGCAGTTAGGAGGCCACCTTAGAAGAACCGTGTCCAGTCCACAAACTGGAGCACATCCAGTGCAGGCCCACCAAAGTGGTAAGGAGCCCAGAGCACATGACGTGCAAGGAAAGTAAAAAGCCTTGGGTTTGTTCAGCAATTTTCTACTACCCAGTGGGTGGTTATACAGAAGATACTCTTCTCAGAGGTGAACAGTGACTGTCATCCTTTGGCTGTAAATTAGATGAAGCACAGAAATTTCTGGTTGTATATTTAAAAAAAAAATCACAGAAAGAAATTAGACAATGCAACCAGCTGCCCAGAGGCTGTGAAATCCCCATTCTCGGAGATTTTTAAAATTCAACAAGACAATGTTCCCAAGCAACCTGATCTAACTTCCAGGTTAGTCCAGCTTTGAGCAGGTGACTGAATTAGATGCCCTCCAGAGGTCTCTGCCTAAAATTTTCTGTGTTTGGACAAAAGGGTGGCAATCCTTCCACTGCATTCCTTCACAAATACTTGCACTGCAGACTAAGGACTGATGATCCTGGATTTGCAGAGCTATTTTCTCTTGTTTCAAGTTTCTGAATTTCACCATGGAAAAATATACTAAGTAAAAAAAAAAAAAAATATATATATATATATATATACACACACACACACATACATACACATATGATTAAAACAGTATGGTCAGAATTTCCTTCAGAAAGAAAATTTTAATTTAATAATAGTGTTTAAGCTATGTTGAGAAACTGTGGGAGGAAGAGGGAAAGAATGGACAGGAGAAAAAAAAAAAAACTGTGAGAACACAAGTAAATACATTTAGATCAGCAGCTCCTGTGGTGACAGCTTGCAAGTTAAAACCGCAACAGGAGTGAGTAGTACAATTAAGATTAAGGTTTTCCACATCAGAATTATATTGAAATGAAGCTTGAGGCATTCACAGGTTACTGTGAAGCAACTAACAAGAGGAAAGGCCTAAATGTTAAACTTATTTTCTAAGTTCATTCTAAGAATAACTAGTTTACAGTATAATTGGTTTGACAAAGTTATATATAAACAAAAATTTCTCAGAGAGATGAGTCCAGGAATACAGGAAGAGAAACAAACAACAAAAAAATCACCAAAAATAGTTTGTGGGAAACACGTTAGACAAAACCATAACCTCATTTGAACTTCAGGAACTTACATGCAGAGACAGAAATTCTCAAGGAAGTTGGAAAAAGATGGTCAATCAGCATCTAAGAAACATCACAAATGAAGTTTTTGTACTGCTTCCCAAGAATGGAAATTGAAGAACTAAGGTCTGACTGTGAGAGGCCTTTTCAACAAAGCTGCTAATCTAGCTTGTCTGCTAATTAACTACATGGGAGTTCCAGCTAGATGTTCTATTTCCTTTGAGCTATTGGCCTAAAATATCAGTTAGAGACTGTACAAACTGAAGTGTAAACTCTGCTGTCGTAGATTCAGCCAGGAACCCACTGTTTCACTAGCATGTGATCAGAAAACAAATACCTGAAGAACCTCTTTGGCTTAGAAAGAATCCCAGACCAAAAGCAGTTCCAGATAGCAGAATTAATAATGTCTGCTTTCCAAAATCTTTTCCAAGCATGGATTCTCCAATATGGAACAATGACAGTGAATAAGCAGCTTAATAAGGCTACCTTACTTTTTTCTGTAATGCTTTCAAGAACTCTGTGAAACTTTGGGTACTTCTTTTACTGGGCTAAAATTGTCTTATTTGCCCCTCAATGCTTTAATTCATTTGGCATATATAGCCTTAGGAAACTTGGCTAAAAAGTACTTCTGTCTATTGAACTAAAACGCTTGCTATCTCATTCTTGTCTGCAAGAATGAATTAGAAAACAGCATTGCTGCATTTGAACTGTTGCACGATTCCTCATGTTAAAAATGATTCTGTGTGAATACTCTGGGAACAGGTTCAAGTGATGCCCCTAGGGAAAGTAAATTATAGCACAATTAAAACATATTTGCAATTGGCCTTTTCCAAAAGGAGTATTTTTTTTAAATGATCAATATTCATTAGCAGCTTTTTTAAGCTTACTTGAAGATAGTGAGGAGAGAAAATACACACAGCAGGAGTTTCTTGTAGCCCTTCATTAATTCCATGATGTCTCTGGGTGCAGGTGGATGAGTACATATGAGCAGATAATCAAGATTCATTTGCTATTTTGCCACTGATGAGGGAGGAATTTGCTTATTAGCTACGAAAGGTCTGTTGCATTCCATGCTTTGTTATGCCACTGAGCTACAAAAGCTAATAAAATTCCAAAACAGAAGCCAAGCCTTTTGATCACAGCTCTTTTTTTCTTCCTGTTTTGGCATAAGTCACATCAGGAACATCCTGTACCAGCCAAGAGAGTCGTCATGGGCTATTACTCCAAAATTTCAATAAACTATTCACTAGTCAGACTTCATCATACTGTAAGGTAATTATGGCAGCAATGCTCTTACAATCTTTCATCTTAACAGGCTATTCTGCTTTTACAGAAATAGTTCAACTTGCTTTTCAAAATGGGGTCTTTTGATACAATTGTTTTTATTGAAGGTGTATAGGCTATGTATTTCAAACCAAATCTTGTTGCTCATATTCAGCCAAAAATTGATCTTTCTTCATATTGGCAGTCTCAGACAATATGAACAGAAGTCAGTGTGAAGTGAGAGTCCTTTTTATAACAGGATTTGTCCTCTTAAAGGAAAGGATGCCTAAGTTCTATTTTGCTATTGCTACCAAACAGCTGTTGTAAACAGAAAGCAGCTGCACTCACCACCTTGGAATAATTCCATTCTCTAAACTGGTTGTCTGACTTCGGAGCCAGCGACGTTGATAGCTGCTAGAGGATGATGAAGAGCTTGGAGATGGAAAAGGAGTGACCAGAAGACTGCTCAGAGATGCTATCAAGAAAGCAAAAAACCCCAAAATACATTGAATTATAGTGAGTGCTGGTTAAACGTTTTCCTTTATATCCTATCTTGAAACAAGTTTCTGTGAATATTGGTCTTGCTTGCTGACCCTTCTAAACAGTTAGTACATTTTCACATAATTCACTCCCAATAGGAGAGATGATTAACATTTTAAGCAATTCTTGCTGCCTTAAGATATTTTCTTCTCAGAGGTCCTCTTTACTAGAGTACACTTAGTTGTCTTACTCAAAAGCATTCTGTCTTAAGAGATGTTATCCTCCCCTTACAACAGGCAGATGGCAAGCCTCTCCCTACTCAGTGCAAAAGCCTCTGCTCTTCCCTTGCTTTAGGGTGAAGACTCCAGCCAATTTTTCTGTAGCTTAGTACAGAGAAGAAAGAAGAACTCCAAAGAATTACAACTGTAAACAAAGAATATCATTAAAAATATTCTTATATATAGACTTGGAGGGGGAAAAAAAACACAGAAGGAAAATGCTTAGCAGATCCAGGAAGTTTGGATTGATGGGTCATAAGGTACCTAAAACTTCAGGCGAATCACAAAGTGTAACAATTACAGAACTAGGCAAATAAAACAGCAGATACCTGACCGAGCAATGCCGCTGTCTCTGTCCTCATTTTGTCCTCTACTTGGCATATCAACAGGTGTGCTGTGTGCTAAAACAGATCAGATCAATAGAAAATATTACATAACTCATCATACTATTTGTCAGTTTGAAAAAAGATGTTTAAGCTTAAAGGTCATACAACAGCAAAGTTACATCCTGCACTGTTGCTCCAAATAAGCAGAGTATGGTGTGAGCAGAGCTGATAGCAAACAGCATTTCTATACTGAACATTATATCACTAAGAAAGTCGGTTACTCACTCCAACTGAAGACATTTAAGCACCCTGAAAATGTGAATATAGTTTACATTACGGGAAGTCAGATGGGCTCTGAAACCAGACTGCTGCTACCCCCCATTTGTCACTCTGGAATTTCTTTTGGGGGGTGGGGGAGTTGAGGGGGATGAAATTGTCATTTTGAACAGGCTAACATTTTAATGGAACAGTCAAATACTAGTTCCATTAAGCTTCAGATTCACTCCTCAAGTAAGTATTTACTATTTACAAAGCCTCACAAAGAGAAACACTCAGCCTACGTTGTACTACATTGAAGTGTTAGTAGTGCAGATTCACTCAAATTGTAGGGCATGCAAGATTTGCACAAGCTGTGAAAACTGCGTTGGTGTTCCAGTTTATATTTCTGCAATTAACAGAACTAATTAAGTCTAAGATCTACCCACCTGCATGGGTCATCAATATGCCTGTAAAAGGAGACTACATAAAGTAGGAAGTTTTGAAAAAAATCAAAGAAATTGATATTGTTAAATGAAAAAAGCCTTAAAAGTTCCCAGATAGCTCAAGAGCCAAAAAAGCTGCACACCAGCAAGACAGCTGCCCACTAGCAAGAAATCACATATAAGCCAGGAAACATAAGTTCTCTAAGAAATGTAAGGGCTCATTTATTATCAAACATATATTACAGAAATATCTTTAAAATTGAACACAGGAGTTAGAAACAGAAGATGAACAAGAATTAATTCGGTCAGCACTTCTTGGAAGAAAAATTTAAGTATAAACCCAGTTTTGCCTGTTTTCACTGTGTTAGCCCTTTCCATTTCTAAAGAGTAATTATGAGTCTCCTGTGAGGATTCAGAAGAAGCTGGACTTGTGTGTACATGTGGATGGGTCACACTGTGGTTGGCATTCCACACAAACCTGCAAAGAAAGAAGCACTGCGGATGAGCCGGAGGGGGCCTCCTTCAGACACACCCTGCAGCAGTTTGCTACTGCACATCTGTAACATACCTAGGAAACAAAAGCAATGTAGAGAAAATGGAAAATGCACAAAAAAAAGAGGCGGCACAGGAAAAAAAAGAAAAAAGAAACCAAACTAAATGAACAGATGGCCTCATGTTGTGAAGAGGACACAGAACCTGAAAATATTTACCTAAATTACTTCCACTGCGACAGGTTCCCAAACCATTCTGATTAGAGCTCAGCTTTCCCAGGCTGGGATCTTGGTTGATGTATTCAAAGCTATCTTGTAAGCTAAAAAAAGGGGAAAGAGGAAAAGAGTGTTTCTAAAGAAGGTGGTTAACAGTCAATATTAGCTTGAGGAGTAAGCTTATTTTATTCAGAAAAAAGAAGGCTCAAGGTTAACTTTATAACCAAGTTCATGGACCAGTAGGTTTTCTGAGAGTATAAAGAAACAGCCATTTATTTTCCACAGCAAGCTCTCTCTTTGAATTATTGTAAAGTTGTGTGTCACATTTAGGATTCAGTTTATTCATATTTCCTTGTTTCTGGGACATCTAAAACATGAACGGATGAGAAACACTGCATCTTCCATCACTGTTGAAGGAAACAGGAGCAAGATACAAGGACACAAAGCTGGCTCAACACACACCCTCCTTCTTTACCCTTCTGGCAGTCAGCAGAGATGGAGTCACAGGCTTTGAGTGTTTAAAGCATCTGACCTCTGAAGCCTGTTGCATGCTCTGGACAAATTAAGGAGTGGAAAGTGTGAGAGTTTTTTTTTTTTTTTTTTTTTAATTTGGGTAGACTAACTAGCTAAGAGCTATTAATTGAACACTTCTCCACTCCTTGTATTCTCCATTTCTCTTTTGCCAGTCCCTTCCACTTCAGCTAAGTTAAATTTAGAGGCAATGACATAAGGTCTACAAAAGGAGAAAAGGTAGTAAGAAAGACGATAGAATAGGTGGGGAGGAGAGGAGAAAAACAAAGATGCTTACTTATTGTTGCTTCCACTGAAGCTTCCTATCCTGGCTGAGAAGACTTTACTTATCATCAGTTGTGGGGGAGAGCTGAAAGGATAAACAGTCACTTAAGTGAGTCATCAATTCCAAGTGCTTGACAAGACATGAGTATCACAGAAAAGGACGCTCACCGTATGTAGTGAATTTTCAAGGTGGAACCTTTGTAACTCATTGCCACTGAGCCAAACATCATTTCTCCTAGCATGCTGACATCAGAGGCTGGTCTGGTGTACTAGACAGACAAGATGGAAAGAGACAGTCAGTAAAGATGGAAAGAGACAATAGTAACCCAACATACTATTTTTATTTAACATAGTGCTATAGTAATACATTTCGAGCAGAGAATACAAATGAGCTCTGCTTTTCCATGCAGCGTGACAGATCCAGCGTGGCTCTCGCACAGCGTGCGAGTGCAAGATGACGCTGTTTGGCTCACTAGAATGGCCACTGGTACCATTGTTCCACAGGAACCCCCAGGGACAAGAAAAGACAGAAATAAAAAAAACAAAAAAACCCAAACAATTGCATATCCAAAAATATAGCTATGGCCCAGCAACATTCTCACAGAACAGAGTGCTTGATGAGACCTGTAACTTTCATATGACTTAATATTTTGTGGCCTGGATCCCCAAGCAGTAAATCTCCTTCCTGATTCAAATTAGTAAGTCCTCCTTTTATGGCCTTATAAAAAGCTTCTTGGAAGCATCTTTGTGGAGACTGTTTGAGCATAACAAGTCTCATTTTCCTCATCTTTCAAAAATCCAGCATCAATAGCAGATACAAAGAGAAGTTTGTTAATGCTGAAGGAAATAGTTCGTTCTCTAATTTAACCAAGTTTTTTTTTTTTCCCTATCCTAATCTATACACACTTCAAATTACAGTATTCTAGACGAAGTACTTGTGCTTTTACTGATGGACAGCCAAAGTACCTAAAAGAAGTTGTTAGTTTCTTTTACAAATTTCATGTTGCTATAAAAACAGACTAAAGGGACTCTAATACACCATTTTCAACAGCCTCTTCAAGATGTATTTGTAGCATAGACAGATTTCCTTTAAAAGAAAGAGACTGCTGTATGTCAACTTTATGACTTAAATAATAATGCTATTAATTTTGGGGGTAAAATTTTAAATAAGACTAAGAACTGAAGGTGCACCCATGTGTTCTTACTCTACAACTCTTCAAAGACTGGATAGAAATGTCACACTTCATAAAAATTTGTAATATACTAGAAGTATAACTAGTCATTCAGTGCAGGCAAAGTTAAGGCTTATAGTAAAGCTCTTCAGTAAAAACATCCACGAACAGTGATGGAGGGCATTACCTGATACTTCGGTATCTGTTCTTTAATACTTTGCATACAACTTATCGAGGGGCTATGGGAAGAAACTTTGTTGTTCCCATTGCTTGCTTGGCAGTTCTTGGCAGAAGTCTTTACAGAAGCATCCTCTGTTATCTTCTGTGTCAAAACAGAACAATATGATGAAAACAAAGCAAAAACATGGAAATTTCCATTTGTAAATATACCGTGGGAAGATTTTTGTTAAAATACAGTTCAGAAAAAAAAACCTCTTATTCAGATAAAAGATACATTTAGGTTTTTAAAGGAAAAATAACAATGCACAGAGAAAGCACAGAATTACCCTGCCATTTAAATGCTTTTTAGAGAAATAAGCATAGTACCAGAGTAATGCTTAGAATAATTAGTCAGATAAAGTTTGAGTAGAAGTTCACTCGCAACTGTTATGCAAAATATCGGTAAATAAATGGTTATAGGAAAAAAAACAAGCCGACAGGAAAAGAAATAGTAATAAACAAGGTGCTACTATAAAAAAAAAAGAAAGTTGTAGCCTAATTTATGTCAAGCATTTTGGGTCCAGCAAGACAAGAAAGGAACTGACAATAGGAAGTGACATGGAAGTAGAATCCATATACTGCACTAAAATACAACCACTTTTCAGAAGAACACTGAATACTGCAATGCAGTAAGTGAGGTAAGTTTTAGAATACTCAAGGCATGATGGCAAGGAATAGGAATAGGTGGAAGGGAAGACATAGAAAAAAAGCAAAAAAAAAAAAAGACAAGCAAAAAAAGCAAAAAGAAAAAAGTGAGCCAAGAAGAGTGGAATAAATAACTTACTTCTCTTTTTTGTAGAAGTTTAAGTTACAGTGACTACACAGGATTCTCTATTAATTTTAAAATAAATTTAGTATGTTTAAAAAACCTTTATGCATATGTGGCCTGAGACTTGTCTTTCTTATTTTATCCCATATTTGCACTCCTTTTGTGCAGCTTTTCTTGGCATGGCATTTATGTAACTGCTGCTTATCTAATCCCAGTGTGACTGTCCCTAGGTGGTTACAAATGCACAAATGTTAGTAGTCACATGTTTAACAAGCTATTGACTAAAAATGCCCTAATAAGTGGTCTGGTGTATGCCATCTGCAGAAAGAACAGGAGATTTGATTAAGAACACTGAAAAGAAATGGAATACACTAAACAAACATATGGTTAAATAGAATACAGCTCTAATTCCCTTAAGTAAGTTTACTGCATATTTTAAAAGATAAACAGTGTACTTGAATAGCTGATATGCAGAAGCTCTACTGTGCTTTAGAAGATTGATTATAGATTAATACATAGTACACACACTCACATCCTTGATTTCAGTTTAAGTAGGGCTGAGCTTAAGAGTAATTTTGCCTTTAGTTTAAATGAATTAAGTCCTAAGCTCACTGCTTGATAACATATCAAACAACAAATAGGACCAACCATTCAAATTGTTTCCAACACCTGCATCTACTTGACATTCAAAATTGTTTGGCTTATTTAAAGGGTACATGCATCACTGTCTGACCAGAAAAGAGATTATATTCTGTACCATGTGTTATAAGGTTCGTTATAATCTTTTACATCAGTGTTGCACAGAGTTTTTGATAGGGCATTTTGGAGTTAATCTGAAGTATTAGTAGTAGTATAATACCTAAAGTATTAAAGTGGAATAATCCCAGCATTTAGATAAAATTAAAAATACATTTTCCCCCCACACATTTCCCCCTCACATGCTGTGTGTTTTAAAACAGTTTTAAGATACAAAATAATAACCCTGATACTGAGGCTTGTAACTCAAGGAGGAAATAAATAAATAAATAAAATAAAAGATTAACAGACTAATCTGACCCATTTATCCTCATAAGCAGGTGATCAGTCATCAGCAGATGATGCTCAGCTTTAACAATTTGGCTTAAGCCCAGAAGGATATCTTTTCAGTGTGACTGAAATAGGAAGGTGCTTAAATAATGGCAATTTGTATCTTAAGTTCTACCTAAGAGTCATTGCTACAAGTCATTGCTATTTCTGAACTTTATAGCTAGCAACCATGCTAGTCTGCTAAACTAAAACTGCCAGCTGTAACAAAAGCATTAAACAAAAATATTTTTGAAACAGTTTAGTACAGGGAAAAAAAAGCACAGCGCTAGTAGTGAAAAACTATTGTTTTGCTTGACTTAAAGTCACTTAAGTTTGCTAAAACGTTCATAATTTGAGTGCATGGAGAGTGGCACAAAGAATTTGCATCTTGACAGCACCTATTCTTGTTTCTGTTTGTGTCATAAAAAGTTTGTGTGACTATATGCATCATGCATCAGTCTTGTACATTAAGGGTTAGCTGAAGCAGAGTTGTTTTAAATTCACAAAAAGCTAAGCAACTTTACTGATCCAAACACTAAAGATGAGTACTTTTAGAAGCATACTAGGTATCACTGGAATAATGGCACTGTGCAACCTAGGTTAACAAGAAGCAGTCTTATTCAACATTAAAAGAAATACTCAAATTAAAGTGATATAAATTGCTTTGCCTGAAATCAAGACAGAGCCTAAATTGTTCAGTATTAGTACCATATTTATATCTAAAGATGCCAAATACTAGGTATGTGTTCACTGACTTTTTGGAATCTAAAACACTCTTTTTGCAGTTATCACAGAATTCAGATCAAGTGAAAGATCACAAACCAGATTAAGAACTTGACATTGTCTTTTTAAAATTCCTACTTTGGGGGAGGGAAACAAAAGATTAGCAGAATAGAAGTAAAATTAGCATTTCATACCTGAACCACAGCTTCATCAATTTTGCGGACTGCTTTGGAATCAAATAAGACCTGTCTGCCTCTTCTCTCACAGTCTTGGTAAACTATCAGGCGAATTTCATTCAAGTCAAATTCTGAACAGGACCAGCTGTAGATTGTAAGCACAAAAGGTTAAGATATTGCACTTACTTCGCAGGCTCATTTAAGTGGAAAAAACAGATATTCAGCAAATGTACCTTTTATTCAATATTCACAAGAATCAGACTGCAGTCACAGAACTCTGAAAAGAACTCAAAGCATCCTCCAGATCAAATGTCCTTGATACACAGGCAGGCACGTCCAGACCAAGCTTTCATCCACCCTTTATTCAAAGTTTTCCATAAAGACAGACAAAACTGCCTCAGCCATCTGTTTCAACATTTAACTAACCTTAAATGCATTCCTTCCCTCCTTCCCAGCCATGCAGTCTGGATTCTTATTTTTTGCAGTTCTCTTAGTGACAATAAAGAACAATTGATTACCATCATCTTTACTGTAGTCTTTTTTAAGCTGGACTATGCACTCCATTATTCCCTTGTTTAAGTAACACAACCTCAATTCCTTTCAATCTTTTTCCTGCCAAAAAGCATGACATTTAAATGGCCTAATATGTTCACACCTTGCTTCACATGATGCCAGAAGCTGAACATAGTATTCAACCAAGACCTTATCAGCAAAAGAAGAAATATTGCTTCCCTGCATTAGGTATGACCTAACTTCTATTAAGCCTACTGCAATTGACATTTTCTTCTATTGCACTAGCA
The DNA here is from genome assembly GCF_028389875.1 of Rhea pennata. Classification (NCBI taxonomy): domain Eukaryota; kingdom Metazoa; phylum Chordata; class Aves; order Rheiformes; family Rheidae; genus Rhea; species Rhea pennata. The sequence continues at coordinate 44,460,182 of NC_084666.1, forward strand.
TCATAGTTTCAACTTAGTCAGTTTGTGGTAACTATCACCTAGCACTACTCCTTAAGCATCCCAGAAGATTAAACCTGTCTGCCAAGTCTCAGAGTTCAAGATATTCCAGAATTCACAACTTAAGACAGTTTTGTCTTTACAGACCCTGAAATACTATAGACATTTACAGAAAGACTACAGTGAACATATGATTTTCCATTACTTAATTCTTGTAAGGAAAAAAACACGGCTTATGTTGTTTCTGTGATTTTTTTCCTCTTTTGAGAAGTTTTAGGTATTACAGAGCAATCAGATTACTGAGATTTCATCCCGAACTATGATGAAACTAATATAATAAATGAAACCAAGATACTGCTAGCATTCCATCTCAAGTAAAACAATTCTCCTAACCCAGAATTCACCCACTTCTCTGAGATACTCCATAACACATGATTCTCTGTCTCCACAAGCTACTACACAAAATTGAAGCACATAACTGATCACAGCTGCAAGAGGAAAGGACATTCCTTCCTAATTCCAAATGGAGTCAGCCTACCCATCAGAGCACAGAGGTTTGGTTAGTCTTACATTCAGCTACACAGAATGCTTTTCGTATGACAGGTTGGAACAAATGGAAAAAAAAAAACTGTCACAAGATACAGCAGTGCACAGGTAGCAATCTGGTGCTCAGTCACAGAATGTTTGAGGTTGGAAGCGACCTCTGGAGATCATCTAGTCCAACCTCCCTGCTCAAGCAGGGTCACCTAGAGCATGTTAAACAGGGTTGCAGCCAGGCGGGCCTTGACCATCTCCAGAGAAGGAGACTCCACCACCTATCTGGGCAACCTGGTCCAGTGCTCTGTCACTCTCACAGTGAAGAAATTCCTCATCACGTTCAGGTGGAACTTCCTGTGGTTCAGTTTTTGCCCGTTGCCGCTAGTCCTTTCACATGGGAAAGTCATTTGCTTCATCCCTGACCTGGACAGACTACCTTTAGCAGATGAGAGTACAACTGTTATTAATAGTTGTTGGCTTAACATATTGCATAGCAGACTTCAGTCAAGGCCACACCGATTTCCCACCAAAAAGATTTCATTTAGGAATTTTCCCAAGCTACACCTTACAGAGAAAAAAGGTGGGGAATGAATAGAAGACCACAAAATCCCTATACGGTTGGAAGACGAGAGTTTTTGAAGCTATTGTATTCCATATGCTGTTAACAGCTATGGATCAATAATGCAGTAAGCACCATCAACTCCTGCTAGAGTCACAGTTAGGTTGCCATGGGTAACTGCTTTAGAAGTACACTCAGACTTGCAGACGAAAGTCAATACAAGTAAAGCCAAGTTAATTTCTTCTTTGTGCTTTATCTTGAATTTCAGAGATGAACTCCCCTTTCAACAGTCAGTAAAAGACTAAATAAGCATCTTTCTTTCAATTTTGAAAGACCTTATTAACCTGAAAGATTTTACTCTTTCAACTACTTTTTGACAGAAAAAAAAAAGGTGGATTCCTATCTACACTGCAAGGTAGTCAGATGCAAGTATACATTGTGTACTACTAGTATGTGAAGGTCCAATACACATCAAAGCTAGACCATGGAACAATGCTAAGGACTGTTTTGCCATTAACAGTGTGGAAACAGGTTGATGTGTTCGTAATAAGCTGCCTCCAAAATGCAAGGAGTGCCCGATCCTTATTTTCAAGTCTTCCTTTTCAAAGGGAGTCACAGTATCAACTTAACCTGCATGAGATCAGACCTGATATCACTGTGGACGATGCCCAAAGATCCTACACACTTCACATGTACAAAGAGCTGCAACCACACAAAGTGTTTTGTAAGTCTGTTACTAGTTTCTCAATGCTCTGTCAACGCAAATTCATTTTAAGAAAAAATCCAATTAAACAGAATGCAGAAGAGAAGTCAGAGCCATCAACAGATTTTCTAGTTTACCTCATGAATCTGATACCCTTTTCTAACAGCATTCCTCTTTAGTTACAGTTTACTCGCACACTTTGCGCAATAGACAATATCAGAATCATTCTTGAACTAACTATGCTAGCTTATTAAACAGGTAACAGGTCATCCTTCCTTTCAACAACAAAATAAAGGATTATCTCTACATCCTTAATTTAAATCATACATACGAGCAAAGCCTTACTTATCCTTAGAACTGGCACAACAGGGTCAGTAGTTCAGACCTAAGGACTACAAGCTTGAACTGAAAATGATTCATTTTAGGCACAGATTGAGACAATACAGCCCTGTATCCAGCCACCAGACTAACAGCATGCTTGATACTTGTGTTATGGAAGTTTAAGTTCCCTTACTAACAGGTAACTCCCATATTCTGTGCTAAAGTGAGCTTAGTTAGTATTAGTGGTATTTGTGTGCCAACTTCTATATAAGGAGTGAACTGAGTTTTATAAATTGGCTTCTACTTTAGCATTGTTAAAAGCCTGCTGAGGTGCCTTTGTACACTACATTTAGAGACTGTTGCAATCTTGGACCTTTGAACAGATTCTAGTACCAGATAGCAACAAGCTAAGTTAGCCAAAAATTACTAAACAAAAACCTTATACGTCTAGCAGATTGAATTTATTTTAATGAAATCTTCACTTTCAAGCTCTGAATTACACAGAGTACACAGTCATTCACATTACAGAAGTGATCCATCCTATTAAAGTCTCATCTGATGAGATCAAGCATCTCTACAGGCAAGGTAGAGAGGCCTATACACCCTGTGCTCTCATAACCTCCACATGGAAACTAGCACTAGGCACAAGACTAATCAGATGACCAGGGTTATTTTTCCTTCACAAAAGCTGATGAGCAGACTGATTACAGCACTTCCACCCTTCATTGTTTAAGCCAGTTTACATAACATACAGCCCCCAAAACAGGGGCCAAGGGAATATTCAATTATTCCCTAAAAATAGTGTGTTAGAGAAAAAGCACAGGCAGGACAGAGCTTCACTAGTCAGCTCCACTCTCAGGTGTGTAAAAGTCAGAATCCCAATATTATTTGCTTATCGTTATAACAACTCCCTGCTTATTTAGCAATATGGAAAGGCACAATTCTTTTTCGCTATTCGTGTATGATATTTTAGAAAAAGAGATAGAATTCCCTTAAATTACTAGCTCATATATAAAACACAAAGACATACTTCTAAAGAATATTAAGCTACACAGTTCAGACGTTAGAAATTAACGGTTCAAAGGTTTGAGTGAGAAGAAAAATCCCCTTCACTCTTGTAACATTTTTTTCTAAAAAGTAAGACGCAAACATCAGATATAGGCAATAGATATTTTAGCCTAACTATCAAAAAAAGGCTTAGATGAGCTCAGGCAATGTGTATGCATACACATTCACTTTGCTCAATTAAGTCACTAATCAATTTCAACCACCAGGTTTGACCAAGGGATACACATTTCAATGACCTATTTTTGTGAAGTATTTGGAAAAGATACTCCATACCCATTCCCATCTATGGCCACATTATACACATGTTAACTTTAATGAAACAAAAGTCTCATGCTGTATTTGCAAGGAAGAAGCAGAGGATAAGGAAAGAGAAGATTCTGTAAGTGCTGTATGAAAAGGTTCTACCATAACTTGCATACTATCAGATTGAGTTTTCTGTGCTCAAGACAAATTGTCATTAAAAAAATCCCTTAATCAATTCTTCTACTTTTGAAATAGAAAGCAACCCTCAACACATGCTTCAAAATAAGCCCTTATTTTCTGCCTGCAGCACTTCACAAGTTTTCAGTGGTATTCCCCATGCTGAATTACAATATTGATGTTTGATGAACTCAAAGAGTATCCTTTTAACTCACCACCACCACTTTGACTCTCCCCTACTGCATGGCTCAAGGTTCAGTTGCTTTCCTCATTGCTCATTTGGTAAAACCTTAATTGGCTTCTTTTTTCCTCTGTTTGTCTGAAGCAGCTCTCCTAACTATCTGTGGCTGCTAGAGGGAACCACGTGACAGTAGTATGAGTAGTTTTGCCATATACACCTACTATGCACCTACTACTATCAGTGTTACTTCTGATAATGAAATAAGATAATTCCTAGGGTAAGCTTTACATTTAGTGCAAATGTTTGACAAGAATAAAAGATACAATTATTACATTTGGATAACAAAGCAACTGCTGCTTCTTTCAGTCAGCTTAGAAGAAGCTTCCAAAAATAAAAGTTTCATGATACACTAACTGAAATATCATCTACTTTGGCCCTCCTTATGTAAAACCTGCTCTCTTTTTGCTTACATAAAAGCATTTTCTATCTTCAATTCTTGTGAAAGAGCTACTTAAAAAAACAATCAAAATACTAAAATATCTTCTGTGTTCTGTGCTGAAACCACACATTCATAAGCCACTTTTATTAAAAAAGGTTACAAATACAACAAGTAAAATTAAGGATTTTGGAAGCTACCTAAATCTGAACTTACTACAAACTGATAAAACTGACTTTGACATCATAGAAAGGTAAGAAGGTGCTAAGACTGAAATTCTAGAAACATCTAAACATTCAGCTAACTGGAACATTTCACTTTGGCTTAGAAAAATACATTATGCTAGGTCCTGCGTATCTTAAACTACCTGAATTCATTAAATGAATGCAAGCCTATGTGGATATTCATATTTCAAGTGAAACATGGCTATTTTGACTGAATAAAACACCTTATGCAGTAACAAAAAGCAATCCCACAGATCATTTCTCCCCTCTTTGCAACTGCACGGCCTGTCCTCTTGCTCATCTCAGCTCTGGTAACTTCCATAAGCCACCTCAACTCTCTAGAACAGCAGAAATTTGCACGAGCCTAAGAAAGCTGATCAGAAGGTAAGCTGAAAAAGAGAAGAAAGATGCTGAAGACATCCAGAGAACCTCTACCTCCTGGTGGCACCAGAAATTATGCTAACCCACTTTACCCATAGAGCTGCACCTTTAGGAAAGGCCACTAAGAAAATACATTGCCTATACATTACAAATAAGGACAGGGGCTAGTTGGGATGTTTGTTACGGTTTGGTTTCCTAACGTAATTTTCTACCAGCTTAGTGAGCTCACCTCCTAAGCAGAGCCAGGTCTAAAAGAACCAGAAGCACCACAGCCAGGACAAGAGGCAGAGAACAGGAGCATGCTGCCAGAAAGCAGAAGAAGGAAGGGGAATATGATTGCTCCTTTCAACACCAGCCACCTTTTTGAACAGTTCAGCTTATTTAAGCTCACCTTCAGACGTATCTTTCCAATGTCTGAAAGGTGGCAGAACTAATAACGTGATCTTCAGGACAAGAATAAGCTTTCTGTAGGTTTATACAGCAGGAATATCAACTTTGCTGTACTTGGAAAATGTCCAAAGATAATAAAACACTGTGGATAATATATACATGTTTTTTAAAAGCAAGCTGTGAGCTTTAAACAACTCTCAGATACCATGAACAAACTTTCTCTCCAGATTCTGTAATAGAATTATGTTTAAAAGATTGCTTCATTTTCTCCCAGTGTAGCAAATAAACCCTTTTTCTTCGACGCAAAATTTCTTTCACAACAGATATGCGACTTGAAGACAAGATCTTTTACTTAGCAGAAAACTAGTTTCTTTCTCCCCCCAAAAAAAGAAAAAATTATGCAAGTTCACCCCACACTGCCTCAAATCACTCAAATCAATATTTTCAGTTAATACAGATCCCAAACACTGATCTTTACAAAGAAAGCTTTCAGCTCACCTTTTTAGCAACCAACATGTATGCAAGAACTAGATAGCGGTCTATTTGTTTATAGTTGAAAGCTACTTCAGTTGACTTTGAAACACTTTAGAAAGATATTAACCACTATTTCAGTATAGCACCACGAGCTAAAGAAACAATAATAATAAACCACCCTTAAAACCACATTTTGTTGTTTCTCAGGTCAGCAGTCCTGAAAGTAGAATTTGTACTCTAACATCCTAGATGAAAATTTGAGAGCAGCTACCCTGAACTGCATTTTCTTATTACAGTTAGACAGCAATAGAAACTAAGACATTAGAGACATCCTGGCACATACCTAAAAAAAAGCATCAGAAGGAGTTAAAGCTTTTCCTAGTCTATGTTACTTTGATGTAATGCTCTAGAGATCATTTATAAGTATTGCAGAAGGTTGTCCCTCTCCGTTCTTCCTTCACTTCACAGCATTCCCCCCACTTCACTGCAAACTATTACTACTTGACCCATTAACACAGGATGTTAATAAAAAGGAAACTAATTAGAAAATTAGAAAGGAAAAGTAAGATTATCTCACCTTTATTTCACCTTAACTGAAAAGAAAGTCAATTATCCTTCAAACCTCAGTATGTACACAGAATATAGAGTCAAGAGCATAGATTCAGTTTCAAAAAACAAGGCTGGCTTTCTGGACTATCAATCACCATTATTAGCAAGACTACTGTCCTAGTAAAGCTTCCTAAGTTATTCACAGGTTAGCCTTTTAAGCATATGATTATAAACCCCAACATCATCTTAGAATATCCATTCTCTGTCAAAAATTATTTACACAAATAAAAGTCACATGCATACCTGTCTTGCAGCAGTTTAGTCACTCTGCTCACACAGCTGACACTTTGGTCTCCCAAAGATTTTCTGATCCTTTTATCCAGTTTGGTACAAGAGAGATTATTTCCAAGCAGTACAGTGTCGTTATTTCTTGCTGTTTCTATTTGTCCCCCCATGCCATTCGTAGCTTTTGGTGTACCACCACACATTGTCTTATGCTAAAGATGCTCTTGCAAAGCTCCTTCAAAAAACAAACACAGGCTGAAGAGATACAGCCTTAAGCAGATTTCTTTACTACAGATCAACCATTAACAATGGTAATTACTACTTTCTTCCCTAAACAGGAACACAGTCTACTGAACTTCTTGTTAAGGGAAAAAAAAACACTTTTTTTTTTTTTTTTTTTACAAGCCATTAATGCAGAAAGACAGCCATAGCTAATATAATGCAGTAATTATTCCAGACAGAGCAGCAGACATGACTTTCAAGTTTCAAAGGCTTCCTCTTGCTCCTGTTCGAGTTTTTCTTCCAAGCCTGGTACAAAGCTGTAGCAGATACAACAACTAATATTGACTCTAACTATGTTTGCTTCCTGGTGTGTGATCAGGTAGCTGGCAATTATGTAGTCACAAGACCAAACCATATGGCCTTTGAGAGAGGAGGAAAAAAAAAAAAAGCCATAGTTGCTTTTGCAATGACTCGCCCTTCGTTGCTGCAAGGTTGTTTTAGCACCAGCTACAACACCCTGTTAATGGCTCTCATGTGAGCAAGTGTCATCTGACAACTCTTAGCAACCTCACAGAGCTCAGAAGCAAATAAGAATCTGACATCAATGCCATATGGTTATCACACACACACAAAGAATAAAAACCACCCCGCTCCAAAAAATATACCCCCCCAACACTAAGAAACACACTTAAGAATGATTTTGCACTGCAATGGTTTTAATTTTGAGGATAAAGTATTCACACTAGGCCAAAAGTCCGATACTACTATTTTAAAAAGCATTTTTAAAAAGTAGAGGGGAAAAAAAGAAAAATTTCTGTAGCAAACATCAAGTGGATTGATACCGGATTTATAATCATGTGCCTAAAAGGCTATCCTGAGAATTTAAAAAGTATTCAAAGAGACAAATTCACAAATATTTCTCAGAGACACATTTTAATTTCCAAAAACTGTTCAGATTACATGTATAACATTTTAATGGCAGTACTGATGACAAAAAATATCTCAAAATACTTCTGCCAAAGAAAACAAGTTGTTAACAAACCAAAAAGAACACCACATTTTGCTCAGGCAGTTCTACTGCAGAACAAAGTCCTCTTTTCCCACCTCCACTTAAAAAAATATCCAATGCATAGCTGTTCATAAATAATCTCTCATAGCTCTTGTCCATCTGTAGAGCTTTAGATACTTTACAAGATGACAACAATAGGGCTATTTCCCTTCCAGATTAAAAAGGGAGAAAATGACTTGGCTAATGGTTATCCACAAATACAGTAGCAAAGTTAAAAAAGTAGCAAGTTTGCAAGTTCTACATGCTAAATAGCACTGCATCCTACTAAGAAGAATTTTGTAATCCCACTAAATACCAATCACTGTCCTACTAGGCAAGAAGACAAATGGACAACTACAGCACAGGTAAGTTAAACAACTTGCTCAGTTGCACAAGAAGCCTATAGCAGTCAAAAACAAAGCTCAGCTTTAATTCCCAAACTAGTGAGACATGTACTAGATCACTATTACTCCCTTTCCCAAACAGCCAAAAGAAGCACAAAGCTTTGGCTTATTCTCAGGTTACTCAAATGATGTAGCAGAGGATGACTTCTGTCCTTTTCCTCATTGACAAGCACTGCTCCAAATATCAGCATTCCTATTTATCTTGGAAGCCTGAATGAAAAGCAGCTGACTGCAGGTTTACTACTGCTACACTTGGGCCAGCATTGACAGCATTCAGTTCTGTTCCATCTTTCCCCAAGGGAGGAAAAAACAAAACAAAAAAACACGCCCACCCACACACAAACCTCAAACATTTAGCTAAATTACTGTATTACTGGACTCGCATCTAATACTAGGAATCTAATAACTAGGAACACTGATAAGCCAACTAAATAGATGCACTTTGTGATAGTACTGTAGCATTTATCTGTAAATGTTATAAATTCCTGAATACTTCGGGAATTACCACTGGGCAAAGGGTAATCCACAGGGAGAGGGAGAGGGAAGTAAATCCACACAGGAAAATACTCTGAGTCTAATGAGTACATAACACATAATATGGAAGAAAGTGTCCTGCCCTCCAGATAAAATCCTCTGGGAAGTAGAGTTTAATCATTCTTTTTCTAGGCTATGTGACAGCATGTCACCTGCTCCGTTTGTAGGTCATTTCCTGCCCTTCATCTTGACTCTTTAGAGAATTGCCTAAATGTTTTCCATTTAAGGTGATACTTTAGCAGGGAAGATGGGGGAAAGAGGAAATATCAGATGGAGTTACCTTAATAAGAATAATTTTCTGTATGAACAACTGTCCACTAAAATCTAAACAGTTCTCAAATTTAATACAATCTTTTCAAAGTCTTCAGTAATGTTTTATTTTCCACAGTATCTTTTAGAAAAGAACTAGAGAAATGTAGAAAAGAAATTTGAATCATGCCTGCTGTTTCAGTGAGGATTTTTTGTGAAGATGCACTTTGCAAAAATCTATCTGTCTATACATATATATACATAAAGCCTCAATCCCAGACATTTGGGACGAGTTCCAAAACAGCTTACGTTTATAGGTAAAGTGGAATATATTTTGTATTACTTAACGATGAATTTCTTTTCTTCAGTCCATTGAATAGTTTATGTAGAAGATGTGGACTCCCTCTCCCCTCCCCATTTTAAATATTTACTCAAAGTTACTCTTCCCCTTTTAAAAACCTTGAATAGAGAAGAGCTGTGCTGATGCCACACCACGTTCTTTCTCCATAATCATTCAAAGTAGTCCTAATATGGTAGCATACTATTTAACCTCATATGAACCACCTTGTTTAAGTATGATACATAGTTATTAGCTTCATACAAGTTAGGCAGGATACATAACAGATTAGTCATGCAACAAGTGAAGGAACGTGTTATTTACAGCACTTGTCTCAGTTTTAGATTTTAGTGTAAGAAGGACTTGTGGTGGAGAAAACACACTTCTCCATGTTGGATCCCTGTACAGAAAGGTTACCATTCTTTTAGAAAGTAGTTCTAGACACTGCTAAATGAGAAGTAAAACAACATTATGGAGTTCCATGTTTGCAGTAAAAATACATCTAGACTGCCTTAATGAAGGATGTTAGACTGAATTTTTGTAAAGCTGGAAGCATTTTTCACCATTGTAGTTGCTAGAAAGCAGTTTCAACTAACCAACCACAAAACCGACACACACCTGATAGAAGCTAACACAAGCAGTTCTATACCAAGTTAAAGTTACCAGAAATTGCACACATCAGCTTGCCACAAACATCAAGAACAGCCTACTAAATCAGCGTTTCAGAACTCAAACACCACTCCTAAGTTCAGGCACTAAATTCACCGCAATTCATTGCCTTATAAGTCAGAAGTCTGGGAACTAAGTTTCTGAGAGTGTTTCAGTGCTAATGTAAAAGCCAAAACCAATATGCTTGAAGTTGTACCATAAATAGCACAGAGATAGTGCTTTCACCTGCTATCCCAGAAATGGGTTCCTTGCTAGCAAAGAGACAAAAAAATCAAGACTCATAACTGCATTGAAAAGTTGAATTCATGTATTTAATTTTACAAATAAGAGGGGGTATTGTTGTATATTTTTAAACTAGGGCATCAAACAGAACTTTAAAAAGCGCATAAAAGATAAGCTCCCCAGACCTATATCCCAGGCTTTTCTCAACACAGAAATCCTTGCTTAGTCCTAATCAACCTTCCCCACTTTGTCCCGTAAGAGTTAATTCTCCCTAATTCTAGAAGTTTCTAACAGCCAGGAGATCTCAGTCTATCAAAATCAAGTCAAATATTTTGTAGAAGTTGTTTCATAACAATACATCTTGACAGTTTCAAAGACAGAAGGTGGTGTTCTTTACTTAACATTCTTGTGTGGGGAAGAGAGAGAGTTTGGTCTTTTCAAAGGCACTTCCAACAACCAACTTCCAGTTTTTCCTGGAGCCAAACAGCAGCTGCCTGACGGGAGCGAGCAGTACTCGTTCCAGCATCTCCGAGTGCTGAGGAGCAGGCGGCCCGGCCGGCAGTGCCGCTCCACCTCCTCCCGCGCTCTGCACGGGTCTCAACCAATGCATCATTCACATATCACTTGTTCCAGCAGCGCCATGTGACTGGGCCAGCTTCCAGGAACACTGCTACTAAATGCAGACACTGCCAAGGCACGTCTGAGAATCGCCTATGCCAGAAAACAAGATGAATTGAAATCTCTTATCCTGCCAGCGTTACTGTCTATGCTTTTACCACCTTCTCTTGAACAGGAGAATTAAGAATGACATATTATGCTTTTGAAGAATTTTGAGCAATATAATAGAAGGCAGAATCTAATATTTATAACACTGTACCAATTCTTGTTGCATTTCAATGCTATACTAAAGTACTGACAGATCTCAGACTTTAATATCTCCTACGTAAATCAGCAGGCCAGTACAGACATCACCACCACACCTTAGAGGCGGTATCCTAAGGCATAGGTTTGGTTGCATACTCTTTCCTGTTCCTCCTTCTTCTGTAAAGCCCTGGTTTTGTGCTTTATTTTTTGTTTTCTTAAAGGAAAAAAAAAAAAAACTCTGTATGCAGCCTGCAAGCTCCTGTTCTAAGGGAGAGTTTCAAAATATGAAAAAATAAACAACAGAACTGAGTAAGAAACATTATTAAGTAAATATATCTTGTTTCCAACCAATACAGAAATACAAAAAACACCCGTGTCCAAAAAAAAACACTCCCAAACCACCCCAATTTTTTCTACTTAGTTGAAAAATACTCCTTTTGCTTTAAACAAAAATCCTTCAAAGTAATTAAGAATGTCTGCACATGAATAGTAATGTTTTTTGCAAATTTCTTCCGCATTTGTTATGAATGGGCTAGGTTCATCAGAGGGCTTTGAGGCTCTCTCAAGCCTTACAACCGAGCCAGCTAGGGTACTCTCCAGAGCTACAGAAACCATTTCAAACGCCCTCCTCTTCCCTGTTCTGAAGGCCCACTCCCATCTCACCAGAGACTGCTCTGAAGCAGGGACAGTCTCAAGCTCTGCCTAGAACTGTATCCCCTTCTTCCAAGGGAAACACCTTCTGAAGGAATTAACAGCTTCCCATCAATCCAAAAGTAAATTTTCAACAGTACATTCATTCGTTCTCTCTCTCTCTCTCTCTCTCTCTCTCTCTCTCTCTCTCTCACACACACACACACACACACAGAGTTACCTGGTTACTTTGTTCTAGGTGTTTCCTCTCAAATTCAAAGTGCTATTTAGGATCTACTTCTAAAACCTAATCTTATAATCCTCTTAAAAAAAACTGTTAAAATCCAAATTATTATATGCAGCACCATGGTTTATGGTTCTGAATTTTTATTTTAATAGATTAACAACGCATAAAACCAAAGAGATCAGTTGTAGCTATTTGGCACTGCTGAAGTCTGAAACAGTCCAATTAACTTGGTGATTAATTAAAAAAAGGTATCATTGGTGAGCCATCTGTAAATGGTTAAATTGAACTCTTGTTAAAACAAGATGTTTGTGATTCTTTTGAAATAGAGGAGAGAGAGCTGAAAAGTTAGCCGGCAATCACATGTTGGCAGATCTGAGACGGGAATGAAGAAAAACTAAAATCTGAATATTCATGAAAACTTAACGATCTATCCAACTGGCAAGAGAGTATGAAAGAATACATGCACAAGAAGCCATACTTGATAACCTAAAAATTGCTACAACATGAACAGCAGAGTCCATCGCCTCTGTCTAGATGAATACCAGGAAATCCTGACTTAGATTGAACGAAGCGATAACTGCAGACGGATATAACGTCAACTCTGGCATTTTTCATTAGTTATAGACAAAAATGTGTTTTGTTCTCCTTATGTTTGTCTACTGCATCCAAAATGCTTTCCTTAACCCTCAGTTGTAGGCAGTGCTGAAGGTAACTTTCCAGTAACTGGTACTGAATCTTGAAGGCTTATATACCTTTAAGTTTCACTGCAAAGGAAAGAAGGAGCCAGGTCTTTTAAGGGACTGTACGGAAGAGTTCTGTTTACCACCAATTACACACAGGACTTTGAATGTATGAATAATCATTAAGTTACAAAATGGATTCTTGCTTAAAGCAGGTCAGCTGCTCTAACAACTTTCATAGGGTCTTAAACATTTTCTTAAAAAATACACATACATGCTTCATCTATATTTAATAGATAAAGACTTAAAATATACAGTCAGGCTTATACATGAAGGTATCCACACACAATAACACGCTAAAATTTGTGTGGCAAGTGGAAGTCACCAAATATCTAAACAAAAAAAAATCCTAGGAAAGAGCCAGGAGCAATCTTGTCATAAAACAGAAAAACACTTCATACATTGGAGATTTGGCAATAGAAACAAAATATTAAATTGCTATATAAACTTACTGACTATAATTTTATCTGTTTAGACATTAGAAACCTTTCTCCTTGTGGGAAGGTAAAAACTAGTCAAGCTCCTTTTGTTCTCCAATAAAACACTGTGTAAGAAAATACTTTATTGTTAAGAAATGTAAGAAATTTTCTCCCAAGTTGAAATCTAGCAGTACAGACTAGCCAGACGCCTTCTTAACAATTACAGCTTCAGCTTAATAACAAACAAAAAACCCACATTTACACACCAAACCCCTCACCTTGTTTTCCAGTCAAGACAGGGCCCAGTGATACCACTCTAATGAAGTATACTCCGTAGTCAACTTTCAGTGCTTCAGTAATGCAAATAAAATGCCACTGTTTCAATCAGATTTCTAGTTTACAAGCCAACACCAAATCTGAACACAAATATGCAATTACTCCTTTAAGCAGTAAGCAAGGTTCAGAAGTTCAGGTTATCTTTGACATTCCATCAAGTGCTTTTTACCCAATACAGACAAAAACCTGGCAAGTGTAGCATCAACTGTGTACATAGGTTCATAGAGTTGACTGAATGTTTAAAATAAAAGCAAACAAAGCCCATTATGAACTAAAACACTATTCCCTTTTTCTTCACCACTGCAGACTTATCCCTGGGCACACTGTACAGTCCAGCAATACGTAGCCATTTTAGAATTACCAAGTGTCACTGAAAAAAAAAAAAAAAAAAACAGCATTAAAAAAGCTACTTTTTAAAACATACATTATTTGTCTACTTCCATTCAAAAGCATTCCCAAACATACTCCTGTATGCAGGACTAAACATAGGGAGCTCTGAGCACAAGTTTAGTACCCAAATTGTTCCTGAACTAAACAGTAGTCTGATGTAGTTCACAATAGATGACACCTATAACCTCAAATGTCCCAAAAACTTAAGTCATCAAGTATTATTCACTCACTCTAGAATTTAGAATCACACGTGAAATATTTTTTTAGTACTTAGTAAGCATCCCATATACATCCACAGCCAGCCAGACATTATACATGATATCTTGATAATCAGAGAGGGTTAATTTTTCCTACTCTTTACCTTGCAGTAATTTAGAAACTCTTTCAATGGTTGGTAAGGCAGAGTTTGGCACTCCAGAAGCTGTTTCAGCTGACTACCATGTATGCTCAACTTCCTCCAGGCAAAAAGCCAAGATCAAGCAAAAGCATAGATACATGCCACTGCAGTTGTCTGCAAAGCAAACTGAAGTCATCACCAGTTCCTAGCTCTTTATTACAGCCCTCTCAACAGAGCTGAGGACTAGAACTAGGATTGAGCCCTCCTCAATCACTTCTGTGTAAAGTCCAGTAGCTCAACATAAAGCAGTTATACCACTGACCTCCACACGGACGTGACGGAGGGCAGCTCCAGCACACTGTCAACTCTGACGTGGAATGATAACCTCTAGTAAAGAATCAATTCCCACACAGCATGGATGAAGGTCATAGCATCTTAAACCACTATAGTAATTTGCCAAAAAACAAGTTTTAAAACATAGCTTCAAAACAGATGTGAACTTCCCCACTGCTGTTCAGCTAGGCAGAGTGGTCTCTGCTTCTAACTTGCCTCTTCCTTGTGTCTTCACCAGGAAAGTTACCTCCTTTCTCACAGCTTAACCATTACCTGCCCAGCTTGCTTAACCCACTTCTGCTAAACAAGCCAGAATTTCAAAAACAAAAGGTCTACAATCCTTCCTATAGGATATTTTTTCTTTTTAAAGCACAAGTGCAAGTTAGAGAATTAAATATGAAAATCTTAGAAGATAGTTATTTTGTGCGAATGTGAGGAAAGGTAAGGAAAGGTGGCAGACAAGTGCACAACTGATCAGCAACAGCTGGGTCAGTTCATATGTCCACAAAAATGTAACAAAAATGTCTGATTATTAACATGTAGATTAATTCATCTCTATTGACAGTTAGGAAGGCTTGTGAAAATATGCTTTTCCAGACTAGACAAGGCTTTAACATTACTGCATTATATTAACTTCTGTAAAGTGATCACACTCAGTGAAAGAATAGTTCAAGAATAACCCACCTAGAACTGCACATTCAGGATTTTGTAGGTCATTCTCTCATGAGTTGCCCCAGAAGAAACTATCTAATGCACTCTACTTAGTGTTCCCGAACTCCTGGAGCTGTGCACTCACATACCCAGCCCCCAAAGCTGACATGTTTCAAGTGTTAAGATAATATCCAGATTCAGAATTCAGTGCAAAGACTCCTGACAGAAATACAGAGCACCAAGTTCATTCAAGTCACTTTTCTCTGATAAAAGTTAGCAGACTTGATGATATCAAAAGCTAGGAATGATTATGCAAGAAAGCTTCAGACTTCACTATAAAGTACTATACTATAGTAAACTGTTCAGACTTGTAATTTGAAAGTGCTAACATCAAATCAAGCCTGTTAGCACTCCTATTAGAAGGGTAAATAAATACTGACAGCTTGCGTATTTAATACGGCTGATTTCTTTAGCACATGTGAAAATTCACCAAGCACCTTGGAGGAGAGAAGTTGAACTATAATATATTTAAGTGAGAACACACTGCACAGAAAGCTCCAAACGGGTTCAGTAATTACATCACACAGTTCAAGTTTCACTTCAGTGCAATCTATGGAAGGAAAATCACAAGCCAGTTTTAACAGTAGTAAATGTGATGTGAAACTCTCATCATGTCCATATTATCAGTGCAATCATAGAAATTTTACCCATACCCTGGAAGCACACCAACTGGTAAAACAGAAATATTTTAACTGCTATTATGCAAAAGCATCAGTACTTGCCCTAAGCGTAATTGGGAAGCCATAGGCATTATAAATGAAACTACTAAGCTAGACCTCTCCATGCCTCAGCAGGATGCTTCACAATCTGCAATGAAGCTTGTCTTGTGACCCAAATTTTGTATATGAAAATATGACATTGCTATGGTGTCTGAATGACAGACACATACAGATGAGGCAGATCATCTGGGGAGTGATGCAAGAGATGCAAGCACTGTCAGAGGAGTAGAAAGTAGAAAACAACCTGAGCCTGAGGAGTAAGAAGGAGAAGCAGAACATACAGAAGAGATGATTTCATGACAGGCAAAATGAAGAACAGCCATGTTCAGCTTGTTTGCCAGAACAGTAGTAATCAGACATTTTATCACAGGAAGGGAGTGGGAAGGTGTAGACAGACACATCTTCTGTCTTCACAGCAGACACATCCAATTCAGAGTCCTCTTTTTCTCACTTATTCTCTCTAGCAAGGCTGTTAACCACCCCCCTCCAGAATCAAACTTCTCATCTTTCACCTAACAAATGAAAATCTTCACATACAAATACTGATAATTAGGATATTCTAAAGACATTTTCCTTATAGCACTTTGTTTAAGTGACACATTACAGTTATAGATGATGTGGTCTTAATCAGGGATGTACTAGCATTACCAATGTATTAGAAACAACTGTTGAAAATACAAGATGTCACACATGGCTCTAAAACCAAACTTTCCCTTCAGAAGCTATCCCCCAACACCAATAAGATGCAAAGTAGCTCAACAACAAGAGCAGGTGACTTATTATTAAAAAATAGCTAAAGGAGCAGGTATCTCACAAAGGTTTACAGCACATGTAGTCAATATTCATCCAAGGAATTCTCTTTGCAAAGAGAAGTCCTTAGCAACTTCACTGTAGCAGCCTTCTGGCTTCAAAATGCCACACGAAAAATACTGAAAGGTCAGAACAAGAAATAAACCATTTTTATGAAAATAACTACTACATTTTCTGGACCCTTCTCACACAACTATTTAGTGGTGTTTGTTTGCACTACTGTGAACAGCAGGGCTTTTGGTCTTCTGTTAATCATTGCTAGGACCAGAACTACAGTGAAAGGCCACTACCATGCACATCTATATCCCACTATGTCAAAGCAGGGTAACACGATGATGAATGACTAAACCATTTATGTCAAACTTCTGTCATCTTCCTTTCCTCTCAAGTTTTAATAAAGCTATTCTGTTACTTCAACTAAATTTATATAAAAAAAAAATCTAGTGAAGATTCTACTGGCAAGAAGGCTCTGCATCAGCTTTTAAAAAGTTTCTGTATAAATTCATCTATTATGAATGAATATCCAAATTTTTCAAGCCCAAAGCAGCTCTATTTTCTCACTCATATTAACCCATTTAAGTCAACAAAAAAGTATTTGCTTACAGTATTAGAATCATTGTTTTAGATTGTAATGTGTTCTCTTTATGGACATGCGCTGTTAAGCGTAGATAGCTCCAAGGTCTTCTGTTGCTACAATACTTTGAATCACTTTATACTGAGCATAATATGCGGCAGAGTACTCACTTCTCCAGTCTTAGACATGTGAATAGCAAAAGTACCCTAAGAATACAGCATCAACTACCTGCTATCCAATTACATATCAAGGTTTTAAGAGTCAGGTGTGTAGAAACACACAAGCTAGTTATGCAACATAAATTACTCATAAAACAGAAACAAGATGAGCCTACTGGCAAAACAACTTGATAAGCCAGATGAAATGCATCTTTCTTGGAAGTAGATGAAATAACCAAGATCCCTCCTGGAATGTCAGTAGCCTATATATTTTCATACAGCTTTTTAGGTACCCAAGGCAAGAAAATCGTAAGATTTTCTTCCTGTAACCTTGAAGGAGAAAGAGTTTATCTCACAGAAAGGCTAAAAGAACCCAAGAGGTGTTCAGTGACATGAGTGTGGAGGAGGAGGGAAAATCCAAACAATTTAAGAGGGAGAAGAACAGCCTTTATTCCTGCAAGCTCAAAAGCCAAAGGATTTGGGTTTTTGCTTGCTTTCCTTAAAAAGAGCCCCAGGCTAGAAGCCTAGTTTCCATGTCAGAAGACCATAATTTCAGTGACTTCCTCACCAAGCAGTTGTCTTGAGCAAGACTATAATCTTCCAGCATAATTACTTTTTAGCTTTCATTACTGAAGAAAGGCTGATGTCGAAACAGAAATATACTACTGCACCTTAAGGCTCATTGTCAGCTGTCAATAAAGAGGTACACAGCCAACATTTGCTGTTTAATGTTCCCTACCCCAATGGTTAGGGATGACCCTGGACTTAATTTGCCTTCCTACAGCATATGAAATAGTAATTTTGGCTTTTTTTGTTTTTTAATGCTTTTTAAAGGATTTACAACCATATACGTAGAGACATAATTCACGTGTGAAGACGTACCTAGGTGCTTATTAACTTTATTGCTTTTTGGATGCCTGCAAAGCTGCAAGAAGCTCAGTAGAAACCCAACTAGGCTACAGGAATTTACTAAAGAGCATTTCATTTTAACAAAGACAAAACAAAATGACAGGCAAGTAAACTCAAAACAAAGTTCCTTTTCCAGAGGGTGGAATATTGCCAGGCTGGTAATAAATGCTGTGAAATAACGCTTAGTGAGTAGGATCTCACCAAGCATTTTAGCACTATGACCAAAGGAATTGCTAGTATCACCTGCCAAACAAATGATCTCATACACCAAAGCTAACAAAGTGTTACCAGACAGATATCCCACAGTTACAACATGACATCCGTTCCATTATAGACACCAGAAGGAGCAACTGATATTTAGCTGAAGTAATAGCCTGTTTGCAAGTTTTAAAACTAGCTGAAGTACCACAGTCTCATATTTTATAGAATTTATATGAAGTGAAATTGTTTCCTATTTTTAAACATCTCTTGCAACGCATAACAATATCAAAGAAAATGTATCGAAGATTAGCATGCAGAAACACATTTGGCAGTGAAAGCGTAATCTTTCACAAAGTCTGAGGCATTTCTCTTCATTCTTATGTGCCGTGGATATAGGCTCTGCATATACTAGTTTCATCCCTTGTTAGGAGATTTGTAAAATCTTAGTCCTCAGTTTAATGAGAACTTCCATCTTTCATGTTGAAAAAAACAGCAAAGCATTCTTGTGAAATCTCATTCTAGAATCAGATAAGAACAATTACAGATGAACTGCTGTAAATTTAACTACAATCAAAACACCTGCAACTCATACTTAGTTCTTTAAAGCTATTCCCCAGCACCTTACCCAAGTATTCACTCAGCACCAGAGATATTTTAGTTTTGAAACACTACATGCTTATTAAATATCCTGCTTTATCTCTAAAGTTTAAAATTCTAGGAGAGCGGGGATGTTTTGTTTTTGCAGTAATAACTGGCTTCTAACTAGGCACATGACCCTGGTAGCACTCCAAAATATGTACTAAAATACACTAACTCAATCTTCTAAGGGAAATAGCAGTTGATAAGGGAATAAGAAATATTTTAAGAAAATCTTAGCTACACATAAATACCTGTTTCTCACATGTGAAGTAATAAGGGTTTCTCAAAGTTAGAGATAAAAAGACATATAATTACAATCAGAAACTTTCATTGAAAGGTATACGTATATATTTAAGCAGAAAGCAGTCATAACAAAAAACAGAAGCTGAAGATCTATACATAAAACTGTTTTGAAAAAAATACAGTATTACATCAAATACCTGTCTGTTCCCCAGATGATTTCTGATTTCTCTTTTTAGAAATAATTAAAATATTGTACAAATTTAAATACTACCCTTCTACCATTAAATTCAAAACTAGTATTTCCATTATTTTGCAGGGAGGCACAAGCCAGTAGGAAGTCTTACTATCCTAATAGCTCTATATTAGCAGCTATACCTCATGTTTACTTTCTCCTCACCCAGCAAGTAAGAGTTGCATTTACATTAGCATGCAGTGGAGACTTGATCCACAGAGTGAATTCATTGGTGCTAAGGACCTGACACCCATACTATATCTTTTGACCAGTTCTCGTCTGGTCCCAAGGACTGAATGCCCATTAATTGGTGGAGCACATATTCTAATTTTGTTTAATCCAAAGGAATCTAGTCTGCACACTGAAGCCGCTTGGCTCTGACAGCCTAAGTGGAGACATTTGGGAGGTTTCTTTGAAAAGTGCACTCCTGACCCAAATTAAAATGCTAATGCTCCCAAGAAACCATTCCCTGTGGCTCCACACATCACATCTCTTTTTCTATGAGCCTGTATCAGCTTGTTCTGGTAAACAGCATGGAATTTGAAGCTTGCTTTTCTCTTCAGAGCCGAAGAGAAGAAGCAACTCTGATATTTGGTCACTCTTTAGCTTTAGTTAAAGGAGAGCAGGACAATGGAATGAACACTAAGAGAACTCGTTATGGGCAACTCTGAAGCCTGGTTAGGGACCCTCTGCAACAACTTCTATACAAGACGTCAGATTATTAGAAAGCAAAAATTCCCAATTGCGCACTTGAGGGAAAAAAGTCTTTGAAATCAGTTACAGGATGTAATATCTAATAAAGATATCTTTAGTGATTTTTTTTATAGCTTTTGTTGAGGGAGTATGTAAGAAGACGTGCAGGCTCCTAAGAGTTTCATAACAATTCAGGGTGCAGGTCTTTCCCTTTACTTAGGTCCAATCATATATTTTGATTTAAACAGAGATTACTGTTCATCAGAAAGCCTATCAGAAAGTTGTAGCTCAGTTTAAGATCCAGTAAGTATGGTTCTGCCAAAAGGTCACTGGAAAAAAAAAAAAAAAAAAAGTCTTGTAGCACCTTTAAAAAATTCTAGTAAGGAAGAAACTTAATGAATTATTAAAAGGCAAAAAACCCTACATTCAAGATCCTATAACAACTTTATTAATCAAATATGCCAAAACTAAACAGGGAAGGAGTGGTGGTAGTACATAAAGAGAATGATGATTACCTATAATATTGTTCAATTAAAACCATTTTTGCTTAAAGTGTCACATCATTTAAATGGTATTCAAACTGAAAAACCAAGCACGCAATATCAAACTTAAGGAATAGATAGAAAGAAGGAAAAAAAATAGGCCCTAACCTCCCAAAATATTCCAGCTAGAACAATTTCATTGACTTTAAAATGCGATACACACAGTGCACAGGATCTGTCTGCATGGAGCTCCTCAAAGAATCCAAGAACCTTAAAACTAAAATTAATAGCATTAATCTGGTTTTGTATCTCTGATACAGAGTACTTTGAAGAGTAAGTACAAGATTTTAAGTACAAGGCGAAATATGAAGAGTAACTCAGAAACTGCCTGTTTAAATGTAGAAAATAGCTTTGTTTTCTTTCAAACTGAAAGGTTCCTTAATTCATAATGTGAATGAATGTTACAAAGAATAACTAGCAAAACAGTATACAGATGCTACAGCCTCCCAAAATTCACCAGTGTTGTTGTCTAATATAAATGCAGCACCAGTGCTGTACCCTGTCATTTTTACAGGACTCACCTTATAATCAAAAATATGCTAACACAGGTTGATGTTACTCCATCTTTCATCACGATCTTGTAACTTTGGCCATGTGTACGGCTATGGTCCAAAGGAACCATCTTTGAAATCAAAGTGGCTCTGTTATGGTGATCTTTCTTACTTGCACTATGGCACTTGCTCAGTAGATGAACGATAAGAAAATAGGTATTTTCTGCCTTCCCTTAGCATTCCTAATAGTTTCAGCAGTTAAAGTCCAGACTCCAATTCAGTCCTTTACGTTGTCTGATCACAAGACCAGTGAACTCATGCTGAGCAGAAAGATGACAACACGGAGCGCTTGTGATAGGTACTCTTCTCACCAGGACTGATTGGGTCTTGTGAGCGGTAACATAGCTCCAAACCACTGACCTGAGCAAAAGGCTGTCCCTGAAGGTTTAGAAAATAGAATAACCCAGTATCGTATGGAGATTACATAAGTAATGCAGTATATTAGCTGATTATTTCCTCCTGTGCGGATCTGGGACATCACAGGCAAAGAGCAGGGAAAGGTACCTACCTCTCAGCAGGTCATCAAGTCATAAGCATTTATTTAGGTCATAACAATTAAGCCGTTTTTAGTTTTCCTGCCGCGAAGCGGCGTGAACACGCGTTATCGCAGTAACGGCACAGGAGCGCTAAGAAAGCGAGCCAGCCAGGCTCGGCGCTCCTCGTCCCGTCCCGTCCCGTCCTCCTGCGGGGCCCGGAGGTAAGACGGGAGCTGCGCGGCTCCCGAGCGCGAGACTTCCAACTCGCCCATAAAATGGCTGAGAGATCACAGCGGGGGAAGAGACGGCGGGGAAGAAGCCACGCCGGGCAGCAGTGCCCCCCGCCCGGCCGCCTCCCTTCGGGCGGGCTCGCCCGCGGCTTGGCGCGTCCCCGCCAAGGCGGGCGCCGCGGGGCAGCGAGACCCCCACGCCGGCAGCCAGCGGCTCCCGCTTCCCCGCCCGTCCCCAACGGCTGCCGCGCGGGAGGCGCCGCGGGCCCTTCACCCCCCACCCCCGCGGCTGCCGCCGCCGCCTCCCCCCGGCCCCGGCGCTCACCTGAAGGCGGGCCCCTCCCGCGGGGCCCGGCCGTGAGGCGCCGCGGCGCTGCCTCCCCTTTTGTTGAAGAGCTTCTGGAGCAGGGTGGGGGCCATGCTGCCGCCCTGCCCCCGCCGCCCCGGCCACGCGCTGCCTCACGCGGCGGCTCAGTTGGCAGCGGGCGGCGGCGGCCGTGGCAGCATCCCTGCCGCCGCGGAGCCGCCCAGCATCGCGCGGAGGAGCCGAGGGGAGCGCCGGCCGAGCGGCCGGCTCGCTCAGCCGCGCCGCGCCGCTGCCGGCGGCCGCCAGTCACCTGACCGAGGGGCCGAGCCCGCCCGGCAGCGCTGACGGCGCCCGCCCTCCTGCGGGACGGAGCGCGCCGCCAGCAGCAGCTGCGCCACGGGCACGCGGACGCGCCGCGTCCCTCGGGAGCTCCTCATTGGCTGCGCGCCGCCCCGGGCCCCGCCCCCAGCACGTGGTAAACGCGGGCAGCCAGCCTTAAAGGGGCGCGGCCGCCGCCCCTCGCGTGAGGCGGCGCGACCGTTAGGACCGTTGTCGGGGGCAGAAGGGAGTCTCGCGCGGCCTCGCGGGTGTCCGGCAGCCGGGAGAGACGAAGCCGTGTACAAACGCGTATGTTTAGGCACCTAATAACGCGGTGTATATGCCTGGATGTATACTTATACATATATGTGTGTGTGTGCATGTGTATGTACAGCATTTCATATACACAGAATATGTACATGCACATATACATGTAATACACACACTTCGATGTGTATTTTTTTTATATACTGTACATGTACACGTGTAAAGCATCTATTTGCCTTCCTGAGCTGCAACTTTTTCTCCTAATAAAGGGAAACCTGCACACTATTGCACAAGATAAACCATTACATAATAGCAGGCCTTCTTTTTTTCTTTTTTTTTTCCCCCCGTGGGCTGATACTGAAATGTCACTGCTACAGTAGGAGTTTCACCTTCTCTGTCAAACCAGCCAAATTCACAATCAAAAAAACCCATCTGTTGGGCTGTTGGAAAGTTTGGGTCTTGTGTTTGCTACTGATCTTTGCTATGTACACAAATCCAAATCACAGATCTGGAAAAGTTTTAATCCAATCTTTTCTAGACCTAGTCTGTATAACAAGAGGGCCTCCAACATCAAATTGTAGAAGTACTTTTGATTTCTTTCAAGAATCTGAACTTTGATTTCAATCTTTATGCAAACAAGTACATTTTTGCATTAAGGTAGTCCTGTTGTGACATTGCAGGGTTACAGCCTTGTTCTGCTCACTTCTCTTTATTTGATCTATTGCACTCACAAATTCATTAGACAATACTATAAGATTTAGGCACTGTTTGGAGCTTCTTTCATTTGTTTACTTTGGGGAGAATGATTGTGTTTTGCCCACCAGCAGGATCATATTTTCATAGTCCATCAAGAGAACATTGATCTGAATGCTCATATTCAACCAGCTAAGGAGTTGCATAGTAAGGTGCAGCAAATAAACAATCATTACATCTTCCTTTTCTTTTTCAGGAAACCTAGAAAACCACTGGAGGCTCTTGAAATACACAGGACATGAAATTCCAGTGACAGGTCTTGCATCTTTTCTTGCTGCACATACTTAGTGTGTAAGAGAGATAAATTCTAGACTTGGCTGCTTTGCAAAGAGGAGAAGAGACCTGGAAAAAGAATAAGACAGCAATAGGGAGATTTTTTTTTTGAAGAGGAATGAAGGATACTACTACGAGTTTTTTGAACTCCCAGGTCACTAAGTGCTATCTAACAGGAAGATGCAAATCAGTGTCCTTTTTCAGATTTGACTATCCAAATACCTTTCTCTCACAGCACACAGCCCTGAAAAGTGTGTCAGCAACATGGTGGACTGTGTAGCAATTTTTCCCATAGAAATTACTGTAATAGCCAGAGATGCATACAATGACTTCAAACACACAAATACAGAAGAACAATATATACATACCGTATGGAGAAAAGTGAGGCAAATGCAGGATCATCAGAATTGCTGACTGACAACTCAACATCCAAAAATGACAGAAGTAGTACAGGACATGCTGGCTTTGGACCCAGCTTTTCTCTGACTGGAGAAGTTGATTTCTCTTTAAAATAAAAATCAAAGGTTGAACGCCTACTGGCTGAGAGCCTGATCAGTATGTATCTCTCTAACACAAGACTGAATCTCGTAATGCTCAGGTGACCTTGTCTAAAGGTCCGTTCCTGGGAGGAATCACCACTTTGAAGGGTCTCAGCCACTTCATCTGAACATTCTCTCTGAATACCCAATGTAAATCTTTGAGCATGAATATTCTTGTGGCTTCTGATTCTTCCTTTCTACCATCATCACCAGATGCCCCTTGCTCATTACAGTCAGTCTTTTCAGTCGAGGATGAAAGACAGAAAAATAAGGCAATGATCATCATCAAAGTGCTCTGATAGTACATTAAAAGAGATTTGAATAGCAGGGTGCAACTGGTCAAAATGAAGGACATCAGAGTTGGCAGGGTAGTCAATCTGAATAAGAAAGTAGGCACACAGCTCCAGAAATGAGCACTGAACTGTACTTCTCAGAAGTCTTAAGAAATGTAATGTTGCAAAGACTGTGGCTACTACTCTAGGGCTATGTCTGCATTAACCAGTAGTGCTCACCAGTGCAGGCAGAATTGTAGACTAAACCTGTTGGCTAAGAGACCTCAGTTTCCACACCATACACATTGTACAGGATTTTATTTTAGGCTAGTTGTAGTCTGGTCCTGTGCACAGGATAATTATCAGTGGCTGGAGCATGCTAAGTGTGTTCCTGAAACACATCTGATTTAGTTTCATCTGCATATAAGCCAGTTTGTGTGCTTGGACACCACTCCAAAACTTGAAGGAAAGCAGTTAGCAGGGACAACTGGGAGATTCACTTAAAAATGCATTTCTGATCTAAAGGTTGGCTGATGCTCAGCCCAAAAGTAGTTCACAGTATTTTGGGGGGGTTTTATGTGTGTAACTGTCAGTATGCTTTCAATTTGCTAACAAAACATTAAGACACTGCTTCCTTCTAGAAGCGTATTATTTCTGAAGTTCATTCCTGAAAAATCATGGAGCAAACACAGCATAATCAGCAGAGGACTATGAAGCAACTTTCACAATCAGTATGCACTATCCCATCTCTGACGGAGTTGGCTGTAAAGTACACCTAACAAAACAAGTGGGCTGATTTTTCACTATCCCATGTGTGCAAAATATGAGCAGGTGTAGAAGAAGCAAAGCCATACCAACTCTCAAGCAAACATCATTTACAGCAAGATATTGCCTCTGCAGCCCTCACTCTTAAATAAAACAAATAGAAGTATGCCATATGAAAATCAAAACCTTATTTATAATATGTACTAAAAGGCCAGACTCTTTATGTACAGAGAAAGCTGTTGGTGTATAAAAGGGATCATTTACATCCTAAAATAGCTGAATGCTTGTAAGTGTTTCTGAGTTTCACAGAGCATAAATCTCTCAAGATTCTTTTCTGAAATACTTACGAACTAAGTTTTATAGCCAGGACAGGCTGGAATAAAAGCCAATCTCCTAAGTAATACTCAGCCTCCCTACCACTTAGACATAGCTGAAACTTTTAGTTCCATTATGGTTGCTTCCTTTTCATTCTTTCCCAGTCTTGAACGCACAAGTCCAAAATCCTCCTAAACCTCTGTAGTGAGAATGAGGCTTTGCAGGAACCACAAAAAAAGAAGCCAGAACAGGTAAGTGCTGAAGATTTAACAAAAAAGTTAATCTAGGATGTCTGTTAAATACTTACTTACTCCTTAGTGTGTTGGTGCATATTTTATAAAGTTGTATGAATTCATGTAAGTCTTGCTATGTTTTGTAGGATATCAGTTACATTTTGAATTCTGTAAAATAATTAGAATCAGATTTCCTTGCTACTTCACACATGCTGAGTAAAATGTAGTATCAAGAAATGTCTAGGATCAGTATTTCTCCACATTGTTACCATTTAGCATAGTAAGTCTAAATGACTTTGTACAGAGAACTTTAAAAACATATTATAAAATGTATTATACCTTGCAAACAGGGAGAGGAGCAGACAGTAACAGAGAGTTTGGGATTGCAGCCTCCTGCAAACTAGCTTACTCATCCTTCATTGAATGGAGTGTTACATAACTTGTGCTGTTGCTGCAGCAACTTTCCCCAGCCTCTGAAAAATGACATAAAGGTATTGCCTTAATATAGATAGGCAGTTTCACTGTCTTTTTACATAAAGGACAAAGTCAATGAAAAATGACATTTTAATAGGAAGTAATAATTTAAGGTAATTGTTTTAGAATTATTGGTAAATATTAATGTATATAAACACTTCATTTCTAACAATCTAGTATTAAAATAGAGAAAAAAAGACAGATAAAGGATATCTTTGTAAAATCACCAATAAAATATTGAGTAATGTGAGAATTGGGTGGTGTAAAGGCAATGGTAGGTATTCACAATCATTTGAAATCAATATTGTTGCTTACGCATCTTGTCAAGTTTCATAAAGCAAAGGTACAGTGCTTTTTCCTCCAGAGGAGCCCAAAGATGTATATACCTGTGTATGCTCTGACACTTGTTTAGAACGTGGTTTGTTTCCCCGCTACAACAGAGTTGTCAGAGTTAGACTATATGTCTAAGCCTCATGCCTGGGAATCCATCCAGAGCTTCGTTGGAAATCCTCATGTCCCAGATTTTAAAAGGCAAATTCTGTTATGGCCCTTACTATTTGCTGGTTGCACTCTTTGTCTTTTAATCCATACTCATATAGTTCATCCCACCAGCATTAGATACAGACCAAAAAGACTCTCTACATAGTAAAGAATACAGTCATGATAATGATTTAAATGCATTCTGGTAATAATTCTTTCCAATAAATACCATTATATATTTCCATGATATTACAGAAATATACAGGACATATTTGTATCAAAAGTGAGACAAGGAGTTATATAAGATCCACATGAAAAGAACCCTTGCTCTGACTGATCTTTGAATCTGATCAGGCTGCAGTGTCATATCCTAGCAAGTATGACGTTTATCTACTAGTAAGACTCAAACTAATTTTACTGGGTTTCCAAAGCTGTATAGGCAAGAAAATAAACATCTGAATTAAAATAAAAACAGTTTAACAAACAATTCAGCTACTGCTTATATCCAAGATGTATTGCTTTGCAAATATTTACTAAATAAACTATTAAAAGTATCTAGCTATAGGCAATGTTTGCATAACAGGAAATAATTTTAAACTACAAGATCATAAAGCATTACAGGATCAAAAATCAGTAATTTTACTACTTGAAAATAGAGAATTCAAGGGACCTTTTAAAATAGCTCTGACTTAGGGATTATTTATCTATAAATTTAACATATAACTTAATGCATTAGTTTGATCACAAAATCACTCAGTAAATTCTTCAAAGAAGTCATATTATACCAGGTTTTTACAGTTGATGGATTGATACTTATAGTATATATACTATCATAGAGTAGTATCACTACTAATAGAATAGTTACATTACTATAGTGCCTGGGGGGTAACTCATTCTGCTCGCATATTTTCCAGTCCCTCCTAATGACATTGGGCAAGTTGATCATTTTCTCTCTTGCTGAACTCACATCTTAAAATTAGCACAATAACCTTAATCTTTCCCTGTCTTGTCTGGTTAGATTGCAAGCCATTTGGGATAAGGATTGCCTCTTTCTTTGTCCCTCTGAAGTACCTTGCACATAGAGTCTTCCAAGCAACTATTGTAATATGAATTATTAGCCTAGAATCTAGTCTATTCCAACTTGGCTAGGACAAAAACCTGCAGGGACTGTGTAAGTCTGCTCCTGAAGAACACATCAATAATTCTTCCTGAGGGGAAGCTGCCAGCTGCTCTCAAGGGGTGGAAAAAAAAGCCAAACAACTAAAAGCACTTCACTAGGATGTCCGCTACAGAAATCTAGATCGTACTCTCTTGGCTAATTTCTGTCCCACTGAGATCATTTCTCCCACTCCACTGCACTTCACCTATGATAAATCTTCTTGGCCAATGACCATGGCCGAATGCACGATGACTTATAGATGACTTTAAGCTCTGGTGGCCTTTGACACGGAGCATGCAAAATCCCTGACCCAGCTGCATAACCTGGCTCAGAGAGGGAAATGCCTTCGTGTGGTTCCACTAGTTTCTCACTAAGTGTTCCCAGATGGTAGTGGATGACTTTTCCTTCTGTTAAGAGCTCCCAGATGTGATACACAACAGCATTCAATGCTGATCACTTCTTTTATTCAATGTCTGCATAGAGGATGTGAAAATAATCCTGATGCAGTATATGGACTGCACTGTTATTGATATCAATGCCATTTTCTTTTTTTCTTTCAGTATAGGAATTACAACTGCCCTGTGATACTCCTAATATTGAAGGTACACTGAGAGATAGATGAAAAGCAGCCTGCTGATGCTCATGTCCAAAAATTCAAAGATAACAAGAATTAGAGAAAAAAAACACCTCTGGAGAATACACTGAATCCTAAAATGAATGTAATTTCTGGGATGCATTAGAGAAGGCCAGGGAACAGAAAGGCTCATCTTGGCTGGCAGTGTTTCCAGGACTGTTAGGTTAGCAGAAAGAGTTATCTGGCATTTCTAAGTGAGTCACTTTTGACAACCTACCCCTTTTTGAGAGAGTCGCAATCTTACAGAAAAACTGCACTTCTAGTGTAAAAGAAAACCGAATCCAAGCAAGATCAAAGAGCGCTGAGCATCACCCAAATCGGCAGGCCTTCTGCACCATCGAGAGCGCACTTCTGCTTCGCTGCAGATCGCCTTTAAGCCCCTCGCGGCCGCTGAGCGCGGCTGTACCGAGCAGACACAAAGCGAGGCCAGGTGAGCAGCCAGGCCGCGCACCGCGCCCGCCGCCGCGCGCGGCCCTTCACGCGGCCCTTCACGCGCTCCCTCGCCGCCGCTGCGGGCGGGGCGGGGCGGGGCGGCCCAGCGCGAGGCGGGGCGGGGCGGGAAGCGGCCGCGGCCCCTCTGCCCGCGGCGCCCGGAACCGCCAGCGGCGACATGTCGCAGCCGTCGCCGCCGGCGCGGCCCGGCAACCCCCGCAACCCGCGGGCCTTCTTCGACGTGGACGTCGGCGGCGAGCGAGGTGGGGCCGGGCCCGCGCGGCGGGCGCCAGGTCTACCCGGGGCGGGACGCGGCGCGGCGCGGCGGTCGGTGTCTGCATGCGGCCTGGGCGCCGCCGCAGCGCCCGGCCCCGCGTGCAGATCCGCCCGCGCAGGCCGGGGCCTGCCGCAGGCCCGGTCCCCGCGCTGCCGAGGCCGCCGCCGCCCCCTGCCGTCGTCGGGGCCCGCGGCGCGGCCTAGGGCGGGAGCCGGCGCCGGGGCCGCCCCTCGCTGTGCGGGAGGTGGCGGGCGCGGAGCCGCGGGCTGTGCAGGCGGCAGCTGGGCCGGCGGCCGGGCCCGGTGCTGCCGGCGTCGCCTGCGGCTGGGCGGCGGAGCGGGGTGCCCGAGAGCTGGGGCTCTCCGGGTGCGCTGGGCGAGTAAGGGCAGGCGGTGTCCGCTGCAGGGCTGGCTGCTCGTTCGCTCCCTCGGTTTGTTACTCGGGAGAAAGTCAGTAAGAGCGTTTGATGTTCTAGGAAGGTTTTATTGACTTCCAGTTGTCTAATTTGCTTTCATTCCTGTATTAATTAGAACTAATTTATTTACATTTGGCTTCTGGTACAGTGAAATTACATTAACTAATTCCCTGTTAGGCTGATGAGAAAACAGTAGTGTCACTGGTGGCGGCTGCTAGGAGTGAGAAATCTGACATGCCAATTTATATTAAAAAAAGGTTAAAATTTATTACAGAAGCCATTTATCAAATATGGGGAACTGTTATCTACTCAGTTTTTGCTTATGTTAGGTAAAACATGCACACTTGTTGATTTAATAATTGCTTTCTTGCATCTGCAACTGTAAATAGCCATTATTCACATACATGTTAAGTACTACTGTGCCTCAGTAAAATTGGAGTTTAAGAGAATGAGAAATAAGATTGGTATACACACTTAGCATAAGCTTTTTAATCAAATAAAATTCACCGTAACTCTCTATGCGTGTTTATGACACAGACACATTTTTGGTTTGCTTTTGCCTAAAAATTGCAGATTTGAATATCATCACGTTTTTATGAGCCTGTATTTTCTGGGCCCTAGCTCCGGGGAGTAGTGCAATTCATTGCTGGCAATACCTTACAGTAGCTCCACCAGTGTTAGCCGTGGAACAACTCCAAAAGGTGAATTTAATAATAAGCTGAATACAAATAACCTGCTCTGAAATTTAGTTGCCTTTGCCCTACAGTGCTCAACACATCATTGTGCCTAGGAGAGGACTTAAAAAGATGTCTCACCCTCACTTTGTCATTTCAGTTGGACGGATTGTCTTTGAATTGTTTGCTGACGTTGTGCCTAAAACTGCTGAAAACTTCCGTGCATTATGTACAGGAGAGAAAGGAACAGGGCCTACCACTGGAAAACCTCTCCATTATAAAGGATGCCCTTTCCATAGAAGTAAGTTCTGTAAAATCCTCTGTTATCTAGCTGACAACATAAGTCTTCTATTATCAATATGTGAAATAATATAGAGGAGCACTTGTTGAAGTAATAACTTGACTGAAGACAGACTTTTGACTGTTAGACCCTCCTGATCATCAGATACTGTTTCACACACATTGACAATAGTAAAGCAAAAGTTTACTATAGTAAATCAGTAGTAGTAGAACTAATTTACTATGAAATAGATTGAAATGGATTTCAGTTAAAGCACTGAATATCAAGTGAGTGACACCAAGCATGGTGTAGTGGTTATCACATCCGTGTTACATGCGGAAGGTCCTGGCTTCAAGCCCTAGTGGAACCAGCACCAGGAACTCTTTGGGAGGTTGGACTAGATGATCTCCAGAGGTCCCTTCCAGCCTTACTGAATCTGTGATTCTGTGATTTCTGAGCTGAAAGGGAATAGCTAGTTGAAACTTGATAAAATAAAGATGGCTTTATTTATTTATTTATTTATTTATTTTTAGGCTTAAGTGTGGATGACAAGGATTGATCTTTATCTCTAAATTGTTTTTCTTAGTGCCTTTCCTGCCTCACTGCTCTATTTAATAATTATCTTCTTTTACAGTTATTAAGCAATTCATGATCCAGGGTGGAGACTTCTCAAATCAAAATGGCACAGGTGGAGAAAGTATATATGGTGAAAAATTTGAAGATGAAAATTTTCATTATAAGGTATTCTATTGAAAATACAGCTTGTATTCAGTTTTTGAAACTTCAGTGATATTTGTTTAAATTGAATCTTAGTGCCCTTCAGCCCACAGATAGCATGTTTTTAAGCAGTGGAAAAGAATGCAACAAAAAGACCCAGACCAGTTTGTCCTTAAAGTCTTTGTTAATTACAGAAAAGATGACAAAAGTAACAATAGTTTAAATATTCTTTTTTAATTTCTCCGTTAGAAATTGGTTTGAAACAACATTTCAGTTCTGACTGGAGAAATTATTTTGACAAGTGGCAAATGTTGTCACTGTGAAGCATGTAGAGTGTATTAGCGTTAAACAGATGTTGTTTGTTTTCATATACTGTTAATATTCATCATTTTTATATGCTTAGATGTGAGAAATACCTGTTTTGTTTAAGAAGTGAGGAATCTTTTGTAGCTTGCAGAATTAATCCAAAGGAAAATTGAAGAGAGCGTTTTCTCCAATACAATGGAATAAGTAGTAAAAGGCTGTTTGATTTTGCACCCAAAGTACTTGAAAAACATGCTGTGAACAGAACAGATTTTTGAATATGCAAAGTTCTGGATTTGAGGGTGTAATTCAGGAGATGTTGGCCCTGATGGTAGGGGGAACTTCAGAAATTTCTTATCTTCCATTATTAGTGATCACTCCTGTATCCAAGCTCATTATTTCATTATAGCACTAATGCAACTGTTTGTTAGTCAGCTCTATAAAAAATTTTTTTAGTATTATATTAAACCATGCTATTTCACGTGTTTTATGAATTATGTGAATTATGAAACTGTCCTCGTCCTTGAAGTCAGTATCGCGTAATGCCAAGCAGGCTGTCAGTACTTGTGCTTTATACATACAAATTAGCAAATACAACTCTGAACAGCAGTTTCCTCAGGATCTATCCTTGCCTCTTCCTGCTTCTTGTGCAGTGGTGTAAACTTCAATATGCCCATTACCTTTCTTCTTTCTCTTTCATGCTTTTGACGTAAGACTTCTTTTTCATGCTTCTGAGAAAGAAATAATTGTTCTTGTGTTGCGTATTTGAAAGACTTAGTCAGTAGTCAGTTCATCACATTAGGTCACTCTCAGCAGACTTTTTTTGGCATCATTTCTGCAGCTAATGGCTGTGCCACAGTGGAACACCCAATTTGCACAGCTCTCAAGCAGTGTGGTTACTGTGCTGTAGCTTTGCAGGCCTGCAACCTGTCAGAGACTTTGTCCAGATTCTGACTTGATTTATAAGCTGAGCAAATGGCATGCAGAAACTAGCATGGGAAAGACACTATTGACAGTGCTTTTCAGAACACTTTCAAGGCAAGAAGGTGCATGAGGGATCACCAGCTCTTTTTTTAATGAGTAGGACCTCTATTTATGAGAGTGATGCTGAGACTTGGTCCCGAAGAAAATGGGGTTGCATGTAAATGTCCTGAAGATCAGAGCCCTTAGACTGCTGTCAGTTTTCAACCTGTCCTCCAAATCTTTATGGACAAAAGGTAAACGTGCACTGAATCTTCTTGGCAGTCGTTCATTGGCCAGCCTCAAATGTTATTTGCAAAAATCTCTTATGAAAGAACCCTTTTTGATTAACTTGTTTGCCAGCAGCTACCATGCAAAATGCCAGATGTTTGCTTTGGAGGCTGCCTTCTGCAAGCTTGCTACCAAGTTGCCTTCTCTTGCTGTGGAACACAGGCTTGCTCTCTCTTGGCCAATTCTGATTCCCAGGATGAGTTTCAAGATTAGAAGAGACCAAGACAAGATTATTCTGGTACCTTTTGTTTAGCTAGGTGCAATTCTGGATTTCAGCATACATCCTTTTTCCAGAAATTCTGGGCCTAATCTTGTAACATCATTGAAAGATCCTTATATCCTATGACTGGATGAACACCATGGGCAGTACGTTCTCTCAAAGTCCTTGGAAATCTAAGCATGGAGTGGGAAAACAGTTTTCAATATAGCATGTTCTTCAAACTGATAAAGACTGTAGTGACAAACGAGCTGCTTAAATACAGCTGTCTAAGACTGCTGTCTCAAACTAATCAACCTCCTATAGAGCTCTGAGCTCTGCTTTATAGGAATTTCAGTTTCTGTCTCCTCTGTGTTGTCATACTTCATTCTTTTGCTCTCCTCTCCTCCCTACAGTATCAAGTTTCTTAGGGATACTGCAACTTGCATGCTTCAGACGTGTACCAGAGTCCTCATATAACGTATTGACCTTTGCTGAATGGATTTTCTTGCACTTAATAACTAGATCAAGTTTAGGAGAGTAGTACCTTAATATGTCATAACAGTTTAACAAGAGAGTCCGCAATGCGTGGAACTACCACAATGGTTGCAGTACAAGCAAAAAATGAAATAATCCGTATGATGGAGCAAGGTAAGTTTTATTTCAAAGAAGAAAAAATACTGGAAAGAAGATGGACAGTATCATCTCATGTTGGTCTGTTTAACCAATTTTTAGTATCTTGTGCCCTGTTTAATGAACCAGAATAATCAGATGATTAAAATCCCAGCAGACTAATAACTGTCTGCCTGGAAAAGTGCAAGTTAAGACAAAAAAAAAAAAAATAAAAGAACTTTAAATTATAAAGACCACAGATCCCTAAAAGTCATAGTTGTACAACATAATTTCCATAAGTAGATCTTTTTAAAATTAACAATACGTACCATTCTTGACAGTACCACATTAAGTTGGTTTATGTGGTGTGTTGCTTTGTTTCTTAATGAAGCCAGTGGTCTTGAATGATCTAGTGAGGAACATCACTTCTTTCTCAGATGATCTCTAAATTCAGCAGCTGACCAATGTGGAGTGTATAGACTGCACAAGGAGTAAACAAGAAATGCTGCAGTGTGAAGTCACCCATGAGGAGGTGGCAAGTGTAGAGGCAGAAATGGCATTTGCCCTGTGCAATCATGATAGGTAAAAGTAGTATGTTAAAATTAGTATTAATAAAACTGTATGGAACTGTCTGATTTCTTCAAAATTGTAATTATGGTTGTCATTGCAGTGTATAGCAGTAGCCTTACAGAATTTTATATATGATTTTTTTTTTGGTTGTGATTTTTTTTTTCTTGTTATACAGCATGATAAAGCAGGACTGCTGAGCATGGCAAATGCAGGACCTGGTACTAATGGCTCTCAGTTCTTCATTACAACGGTGCCTACTTCTCACCTGGATGGGAAACACGTGGTATTTGGTCAAGTGATCAAAGGAATGGGTGTCGTTAAAATATTAGAGAACGTTGAAGTAAATGGAGAAAATCCTGCTAAGGTGAGCAATATCAAGGTGCCTAGGAATTCTGTTTTCTTCTACCAGATGATGTTTTGACTGAAAACTCTGAATTGATTTGACCTTTTTCTTTTTTTTCCCTCCCCCCAGGAGGATTAAAAATGATTTTCTTTTTGCTAGAGAAAAGCAATAAAGGCATTGTTGTTACCCAGTTGCTTTTGGAAAATATTGAACCATTACTTCTCACTTTCTCCTATTGTAAACACCTTGCCAGTCTTGTTTGTCACTTACTGAGACTAAAGATTACAGGATTGTTGACTTCTTTAAGATTAAACATTTCTATCCTAAAAGTATTGGGGGGGGAAGTGATTTTGTGGTTGAAAACTGTTAAAATAGTTATTGATTTTTCTAAGGTATTTTAGAAAAATGAACTAGCTAATGGATTTTTTTTTTGTCATCCTTAGGAAGACAATATTGTTGAGAGAAAGTTGGGTTTTTTTGCTCCCCAAAATCTAAATGTAAAATACATACATACATATATATATATATATATGTATGTATGTATATTTTCTTCTCTGTGTGATGGCTGGGAAGAGTAGTGCACTCATTTTGGGAGTTAAACTTCCTTGGTTCTAGTTGATATTTAAATGTGGAGAACTAAGAAAAATGCATAGGTGAATAATCAAGCGTTTGCAGCGTTTCCATTTAGTGTCTACTGAATGATTACACTGGAAAAGCACCAAAAGCCTTATGCTGTTGGAACTGCTGCTTTTTGGAATAACTGTAGTCTTGGTAACTTGAGACAAACTTCCTGAGCTGGCAAGTTTTAGCATTAATTCATACAACTCTTTTTATTTCTTCTAAATGCCTAGTGTAATGTTTAGGGCTATTAAATGTTTACCAGTTATTTTTACGAGCGGTAACAGTTTTCCTTTTGCTGTTCATGTTAATTTACAGCAAAGGAACAAAAATCTCTTTCCACCACACACACAGTTTATTTACTGCTCAACACAACTGAGAGGGTAGAAGCCTTTATCAGGGTAAAGGTGGAAATGCACTTCCAGAAGGACTGGTGAGGAAATTACAAAGTGGAATTCGTAATCCTAACTAACTGCCATGATAGGCAATTTTCATGAATTTTATGTCAGAAATTGTTTTATTTCTGATGAAGCAATCGGGGTGTAGTTCATATCAGTTTGTAACTGTTTGAAAATGTATGTTACTTTAAAAGACTTGCCAGTTTGAAAAAAGAACGCTCATCTCTCTCTAATATTAAAGGATTATAAAGTCATCTGCTTGCTGCAGCTCTTCTTACTGCTATTTCTTCTTCCAGGCTTTGTAAAAAGTGGATATGGTGTGGCTGGAATGCTGGTACTTCGAAGGCACTACTTTCTGTGATAAAAACCTTTTGATGAGCAGGGGCTAATGGTGCTATGACAGACTTCTGAAATCAATGCACCCAAACAACAGATGACAAAGCATTTTTACTGAATTTCAGAAAGCACACATCTATGGGTTTTTTTTTCTTTCTTAAATTATCTTAATGTGCAGTACTGCTGCTATGCTTTTTTTTTTCTTTCTTTTCAGTTGTGCGTTATTGCAGAATGTGGAGAGCTGAAGGAAGGAGATGACTGGGGAATTGTTCCCCAAGATGGCTCTGGAGATGCTCATCCAGATTTTCCTGAAGATTCAGACATAGACTTGAAAGATGTAGGTGGTTTTTCTTTTTTTCTTTTCTAGATAGTTATTTTACAAAAAGCTGGATTTGTAGGTAATCCAAGTTATGTATTATCTGTGAGGCTATTCACTAAGCATTTTTTCTTAAGTTCAGTCAGAGTACTGATCAAGTGGTAACAATGAGTTTTAGGAAGAGAATGCCAGGAGAGGGGATTGCTGTCTATATTTTTCAGCGCTAACTAGAGCTATTTTTCCCAGTAATTAAAAACATAACATTCTACTTTTTTTTCCTACTCTGTTTTTTGGCTTGTGCTGTACTCCATCCCTCTGATGGATACCTTAATGTTGCACCTACACACTTTCCTGGGTGACTTTTTAAATACACACCCTTTAAAAATATTTAGCGTCACTTACTAGAAGTAATAAAAGACCAGCCTTTTGTAAAGATCTGACTATGGTAGACTTGAAAGTTCTCAATCCCTAGCAGTTACTTGCTTTTCAGGTTGTGCAAACTGAAGGAAGACCTGTTGGGGAAGGTTAGGAAGCAGACTGGGGAAAGCCATTCTTCTGTTGGGCAGGTTTTTACTTTACTGTGTGAATGAAATAGACAAATTACGCATATCAGACACTGATTTCTGAGGAAAAAAAGGGGCCTTGTATAAGTGAATTCCAAATACAAAATCAGAAAGGGAGAGAAGAATAGTAAAAAAGCATTACAGCTAGAATCCAGAAACTATTTTTTGAGATGCTATTTTTGGCTATTGAGAAATTCTGTTTTTGAAACACTATCTTTGGCTGTTGAGAAACACCTTAGCTTGAAAAACTGGGTAGCGTTTTTGATGAATCTGATCTGATGTTGGTAGGTGCCTGTCTTCCTTAATTTTAAATCTGTTTATATAAACTAACTATAGAAACCTTGATGAAATTGGCTTCATGCTGTGATCTGTTTTTTCAGAGTCATTAATTCTAATATAGTGAATTTGTTAACTAGAAATATTGCAGATGGCATTTTGACAGAGCTTAAGACACTTGTGGCACTGACAGCAGTAATATAAACTGTTCATTGTCACTGGAAAAGTAACTTAGCACTTGAAATATATGCCATTCTGGAAATAGAAACGATGGATATCATACAGACAGGCAGCATTTTTTTTCTTTTTCCCATAGACTTAAGTGTTTTGAGAGAAAGAGAAGTGTGTTCATATGAGTTTTAGTTTGAGATTATGTAGAGTTCAAGTGGTTGTCTTCTGCTTCTCAAAGCAGTATTAATCAAAAATACTATTGGGAACAAAGCAGTCTTGGATGTACGCTTAGATTGTTAAAATATCTTGTTTTCCATAAATAGCAGTCAACACCTTTAACTTTCTGCGTGGGTAGCAGCGTTGAGGGTTGACCTGCTTTGTTATCTCTTTTTTTGACATCAGTGGTATCACCTGTTCCCCATGTAAAAACCATTAGGAATTTCATCTTTCAGCTTACTTATTGGGTATTACATAGAGCAGAGAATATTGCACAAGTCGTTTGAAACCACTATTTGTCTAAAGTTAGAATGATTTTTGAAAGAGGATGGACATGCAATCCTACTGTTAATGATTAAGTAAATCAAGATTTTCTTGGTAAGTAATTTGATACTTTGTATTTTACATCTATTTTATTAGGTTGACAAGATTGTGGCCATAGCAGAAGACATAAAGAATATAGGAAATACTTTCTTCAAATCCCAAAATTGGGCAGAGGCAGCTAAAAAGTATAGTAAAAGTTTACGGTAAGGCTATCATTGTTAAATCAGGTAGTTTCTGTAATCCAGATTAACATTACAATCAAGTAATAATACATACATTTTAAAATGCCTGATACTGTGCTTATTTTTTCTTTCTCTTCTTTTTAAAGCCTATAGAATCTGAAAAAGAACTGCTTGATTTTTTAGCTATTTACTCAAATAGATATTTTTTTACTCATTGATAGATAAACGTCACCTCTTGCATATAGTTCTTAGAACTCCTAATTGCTAATGCTCCTCTATTAATACTGTTGCTGTGCTGGTACATAACTGGGAGAAAAAGCACAACAGTATACGAGTATTTGGAGAGGGAAGGGCAGGAGATGCTGCCTCTTCTGACTTCTGTTAATCAGTAGGTATAGGAGATGGTAAGTTCAAAAGAGACTATGTCCAAATATGACACTAATTCATTATTATTATTTTGCTCTTAGGCATGGTGCCATCATCCTGATTCCATGTTTAATGCAGACTTGTCTTCAAAATCATGAACTTTCTGTTCTTGTTTCTGTACTGTTTCATTCTTTGAGGCTTTCTGCTTCATGTATTTGAGGTTCTCCCAATTACATCTTTTTAAGTTATACTGACTTTTATCTCTGCTTTCATAATGATCACCAGTCAAAAAACAGTAATGACAGAAAAAGAATCAAAGCATATTTAATGCTTCATCTGAGTTTTAAAAACTAGATTTCAAACAAATGATGTCCTTCTGAAGCACAGAAACAAAAATGTTAACCCAAAATGCATCCTCTCCCTCTGCACTCAAAAAAACCTATCATAGACCCACAGAAAACCTGAAAAAAGTTGGATTTATATGTAAATGCTTTAGAAATGATACAGAAAAAAGGCTGGAATGGATCTTTAAGGTACTTTGTGTTGCAACTGTCCATTTCCTCCCCTGTTCTAAGGTAGAACTCAGGTATACTTATGCCATCCTTCACAACTGTCTTGCACACTCGTAAGCAAGGCCAGTGAAAGCTGTTCAGTTGGTGTAGACAGCTCTTTTTTCTTTTCTTTTTTTTTTTTTTCTTGGTGCTAATCTGCCTTTGTGGATGGGAAGGATACTGTCTTTTCCAAACTAAATAGATCTGATGCTTTTAGACCTTATTTATAGGTCATCTTTTCTTTCATCTATGGGCATACCCTGGTTGTTGTGTCTTAAAGCCTGGTACTTGAAGTAGGATGGAGTACTTTAGCCGGTACTTCACCAGAACGGATAAAAACAGCAGTGCTGCCTATATCTTATATGCAGTTCTCCTAGCAAAACACCTAGAAATATTTGCCCCGCACACCATTTCAGTGGTTACGGAAACAAATTCTGCTGGTTTCACGCCATCTAACATAGTGCATTTGTCAAAGAAAAGAAAATCTTAATACAGTCAAAGAACGGGAATATTTTCTTCTTTGTGTTATAGGGAAACATTTATCTGTGAGCTCACCTTTTATCAGTAGGTGTGGTATATTTAACAGTGGAATTGAAACAGTTAAAAATACTAATTTGAAGAAGCCTATTTGCATGTAGTTTTGGAAAGACAGCTAAGGGCAGAACAAAATGGAAGTTAAGCTGGCCACCCTAATGCATGTTCTTTGTAAACTTTTTTTTTTCTCCCCCTGCAGGTATGTAGAAGCTTCTGAAGCAGTGACAGAGGAGGCAGACAAACCAAAGTTAAAGACTGTTGCTTTGACTTGTGTTTTAAACATTGGTGCTTGTAAACTAAAATTGTCTGACTGGCAAGGAGCTATTGAAAATTGTTCAGAGGTAATTTAGTGTTTAATATTTTCCTTAATAATTGGTTTAACACAGATAATGGCAACTAAAATCTCTTTAATACAGAGTCTTCTGACAAGCTCATGATTTGAAGGTAAATAAAGTAGAAGGCTGGCTTTAAAGTTAATAACAACTTTCCAGTATTTGGCTTTTTGAAAAGGCTTTGAAATTGAAATGACTTACTAACAAACAAAATAAAGGCTGTTGCTTACTGCCACACTAAAATGCAAACTGTGAATATTAGTTTTGTTTCCTGAGAGCAGAGCTAGTTTTTATAACACAAGTAGTTAAAACTGATAACAATGAAAGAAGAATACTTTTCCTGCAAAACTAACATGAGCAAAATGTTTTACTTATTTTTAGATTTGAAGTTACTTTTCTAATTAAAGTCCTTTCATGTAGGCTTAGTATTGAAATGAAATCAGTTAATTGGGGGGGGGGTAAAAACAAATGATAAATACAAAAGTATTTAAAAAAACAAAGGCAAAAAAAAAAAAAGTGACATAGACCTACTGACAAAAATGATCACATCTGAGAAAG
This sequence comes from Rhea pennata, assembly GCF_028389875.1. Lineage (NCBI taxonomy): Eukaryota > Metazoa > Chordata > Aves > Rheiformes > Rheidae > Rhea > Rhea pennata. The sequence goes on from NC_084666.1 coordinate 44,500,976, forward strand.
CATGAATTAATTCAATAAAACATTAAAATCTTGAAGGAAATAGAGTATAGAACGTTTATGTCTAATAGCGGATGATCCTGAACATCTCCTAGGACTTTGGGATCTCAGCTAGGTTGCTCTCCAGCCTGCTGATGTTACATATGTGGAGAACAGCCATAAGCTTGTATTCAGAATGGTCAAATTAGGGGATGGAAAAGAGGAAAAAAAAACCAAACCTGAATATGTAACCTGGCATCAGTGCTCTAGAAAATGATAATTGAGACAGCATTTAATTATTACAGATAAAAATTAATAGCATCATAGTACTTGCAGATATGGAAAACTCCCCAACCTTTTCTCCCTTCTTAGGATGATAGAATTGTTAGATAAATGCACAGCTATAATAGACTTGTGTAATGTATTTAGCTTAGTTCTTTTAAGAAGTTTTACAGAGCATATCAATGTTTTAATCAGAACAGCAGTTTGCTAAGAACTAATTGGTACAGTTCAAGGTAATTGTTAATGAGCAACCATACACTTTCAGTTATGATTCCCTACGGCCAAAAGCTTTTTAAATTAACAATCTGCAATACATGGGTTGTTTGGTGTAAACGAGGAATTACAAAGAGTTGAACTTGTTCAAACAAACCTTCCTTTAAGATAGGTATAAGCATATCTGGCCATCAAAAAACAATGACTGCCCTTATGTGTACATAATAAAGACACTTAATTCTGTGCTGACCCAGAACGGGTTCTAGGATTTACAGCAGACAAGTACATCAGGATAAGCTCCCAGAGTAATACTTTCTTTGTATAAACAGACAATAGTGAAGTGACTTAAAGAATTCTGGATGTAGCTTTTAGTGTCTAAAGAATTAGAACTGATAAACTTTACTAATAAAGCCAGACACCCCTGCAAAGAGATTTCTTCAATCACTGAAAAAAATAAAATGCAAAAGTATCTTAGCAATAATAATAAAAATGCGATCTGCAAAGACCAGAAAAGAAAAGCTCTGAGTGGAAAGAATGGAGCTATCCAAATTAAACGTGGAACTTACTGAAAAAAAAAAAACTACTACTCAGAATAGTTGCACAGACTGTTTGCCCAGCCACTGTATTTTCTATTTTGATGTTGCCGTATTAAAGCTGATCACTGTTCTGGAATACATATATATATATATAGTAGCAAAACTATTCAGCTCAATAAAGGGGTAATGACTGAAACTTCTTAAAGGTTCCTGAATCTCATAAGCTGGATTGCTTGTATACATCTTTTGTTCCAACAATGAAATAAGCTTTGCAGAAAAAAAAATGTGTTTTTGTTATGATCCCCTTAATAGAGTTCTTTGGAGTGAAGGAAGGAGATGTAGTATAGACTTAGGTTAGGATAACCTGAACTGCAGTTACCTTTGCCTTGAAAACTGTATAGATACTGTAAGATAAAATGGAACTTGTATGTTGCTCCTTCATAAAAGACCAACTCCCCTGCTACAATATTAAAACCAACTAGATAGCTGTACTGTATGCTATAATGTAGTGTTCCTATTTACACTGTTAATGTTTTGACAGTTTACTCTCAAACAAAATGGGAACATTGTCTGCTGGTGTAAACTGTGCCATTTGCAGTGGTGGGAGGTTGTGAAATATGCTAAATGTTAATGTGACTATTTTATTAATCTTACAGGCTCTTAAAATAGATCCAGCAAATACTAAAGCTCTCTACAGACGGGCTCAAGGATGGCACGGAATAAAGGATCTTGATCAGGCATTGGTAATGATCACAATATTTAATTTTTTTAAAATTTAAACATTTAATCAAGACATTCATTTATACTTCTGTCTTTAGGCTGATCTTAAAAAGGCTCATGAAATTGCCCCTGAAGACAAAGGTAAACTGTTTCTTTATATATTTTATTTATTTTAAATGTAGCAGATTAAAATGGGACATCATACCAGGGTGATACCTAAGATCCTGGCTTCTACTAATTGCTGAAACTTAAATGCTGATCTGTTGAGCAGAGCCCACTGAGGTGGAAAAACTGTTTTTATACAGCATTGATGCCTCTGGTGTCCTGGGTTACAAGGTCACCTTCTGCTTATGTAGGTCAACAGCATACAAAGGAAGTTCTCCCCATCTCAAAGGGTAATTTTCTGGTTTAATACCTAATTGGATAAAATTTTTACATCATAAGCTCTGTGTTAAAACCAATTCTATTCTTCCTATATCCTCCTTTGCCTGATGTACCAGTCCATGAAACAAACTAAGAGACAAGAGTCTTTTTGCAGTTAATACCTGACTTGATAGAAAATTAAATGCAGTTCTTGCATTTAAAATAAATATGGGTAATTGCAGCAGTCTCATCTAGGCTTGGTGTAGTAGGACACCTAGTATAAAGTGGTTACTATAACTGGATCATGGGTTTTATTTTTAAGCAGCTGTCGGTTTTATTTTTAAGCAGCTATCCAAACGGAAACACTCAGAATCAAACAGAAGATAAAAGCCCAAAAGGAGAAAGAGAAGGCAGCTTATGCTAAAATGTTTGCTTAATTTTTTTCCCCTAAAGTTTTAAACCTCTGCACTAACTCTGCAAAAGAATAAATGGAGCTGTATGCAAGTGTTTCTTCTCTCATTTGCCCTGTACTGCATTTTCAGTGTTTACAACTTAAGTCTAATAATAAACTTCAAAGATTAAGTTGTTTTTTTCGTTTCTTTTTAGCTTTGGTAACAGGTTTTGTGATTTGGGTATGCTGTTAAGACGTAATCTGCAAAAACCACTGATTAATAATTAAAACTTCCTAACAAGTTTGTTTCTAGCATCAGAACAAGTTAGGCAGTTCCTATTAGAAATTGATTTCTTTCCTGGAAGGAACAAAAAATGCTGGTACACAAAATTAGGGTGTAAATACTACATATCTTTTTAAACACTTTACAAGTTGTATTGCAAACAGGTCCCCTTGTATTTGCAAGAAAAAAAAATGAAATAAAAATATTTGATGTGTAGCATTTTATCAGTGACACTTCTTTAGACTGATTTATTTTCTGTACTGCAAGTTAGGATATCACTATAGTAAGTAATTTCAAATAGAGGGAGAAAACATACCTTTTATTTTTTTAAGGGTAGGTACTAAATTCTTCTACCACACCCATGATTCTGGATATGGCTGCTGTTATTACTGAACTTCAGCAATAACTGGAAGATCCAAAGTCATTTGTCAGTCCTCTGAAGAACTTTCTTCTGCCTGCCACTCCATTCTACGAAGAAGTTCTTAAGGCTAGAGTTTAACCTGAATGCACTGACTTTCCCTTTAACATAATGATCATACCTAAAATTCAGAATAGCACGCTAGTCTCAAACTGTTTAACATTCAAGTCAGTGCTATACTTTTAATTACACTGCAGCATAAAACACTCCAACTTATTTGTTGGAAGTCAGAAGTCACTGAATAGCTTTCAGCTCATCTACATGCCATTATAAGCTGGTCCTCCTCCACCTTCAGGGACTACCCAGTTAATGTTCTGACTTGGGTCTTTAATATCACATGTTTTGCAGTGGACACAGTTCTGAGCATTTATCTGCAGTCTTGATCCTTCTCCTGTTTCCAGAGGAATATATTCATAAACTCCTGAGAAGAGGAAAAGAGTGATATCACTTCACTAAACAGTTTCACCTTGTACAGCTCTTCTATTCCTTATCAGCAAGTGTAATGAAAGAAGTTTAATACATTTTTAAGACCTCCACTGGAGCTCTCCTCTAGGAACAGGACTGAGAGAGAATGCTTGAAGCCTGTATTAGGCAAAGTGAAGCATCCCTGAAGTACTTTGCCTTTCATCTTGCAAAATTATCTGAGACACACTTCACTTTTATTACCTACCTGCTGGACAAAATCTTTGTTCTGGTCCATCGAATATAGCCAAGTTTTTGTTCACAGGGATGCTGTCGTCTTTTAGAGTTAAATGAGCAGGCTGGTCATGTTCGTGATTTGTACCACTTAAAGCCACAGATGATAGGAGATCAAAACTGATTTTTCCATCAGGTTTTGGATATTCAATAGGTGTACAGTCTTTGGCTGGCTTGAGTCGAGCAAAATCTGGTCCTAAATACATTTTTAATAAATAAATTTCAGTGTAAAATTAAAGTAATTTGCAGTATTCAACTACAATTGAACTAAGCTATTTTGACTTCCCTTGCTGTTGTCATCAGAAGTTACTTATAAAAGCAGGTTGTCTTTTTCATGAGACAAAACTATGCTAACTAGAGACCAGGTCTGCTTTGCTGCTTTATTGCTGATTTCTTTACTACATTTTGAGACCTCCCTGCTTGAATACTGTCCAGATCTGCTCTAGCTTCAACTAGAAGAGACTGACATATATATTTGGTATCTTTCAAGGGATAATAAAATTACCTGGATGTTTTAAAGTCCATGGTTCCATTCCTCTCAGTATCCAATAAAAGATACCTGTGTAGATCATTCCTCCATACAAACCGAGTACACTGTGGCAGGATGGTCGGATGTTTCTAACCGAATACAGCTCTTTCCAAACCCAGGACTTTTTCAGGTTCTCTTCATATTCTTGCACATCAAGTCCTAATGCAATACATTACTTTTAGGTACTTACAGTACAGAAAGGCTATCCTTCAAATAAAAAAAAACCCTGCTGAATAAAGAATTGTTAGCAATGAAGGCAACAGAATAATTTCAAAGTGGTAAGCTGGGTATATACTTAAGACTACTTATTTGAACCTCTTTAAAAGATCTGTTCTCACTGGCAGTTATCAACAGATATCTACTGCCTTGTAGCCTGTAGTACATAAGCCACAAGAGGCATTAAATTGCCTCAAAATTTAGCAAAAAGATAAAGAAAGCAGACGAGGTGGTAATAGGGGCACCTATATGGGAAAACCACTACTCCCTAGTAGAATCTAAGAACTGACCAGAACAGTCCACCTGTGATCCAAGACCCAGTGTTTTAAAGTTAAAATGTTCAAAAAATTTGCTTTACAATCTATGCAATCATCATTCTGATTTTAGTACTGATCATCATGGCCAAAGGGAGGACTTCAGTGGAGGAGAATGTTTTTTCTCCAATTCTAATCAGCAAGTTAATAAGAGAGATGTCTGGCTACAAAATTCTGATTTGTTTACATTCTTTGATCATATTCTTTATGCATGCTACAAACACTGTACGCTTGACAGATTAATCAGTGCACAGTTCTATTACAGTGTAAATAAACCCAAGCAATATCTTAAAAAAATAGTGCCTTCAAATTAAAGTTTTCTGAGAACCTCCCCCTTCATCATTACTAAAATTTGTTCTAACAAAAAAAAAAAAGTTTAAAAAGTTACAGGGGCTTTCTATACCTGAAAACATGCTTCAGTCTGTATTTTCTACTTCACTTAATGATCTGAAAAACCTCATTATCTAGGCACAGAGGAGAAACTCTGCTTTGGTAGTTTACTGTCTTGACAAAACCAGTAACAGTTTATTAAATCTGTCCATAAACAAACAAACAATGGAACGCTAAGCTGGTAAGACTGTTTATTATTTTAGGTGGGCCATAAGCATTTTGCCTGGCTGTACTAGACTAGAAGTTTTAATTGTTTAGCATACCTCAGTGCATTGTGTGTTTTAATTGAACAAGAGCTCACTGTGGGGTTGAATCCAACAGTGCAGAGAAGAGATTTCTAAAATAATAATCATGTGGCACCTGGCTGTAGTGTCCGTCCCCAGAATGATGGAAATTCTGATTGGGTCACCTCTGTTCAGCTTTTGTTAACAGATTTAAGGGAACAAGAAAGGCTTAAATAATCAGTACAATGCAGTCAAGATCAGGCAATTACTAGAATGTATTCTACATACTAGATTCTACAGATAGTAGGAAATATACAATAGTCTTACACAGAGAAGGCTCTGTAAAATTAAAAGATGGAAGAAGACTGAAGGGGAAAAAAAAAGCATCTTACTACTACAATTAACAAAACTGAGAGATTTTTCAAGTTTCCTCCTCACTGTTTTGTTTATATTTCATGTTACTTTACAAGTAAAAGTACAGTGACCTTACCTATTGTCTTTGATTGGAGATTTTCATCGATTAATTGTCTGAAGATGGCTTCTGAAGCCAGAATGCCACTTTTCATTGCAGTATGTGTCCCTTTGATCTTAGGAACATTCATGAATCCAGGACTGCAACCAATTAATAATCCACCTGGGAAGGTGAGTTTGGGTATAGACTGAGAAGGAAGCAGAAAGGAAGGTTTTTCATTTTTGAAGAGCAAATTCAACTCTGCAAATCAAACTGGCATGAAACTTGAGCGCCATTAATAGTTTTACACTTGCATGTGCACTATCTGAAAATACACCAAACTGCTTTACTTAATCATGTAATCTTGGTACAGTAAGCAAATGAGAATTTGGGCACATACTCCCCCCCTCCATCCCCCCCCCCCCCAAAAAAAAAGTCACTTTTTTTTTTAGAAGTTGCTCAGCAGCCAAGACATAAGAAATATATTTTTGGTGATAAATCATTCTCTCACTCCCATTCTGGGAGAAAGCCTTATGTCACTGAATACTGTCACCTCTCAGTAATCTGTATGGGAGGAGTAAGTTTCCCAATACACAAACCTAAGGGAATTCGCAAATGTCATGTACATTATGTGAGTATAATATATTATACTCTTGTGTTAACTAAAGAATACCTTAACTATCAAGATAGTTATTCTCATCCTCATTCAGTGAGATTACAATTCTATAAACAAGAAGCAGCTTCAGTGGGAGAGTGCAAGAAAACCCCACCTCTGTACACCTAAAGGCACTGTGAATGGAAAGCTCTGATTGAATCCTAGGTCTGGAATCGCTGAAAAGAAGATATGAACCTAGCCTTCCGGAGGAAGTCTTTCATACTGAGCAGTAAATGTGGATCCAGCATCTTGTTTTTATTAAAGCTGCCTGCAAACAGGCTAAAGTGATTCATTTTTGAATAGCCTAAATAATTTGACCCTAAACAAGTAGTTTTATTTTATCAAAAATGTCAAAAACTTTATCCCAGGGGCTCAAGTTAATCTGAAACAAATGTTTACTTTCGTCTGCTTGTTCAGTTGGCAAGTCGACTTGCAACTGTGCACACAGGACTACTTCTGAATATTCATATAGTAGTTAGTAAGTCACACTATACCCAATGTTTTCCCTGTATTTTAGAAAATTTGCTCAAGGCACACAGACTTAGTGATTTTGTTCATAGTAAAAGTTAGGCTGAAAATACAACTGCAGCTTTTAATTTATTTTTCATTGACCAGAAGTCAGAAATTAAGTTACGTAACAGTAGTTCAAAGAGATTAAATAAACAGGTAGGAGGTCTTCTCTTCCCACAAGACTTTTGGAAAACAGTTAACTGAAAACTGTCATTCTGTTATATCTATTAGGATACAGTGGCACAGCACTGACAAGCATAAAAGTGTCATGTTCTTACCTCGAGCCATCTTGACTGGCTCTTTGAACTACATAAAGGGGTGGTAATCTCAAATACTCTCTTTCTGCATTAGTTGTTTCAATCAAAAGGACTATAATGACTAATATACTGACAAAGTATGACTGAAATTAAAGACAAGTCATGTACAGAAAAGGTTATATGGACTGTACAAACATTTTGTTAATAATTCTCATTATTAGCAGCATGGAACTCCACTGGCAGTTTGTAGAGCTGAAGGGACACATCATGCCAGTGTGGCCCAAGCCTTTCCTATCCCTGAGATACAGGTGACATACAGGAATCCTTTTTGCCTTGAGCACTAGGAGAAGCCACCTTCTTGGCAGAGGAAACACAAACAAGGCTGCTTTGGAGGAGGGAAGACGAGTGCCCTCTGCCTTCCAGCTGCACACACTGAACCCAACAATCTCCTTCCCTTAGCTCAGCTCAGTATGGAGAGTTTGTTAAGCAAGACAAACATTTTGACACTTGCGTCAGCCATCAGCATGATTAATTTCCTCCATTTCCTTCTTTGATATTCATAACAATACATTCCTTAACAGCAGCAAAACTCTTTTTTCCCCCCACAAACTAAGTCTTTTCAAGCAATCTGACAAAACAGGAGACCAAATAGAGGTTGCATGGAAATTTCTAAAGATCTAAGTGCTTGATTTTGCAAACCTAATAAAAATAAGAAATAATAGCAACGTAGATGTAGTCCATGAAACTCTGTCCCCTCTCTCCACATATCCAAAAGGTACAAAACCAGGGAAGTATCCAAGAACATTCTCACACTATAGTTAGTATCGCTGTGTTAAAAAGCATGGTCATCAGGTTATCTACAGCAGACTAATAATAAAAGCTTAGATCAATGGTAATTATATAGATCTGTCTGAAGCAATACCGTCATCAAAATTAAAAAAAAAAAAAAAAACAATTAGAGACCCAGAACCACTTACAAGAAAATATTCCTGTACGCCAGTGATACAAGTAAGATAGACTTCTACAGTTATCAAAGCAATATATGCAAAAGAGCTACTCTTAAAAAAAAAAAAAAAAATAGAAGCCTGAGTGATTCATCAATAAGGCTTTTTTTCTGAAAGTATGTATAAAAAAAGCTATTTAATAGTGTAACTTCGTGATCAATTCTTAATGATTCTAACATATAGAAAGTAAAAAGAAACAAAAAAATGCACTTTGTAGTAGGAACAGTGCGAAATAACATTGTTTAAATCCAGCAAAGGAAAAAGCCCAAACAGTAAGGAACATACATATGCAAGAAGGGTGGTTCTACTGTTTGTAGAACTCAACACAAATAATTGCTGTAAGTGACTTAAAAAACAAACACCCCCCCCAAAAAAAAAAAAATATGTTCTTTCACTTGTGTTTGGAGCAACGTAAGTAGTATGTATTGAAGTCTGGATAATTCATCCAAGACATAAATTCAGTAACAGCTATCTGTGATAGAGTTACTAGTACAGCGGAGGCACTGGTCAAAAGGAGCAGCCACTCTTTTATATAAACATCTAGATTAAACCATACTTTCTAAATTATGTACGTTAATAATGGACCAACAATAGTTTCTTAAAAACCCTGTAACACAGTGGCTATCATGAACTAAATATATAACTATTTTTACATGAGATTAGATGAAGTAATCGACTAGTGGACTAACTGACTGCATACTACATGTGTAATTGAGAAGTTATTTTGTGACCCCACATAACTCAATCCTAGGCATTCACACTTGTATCCAACCCTGAACACCAGAAGACAACAACAGTCTCTGAAATGGCTGAAATTCCACTTGCATTGGAAAAGCTGGCTGAAGCCACATTTATACTAACAAAGGGATTCAAAGAGGAAAGACTGAACTCAGAGAACACTTTCTGATGGTGATGGTTCCATAGATGGGTGGTGGGTCAGGAATACTCGGACAAGTCTAAGTTCAAAAGTGAAAAAAGCATGTAAAAGATGGATGTGGAGATCCAGGACACATAGCAATGCCCTGTATTTTAAGAATCCCACATGAGAGGCTAACAAGCAGAAAAGAATGGAGCTGTAATAAGTTCTGGACTATTTCTCATGTAAGTCATCTAATCCTTTCAACTGACCTTAAGTCTTGATCAATAAGGTATTCCATCTTCTAAGGAGCAGCAACTTAAAAGAGGTGAAGACTTATCATCTGTAAGCTACATAAATCAGTGATGATGCTGAAACTTAGGGGTCAAGCCTTGGAAAGACATTCCCTCTGCTAGGATACACCAGCAATTTGAAACTTCCCCTCCAAAAGAACCAATGACTGATGCTACCATCTCTTCCCCAAGGTTACAGGCAAACTACAATTACCTCTAGTTTCTTTGCTGCTGAACACGTTTGATTCACACACAAACCATGCTTCCTAGAAAGTAATTTGACTATGCCAGAAGATTGTTAGTTTGACAGAACCTAAGTCTAGCAAGTCTCAGCAGTCAGTCTGCAACACGATGAAGGGACTTTTCTGTCCAGCAAAACGCCCGGCCCTATTCATCTTCATTTCCAGACAGTACGCAACCTGAATTCACAGCAATACAAGCAGGGTGATAGAGCACTGTAAGTGGAAAAAAAAAACCAAACAAACAAAAAAAAAACGTCACGGTAAAATTACCTGTAAACCACCTTCATTCAAAGCTCTGGCACCATAGGCAATCCTTTTTCCACCCTCCAAAGTAGGCTGTACACTGGGATGGTGCTTCCACCTCTGAAACTCTCTAAATGGATTCAAATAGGGATTCTGATAATCTAAGCCAACCTTGAAAAACAACAACAACCACCAAAAAAAAAAGAAAAAAGAGAAAAAGAGGAAATAAAAAAGTAAATGTAGCATTGCTGAAAATAAAGTATGAAATTTCAACAAAGTTGGAAAATAAAACAATAGTGTATTACCACATCAACACTTCAAATCTATGTCATGCTAAACAAACCTCAGGATCTTTCCACTTAAAGAACTACTGCCAAAAATATATTCTATTAACACTACAGTAGAAGCAAGCCTGAGAATTTTGATGGACCTACCTAAAACCTGAAGCACAGTAAGCATTTAATTGCATTGCAACCTCCTTCCATCTGCCTTTGAAATAAAACAGTGAAATTACATTAAATATGGTTTAGTGGGCAGGATAAATGAGAAAACTTGTTTTAAATTTGTGTTCAAAAACTGTTTGCTCTAGACAAGCAGGAGGGGAGAGGTAATCAATTATTTCTAGACAGTTATGTCCTTGCACTCACATATTTTAAACAGTTCTTCACGTTAATTAGCTGAATCAATTATCAATTCCAATTACAAGAATCATTGTTATAGAGCACTGAAGAGCAAAGATGAAAATAGAAAATGGATATGGGGAGGTGGAAGCAAAAGACTATGCCAGCTGGCTGAATGCCCAAGATTCACATCTTACTTCATTTGAGAACTTGCCCAAAGATACACCTTGCATTTTCCATCTTTAATACAGTCTTTAAAGAACTTTAGTTGCTGAGTTCTCTCTTTTGTCAAAAGGAATTATTTATAGCTCCTTTAAGCTTTGAGATTATTAAACATGTATCACGAGTCAGCAACAAATAGCACCTCGATTTCTCTAGCTGCTCACTGCTTTCAGAAACTCCATCTGCTTTCCTTGCTAGAATAAGTTTCCCATGGATTTTCAAAATAAGTGTAAGATAATACTATTGCAAAATCAGTTTGGAGATGACAAAGGTGTAAAGTTCAAAAACAAAAAGCACTTGTACATGCACACAACAGTTGTTTTTCTCCTATTCAAGCAGGAGATAGTATAAACATTGCTGATGACCATTCTAAGAACCAAAGCTTTCTACTTATCTGAAAACAAACAGAATTTGAATGTCTACTGTCTGTATTTATTTGTGCCAATATTGAAAATTTGCCCAGGACAAGTATGCACATCTGTGGAAAAAACAAACAGAAGCTTCTTCAACATTTCTTAGCAAAAAGTAGGCAAAAATACAGTTAGCACCCTTAAATCTGGAATCTTTCTGAAATCTAAGACAACAAATGGTCACCTCAATCTCATACTTCTAAAAGTCCAGGTCATCTTCCTGACTGTTAAAGCCTTTTGTGTGTAAAGCGCACACACAAAATAAATAGTGCATGCTTCATTTAGGATAACAAATACCAGAAAAACATTTCCTACTATTGCTCCTTGCATCACTGTCCGGCTGGAGAAGACAGTCTCTCTAGCGATCTCAATGCTTCTCCTGACAAAAAGGCAGTAAGAATGAAGCAGCAGTTTGTCCAACTCAAAAAGACAGCTGCTAAAGAAGGCAAGGAGAATGGGAGAAAAAAGGATAAGAGGTTGAAGAGCTCAAAAATGGAAGGGATGATGCTTGTGGAATTGCAGAGAGTTTTCATTTATATTCTTCTCCTCTCACAAACTGGATATGCATGCATCTTAGATTGATGCATTAAGAGGTAAGCGAATTAAGGTTACACAAAGTGGCCAGATTTTGACGTTTTCTAACTTCTGAATATTTTAAATAAATTTTGTAAGCGTAATTTTGATTAATCAACTGCTTTTGGCTTTATCAAGACTGCAGGTTAAAGTATGTTTGGTTTGCTAAAAATGCATTTATAAGCTTTCTGTTTTGTTCTACTGGATTAAAGACAGATTAACGATAAATTAACCTTTCCTTATATGGGGAGAAGTACAACTGAGAAAAGATTAAGTACCAAGCTTTGTCTGCTTCTTTCTTATGTTTTCATTTCACATTAAAACAGGAAAGAAACTATGTAAAAATGAACATTAAACAAAAAAGCTTTACTTACCACGAACCCAAGAGCAACTAAAGGTTCATTCTCATTTAAGTGATAAAGAAAGGATCCTCCATAAGTATGTCTGTCTAAAGGCCAGCCAACAGTATGTTCTATTCTTCCTGGCTTCCATTTCTTTTCATCAATAGTCCACAACTGAAATGAAGATCACCAGAAACTATTTTACAGTCAAAGTAAGGGTCTACCAATAACATAAACCAAACATTTAATTACAGAAGGAAAAAGACTGAAAAAATAATACTTCGAATTTATTATCCTATGACAAACTCATATAGCTAAAGATGAAGTAATGAATTACAACTACTTCTTTTGGATTACCATTTAAGTATTTGCTATTACTTCTCCTCCTTGAAATGCTGTGTATCAGAAAACCTAACTGAGACTCCATCATTAAACTGAAAATTTTCTTCTAACCACAAGACCTTGCTTTTTATTGGTGATTTCAATAAATACTTCTGCTAATGAATGCAGTACTCACCCTGCTAACTACTTAATTTGATTCCAAATTAAGTTCATTTGTGAAATCTATTGCCTGTAATTAATTTTAGTAGCTTCAGTAAATGGGCAAAGGCCATATTATTAAATGCAGGTAACATTTCTTTAAGAAATAAGGTCAGTGTGAGTTCACAGGCTAAATTAGTTCTAGTTGTAACAGAAAAAACAGCTGAAACAAACAGTCATGTCATTCAAAGAACAAGCTTTCTCTGACCAGTTCCAGAGTAACAGAGATTCTGAAATGTGAAAGCATAACTCTCAAAACTTATCATCCTAATATTTTATAAACAGAAATAACTAGCTTATTTTACAATATGTACTTCAACTGTTGAAATTATACAGGGGATACCTCTTTCAATCCAATACCATAACTCTGGGGTTGACAATTCTCCCTTAGATTGTATTTCTTGTACAGCTGTTTGGCTAGATGTCCATGGCAACCTTCAGCAAAGATTGTGACTTTAGCATGGAGTTCCAAGCCTCTTTCAAAGGTAGCCTGTAAAAGTAGAGCATTTAATCAACAGTTTAGATCTGTGCCACACCAAACTCCCAGCAAGAGAATGGAGGGCAATAAAGTGATTTTACACTACCTTGTGCCACTGCCCAGAACCTACAAACTATCACATGCTATGGCTCTAGTCCAATTGTCTTTCCCATTTAACTGTGACACAGTCCCAGCAAGTCTTGTAAGGGGATTCAAATAGTAAGCAGCACTATAGCTAATCATCATTCTTCTATGGAAAAAGAATCTTTTCCGGATCAGAGGATCCTTATACCACAACAGCTTGTTCAGAGGGTGCAAAGGAGCCCCAACAGAACCAAAGAATCTTAATCTATAGCTTCACATTTTAAGTTCTGCTCTTAAAGTCACACTATAATAAAACATTGTTCCAGATAAATACATGGGACAGAGGTTACAGAGAAATGTCAGACCAGGAAAACCTGTCTTACTCTCACTTCAAAACAAAATAATACACTACCTCAGAATAATGTTACTATAACATATATTACTTTAGTCTTACATGTTAAAACATACAAAATTATGTTAGTATTAGGGATCAGTATCCCTACAAGTACTGGACAACTGCTCACCAAAAGTTCCAACAATGAGATTCAAAGTATGGTAAGAAGAACCATGTACAATTATGTCACCAGCAACTGTGAACACATATAACCTAATAATATGCTAGACTAATCTGCAATGTAGAGATAAGAGATGGTATATTTAGATTGTAAACATACATAATCTTGCAGAGAAAAAAACAATATTTGAAAGTAAGCTTGATTTGAGCAAAAAAGTTTAATGTTGAAAAAGATAATGATCCAACTTTGGATGAAATCCATCATAAGCTTACTGTTCTGGTTTTGAATCATCTCTCAGGCGCAATGTGCTCAAAACATACTGGTTGAAAACCTCTGAAAAGCACTAGCAAGTGAAAACATTCCATTTTAATCAGGAATTACCTTTAAACAGGAGTTAAAAGATTTTGCTGGATATTTTCTATATTGTTTGAATTTCTGACTGTTAATCTGAAAATGAACTGACTTTGTGGAATGCTAAGAAAACTGCATGGATTTATTATTTGATCTAAAGATGAAAAAATATACTGGACAATTTGAAGGGAAGTTCCTTGATGGATTTATGATTATTAAATTATAACTTGTCAGCATCAGATTCATGTGCTTGAAACGTTGCAGTAGCATGACAAAGTTGCATCTCAGAGTTAACATCCTTCTCCAGCATCTACACGAGAATCAACATGCAACTTTTTACTGTACACTTTCATCACTGGCATTTTTATCTGATTCATGCCAATCATAGGGTGAGATTCATTAACCACAGTCAATTTTATTCGGCTCTGTATAAACACACTGAAGACATTCTTGTCTTGAAGATTATATACACTGTATTTATTTAATTGAACCTTATGAACTGCAGGCAGTATCAGCTGACCTAATAAGATAGCTCATACACTTGAATACTAACAGAAGTTTGCAGCAGTGGTAGACTACTTATTTACAAATTAAAGAAGTGAACAGATAAAGCAATTGTAATAGATGCATTCTATTAGCAAAAAGAAGAAGTTTTCTAGGTTCTGCACGTGTTTTAAAAAGTTAATTGTTCAGGGACTTGACAATGTAAATTAAATCAAATTTTCACTGCTACAGCAAACATATGTATTACTTGCACCTCCTACTGGAGAAAACATATAGCTGAAGAGTGGTATATCCACATGCACACAGTCATTCTTGGAGACAGACAATATTATACAAAGGCATTATTTTTCCATGCCTTCAGTTCATTCTCCAATGTGTCTGCAGCCACAAGAATGAGTCGCTCTTTCTCATCTCATGCCTTGAAGGCGGAAAACAGCTCCAACTTTTATGTGGAAGTAGATACTCTTTTAAAACTTAATGCAACTAATAAGAAACTTTGTAAAAATAGTAAGTTTAAGACAAAAATCTGTACTCAAAATTTCTGCAGCTATCTACTTCTGTGAAGGTTTTTTTGAATTATTCTGAAGTGCTGAATTCAACCTGTGCATTGCACAGGGAACCAACATGCTTGCAACATGCTTCCACTAAGTCTGACTAAGTCCAACACTTAGGACAAGAAGTCATGTTCTGGATCCAGCAAGTAAAGGTATGTGGCCAACCAGCAAAAAGGTATGAAGATTCAGTATGTACCTTGCCCCAACACTGCAGACAGTCAACAAATGTGACTACAGTTATAAACACCACAGAAAAGTCAGCCAGAAACATACTTACATGCTGCTAGTTACCAGCTGGACAACAGCTCTCCCTTTCACCTCCACGCCTTTTCTCCAGGACTTCCGGTTAACTCTCTGCTTTGTTCCCTGAATCCATATATGCCAAACCACACTTGCAATTTTTCCTTTGAGTCACTCTCAAACAAGCCTCCTTTCTGCAAAGGCTTTTCCTACCAATCTTGGAAGCAGCTTATGCTGTTCTTAGACCAGAACTTCCACATACAGACAAACTATTTTATAAGTAAAGATGAAAGACTTGAATCCTTAAGACAGCTACTGAGTTCTTTAATTTTTCTTAAGGTGCAACCAAATTATTAATGACACAGGGAACAGGTATATCAATTTCATAATTAGAGCTCTAGTTACGGAAGAGATGGCTACTTACTTTAGGTGCTCCATTCTTTTGGATGCCCACATCATTAGTTGCAATCCCTTTCACGCTACCATCTTCATGAAAAAGAACCTTCGGAAGTATTCAAACAGGGGGAAAAAAAAATCTGTCATTTTAATCCATTCATTAAAAAAAAAAAAAAAAAAAAAAAAAAAAAAAAAAGAAAAAGCAACTGCAGAACTTATAAGCGCCAAGTCTTTCAACCATCTAATGATCAAGATTATTCAAGTATTCTGTGGTCTACCTGTGCTTTGCTGGATCTGGGCTGGGAATTAGGACACTGAAGCACAGGTTTTTTAGTGCACTTCTGTTAAGAGAAGTCTTGTACAAGTAATTAGGAGTGAAGTGAGGGGGAGGGTTCAAAAACCCACTCTCATATACATACTGATGCTATTACCTCAGCTGCTGCGTAGCCTGGATACACCTCAACACCCAAAGCTTCTGCTTGTTCGCCCAACCAACTCACAAGGTGTCCCAGACGTACTATGTAATTTCCATGATTAACCATTGGAAGTCCTAGACAAAACACAAGATGTAGAACACTAAGTAAAATAAGAGAAATTGTACACATCAGATGTTGCATCTTTAGCTACAACTGCTACCTTCACAGCAGTGTTGCATGTTATCACAGTCATCATCTACGTCAACCTTATCACTGTCAACTATTACATTCTGCATACACTTGCTGTACTATCATGAAACAAAATTGCTTTGTTTATAAAAAAGCTGAAAAATACGCTAAGAAAATGAGGAGAGTTCCTCACCAAACCTTACCTGGGAGGACTGGCACTGGAATTCGAAATTTCTTTGTTAAAATTCCAAATTTGTCTTCAGTTACAGGAGTATGAAGTGGCGCCTACACAAAAAGAAAATAAAAACAGTACTGAGAGTTATTTTTTCCTGCCGAGGGGGACAAAAAAAAAAAAAAAAGTCAAACTGGCAATTCATGAAAGACCTAATAAAGCACTTCTACAGGACAGGTATGCTTTACATACTTCTCACAATACAGCAGATAGAGTATCCTAATGTAACAGTGATCAGGCAAGAATGAATACAGCTACTGAGGAAACAAAACAGTACAACACCTTCCAAGTTTGTACACATGGAACTCAACTTGCAGGTCATGTTCAGCCCAGTATGACAAAATATCTAGTCGACAGTCCATCTTCTGCAGCTCCCAGGTGTTATCAGGGAGCTGGCTGCAGGTCAGATGGGCTGTTTTCACAGAGATGACAGCTCTCTGCCCGTTACCTTTCCTCCTAGAAGCATCCATCATATCACTATGTCTCCACATCATTTCCTGAGCATATGTAGAATTACTGTGTAGAAGCAGCAAGTCTGGCATTGCAAAGAATTCATTATCTTAATGCTTGTGCACAGGAGATGTATACTACACAAATACAGCAAATCTAGTGCATCCCAGGATGCACCATGTGCAGTATGATTACTGCATAAAAAAAAAATAAAGGCCACAGCAGATGCGTTTAGACACAAAAATTTAGCATTGATGCCCTACAGGAAACAGCCTAGAAAGACAATAGGGAGTGTGTCTTTTGGCAAGTCACCACATTTTAAATGGAGCAAAGGTATACAAGAATGAGTTTGATACAGAGTTTACTACAACCTAGATATGAATTGCAATGTTTTTACATTCATACATACCCCCCGCTCCTTCCAGTCCGGAAAAAGTTCTTCTAAGGAGCGTGGCTCCAGACAAGCACCAGAAAGTGTATGTGCACCAATCTGAGCAGCTTTTTCCACTAGACAAACACGTATTTCTTTGCCATGCTCAGTGGCTAACTGTTTGAGTCGAATAGCAGCAGAAAGACCTGCAGGGCCTCCTCCGACTATGACAACATCAGCTTCCTCCGCAAATCTTTCCATGTTTACTCCTTCAATAGGACAAAAGATGGTAAATCAAATGGACCTCAACTTTCCCCTATCCTCTCTTTCACCAAATCTTTCTTTCTGATACTGCTACTGGGTATCACAGCAACATCACCTGGCAGAACAGAAGGCTAAATATTCAACAGAATGCCCATTTTGGTACTTGGAAGAGGACAGAAGGTCATTAGCATTTATATTGTCAATGTAAAATCAACTCTTTGTAAGTTGTAAGAAGATATGTCATAAAAACATATTCAATCTCTATACATTGCAGATAAGTATCATCAATGTCAAAAATAAGAGTTTAGTTGCCTAGCTGTCTTGAAGACATTTGGTGAAACTCTAGGGAAGAGAGAAACAAAAGAAAAAAAAAATCTTTAATCTGAACAAGTTATTTTATTTTACCCTAACTAATCAGCGACTGTTCTGGAATTGAAGCCATTAAAATTGCTGGATATATAGACTGGAATGGCCAGAGATGTATATTCCTCTTATTTTGTCACAAACTCTCATGGCGAGAGCAACTGAAAAAATCAAAAAAATACATTGAATTAAATCTTGCTGCAATAGTCAATCAAGTAAAAAACATTTATATATTTTCTTGACATAACTAGAAGTTCAACTTGACCCAATTTCATAGTACTAAATACAATCACTGTGAGATAGCAACCATAAAATTTTATTTGGAACATTAGTACTATACTTAACAAAATAGAGTCTCTATAAAAAGAAAAAAAACAGCAACACATTTCAGTGTTCTTACTATTAAGTCACAATAATTAAAAAAAAGCTTATAAAATGCATATTTTCACTTACCTTCCCATCGTTTGTCTTTGTCCCGAGGATGAATAGTATAATGTGTAGTTATGCGAGGCACAGAGGTAGTAGAGGCACATCCTGCAATATGCAGTGATGGAAGGCAGTCTCTCTTTATCAATTTTAAAGCACGAAAACACAGAAATGCTACAAAAACAAAAAACAGATTCATTAAATCATTTGCCTCCCAGAATTTTCTATTTTTCAGAGACACAAGTGGTACAACAAACACGACAGCGCCTTAAAAGCCTACCAGGTCAAATGAAGATAAGGAAGTGTATATACAGATTTTTAAGTTTTCAACAACTAGGCTTGTGCATGTGTAATTTATATATGTGTGTGTGTATATATATATACATATATATATAAAGAAATAGAGAGCTTTTCCTTCAAGCAAATACTGCTCAAGAAACAAGTACACCAGCCAACCAATTCTGACAACTGACATACTACAGCATGCATGTACAAAGGGAAAAGATATTTTAAGTTCTTACTTCATTCTTAAAGTCAAAAGATTTATTGCAAGACATCATTAAAAAGGACCAAACAACTGTAGAGAGCACATACAAGTTTGTTTTGTAAACTCACATGTTCAGACACACGGCTTAGGCTAAAATCTAAAGTCTAAAGTAAATGTTACGATCTACAGTTAAGAAAAAAAAAAGACTTAAATATGCTTTAACAAAGCTAGAAATAGATACAGATAGTCTTTGCCTTTGCTACAGAAACATTAATTACTGCCACAACAAATTGATCATTCTCATTAAGCAAATGGATCAATACTTAAGTTTCAAATAAGCAAATTAAAAAAGGGGGGTATGTCACATGCTTGTGCTGATTTCTCTCCTTCACCAAAAGGATCACGTTTTGAAGTTGTATGTCAGCTGTACTCAGAGAACTAGTATGTATAGCATCAAAACCAGTTATAGTTAAAAGGCTTGTCAGGTAATGCGCATTAAGTAGTATTTTCCCTTCCATCATGGATTCCCTTAGTCTAATTCCAGGGCAGAGAGGGAGAATATTGCATTTGAAACACAGCGTTTCTGTAAAACTACCTAAGCAAAATCACCAACATACTCTGGCAGATGTGTTTCACTGCCGGTGGCTGTTAACAGGGCCACCACAAACACCCTCCACCGTAACTACGCAGTGACTGCTGGGTACTGCTCTCTAAACGCAAGGTAATGACCTAACAGCATTACCTACGCCAGTTTCTCAGCAGCAATTCTGTGCATAACAAATATAAAAGTAACTACTGTATTTAACACCTACTAAAGGTCACTCCGTAACAGACACCTTTCCATAGCGCCACGTTACGTTCAACACTAGGTAAAGCACGTTAAAAGAAAAAATACACAGCTAGCCCAAACCTCGCAGGTGCCTCAGTGGGACGTTTAAACGCGCGGGGACGGCCCCGACGAGGGGGGAACTGCTGCTGCCGCCGCGGGACAGCGGCCACGCAGCGCCCCCAACCCTCCCCACGGGCGACGGCGGTGGGGCGCCACCTCACTCACCCCCCACTCCCCCCCCCCGTCGCCAACCGCCGCGGCGGCCCCCGCGCAGGCGCCGCGGCCGCGCCGACCTTTGCTCCAGTTCCGCGCCGGGCGGGGGGCGGCGCCGCCGCGGTCGCCGCCGCAACAGGTCGCCGCGCCCCCGCCCCGGCCCGCTGCGCTCGCGGCGAGCCGGCGCGTTACCTCGGCCGGAGGACGGGCAGAGAGGCGGCAGCATGGCGGCGACCCACGGCCGTGCCCTGAGCGCTCGCGCTTCCCGACGACGCCCCCCGCGCTCGCCCCCCGCTTCCTCACGGCCGCGCCGCGCCTGCGCGCTCGGCCGCCTGCGGGCCGACACACGCCCCTGCGCCCCGCCCCCGCTGCGAGGACTACAGCTCCCAGGGCCCCCCGCGCGGGGCGCCGGCGGGCGGCCCCGCCCCGCGCATGCGCCCCGCCACCCGGGGCCGCGGGAAGTCGTTTCCTTCCTCTCCTATTTAAACGCAGACACATGAAAGCCGCAGCGTGAAAGTTTACGTGTTTGTGCGCCGCGAGCGGGACCGGGCTGTAGCTAGCCCAGGCGGGCACTGCGGCCGGAAAGACTACCGCTCCGGCCTGCGGCGCGGCGCCCGCAGGTCCCAGCCGCGCCCCCCGCCGCCAAGGCGGCGCACGGCGCGCTGCGGTGCATGCCGGGACGCGGGCCCGCCTTCCCGGAGCCCGCGGGCTAGGGGGCGGGGCGGGGGCGCGCGCGGAGCCGTTGGGGCGGGGCGGGCGGACGTTGCGGAGAGCCGTTGGGGCGGCGGCAGCGGCGGAGGAGCGGAGCATGGCTGAGGCAGGGCCGCTGCAGCCCGCGGCGCTGCCGGACGGCCCGCCCGGCGCCGGGCCCAGGAGGAGCCGCAGCTGGAGCAGGGGGGCGCGGCCGCCGGAGCAGCTGGCCGGCGACCCGCAGGAGCTGCTGGAGGAGGTGGAGATGCAGATCGGCGACGTGAGTGACCCCGCGGCAGGAAGCGCTGGGAAGGGGGCCCGGGGTGGCGATAACGCTCCCCGCGGCCCGGACTCCCCCCTGCGTCTCGTTTGTGGCGGGCTGTGGCGGAGGCGTTCCCGGTGCCGCGGTCTTGGGATGATAGGGGGCAAACGGGTGGTCAAGCCGGGGGCCGTCTCTGGGCGCGTCTGGGTAACTGCCAGCTTCTTGCTGTTTTCCAGGCTGCCTTCTCACTGACAAAGATCCTGGAGGCGACGTCTGCTGTATCAGCCCAGGTGGAAGAGCTTGCGACCAAATGTTCAGAAAATGCCAGATTTCTTAAAACATGGCGGGACCTGCTGAAGGAGGGGTACGATTCCCTGAAACCCAGCGAGTAAGCGTACTGTCGTGCAAAAAGCGGGAACTTCTGCTGCCTGCTGAGGAATGCTGAGAGTGGAGTCATCCCACTGTATTTACCTTTTGTTGACCATGCCTTGTAACAGTACAGCTTGGTTGGGTTCATACCAGGTTGTCTGCTTATATTAGACTTGAATGTGTTACTGCACGTTGTGCCTAGTATTTTTTTAAACAACTTTTTTTTAGGAATTTCACATGGTGCGTTTATTTTTTTCATAACTGCTCCCCTTGAGGTAGAAGAGAGTTCTTTGGAAAATACTTGATAACTTGTATGTGTACAAATACTATGTATAAGTCTCTGAGTAAAATAACTTTGTTTAGGGAGAACAGGTCAGACTCT
This sequence comes from Rhea pennata, assembly GCF_028389875.1. Classification (NCBI taxonomy): domain Eukaryota; kingdom Metazoa; phylum Chordata; class Aves; order Rheiformes; family Rheidae; genus Rhea; species Rhea pennata. The sequence continues at coordinate 44,522,808 of NC_084666.1, forward strand.
TCCTTTACAGCTCAGGTGATCTTGTGTATGAAAGATCTTTCATTTTTGCTAATACAAGGGGGAGAAAGTTAACTTGTAAGGTACATCTAGAACTCAATGGTTGTGGGAAAGTGGTATCCTGTGAAGATATAGTCCGCCATCTTTTTTAAGAACTCTGACTGTGCCAGAAGAAGCCATGTTAACTCCAGAGAAACCTGTCAAGCTAATTTCTCTTTTCCTCTGTGCGCATTCTTTCTTCAAGTTGAGGATGGGATAATATGGCTAATGAGGTTTTACTTAAGAGCTACAGATAAGCCACTCTATCCCAGATATTACTATTTTAGGCAGTATTGCAATGTATTTCTATAAAACTGCATTTCTTACAAAGAGTTTGACAATTGCAAACAATATTACACCAGACTTCTTATAATAAATACAAAGTGCCTTATGCATGGACCATAGATGTGTGATAGAAATTTAACTGTATTGCTTACTGATAGGATGTATTACTTTGAAGAATTAGTACAAACTTCCTTCAGTTAGAAAAGTGTCTATGAACTGTGTTCTCCCATTTCTGGGCAGCAACTTGTTATGTTTTTGGCCTATTGTATGTCCTGCCTCAGGCAGTAACTAGTTAGTTAATCTAATGTCTACTATAACAGGACCTTTGGTCTGAAAGATCACTAATCTGTAATAAATAGCTGCATTGAAACTTCCGAACTCTTTACCAGAGTAATGTGAAAAATAATGCTGAATGCAATGGGAAGCTTCAGGAGAACATGGCTGTACCATGACTTGTAGTGAGCCTAATTTTCACTGGAAGAAGGATTTTTAAAAGACAAAACTGTAGTTTTGTTATCAAAAGAATAAAGATGTTAAATTTTGAACTAACTGGTATTCTAAGGTTACTTGTAGGAAATGAACAAAAAAGAAAAAAAAAAAAAGAATACATCCATAATGGTAAGGACAGGTGTCCTTATTTTCCATATAAAAATCAGTGTTATGATCACTGAGAATGCTGAGCTTCAATGATATGTAAAAAGGCAATCCACACTGCAGGATTTCACTTGGCTATTTTTTCCAATAACCTAAAATTTTGCTGAACAACTTGGAGAAGAAGTCACTTTGATCAGCAAATCATTCTTTATTTCAGTAAAACATACAGTAGTGAAAGCAAGATGCTGAACAACTCTTGATCTCAGAATAATCCAAAATTCTGTAAACAGTTAAAGTGTGAGTCACACTAAACTTAATTCCACTTCTTACATATTTAAGAAGTTAAGTGCAAACATCAGAAGTGCCTTTTAAGTTTGTTTTAAAAAGCTTCAAAATCCTCAATGCAGAAGAGGCATTTCTTTTATCTTGGGCTTCAAAGCCACTGAATTGAGAGTGCAGTATTAGAGGAGAACTAAGGAAGTCATAGTAACTTGTAATGGAAAATGTTCTCTTCAGTAAGTACATGTGAAGAAACTGCCTCTACCTGATCCTTACACCCTTCTCTGTGTACAAAGACAGTTGTTGTAGGTGAGGTAAAATGATTTTACCCTTGTGACACTAGGGAGTACAGCACTACTCCAAGAATTGCTGAATGGTTATGCTTCCTAAATTATTTTAAACATAATGCATTTTATTAGATGCACAAGGTGATTAAAATTTAGATGCCATGACACCTATGAAGACTGACAGTCCTCTATTTGTCAGTCTCACACTAAATGCTCTTGGAGAGGAGGAAGGAGGGGAAAAAAAAGACTGACTTTTTATCCTGATCAAGGACAAGCTGTCAAAACGTCAGAACTGTTGCAAGATGGGAAAATTATTTTCATACCAGTTTTACCTGCAAGTAGGCACACTGATCTATCATCTTCTTTCTTTGACTTCTGGTTCTGGTGGATCGCTGTGTTCCCCTTGTTTTTCTTATCGCTGTAAAGCAGTAAATCCACGTATGTGAAGCTAACAGTGCAGATGTCACCTTGAAGGTTCAAGATGTATTTATGTGTACGAATTTAGTCTGGTTGACTGTGTAGTTGCTGATGTTTCAGAGGAGTCTGTACAAAGAATAGGCTTTGATAGCTTTGGTGTGATTTCATGCATTGGCCACATCTCTACCCAAATGAATGATGGACCATATGTTTTCTGACTGCCCTTGCCTCCTTTGGATCTTCTTTGTCTGTAATTATACCAGACCTGATGAATCATTTCTTTGAATGGTCGTGTAGTCAGAGTGTAGAGAAGAGGATTCAAAGCACTATTTATTGGCAATATAAAAATCACCACCCAAGAAGTTATGGTACCTTAAGGAGGGGGAAAAGAAAAAAAAGAAGCTGTAGTATGTAGTAGTGTTTGTACTCATTAATCAATACAAGCATTTCATGCTGCTGAGGTGCAGCTTCCTTTTAAAAGCTGTGGTCCAGAAGCTTGCGAGGTCATGCACGTCTGGGGCGAGTTCAGGTTACAGTATTGTTGTGACACAGTCACAACACAATCCTCGATATTGCCCTCCTCTATTTCAAGCACTCCCTGCAAATCTGAACAATTTTCACTTTCCCAGTAATTCCATTTGCCTCCCAAGTTTTTATGACTTCTGTAACAAAGATTCCTATTTCCCCCAAGCATACTTTTTGTTCTAGTTGAGCTACATTTATTTGCCCCACATCTGGTTGTATCTTGTTTGCTCCCTATCTCTTCCTGTGATCTACATTCCCCATCCACTTCCCCCAGTTAATCCTAATTACAACTATGTCCCTGATGTCCCATCCTCCACCAAAGCAATATCCTCCAATCCCTTTACCCTCAGAAGTTTGTGCTCATCTGTACCAGTTTTCCATTCTTTCCCATGCAAAGTGCACTGTGTACATCCTTATTTCCTTCTTGCTCTGCTGGTAAGGGTCTCCATGTTTCATAACTTCTTCCTATACATACACCGAGGTTTCCTGTTCTCTCCTGTCTATGCCAGGCTCTATGTGGATTTTCCCAACACCCTATTCTCATTCTTACTCTTTGGGAGATAAGTCAGCTCATTACCCGAGGGCAGACATCGGTTCTATTTTTTCCACAATACTTTCTTTAAAAATTCAAGTCTTTTAGGTGGTTGGATAACTTCATGATAAAGCATTTTTGAAGATTCAGTATAATTGAAATTATTTGTACACAATCAACATAACTTTCAGACATTTAAGTCAAAACTTTCAAAAGATAACTCCAAGGCTTTTAGCCAGAACATCAGACAAAGCTAAAACACTTTCTCACCAATACATCTGTGAGGTGGGTGGGTGGGTGTGTTTATGTGTAGTGCTATGTATCTGTATGTAACTTCACACAGTAGAGTCTGACAGTCTTGCTGCTACCACTGTTCATACTAACATGTTCTTTCCAACAGGGTTTACAAGCCCTACCTAACGAGTCTGTTTTCCTAGTGTGTACTTTTTGCAAAGAAAAGGAAAAAATAAGGTTTAATTTTTTTACTTTTTAAGGTGTGCTATTCACACACAGAAATTTATTCACATCTTAAGATAAAAGCTTTAAGAAGACTTCCTTATATAACTGATGTTTTCAACTATAAGCATTGGTATGCAAAAGGAATGTTTTTTCAGGGAAAAAAATCATCATGAAATCAAGGTAGGAAATTTTATACTGTCTTGAACTATATTCAGGTAGTAGAACTATTAAAAGCCGTAAGATGAGAAAAGCCAACAAGTTTAAACTTGGTTTTCAAATACATTTTGTATATTTTATAGATAGTCAATAGAGACAGACTTTAAAGATTTGAATTTTTGTTGCCCTGGCAGACTTCAGTACAGGTGACTAATCTTTGATGAATATACTAGTTCAATGTAGTAATATAATGGATTATATAGTTTGTTATAGTATATGTGTGCATTATATAAAGAGATACATAGTGCACAGTTCATTATAGCAATATAATTCAATATATTCTTTTTCTTCTAAATTAAGAATAACAGGCTTCAAATAAAGGCAGTTGGAACAACTGCACAAAAGAATGAACTTACCTGGTATTTCTACTTGAAGTAAAGAAAGCAGTTTCAAAATAAAAATGGGTATCCAGCACAGTGCATCAGTAAATACAATGAAGAAAAAACGTTTAGCAAGGGTCATTTCTTTTTTAATATGATTCCGAATTTCAGTAGCCGTAATAGCTGTCTGGTGAACACTGTAGAACATACTTCCATAGGAAAACACAATGATGATAAAAGCTGCCAAATTTACACCTGTTTAAGAAGTTAAAATTAGTTTTATTCTTAGAGAGCATAATGGCAATTCCACATATCACTTATTTGTATATTGGGGAACATCAGGGATAGGTTGTAAAAGGGAATCTTTTCTCTAAACTATTAGTCTATGAGAATTAAGAGGTCAAACAATCTTTCTTCACTTAGAATGCCTATTGCCTATACTCAAGTATAGTAATTATCATCACTTATTAATAAGTTTATTATATTTATTAATATATTTATTATATTAATTACCATCACTTGATCAATGGTTGCCATCAGATCCAAATTAACTAGTTCCCTAGTCTTAACATTTCTCTACTTCCTTGACAATATCTATTTATTCAGGTACTTAATGGATCTAACTTCTTTCTACTTTCTGAGCTCTTTATGGATTTTAAGATATTTAAGTATCTATCTAATGTGAAATACTCAGTCTGGAAAAAGTCTTGAAGTACCCACGGGAGCATCTGAATATGAATTGTGAACATCACTACAAAACTGTCATATTTGTTTGAAAACTAGGCTCATTATAGCTGTAATCATTATAAAGAAGAAATGCAACTTACCTAAAAAAATGACAACAGAATAAATCTGACTTCCTGAACTTTCTGATTGTTCTGAGTGAAGAGGAAAACAGACACCATTGGTGCCATAGTAGTTCCTGAAAAATTCCTTATTGCTCAGTGGAATAAAAGCAACAGCAAACCCAATTATCCAAATAAGAACCAAAATGGAAATTGTCCTGCATTTTCTGGGCTTCAAAAACCTAAAAGGATAAACTATGCAGATGTATTTTTCCAGAGTCAGGTAAGTCAACAGTAAAACTGACACCTCTGTAGACAGAATAGCCAGCGATCCCACCAACTGACAATGAATACTGTCCATCCATAACTGAGCGTGCTTGTTGTATTCTCCACGGTATTTAAGATCAAAAGCTCCAATCACAAATAAATATATTCCCATCAGACAGTCAGCACCTGTGGGCATAGTGCTTAGCATCATTATTCACACATCTGAATTTTCCATTCTCTTTGTGTGTATGTATATTGAAAAACAGACATACCAAGATGTATATGCGAAATTGGAATTACAGGTGGCAGCTAATATGTAGATAGATATAAAATCAGTATTATAGTTAGAATGCTATTGAGAATTATAATTAAGATAGTATAATTAAGTTCTACTCCTCCTTTTTTGTTACTCATTTTTGTTCAAATTTTCATCTGTTGGACTGATTTTCTGTCTTCCATACTTGTTTCCAAATTGATATTCTGAAGCTCAAATAAAATGATCTTGCGGATAGAAAAAGACACACTTTCAGCTACAGAAATATTCTTGCAACCTTTTTTTTTGGATAGGTCTCCTTTTGACATTTGGCTTGCAGATAATTTGCTTTGAGTAGAGCAATGCTGCTGGACTCAAACGTTTAGTTCTGATTTGGCCACCTTTTAATCTTTCTGAAATAATGTGCACAGTCCTTTAACACGACTTGAAAGTACTCAGCAAACCCACACAAGACCGAACCTGCTTCTCATTAGATTAGCAGTGAAAGGCAGAATGCAAAGGCAAGCTCCTGTGCACATCTGGAATAATGCCACAGGGATCTCTCTGATGTTCTTCAGGCTCCTTTTGAGCGTTACAGTGATTGTTACTGTTGTAGACCCTTTAGGATCCCACATGTTCAGACATGTGTTTGACCCCCCCCCCCAAATTATGACGTTGGCTTAAAACTCATTGGCTTAAGAAACATTAAATTTGGAGATCTGGTTAATTCTAAGCATTAATGATGCATTTACTTCTCACTTTCAAGTCACCTTCTGCAACTAGGAGGACAACAAGTGTTGCTTGCGTTTTAGATACATTGAAATATCATGATTTCTCCTCTCTTTCCTCTAGGCTGTTTTGTACAGGCTTTCTAAGACAAGGCTTAACGCTGAGCGTTTCTGTAATATTAGCCCTAGGGAGAAAAGAGGAGCTGTCAACACAGACCTGAAGATTTCTCTGATATTTTGGCTAGAATTCTTCTATGGTGTTCTTCTGTGTTGCTTCCAGTGGTTAAAAAAGCCAACAGAGTTTCACAATCATGGGCATGCTGTATTTAGAAATGCCACATTCTTATTTTATACACAGTTGACAGGAAGTTCTGCCTGAATATGAGGGGGAATTTCTTCACTGTGAGAGTGACAGAACACTGGAACAGGTTGCCCAGAGAGGTTGTGAAGTCTCCTTCTCCGGAGATATTCAAAACCTGCCTGGATGCAACCCTGTCTAACATGCTCCAGGTGACCCTGCTTGAGCAGGGAGGTTGGACTCGATGATCTCCAAAGGCCCCTTCCAACCTCATCCATTCAGTGATTCTGTGGTACCTTTGAAAATGCAACCAAACCAACTTTGTGCAATATGTAAGTTTAGACAGATGCCCTTGTATCAAAACTAAATACAGGGAACTTGAGTTTATAACAACTGTACTCCCAGGTAGTTTGTCTGTAAGAATGTCTTGCTTTTTGGACTAAAATAAGAAACATAAGCCTCAATATTGGAGAGCTAGGAGTGACTGATTTTCTGTATTTGCACAAGCAACTCTTTGCTCATGCAGAAAAAGAATGAGAATAACTATCTTGAACACAAATAATATTTACACTCACAAATTACTATTTACTCATAATTACATAGTAAAATCTAGGTTTATGGTCCTTTGAAAAATTTAGAATTTTATCTCTTTTTTACTGGAGAAAGTGGGAATTTAACACACTGTCTATAGCAGTAAAATCAGATGTGAAAGCTTTGGAGTTTATCAACAGGTTGTTGTTTTTGACCCAAGGCATTATCTAACAAGACTTCATGGTGTGCAAGACACAGTATTCTGTATTGTCATTCACTATGAGCAAACTGAAGTAATATTCTTCTACATGGAATACTCACAGCAGAGGGACATTATTGAGATGGCGTGGAGCTTATTCTCCGATCTGATGTAAGGCCTCATACAGATAACAAAAATATTTCCAAAGCAAGTGATGGCAGACACAACCCAGACAAACACTCTCTGTATAATGCTAGCTAAAAGATTCTCAAGGGATGAAATCCCATCAGTATTAGGCTTACAGCTGCGTACGTGAGGGGCATATCCACAGTACTGGAATTTCTTAAAATATCTAGTTGTGAGAAAAAAAATAAGAGAGATTTTCAGTTTGGTTACCAAAATAGTAAAGATGTCTAATAAATATTTAGAACAAAAAGTCCATATTCTGAAAGAAGAAAAACTAATTAAAAATTGTCAAGTTGGACAATTGATTATATGCCAAGTTTCATACACTTTTGCTTTTAATTATTCAATATTTTGTAAACTGTAAAATTCAAAGAAAGCAAACTGGAATAATCTACTTACATATGGGAAAGGTTTCTAAGGGGTCTGAACATTCTTCTCTGAATGTTTCCAATTTCAATACCCTCTAAGCTGCTGTAAACAATATACTCTCAATAAAAAGGCAATACAAACTCAGTAGCAAAACAACAAGCTTATTGAGTGTATAATTGTGCTCCTATGATTATATGAAGCTAGAGATGAACTTCAATTGCATCTAATCTGCCATCCCTTTGAAACTTAAATGGAAATCTACATAAAAGCTAAAATGAAATAAAATGAATTGCAGTTAGTTCTAATAAACTCACTGTTCTTCCAAAAGCAAAAAGGAGGCTCTTTTAGTGTTCTCAGCAGTACAATTTACAATTATTATGTTGCCCTTCCAAAGTATTGATCTACTCATGTTCTTTCATCATCTCTGGGAAAATAGTAACTTGTTCCAATAGCAATATTTTACATTTCTCCTCTTTATTTTATCCCAGAGAGTGCTTACCAGACAAACAAGCCGCTGCAGGAATTCACTTTTTATTGTGTTAGGAGCAGCAGGAAACTGGTACGCACAATACTGTGTGCAAGGGCTTCCTTGCAACACAGATGGGTTTTCTCATTTTAAATTTTGTTTAATATAAGAAAAATTGCAGTATTATTTCCCCTGCAGTGTCAGATCAGTGAAGTGTAATTGTACAAGTTGTTCTAATTGAACTTCAGTTTTCTGGTGAATGGTATAAATTAGAGGAATATGGAATGTAAATATACAAATTTGGGTTGGTGGGCAGTCTTGCGAGGAGAAAAATATAAGGCCTAAACATGGAAACTTGTTTTTGTCTAAGCTTTGGAGTAAACCTGGGGGCACGCTGTCCCCAGCTACTCCTGTTATTTCAAAGTAGGAAACAAGCAACCTGTGTTCTATAAGCAGAGTGCTGAAGATAAATAGATCTGTAGGAAACAAAGTCTTTATCAAGGTTTATTGACTTTGTTATCTTGCATATTTGGAAGCTCCTGCTCATTCAAGTGCATGGATTCTTTGGTGTTAAGTAACGACTAAAGTATATGTTGCATCCTGACTTTCAGGGAAGTACTAATTAACTGTTTTTACCTGTGCTCAACTGCTTATTTGAATGAGGCTTGTAGAGATTTGATATTTTCAAATCTTTAGTGATTTGCCAAATTTACTTGCATTTGGGCACTGGATTCCAAATCACTGTACGAGAATTGGACTGACAAAGGCATCTGCACAATTGCTTCTAGCTACAACTCAGGGTTGAAATAATAATCTCCTATCACTCTCCTATCCCAGGACACATTTCTTTTTGGTTCTCCATACCCATTTTCCAATGATTACTAACAAGAGCCAATGCTGTGCTCTGCTGAGCTGGTTAGTGGAGAGACATGCGGAGGCCTATCGCGACAGGTTTAATCTACCACAGGATGATTTGAGCTTTGCAAGTCTGTCACCGCGCTGTCACATACTTTCAGCACTGTGGTTGCAAAATTTATGTCAGAGTTGCTGTGTTAGTGCACCTGCTAAAAGCTCCCTTTGCGCTCTTCAAAAATATTTGAGGAAGACCCACCCTCTGAAAGGACAGCTGGATTTTACTCAATTTATATTATTCTTTTCACAGCTTAAGCAATAAACTTTGTAAGAATTTAAATATGTCCTAATCGAACTTGTGCATATACCAAATTCCTTTCAAATTACTGCCCCTACATATTCTACTTGTATCTCTCCCTGTGCTATTAGCCCCAGTTGGGCCTTATAGGACCCTTACGTTCTAAGTACAAGTTGTGTGAAGTTGAAAATGGGTTTTGAATTTGGCTGCTGTAATAACTTATTTAGGAGCTGTATGGCTATCTGGCACCAATCACATGAATTTGCTTTAATCTCACTCTGTAATAATGGAATATGCTATGTTATTTGTAAAGCTGGTTTTATGATCCCTTTGTGTTGGAATAATTTCCCTTACAAAGCTGGTATTTTCAGGAAGGAAAATTTAAATATTGTTAGTAGTTATTCAGGTTCAAATTGTTGAGCAACATCAATAAATGCAAAATATTTCAAATGTGATTTCTTATAAAAAATTCTAATTAATTTCCTTCTAGAAGGACATTTGCATAATCACAAAGAAAATATAGCTAAGATTCTTGTACATAAAAAAATTGATACTTACAGAGATTTGAGTTTAATTAGAAAATCAAACTGGTCCATTTGTATTTTCTTGATTGGATTATAAGAAAGGTTCCTGTAAATACAACATAAACATAAGTATTTTTGTACATGTTCATTACAGCTTGTTCTAAAGATAAAGTCAAACTATATAATCCATTTGCATTTTCAGTCCTGCAATAAGGACTCATGGTACTGGCATACCATTTTTTGGCTTACTAAACCGGTGGAAAAACTAGCCTATGCTTTAGAATTTTGACTATAGGAATACTTTCTTATTAAACTTTTTGGACTTGTTTTTTATTCAAAAGAACCTAACTGAACTACATGTATTTTTAAAAATTACAGGTTTATTTTTCATGATTGTTTCTGTGTCTTCAAAAAGAGACAGAGGGAATGGAATGTAACAACAGAGTCAGTTGCTGTCACTCAGCACAAACACATTTCTAGATATATTGCCTTTTTTTCTGTGTAACTTTTCCTTATATGCTGACAGGATTTTGCAATTGTACCTGACACAAATGGTAATGAGGCGCTTTGCTCAGGAAGTTATTCTCTAGTGAAACAACTGCTTAGGGCACCAGCAAAGTAGGGATACGTTCTCAAAAACTACATGGCGTACATACGAATAGTATGTTCATGAGGGAGCTTTGTTGCTGCCCATTTCCTCCCACCTTGCTTAAAATCAAAACGCAGAACCCAGGCAGGATTAAGGGCGCACGTCTGTGCTCTGAAAGGTCTTTAAATTTTGCCATTCATGTCTCTCCCAGATTACGTAAGCAAGACTGGGACTCCTTCCACTTCCTCTCAGTTCCTGTCCCCACAGAAATGCGTATTTGGGGCTGGACTCTCCACGCCGAGTTTTTCTTCTTTTTCCCATCATGAACTTTTCTCATTGGTATCTGTTTTGGCTACGTCTAGAAACAACTCAAACTCTCTGGATTCTGCAGAGAACCCCCTGTCCTGATACGGCATGTAGGTTCCCTGTCCAACACGTGGGTATCTAATAACGGTGTTCTCAACAGGCAGGATGAAGCCGTGGGGTAGCTAATTAGAAATGCTGAGGACTGTGCTCTCTCTCTGATGCTTAGATGCTGTTGTCTCCATTACCAGGAGCTGCTCTTTCTCTGTCCCATATTCACAGCTGCAGGCCTTTCTTGGTCTTACTGTTTACACTTTTTCTTTAAAGCAATCAAAGAAGGATTTGTTCCACTTCTGTCCTTCTGAAGTTAAAAGCCAAGGAAAATGCAGTAACCAGCCTCTTTTCTAGTAGTAGCATTTGAGAGACGCTTAACAGGAAAAAAGAGTTTCATTCCTCTTACAAGAAAGAACTAGTTGCTAACAAGGCACCTCCACGATGCTCTTACATATTTATGGTAGTTCTACTTTTAGAGCCAAATCCTGATACTACATTAAAAATCTCTATCAAAATTACTGGATTATCCTGATAAAACCAGCATAGCTCATTTTTTATATACTAATAAGATCTAGAAAAGGGAGAACTTGCTGTCTTTTTGGATATGACAATGTACATCATTTACAAAATTATTCAAGACAAAATGTTATATAAAACTGTTATTTCCAGTAAGTATTTTTTAGGCAGAGCTTAAATGAGCCATATGAACAAAGATGCTCTTTTCCTTCCCAGCATTCATGACTGAAAACATCATATTGAATGAATAACATGCAATTATATAAAATAATAATAATGAACCCCCCTTACAGTTGTGAAAGCTCCTTTAGATCCTTAAATACATATGGAGGAAGTGATTCAATCCTGTTGCCAGCCAGGTCTCTGTGGAAACAGCCATAGGTGGGATATAGTAAGTTTTTAGTAGATTCAATAATTATACAAAAAAGTTTTATAATTTCATGAGATACAGTTTCATTCTATTTACCAAGTAGAATATTATGTTGCTATATAGGTTATCGGAAAGTTGGACTATAAAAGAATGCTGTTAAAACACAAGATGGAAAACATGATCCATTAGACTCCTCTTTGGTTAGTTCAGATAGGTCATTGGACAGAGGAGTAAAGGTCTCAATCTGACTGCAACTGGCAGACTTGTTTCAAAGATATTGAAGGCACACACAACCAAGAGTGTGATACATCATTAATATGACTTTATTCAGGCAGCATAACAATCTTACGAGCAAAAGAGCAATATTGTTGATACTCAGAGTATGTATTTTTTTGACGATTTCTTCTTTGTTAAATATTTGGAATAAAACAGAGGATGGATGTTATCTGTACATTATATTTTAAGAAACAGAACTCACAGTAAATGCATAAAATGCACAGTTTTAATGTAAATTATAAAACTTGTTCACTTTTATAAATAAGAGAAGAAATCAACTCACAATTCATCTAACATCTGGAGAGAAGAAAAGCTGTTTTCATTTAAGGAGATGATTTTATTTCGTCTCATCACCCTGAAAGGAAAAGACAAGCTTATACTGCTGTTTCTTGAAATCTATTAGTTTTCTGGGGTAACTTTGCATAAACTTTTAAAATTCACTCTTATCTGCATCTTCAGATATCTGCCTCATTAATTCAGTTAACAAGCTAATCAGTTAAAAGCTCACAATTTTAGTATTTGATAAAGAACTTCTGTTGCCTATGCATGCATGTGTTTGTGAAAATACTGTATGTTCATTCAGTTGTACTGGTATCTACTGACAACTGAAACTGTACAGAAATGTCAAAAGAATCTTGATTTTTTTTATATGCCTACAGGGCAGTACAATAATAGTAACTAATGGTTGTTTGAGAATTCAAGGTATTTTTTAGGAATGAAAATAATTCTTTGCTAAAGTCTGAACATTCAAATCCCAATCTTTCTGGTAAGTTTCCTTAGCCAGGTCTTAATTTGAGTGTTTTTCACTCATCTAAGCCTTCTCTCTACACGTAGGATGCAGGTATGAATTTCCTGTGAGGAGGAGAAAGATTAAGTGGGATGGAAGACTTGTGATCTAACAGCATACTGGACACAGGCACATGGTTGTGCAACCTTTCCTTCGCTCCTATTTCACCTGGCACTGGGCTTGGTCCTCTAATGTGCAACCTGAATTTTATAATCAAAGAGAAAGCCAGGAATATGAGTTCTGCAGAAGAGGTAAGGACTGCAAGTGACAGCCATTGTGGAGCCTACTAAGCTACCAAAAGGTCAAAGGGATTTTCTGAATAACTACAACACCATGAAGGAAACTTAGGGGAAATTTCTTCAATTGATGAGCTAGCCAGCCAAGCTTCTTAAATAAGTGAGATACATATTTTGTATGTTTAAATACGTTTGCTTCTTTCTATTAAAAGATTTTTGTCTTCTTTTCCAAGTAAGAAATTGGAAAAAAATACCTAAATCTTTGTATCAGTCAAAATCACTTCAGTGAAGTTTAATTGCATTTACTGGCACTGAAAATTGCTATAAATTTAAACAGTGGTTATTCTATATCATGTTCAATTAAAACTGAGCATTTAAAATCAAGATCTAAATATCTGAGCAAATTAAAATCAAGATCTAATACCATGCAGTATTTAGAAAATTTTTATATTAGCTTTTACGGATAACTTGACTGTTGTTCAGCACAAATATGTCTAATTCGGGTTGTCCAGCATGTGCTATTACTTACAGTACAGTTAGAGTGTTGCAGGAGATAAAAGTGACGTTTCTTAAATAATGGATATGGTTGCCTTCAAGATCCCTGGGATATATTAAAAAAAAAATCATTGAAAAAAAATTAGCTTCAATCAGACAATTATTCTAAGATAGTTACAAAAACAGAAAAAAATCTCACTAGAACTTCATGATTTCACAAAAGAGAATCATAATCAGACATCTAACTTTTCTACACACTTAGCTGATGACTTCAGGTCATCAAGCCTACCGTGAACCAGTAGGTATTCTGTAACATCGTTCCAGTGCTCTATTAGAAGAACTGCTATGGAAATGCCATTCAAGGACAACATAATCATGTTTTTCTAGTGAAATAAAGGTAGACTTACAGCCAGTTTAGTCTCGGCATGTATTGGCACAGAGGTTTATTGGGCAAACGAGCAAGAGAATTATTCATCATCACTCTGGAGAAAAGAAAAACAGCATAGCTGGCTATATTTGCAGAAAATTACATTATAGAAAAGATTGTCTTTTCTGTTTGTACTGTTGAACAAAAGCCAGTCAAAGCCTGAATCATTTTTCACAGTTTTAGAGGCAGCGTTCCCTTTTTAAACTTCCATATATTCCCTGTGACATTCTGTGGAATACTATTTTAACTTATTACTGACTAGGTGAATATAGTTCAGATCTGTTAAATAAACAGATAGTTATTTAAATAAACCACAGCAAGCCGACACAAATGCTTTGACCATTCTTTCCTAACACGTGACCTCCGTTAGCCACAGCGGAGCGGGGCGATGGAGGGAGGCGGGCAAAGGGGGCTCGGGCGCCGGCGGCAGCTTACGGGCAGGGCCCGGCCGCAGGAGGCCGCCGTCCCCGCCGTCCGTATCCATTCCCCCTGCCCCTCGGCGCCCACCGCCGCAGCTGCCATTTCCTCGACCGGCGGGAGCCACGGTGCTTTTTCTCTCCTTTTCCACCTGCCTCCATGTAACTTTTCAGCTCCTGTATGTCGGTTGCTGTCAAAAACCTCCTGCCCTAGCAGGGCGCGCCTGGCGGTAAGAAACCCAGCCGGCTAGCTGTCTTCACAGTGCCATAATTCAGGCCTGTTCCAGTTCCCCTCGGATCTCCCGGGGAGCAAGCTCAGCGTTTGCCGGGGACATTGATCGTAAATCCATTTCCGCAGGTGGAGAATCCCCTGCTTGGTCCCTAGTGCGGCTTGCGTAAGAGCAGTTCTGTTCCCACCGATTCTAGCGGTTCATAACCACCTCCAGGCAACCTGTCTACGTAACAAGCCCCGAGAAGATGGGCTCCACAGGCTGGCTAGGCTTCTGGAAAACACGCTCCACTACTCCACTAGAGCAGCAAGCAGCACAGTGTGGTGAGCCTACACGGTCATCGCAAACATACTTCCTAATTTGTCTACTCTTTCTGTTCTTTTAAGTGACTCTCTCGGTTCTTATTCCATACTTACAGAAGAATAAGTGATCTGAGTCCGTAAAATGTTAGCGGAGAGATCCGATTGATCCTATTATTTTCAATTATCCTACAAATTAGAGCAAAGCGTATCTCAGATTGACAAAGGACTAGGGTCTTAAATAGAACAGATGATTAAAAAATAGCCTACTTAGAAGCAGCTTTCTTCAAATGCCCATTACTAAAAAAGAAAAAAAAATTAAGACTTACTATTTAAAAGCCCTACTTAAAAAAAATAAAAAAAAAAAAAGCACCACTCCACAGATGGTCAGAGTATTGATCAAATTAATTCACTTTCCCAGTTCAAATAGTTTTTGAAATATTTTTAGCTTACAGGAAGTAATTAATTTCAATTAAAGAAAACCATTTTCATGTCAGTTTTTAAAATACATCAAGCACTGTGTGCAGGGAAAGACCTCTCCAAAACTTCAATTTCTAGTGTTTAGTACAGTCTGAGTTATTTAGTAGCAGCTGAGTTATTTCATGTATTATTCTGTAATAAACAGTTATTCCTAATAATATTTGCTATTGTAAAATAAGTTATAGTCATCTGAATCATTAAGACCCAAGGACTAATTTCTGCTTTCACTAAAGTCAATTGCATTTTCTCTGCAGGGAGCACAACAGGAGTTCCTTAGTTATTTTCTAGTACAAAATAACACTATGCACAAAAATAAAAGCAATGTTTCTTTGTATTGCTCTAATTATTCCTCGAGAAAATAAACATACAAATAAGAAAACAACATACAGCCATTCTAGCTTATGGAGATCTTCAAAAACACCAGCCTTCAAACTGGTTATCTTGTTGTGACTCAGATACCTGAAAATGAATAGAAGGCTTGGTTATGTGAAGGCAGATATGTGAAAAGGAATTTTAAGGTTTTTCCTTTATAATTTATCATAGTGCCAATAATTTTTTCATGATTATGGAAAGTTTTCTTTGAAAAGAACCCACTAAGTATAATAGAAAAATTCATATGTGTTTCCAGTCTGCATCTGTCTGTCTCTCAGAAAGCCAGTGTCTATGAGAGCAGAAAATGTGCAGACCTGTCTTTCATAGAAATGCCAAAGCAAGGTACACAAATCTGCGTATTTTTGTCCTATCTAAAAACAAAACAAAACAAAACAAAAAACCCACCCCACCCCCACAATCCCACAACAGCCTAACCACTATCACTGTGTTATATTTGAGACCTGTTCCAGTCTCCTTCTGTGGAGTGAATAATTCCAGAAATTGTGTTGGGATCAAATTCAGTGTTTGCTAAAGACATTAGTCATAAATTTAAATACCAGAACCAAGTTAAAAAGAAATTGAGAGTGGTACTATAAATAGTCTGGGAAGGTAGCAGCAGGTGTAATAACAGATAATCATCCACATGCATGTGAAGGAAAAATAAGATGCATAATAACATTTTAAAATGTTTCCTTTAAAACCACTGCAAAAAAAAAAAAAGAGTTGCACTTAACAATGCAGCTTATCTACATCATCTCTTTCTCTGGCCAACTTCCTCCAAAGTTAGAAACAGATTACATAAAGTTGCTGCAAAACAAAAATAATATATTTCTTTACTGGCACTGCTTGCCTTGGTTTGCTTCTCTAAACCAAAATAGAACGTTAAAGAGTTTTGTCCATCTCAGACTTTCTTGCTTTACTCCTTTTTCATTCTTACTGATTCGATGCAAGACACCTACCATACTCTCTTCTTCTGAAATGCAGCAGATTTGTGGAATAGGAGTAAAATACGGTCTTTGTAGTTTCAAATACTCTTCTGCCACATGAACGTGCATGGACAGATATTGCACAAACAGATCTTAATCTATGTTTTCTCAGTCAAACTATTGTGCTAAAGGTTTGGACCATTTTGCATTTTCCTAATACTAAAACAAATACGAAAGAGACAGCTAGAACAACTTTCAAAACTGTTCCTGTTGCTCTTTACTTCAATATTCTTAAAGCAATACTCACAGTTTTGTCAAATTGTATAAACCTCTGAAAGCATGTTCAGATACAGCTCTAATTTTATTATTCTGAAGATACCTAAGAAGATAAGCAGCAGCAACAATTAATTTTGCAAGTACGCAAAGTCAAAGCAAGCATGAATAACCAATTAAAACCTATTGAATTCATGTGTGATACTTGAAAATAAGCTGTCAAACGTGTTACATCTTAAATTCCACAATAATCACCTCACCACCTCACAGCAATAGTTTCAAAAGACTTCAAAGGCGCACTAAGAGAAATAAAAACAAATGGCAAAATTACAAACTTCATTCAAACATATATATGGTTTGCCCAAGATGAAAAAAGAAGTGCTTTTATGCCGTTTTATTCTCTTTTAGGTCCTCACCCTGAAGTCTCGTCTGTGTGACCTGATCTTTATACTTGGCTACAACCCTGCTGCAATCAGCAAAATTTTGTACAGTAAAGATCAAATTTACACTAGTTGTTAAAATACCATCATCAAATTTTCAAAAGGCCACATTTTAAAATAATATAATGAAATGTGAAATGAAACTTGCTGATTTTCTGTAAACTAAAGAATACTAAACTTTTTTCCTTCTATTTTTTTTTTATCTAACTTGATGGACAAATAAGTTCCAACATATTATCAACTACCGAGGCTAAATCTTTTTAAAATGTTAATATAAAACATTATGGCTTTACTCTCTGAGCGTTCTTTAAAATATCAGTTTAAATTAAAAAAAATAATCTTTTCAATCACAGTAAATAAAAGGATTCCTGGTGAAACCAGTGCAAAATCTGACTTGTACAAAATGGGACTGTGTCAAATGTTGCTCAAGAGCTTTTTGAAAACATACAGTTACAAATCAGAAATACGTGAAATTACTTAATATTATAAAGAAATGTTTTATACAGATAGCTGTGGAGGTCTTTCTTATAATAAAAAGTTCCTTTGGCGACTTTAAGGTAATTTGGTCCTTTGTGAACGCAAGATGGTGCTGCAGCACAGCACAGTTTGCAGCAAAGTCTGATAAGTTTTCCAGGAGCGTAACTGCCTTAAACTGGTGACATAAGAGCCTGTTCTACACTTTTGCCTTTAGCTTCTTAACTGCACCAATTCTGCATAAATCCAGCTCACTAAAGGCTGTGCGTTTTTGAACACCACGCATGTCACACATCATACGGCATACACAGTACTACACTGCCGTAATTAACTAATGACTTGTGGCTCTACTGAAGTGATTCCAAGCATAATTAGGAATAACCCTAAGTGCCAGGTAACTATGCTTCCCTACAAAAACGGGCAGCTTTCAATCTTTCGTTTAGCAGAGTAAATGGACTCAGTTACTTTCATTTCATGTAACTTATTACTACTCTTTATAAATATAACTTTCTTAAGGTATGATGGAAGTTTGTAATTTTTCTGGTATAAAGTAAGCAAGATAATAAAATTTAATACACAGAACGCATGATGTTGCAAGAAGAGAGATATTAAATCAAGCTGTTTGAAGAAAACAGTTCACACAATTAGAAGATGTAATTAAGGGAAAGATAAAACAGAATTTTGAAAATAAACTGAAGTTTTGTCCCTTGTATGTTAAGCTCAGCATATGCATGTGTGTGAGAGACAGAGAAAGATTATATTTAAGGGACTCAATAGAGATTTTATATTAAAAGACTCCCTTACAGATTTTGAAGATCTTGGTACTTCCTGAAAATATCAGCAGAAAGTTTCCTTAGCAGATTCCACTGTAGAGACCTGCAGGAACAAATACATACAGTGAAACTACTCTGTCAGTATACTGAGGGTGAGTTTATCCAGTTTGCTGTAAATCTAATGACTTCAGTTAGTTAAATCTCTTCGCACAGTAAATAATTTGGTAGAAATTTCTGTAATAAATTGCGTATTTCCAGAAAGGTTAATTTACATATTTAGGAGTGTCTGCGTATGGTTTATTAACCAAAGGTGAGAGTAGCTATGTTGTTTGTTGTCAAATTCTCTCTCTGCAATATGTTAAACAAAATCAAAGTTGACTTCACTGATCAGTGAAAATAAAGGGATTATGCCTGACATGAATTTGGATTAATGGATTAGGAGGAGACTGTGAATAGATGCATTTCTTATCTTTCGCTGCATTTTTACAAGCCACTGTTGTCCCCACCTTCTTCTCCACATGCAGGTGGTACCCTCTCAATCCTCCCTAACCTGATGATTAAAAATCACAAACTAACTTTAGTGAAGTGAGACAAAGGGTATCACCTTTCGACCCAGGAAAGAGAACCAAAAAATGTGCTGCATGGCACACCAAAGAATTAAGAAGAGCTTCTAAATCAGTGTGAAAAGATAACAGTTTTCCTGCTTAGAAGGTCGGGGCAGGGGGCGGGAATCACACTCTTCATTTCTGAGGCAAGAGGCTTCCTTCAAACATTCACCATTAATTAGTCAGCCAGGAGGGCAGTAGTTAACTGATATGAGAAAAATAAGGTCTACTATTCCCTGGGAACAGAGCGAGCTGTTCCTATGACATTTGCATCCTTGAGTGCATAGCGAATGGAAGATAACACCGGATGAAGATTTCTCAGCACCTTCCCGGGAGGCGTTCGGAGGACCCCGTCCCTTGCGCTGTGAGCACCGCGCCGCAGTGATGCCGGCGCTGCGGGCTGCGAGACGCAGCTGCAGCCAGGAGACAGCATGGCCTCACCTCCCTCCGCTTACCCCCTCGCCACCTCCTCCTCCAGGAAAAAGGAAGGTGCGGTTTGATTATGGAACATGGTTAGAGCATAGCAACAAACTAGAGCTGAGAATGCTTTTGCAGCTCTACTGACTGTCATTTTGCAGTCACTGGGCTCGGTGGAGGCAGCACATGTCTTGTCCTCTGCTGCTGCACGGCTGCCTACGATTGCAACAGCCTGGACTCAGCAAGCCAGTGCTCTCTCCACTTCTACTTCCCTGGGTTCCTACAGCATTGCCGCTTTTATTATTCAATAAGAGCAGTTTCCCCCCCTGCTAAACAGCAAAAGAAAAATGAAACTGAATTCACCACCTCTGCCCATATTTGTATTTATTTAAGCAGTAAGCCCAGTATTTATTATCAAGGACTATTCTTCAATCTCCTCAGAACAATTGACAAGATACTAGTTAAAGCTAAAAGTTAAAAAGATTTGAGTATAAACTAAAACACAGACTTATTTCAAAGTTCAAATACACACAGAGCTTATTTCCCAGTGCATGCGTCCCTCCGCCTCCATCTCCACTGGGCACCAGCTCAACTGTCCTGACGAGAACAAAACTCATTTAGGACATAGTTGAATTAGAACAGAATCTAGCTCAAAGTCACCTGAACAGATCATTGCTTTTTCTTAGGGTAGGACTGAGCTATTATTCTTGAAGTCTGTGTTGACTCTGCACCAAAAGCCAGTTTTAATACATATACATTCATACATTTTGATGTTGTGAAGCAGAACAGAACCTAACGTCAGCCCAACAAGAACCTTAGTCACACGTGACCACAAACTTGAACTGAGTGGAAAAATCTGTACCCTTGCTTTACAGGAAAAATTCTCAAGTAAGGACATTTGATACTACCTGCTATTCATGACAAAGAAAAGTCTTTCAAAATGGTAGGCATAAACTAAGAGCAATATCAGCCATTCCCCAATCTGTTCAAAAACTTTAGTTATATCTCTCTATTTGTATGATGACCCAGCTCAGATTAAGTATTTCTAAATAACGTTCTATTCAGAGACACTAAATGAGAACTGAAAAGATTTGCTCAGATAGGTTACTCTACAAAATTAAAGTTTATTAACTTTACTGGCAGGAATATAGTATAGGAATATCGGTAGGATCATAGAATAACAAAAAGGTTCTGAGCATTATGTCTTAAAAGGAAACACTTCTCTAAGATTTTTTTTTTTAATTTTATAAAACTGTAGCTAGTCCAGGCCATTATTATAAACAGAGAGAGACAACAGGCTTTCACAAACACCAGCTCAGCCAACTGGTCATAATTAAAAGGCTGTAGCTGCAAAATGGATGGAGAACTGATATTCACCCCTGAACAGACCACGCAACCACTTTTCTGCTCTACTTACATCATGGTTATATTTGAAGAGACAGAAGGGACAGCACGTAATTTGGCACCATCGCAGACAATCTCGAGCCCTCGGCACATGCATTCTGCTGGCACAGAATCAGCCACTGCATGGAGACGAGAGCGCGGTTGTGGCAAAAGGTAGGATGGTGGGTACGATGAGATGAGGAGAAAAGAAATGTGGTGTAAAAGAATAGTTATCACAAACACATCTAGACTGTGTTAAAACAGAATTTAGTTTAAGTCTTGCATTGTTTTTACGTAATTGATTTAGACTTAGGGAGAGCCCAACAAAAAATACAAAGGATAATAATAAAAAAAAATCTATTACTTCCTGACCTCTATAAAACAGCTTTTGCAATAGCGCTTTAGACTTGATACTGGAATCTGGTTTGGTGGGTTTTTTTTCAGATTTTTGTGACTGTCCTTTTGATTATTCAGTCCTCTTACATCTACGAGGGTGAGCACAGTTCTGTCAGGTGCAACCAGGGTAACAACCGGTTGGGAATTCTTCTTTGCTTTCTCTTCCCTCCACTTTACGCTTTAACTTAGTACTTAGAGCGGACAGAGTCAGAGAATCTGTACACATGTCCACAGAAGTGGAGGGATTTTGTTTTGTTTTGTTTTTTTGTTTTTTTTTTAAGAGAATCATTTGATGTGTGAAGAAGTGAATTTGAAGGGAGGTTATTTTCATTTCATTCTGAAAGATGAATATTTCATGGTCTCTTATATTAGTATACTCAGATAAACATTTATATTGCCCTACTAATTGACATATATCTTTGGTATTTCCTTTACAGAAAATGAGTCACACTTAGCAGAACTCAAATGAGTTTCAGTGCCTTTATTAGTCTGAGACAGTCATTCTCTTTTACTACAAATGAAACTGCACTATATTTCTATTTCAGATAAGTATATTTGGTGTATGTTTCCTTCTGGGAATCATCTGTAATAATCACACAAATAATTCCTGTAAATACTCACAGCACTCAGGTGTCTTGGTCTGAAACGCGTACGAAGATTTCATTTTATTGTACCTGTCTTTTGCATAATGTTTATCAAATTGTAGAGACCATCCATTATTGTCTCCTAACAACAACAACAACAACAAAAAATCAAATAGAAGACATATTTGAAAAATATTGCTTCAAAATATTTTCTAAAGGTATAATACAAAATAGGACCTTCACTAATCTTCATTGTATGGTCCTTTGCCTGCAGTAACACGATTTTTCAAGAACTTTTCACAGAATATTAAATGCTCGTGCCTTTACATGGATGCCTAATCACCAATAGGTACTGAGATTGCAAACTACATAATATGGTCAGCTTATTTTCAACACTCAACTCTTTCAACACTTGACTTCAAGAACTCAACACTTTCTGTGACAGTTCCAACAAAAAAGTACAAAAATCAAACTTCTACTTTAAAAAGTTTTGTCTCTGTAGATTTCTAAGAATGAGAGGCAATCATATTTTCCTACCTCCTGAAGTACGTCGGTTTACCACTCACAATATATTTCTTTGCCCAGGAAAGCTTAAATGATTACTGTGTCTTCCACCACTTCTTTGAGTGGGCTGTTTCACACAACTGCAGCCTAAGAGGTGAACTGCTATTTCATAATATACAATAATGTCTTTGCTCAAAATCCAGATGAAGGTCAAACAAACAGCACTTTTTTCAAGAGAATGTGTGACAGGTAACTCACTCAAATCATCAAGTCTAACTTGAGGTCAACAGGCATTTTCTTAAATAAAGCATTATTGCATATTACTTGTTTGGTCACTATGCATAGTAAACCATAGCTATACAATGAAAAGAAAGAAGTAAGAGAAGGGGCCCGTACACACATTTTACTAACTTCTCTGAGAGCACCTGGTGGCCTGAATCCATTAGCAATTTTGCCAGATTAGATCCTCAAGCAGATTTTCAGAATAAGCCTGATACCTTTTGGATGAAGTGAAAGGAGTTTGCCAACTTGTGGCTACACTGCATTCCATGTTTTAAATGCTCAGCAGAAGTTCAGTTTCTGGACTATTTTACAGAACTACAAAGATACATCTATAATTGATGAAGTGATGAAAACAGATCCTTTGCCAAGTAGCTTATGAGCCTACTGCCCTGCAGTTAGGTCTGTAATGAGATTTCTTTTATCACTATTTCAGAGTATTTTTTTTCCAACTGCAGAGCAGTCTTTGAACTTCATCTGCATGACTAGACTCAGCAAATGGGACCTGATGGATCTAATGGGTCTTCTTTATATGCAGAGAAGACAAGATTTAAGAAGGAAGGAATCCTTCATTAAGGATTTTTAAACAGATGTTTTTAAAGATGCATTAGAGTTTATTCTTAGAGTATAATTATACCGAATAAATATCTTGCAGTCAGGAAGACGGTCTTAAAATATTTTTGGACTTACTAATGCAGAATTAGAATCACGCAAAGGTTTGGACAATTAACCACTTACCTGCAGATTCTGAATATATAGTTAAAAGCCATAAAAAGCCATAAACCTGTTCTAAACCAAAGGGCAGATAAAGTGCCTTTTTTTTCCTGAATTTCTCTCCTTCAGACTCAAAAAAGCAGATAAATGAGTCTGGTTCCCCCTTCTAGTATTCTTAAAATGCCTTCCCATGTGATAAAGCATTTATAAAAGGTGACCATGACTGCAGTTCACATCTGGAAAGAAAAGAAAGAGCAGTGCCTCTACGCTAATGGGAACGAAGCAGTGGTTCACTATGAAGTGCAAGTTCACCAGCGCTTTCAAGGAAGTCAAGAGGCCGCTGGGTGGCCGTAAAAGAGAAGGGAAAAAAGCACAGAGAAGAGAGAAGCTGGATTATCTTGTACTGGAACCATTCCAGTTGCCTGGAGTTTCTGGTCAATTCATTTTAAATAATAGGCTTTTCTCATGGCACTGTTTTTCCTGCCTTCCACCAGAAATACAAAGGCATGTCTGAATACAACAAAACAAGTTATTCAGAGTTTTCTGACCTTCAGAAATGTTTAGTTTGGGCCAAGTTTTGTGCCAAAGCATGGGACAGTCTTCATTCTATCTGAACTGATTTGTCAAATTCCACATATATAAATTGTGCGAACAACTATATTTAGTAAAATCATTCAGTCAGCCTCAGAATGCCAGAACTTTAAATCACTTTGTGATCATTTAAAGTTTATATGGTAGTTCTGTGACCTGTTTATCACTGTTGAGATGAGATTCAAACACTTTAAGAAATGGCTAGTAATAGTACTGGTCTTGTGATCCCAAATTGATCATTTGCGTGAGCACAGCTCAGATGGGAAATGAGTTTTTCCTGAGCCAGTTCAAAAACAGATTATGTTGGCTGCACTTCTGTAAAAATGAGATCTGAGAAAACAAGACATCAGCAAATCTTCCACTCTACAGGACGAATGTAACGAGGAATTGTAAAGTGGACTTAGACTACACTTTAATACACTGTTCTTTGCTAAAAGGTCAATTATCATTTCTGATGCAAATGAGAATGCAAAGGAGAATGTTAACCCTAACAAACTACAGATTTGATTAATCCATTTAATGACAAATCCAAGAAAGTATCTGTTTTGCTAAATTAAAGATACAACTGGTATTTAGCATACAGCTTATGAAAAGAGCATTACCTATAAGAGTTTGTCCTTCTCTCAGCCACATCTTCGTGGGTCAGTATGCAGAGAAATAAGTCCAGTTAAATGCCTAAGGGATGCTGCCTGGCTTTCTAAAGAGACACTGTGACAACATTGGTTTTGCCTTTACTGTTAGTGGTATTAACCTGTGGACATATTTCTTTTTAGCACTTGTTCAAATATACTTTATCTTGCCATTAAGAAATGACTTCAAGTTTTCTTTTTTACAAATGTATCTTTTAGTACAATGAGAAAAACCTGTTTTCTCCAGGCAGAAATATGGGAGCAATTGCTTTTCAGATGTTCACAAATGAAGAAACAGAACTGCACTTTTCCAATGTTGGGGCATACTGACAAATTGTAATAACTTACGGTAAGTCCAAAACCATACAAAACGCCTAGAGCATCTTACTCTGGAGTGAATTTCACAGCCCCAGTTTGGACACCCAGGTTCTTCTACATAGCAAACGGAGAAAATGAAGAACCTAAAAAATGGATATCGACCAGTATCGAGTAGGCAAAGGCAATTTAGCCTGCCCCATATTGTATGTTTTTGCATATGGAATACTTCTTGTACCTTCTGATTAGTTTAAACCTAGCTCAGGTACTTATATGATACAACGCAATCCCAGGAAAACTCATGTGAATTAAGGTCTACTCTGTTCTTGATGAGCCAGAGGAGGTGTCTGCGCCAGTTTATTCTTGATCTTAATGCAACTTAATTCATTCAGTGCAAGTTAAATAAAAAAATAAAGTCTTGAATTTCCAAACAAAAAAAATCTTCTCAATTTTATTTCTGTGAATAAACACTGAATGAAGTAACAATACTTTTGATCTATATACATCAATCCTATTTTCTATTCTATTTTTACTTCTTGATTTGTTTACAATTTTTGAAATACATGTGACAATAAATTAATATAAGCTAGTAGCATGAATACTTTTATAAAACCTTGTGTTGCTTGAATGTTCCTCTGGCATTAAGTCACTGCTGTG
The DNA here is from genome assembly GCF_028389875.1 of Rhea pennata. Classification (NCBI taxonomy): domain Eukaryota; kingdom Metazoa; phylum Chordata; class Aves; order Rheiformes; family Rheidae; genus Rhea; species Rhea pennata. The sequence goes on from NC_084666.1 coordinate 44,548,324, forward strand.
GAGACTAGAAGAGACAAAATCTAGTGAAATATATCAGGAACGTATCAGGCATGATATGCCCATAGGCACAGTTCCTCTTAATTATCATCAATATTTAAAGATTTCAACAAAGTAATTGATTAGGAAACTCCAGAACTCCAGCAATGCTATTGTTTTTGCACACCAGTCTAAATCTGCAATTATTTCAATGGCAATGACAGAGAGAACAAAAGTTGGCCATAGATAACTATGTATAAAAAAAATTATATAGGAATCTTGAAAATTTGATTTTTTGCCAAACATTTGCTACATTATGAGCATGCTGCTGACTGCAAAGTGTTTCCTTTTTGCTTCAAAAAACATAATTACAATCTAGAGTTTTCAAAACTGAATTGTGTCCCAAAAATATCCTAAAGCTCACATTTTAATTTCAAGTATGATACAAAAAATGCCATGCCAGGAAAGGATGCAACTAACTGTAACATTACTCAGTATTAGTTTTAATTTAAAATACAGAATTATCAGACTTCTGCAGGTGCCAAGGCAAAAATCATACCCCCATGAAATTCCACGTCCCTTATGAGCAATCTAGTAACATTAAAGCATATATCTTTTGCACAGATGCTTTGAAACATCCTGTAGAAATTTAGATTTCTGCTATACAAATCTGAAGATGAGTTACAGAATCTACAGAAATAATTCTCTAAATTTATAGAGCTCCATACAAACAAAACATTAAACATTATATCTATATATTCTCTTACTTTCCGCTTGCTGAAATTCATAGGCCCTTTTAGAAAGGGATAGTACGTTACAGCCTACTGACTACGCTACCCACGGTAACAGCTGAGGCCTGTGATTTTAGGGGTGAATAGGTGCAGGACTAGTAGCAAAGAGCAGCTAGCTGCCACAGCCCTTCGGGAAATCCGCGCCCATGATTTCCCTTGCACATCTATCCCGTGAACTCTACAGAGCCAAACGAACTTCTGCAGGTGAACCCTGGGGAGCTGAACGTTGCCTCTTGGTCTGCGAGCTATTAGGTCTGGGAGCAACACAGCCCTAAGTGCGTTTAGCCAGCGAAGAACTCCTCCAGAGAGTCAGAAACATCTTAAATTAAATCTGCATTCCTGTTCTTGCTTCAGTGGACTGGAAAAATGTGGCTATGACACAGTGATTTAAAGACAAATGCACGCGCACCACAGTCGTTGCCTACCCGCCAAAAAACAGTTTTGCAGAAAAATTGTCTAGAAGCCAAATTTCTAAACACTGAGCTAACCAGTGTTCTCAAAATAGCTCAGGCTACTTCGTTCCACTGAACACTACACAATTAAAGACCATGCTCGTGAAAAAGATGGAATAAAACACTCTAGCATGGTGTTCTTTCCATTCCCCTTTTATTATTGCTAGCAAGTAAAGTGACAGTCAAATAAGTACCAGGAGTTGCTCTTTTATTAATGCCTCATTCATGAAGCAAGGATCTAGTGTACACAGATGCAAGTGTTTAAGCACAACGCACAGAGATTTTGGCTTAGAAATGAGTAGTACTGGAATTTTGGTATTTTTAACAATTTTTATTTTTAAAATAATTTTTATTCTAAATATAATTTATGCTTGTGTTATTGGCATGCAAGTATTTCCTCTAGTGAATCATTAATTAAGAACCGATTTCAACAGCCAGTTCTGAGATGCAGCATGAGAACTAGGCCAGAAGTTTGTTCATTCATCCCTCTAAGTAAATGGGATTTCAGTGAACTTTTTTAAAATATAAAGTGTTTAAATGCAAGTTTTTATATATTTAATTGGCAAGCACAGTAAGGAAAAGAATTGACATCTGAAGCTATTCACAGAGTTGACATTTTGAAAAAAAAATATCCAGGAGATGATTATTGGCAGCCTTATTTGGCTTCTGACCAAAATTTGGAGAGTACATTTATGTTATGATTTGACTTATTGTAAGTTTTTGTAATTTGTCACATGGATTTCATCTAAATAAACATGCACTTAAAGGTAACGAGACAAATTGTGGCCTCTTTGAAAAGCTGCATTACAACTACTGTTTTTTGCGTTTTGCATTAATCACCTGTTGTATTTGTCTCGTGCGGTTAGTTTTAATTTTGTTTTGCTTATCATTAAGTATCCCTGTTGAGCTAGAGGTTTCAAAAAGCTTCCTTCCATGAGTAAGTATTTGGGAAGTCAGATGTGCCACTGGGCTTTAAAGGGGTTTGTATAGAGATTGTTCAGGAAACATTAACAGTGACATTGCAGCAGCATTGAGTTCTATGGGAGAAACACACCTTGCTCTTCTTGTCTTGAGAGTAATACCCACATCAGCATTGCTGTACTATCAAGTAGGAAGAGTGTATGATTATGCCTAATACATATCTTCCCTAATGTATGTTAAAAAAAAAAAAAAAAGCAATGAATAAAAATTGTTCTTATCTTCCATCTGTAAACATCAAGCAGCTACATAATCAAATCTTACAGCTATAAAAAAAGGAGGAAAAGCTCTTCTTGAAAATCAAGTTGAAGCTATTACATTTGAAACGAAATGTACTCTCAATAGGATAAAAAGAACTATCAAACTTGCTCTGCTTTGCCAACTGGAGCTTTAATCAAGGTTGGACACAGAAGGATGCTGGAATTACTATCTTTTTTTACATACTAATGGGTTTGATAACAGATAGGAAAGTAGCTCCAACTGAAACATATAATATAGGTCAAATTGTTTAACATCACAGTTTTTTATGAGGAAGTGTGCTTCAGAAAGTACAAGTACTGGGCAGAACAACAGACAGCAATTTATTACCCTATACAACCTGAGAAAGGGAAATTCCTCAAAGTTAAAAGCTTTTATGACAAATTATGAAACTTCAAAAAGATTTTTAAAAATATTTTAGATTATGACAAATTTGCAGAGATGCTCCTTTCTATTTAGCAGAATATGTTCTCAGGTTCAAAAGGTAAGATGATATTTTCTATGCACATTTAAGGTTATCTAGTGATAGTCTGGAAAGAACCTCTCATCATAGGGAGCATGAAAAATTTTTAGCTTCCTCTTCTTATTACAGTCTACTATATTGCCTCAAACCTTCCTCATCAGGATATCATGCATGCTGTTTTATTAGTTTTGAAAAAGCTTCTGGGTGACAAAGGCCTGCAAATTTTCAAAGATGAGTAGCTTCATTCTACTCTAACATATTGGCTATGATTCACCCCATTGCAGAAGGGGTGTGAAGTGGAAGAAATGCTGAAGTTGAATGATGAGCAGAATACCCACACCCTGAGGCTAAGTGCTAACGTGGGAGTCTGAGACCTAGAATCTATTCCTGGCTCTGCCTATAACACTAATTTCAGGTCATTTCACTTTTCTGTGCCTTACGTTTATATTCATTACATGGACATACAGAACACAGCGGAAGGGAACGATGAAGCAGATTTGAGGAAGACACCATCTTTACGTGCATGGGTTGGACATTAACTGCATTGCAACGTGATTACCAGCCATAGGAGAAGCAACTATGCTTTTTTCTTTATGTTTCAAAGGCATTTTAAGACTTCTACAAAATACCTCTCTTCTGGAAGATGTGTGTGTGATTTTTGTGCTAACTGCTTCTCTGTTTGCTTCTTTCCCTGATATTATTGAAAGTACTATTTCAGTAACTGAAGTTGCCATTAATATGCAGCACACTTAGTGATTTCCGTTAAACAGTTGGACTTTGAGTTTTCTGATGTTCAGAAAATCTGCTGTACGATTTTCAATAGTGGGGTTTTTTTCAGCATCATTTCCTTCAGCAGTGTTGTCCTTTCTATCACAAAAAACCTCCCCTACTGTTGATGATACATTTTTGCTTTGTGTTTCCTTATGTTACAGCACTAGTCTAAGAAAGGTACCAGTCTTCACAACAATATTTTTCTGTAGGTTTAAGAAAATTCTTTATCGTTATGGAAGAAATCATTACTGAAGCAGTTGCTTGAACTAGCTATACTCGCAGTACATAAATAATTTCTGAATTGAGGGTAATTACTGATTTTTCTCTTCCCATACATGCTGGGTTGAATGTTGTACAATACCCATTTCAAGGCTCTTATTCAATTTTATGACAGATGGAAGTGTACAAGAGTTTAAAAATTGAGCTACCTAATTGTAAAAAATTCAAGTACCTTGTGCATAAGACTAACATTTTCACTGGTGCTGTATAAAACAATTACTAAACTGGATTAATTTCTTTGCGAACTGTTTTCCTGTAACCAGGGGCACTGACTTCAGCTGGAAACTAATTGTAAATTAAAAAATGTACATAAAGAATCAGATGCAACTCCTGGCACAGGGCAAGAATACTAAAGTGGTCCTGGGAAACTGCGGCAGAAAAAATAGCTGGACAGTATTTGTCTTGGGAGCTAATCAGTGAGGCTTCCTTTCCTGACATTTTAAGCAAGATGTATGGATAAAAAAAAAGCAGCTAACCCACAAAGATTTACACATTTACCAAAATGTAAAAGTATCATAATGATATATATAAAAAAACGTTAACAGAATACACTATCCTTAAGCAATGCTGTGATTCTTCCTTTATCCAAATGATAAAATTTAACTGCAATGTAAGTGTTCAAGAACACATCACTGCTGAATAGGACCTTAATGCATTATACAATTTATTCATTTCTAAATTAGAATATGGGGCACCTGAATTCTCATATATCCTGTTATGAAATCTGTGTCTATCCTAATCCTCACTTATCAAAGCGTACCTTTTAGTAAGTCCCTGCAAAATGGACTTCTCGGTACTTGTTGGTACAGAAATGGAACATGTAAAAACCTGTTGATGAGTTGACTTGTGCTCAGACTTCAACATAACAGGGCACCACCTTCAAGAATTTCTGCCACTGTAGGACGAGATAGTTACAGAAGGGTAACAGAAGAAGAGACAGTTTTATTCAAGGTTTTCCATTATTGGCAATGGAAAGGAAGGTATGTTTATGGCATCAGCAAGTGACATAAAACCAGAAAAAGCTTTTCATATGGAGAATACCCTAGAATTTGAGTCTCGTAGGCATGAAGAGAAGATACTGCATGTAGGCACAGCAATCAGCTGCACAGATACACAATGAGAACAAACGATGTGGATACAGCTCTGCAGAGGCATCTGAGAGCCAGAGAATTCAGAATAAGAACTGATGTGACACACCTATGAAGACAACAAACTTCGCAGTTGGGTGAATCATCAGGGCTTGGAAAAAAGACACATGACAAAACCCTAATCCAACAGCACTACAGCAAAATCAGCTGAACAGTGTCCATGTTTGGACATCACAATTTGAGAAAGATGAAAAAGGATTTCACTTCCATCTAGTGTCCTGCCAAGATGAAGACCAGCTTCCCTCACCATGCCTTCCAGAAGTGAAAGCATCCATCAAGCTTCCAGTGTGCCATCCTATACAAAACCAATTTTAGAAATTCAGCCAGCCATAACTCCAGTTAAAAAAATTCCTTTTGTCCAAAGCATATTTTCTAGAAAGATTTCTATCTAAATGGGAGAAATTCAGCAGGTGATAGTATCTATTCTTGGACATTTTATGCTTGGCCACAATACAAGACCACTTTAACTTTTTGAGGATGGGATATGTGCGTTTGTGGAATAGGTTCAGTTGAATTTATGCATTTTACAATGTTCGTGTGCAACAAAAATCAGGCACATTTGATCCATTTCAGAAATCATCTCCTAGCATTAATGGAAAACAATGTTTGGTCAAAATCAAAAAGAATATAGGAGAAACTCCTGCCATCTGACCAACCCAGAGGGACTGAAGACCAGCGCACATATTTACGTTCTGTGAGATGAGAGTAAGGGAGTGAAAAAAATGACATGGTTCCAGTGAATCATAAACCATTGGCTGACAGTGACCTTCAGGATTGCTTTCCAAACAGTCTTAGCCAGCATATCTGTCACTTACGGCTCCCCAGAAATGTTTGAAATTTTTGACCTGTTGAACGAGGCAGACACTCGGCAAGTTATGTTTGCTTCATGAATGGGGTCTCTTGAGAACAGCAGAGCTAGGCTGACAAAAACTGTTTTAACTAACTCGGTCTTTTTTTGTGGGCACAGGTACGGAGGGAGGCTGCCCCAATGAAAGAGTCGCTGTTTTCAACACTGTACTGATTATGCTAAGATGACTTGTGAAAAATATAATATTTTCAACTCAAATTATTTCTTACAGAGAATATTTTTCGATTTTTTTCCTTTTACCTGCCTCCCCCCTCTCCACAGCCACACTTCAGATGATACCATGGCTGGCTGGAGCCAGGCACATGGTTTACCTGCTCAGCTCTGGGGAGGCAGGGTGCGAGGCAGGATGCTGTATATCTGGCTGCCTTCACTGCAACAGGCAAGCTGCTAAAAAAATAGGAACTCTGGTTTCCCCATCTGCCATAGATCAGAAGCTCTGGAGAGCAGCTCTGCAAATTTCCAGACTGTTATTAAGTTGACAATGCCAGTAAGTAATATGTGCTAGGGCCGATACGCTCTCCCTGCGGCACACAGTTCACAAACAAATGGTGAAGCTGTCTTGTCACAAAATTTATGGAGGCTCTTCCCAAACCACCCCGACCCTCCAAGCTGGGCCTGGGCATTGCATAAGAGAATGGTGTTCAGCACAGACTAAAGCTGTGCCAGCACCAGGCTCACAAATCAACCACATGGAAGGGCAAATGCCAGCGCAGAAGCCCTGCCCTGGCCCAACCCAGCTTGCCGCAGGGATTAGGTCTGCAAACCAAGTCCACTGCCCAGCGTGGCCAGGATCATGTCAGTAACAGGCACCAGCGGCCAGACTCTTCGTGTATCCTTATATTCTGACATTTTCCAAATCTAAAGCACGGCCACAGTGGATCCTGTAAAACACACAGGTGCACACGCCTGCACACACACACCCCCATACACAAGGTTTTGTTTCTTCTCCTGAGTTAGGACATAAAAGATTTCTGGAAAACCCTGAAAATTCTTCTTGATCTAAAATTACATTCCCTAGCCAGCTTGGAAAGGTGCATTAAAAATAATGCCAATTCTGTTACTGCACACATCTACCTTTCCTCAGCAGGAATCTTTGCTAGATCATGAACATACATACACATCAAAATGACATGCACAAAGAGTAGGGATAATACTGGATAAACTGATATAATACGCAAACAAAAACACAGTGCTTTTTTTTTTTCCTCTACTAAATGGCTTGTTGGGTGGTTTTAATAGTGAAACCAAATGGCTACTATGTCCTCTGCAATACATTTAACTTTTCTATTGCTGATACTCCTTGACTGTGTCAGTGTCAACAGTGTATGAGTTTAAGTGACTGTCAGACTGCAGCTACAGAACAAAGATCTTAACCACATACCACAGTTGTCTTCATCAGCCTGATTCCCACAGTCATCCTCACCGTTACAGTGAAGTAGCTGAGGCAAACACTTTGTAATGTTGCCACATGGAAAGTACCCCAGGGGGCACGTGACACCAGCTCCAGAAACATCATCTTCCAAAGAACCACAAGTGACTAAGGAAAAACAGAAGGAACATGCTCATTTTAAGGTAAGTTCTTAATGTTTGAAAATCATTGGGATTATGCATTTATAAATAGTCATTTACATTTGAATGTGGATATCAAGTGATAAATACATAATTAGTTCTTTGGACATGCAATTTACAATAGTATATTAAGTGCCGATAACTCGGCAAGAAACATTTATACAGTAAGGTAATTAACATTTGCTCTGATACAAAGCAACAAGGTAATTCCAACCCACACACCCTAGTAATATGATGAAAATGCTAATCATATGAGACAAATGACCTCCAGCCACAATTTAAAGGGATAGTTTCTCTTTGCACTAAAAATTAATTTATTACAGCAATACACCAGATAAGCTGTGTAGGTATGACCAGTATTAATTTGTGCTCAAATTTCAGATTCAGATAGCTAAGTCCTGCTTATACAAAGCCAGAATTGGATACGTTTAAATGGCTTCTAATTTTAAAGCAATTACTAGATGTAAACTAAGCATCAAAGAACAAGAAATGTGCAAATAACTCTGCGACAGTTTTGCTGAAGGATGCCTAAGACGACACATACCTGCAATTATGAATCCTTTGGAAGAGTAGTTACCCTGATCCAAAAAAATTTAGAGACATTGTTCGGAGTCTACCCACCTGAAGTTTAGAGGCACAGCATCCTGTTTTCTGCTAAGGCCACTGCTTATAGGAGACCCCTTCACAAAGTCCGGGGGCCTCTTTCAAGTAAGAGGGAGAGAAGGCAGAGAGACGCTGCCGAGGGACAGCCGGGTGGCTGCGGTACTCAGGGCCTGGGTTCTGCCCCTCCTCTACTCCTCGGCTCTCCGTACTGCAGCGGCTTCAGTTTGCCGCATTTACAGACGCGTGCTGCTTTACCAGTCCCTCCAACGCACCTGAGCTACCACTTCTGCCACTTTTTCCAGGTAGAGAACAACTACTCTACTGCTTTTCCAGCAGCCTGCAGAGTAGGGTGCCAGCTCTATGACAGGATCAACTTCTTCCCAAGAGCACATGGTGGAGAGCTCTAAATTACTCTAGAAAGCATTTTGTTCAGTCCCCAATACACTGGGCTCAGAAAAAAGCACAATTAGGGAAGAACGTTATCTAGCCCTTTTCAAACTCCTGAAGCTTCGGTAAGCCTTCTTAGTGAAGCAGCAGTCTGCAAAGGCCTGCTAATTTAATTACTTAAGTACTTTCAAAATAAACTATCTAATCTTCATTACAGCTAGCATTTGACTTAGTGGATGCTGTCATGAAAAGATATAAATTCCAATACAAATTATATTTCAAGCTTCACTGCTCACTTAGAGCACTTGAAATACTCTATATAGTCTCTACTAATCATGATGCGATGCTTGCTCAGATAGTACATTGCCACTTCTGAAACATGTAATTATTTTTCAGGCTATTTTTATAATACAAAATGTAAATCTTTTATCTAACTTTCTCAGTATAACAAGGAACACGTTACTATACAATATTTCATTTTTGTTCTCATTCTTCTCCTGGAGTAAAGGAATCATTCAAAGCTAACTAAGTACTTCAGATTCATAAGAAATTATCCCAGGAAGTACTTCCACATTTTAAACCCTTAACAATATTTACAACTGCTGAAAATTGAAACATAGGCGCAGTATCAGAAGGAAATCGAGGTCAATATTCCATTACTCCCAGGTGCACAGAATTCTCTTTGATATCACAAGCGTCCTCCATAGAAAGAGGAAGCCATATATCCTGGTGGACAATCACCGCATTATTTTGCGAAGCTGATTTCCTTTTGTATACAACTAACTTGTGTCACTGCTCCGAGATGTTTGCTCTGGCTCCCGATTCCTCCTATATGGAAGCACCAAAGATACAGCTACGTTCTAATCCCAGGGCCAATTCACTCTTGCTGGTTGTTCTTGGTTTCTCTGCTGTTCCGGGCTGATGTTCAGAATGTTACATCTAACCTGTTTCTCCCCAAAACAAGTGGTACACAGGTTCAGGATACAACATTAAGCAAATAGACTGCGTGTAGCACTAAAGCGTCTCAAGTCTCACGCAGCAGAAAGACACAGAGCACAGAGACAGTTAAGGCTCCCTTCAGTGCTGTTATCTGTCACAGCCTAAGCTGAGATATTGTTAAGGAAAACAATATGGAAAAACAAATAGAAGTGAGGAAAAAAAAAAAAGAAAAGAAGAGCCTACATTTTGTCAGGCCTTTTTCACTGCACGTTGAAGATGCTCAGACTGAGCTAAATGTTGTGCTTAAAAAGGATGATCTCTATATCGTTTATATTCCAAATTATGACATTTATCTTCTCAAGGCAGTATTGATCGATTTTCATATTTTCTAATAACTATTATTAATTAGTAATTAAATAGTATTAATACCTGAATTTACTTTCTGTCACAGTTTAGAAAACATTATTTGTGAAAGAATGAATGATTTATTATTGTTTAATTTTATGAATTCTTTGTAAAATTTGTAGCCTTTTTGGAAACCTGCATCAGTCATTTTATGTTAAGGAGGATGACCCTGGCATGTAAATATCCGTCTGGGAAAGAAGATATCAAGGCCATCAGAACTTGAACAACTTTTTCCTTGTCTGATCGTGGAAAGCACTGGTCTTTGTCCGCTGACTTGTTAACACCACTTTGTTTATGCAAAAAAGACAGAAGTTTGGACCCTGCAGATCATAGGAGATTTATAGCTGGAAAAAACCCCAAACCTCTGGGGAAATATTTGGCAAAGACAACAAAGGTAGAAAGGAGATGAGAGAGAAAAAATGCATTGTAAAACACTAGACAATATTCAAATGATTCTCTTCTGGATTAAGGAAATTAAAAGAGTGTTTCTAAGTGAGGAGAATGCATAAAGACAGCACTGTGAAATCACAACAAAAGCCTGTTTCTCATTCTGCAAACACACAGTATTCTGGCACTAGAGTTTATCGTGTCAAGATAATGATCTATCATACTATCTTTATCATGCTGTATTAAAAGTGTTAACTTTACTACCTATTATTGATCTTCCACTATGAAAAAAATTGAACTCTTCTGATCTCTCCTGTTTTGCAGCCCGTTTTTTTTTTTAAAAACAGCTAAGCTTCCTGATAGCATAGCTCTAAAAAATACTGATTTATGGCTATTTCATCATGTCATTGGCTGTTTCACATTGGTGTTAAACCAAGAAAAAGAAACAGCAATTTTTAGTCATTTTTATTAACTCTTAAGTTACTTCTCTGATCTATATGTACATCAAGCTTCAAAAGGTATCTCTATTTGTTTAACAAGTTCTCATTCACAGCTCATCTGGGATAGAACATCTCCACTTTGCTCTTTGTGGCTAAACTAGTATTGTTAAAGCACAAGACCCCCTATAACACAAAAATAAACCAGAGCATCACAAACATAACACAAAAGCAAACCATCAGCAAACCATATATGCAATCAACTTGAATGCTAATATGGCTTGATTGATATTAACAAGTTGAGCTCTATAATGAGTAACTTTGGGCCAATCTTACACCGTCAACACAACTTGTCAGAAAAAAAATGATATCCTTTGGAGATACAGCAAACAGTACGTTAAAGGAAGACTAAAAAACGCTAACGTGTATACAAAGAATTTAGCTATAGAGGTAGAAATGAGAGGAAGAAAAGAAGCACTCAGGACAGCTTTTTTATGCCTCAGTTGCGAGGATGAGAACTGTAAATCTGTGACAGACTTGATTTTGCCATTAAGGTTTGCTTTTACAGGTATTCCAAACAAAGAATTTCATCGCTGTATAGAAAAATATAGAAAAGCACCTCCCGACCCTCCAGAATTTCTCACACATTTCAGCTATTCCATATGAGCAAAGTATCTTTCCTCACAATGACCACAGTAAACATTAGTGTATTTACAATTTATCTAGAACAAATAGAAAAGAAAAAGGTGAACTGTTATCAAAAACAAATGGCAAAGACAAAAACAAGCACCTTGCTGACAGGAAGCTTGCCATTTCATTTCAGAATAATTTTCTGCAGTCTAGTGCATATTCCTGATTTTGCAAACAATACACTTCTGACTACCACATTCTCAGGGTTTTTTCCACCCAGAAAAAGAACAAGAAATCCAGATGGATTCTTCCAGCTGAAATACAATTACAGCACGTGTATGTGGGTAACAGGGACAAGGAACTACTAAGCAGTTGTCTTTAAACGTCATCTACCTTTCTCAGGATTTCACGTGATGCCTCTGTTTCCAAATTCCTAACTTCCTGCCACACAACTTTCAAGCCTATGCAGACCTGTTGCTCTGAAGCACTTACTGCTAAAGCAGTCATCCATGATCTTTCCTTCAGCCTGAAGAAAGCAGGTAACTTATCCAGCTAGTCTTTAAACGACAAGGATTTAACACAGAAACTGCCAAAAACTTCCTTATTCAGAAGGGTAAGTAAAAGCTGGCTTGTTTCCTGGTAAAAGATGGTAAAACTGCCTCATCTATTGCATGGGTGCAGAATAAATAGAGAAAGAACATGACAGCCACTCATTCTTTAAGCTCACTCATAAAAAGAAATAGCAGAAACACATTTGGACAAGCCAAAAGCAAGATATTCACAGAGAACAGCAGAGTTTTTTCTTCAGACTAAATTGATTCATTAAGTTCAGTATTTCTGTGTATTCTCCAGGAAATTTCATGAACCCTTTAAAGTAGATCCTTACATTTTTGTGTCACAAATTGTGTATGAAAAACCAAAAAAGGGAGCATTTATACGCACTGGAGGAATAACAGCTTAACACAGTTACCTGTAGCTTCCAAAAGACAAATGAAAGACTAAATCATGCAAACAGAACAATCTAATTAGACAGAAAATAATCAAAAACAGACTCTTGGTCTTGGTTTTGAAATCAATGTCAATAGTTTGGTTTATGCTTTTTGAGTGATTTTTAATACTTTAACAATTACCAGAGTAGTCAGTTGGTTTTCTGCTGCTATCTTCATGTTATTTTAAATTCAAGTTTTTCAAAGAGACCAATGTAAATTTATCAAATAGTAAGGATTTTCCCCTCCATATTTTAGTTGCTTTATTTTGTCTATACACAGTGGTAAACGGGCTAGAACAAGAGAGTACTAAAAATCCTCTTTGGAAATGGTTGTCTTAAAATAGAATATTTTCTTCAACCAAAATAGAAAGAGTCAACAGCGAAACACTAAAGAGCTGATTTGATTTTGTCTCTCACTTTTACTAGCCTGCATACTTCAAGATGATAGTAGATTAAAAAAAAAAATCCACCTCTATTGAAATTTATTCTAAGGGTATGTGAAGTGGCTTTCAAAAGCCTTTACTGTCACATAAAGGAGAGCTTATAGGATTATAACCTTTATTTTCAAAGATATATGATTAAAATGAGGCTATCAAACAAGTCCAGAAAACATTATAAAGACAATAATTGTTTCTTTTAAAGGCTAAATTAATTTTTAAAGTTGAATTAGCAGTTCTATTCCAAGTTATTCAGCTTCTTCCCACTAACTGAGACAAGAGAATCTCCGAACAATTTATGATAAAGTTAGCCCGGTGTATTTCAGGAAAAAAATATGAAATTAATTTTTATATACTTCTAGCTTTTACAGTTTTACCAGCATGTAATTTTATGAAGATGCTTCTGAAGTTGATCCTTATTCACAGAGAAATAAGGACTTTTTTTGAGAAAAAAGTAATGGGAATCCTGTCCTACTAAAGTTGTATTTATTAAAGACCCTCAATAAATAATTTATTAAAACTAAATTCTGGAGTCTCATACAAGAATAAAAAACAGTTTACATATTTGAACTTTAATGCTGTTAATATGCAAGTTTGGACTGACTCCCTTGGGTAAAAATTGTAGACCAACATACACCTTGCTCCAGTGGCTATTAGACACATTGGCAAAGGCATTAATCCTTGAGGCAAAGCATGAGTAGCTTAAACGATTTCAACTTCGGCACAGCATCTCCGCTGGGATGTAATTAACTGTTATCACTATGTTGCCTTCTCTGTGATTTGCTCTTCTCCTCCTTTGTTAATTGTTCAGCCCTGATGCTGCCTAAAATAATTTCTAAATTTCTCTATAGGCACATGCACTATGTTCATAATTTCAGACTTTTTGGGGTATAAATGACACTGTGCTGTTTATTCAGAATCCCAAATAGCTGCAATGATTTCATGCCTAAAACGCCATTTAAAAAAAAAATATATATTTGGGCTGTAGCTTTTCTAGCTAGAACTACTCTTTCAGTTGCAATTGCATTACATTTATATTTGCTTGAAAATATCAGATGTCATTCCAGGAAGGTTCAGTACTTGAATTACACCTGCTTTGAAACCTCTGTTTGGCAGCTCTTCATGAAAACTTAGTAGCAATTCATGCACCTACTCTGAAGTTCTCTTCTACAGTAATCTCATAGTCTGTAGCATCTTGCTTTGCAAATGCAGGTGGAGATTCAAAAAGAACTTGTTCTGCACCATGACAACATTCTGGGGCCTTTATGTACAAATTTAAGGTTCTGATTTTGTGTGTCTTTCCCACGTGAATTGAGACTGACTTTGTAAAATGTTTGCTTCCACTAAACACAATATAGCACAAAGGATGTTGGCAAAAAAGATGCATGTATTATGACTGTCTATATTGCATGGCAACCTGCTCATTATCTTGGGTTTTATTTTCATATTTTATCTTAATGTCTTACTGTGCATTTCAAAACGCTTTCATTTCAGAAGAAGCTGGCAAAGCACAAAATTTGCACTATCTTCTGCAAAATACAGACTCCTGTCTCATAGCAACATTACTAAACTCAGTTATCAGTTATGCCACAGATAATTCAGTCTAATTAATCCAGATATAGCAACAGAAGATCCTTTTAGCCTAACCGCCAGAAAAAATCAGCTGCAGGGTAGTAGCTGCTAGTAGAAAAATTGAGACTGGTCATACAGCACCTTGCTAGAAGATTTGGCTCCTATACCTCGTATTAATTTGTCTTTGTTCTGTTTATACAAAACCTAGAATAAAAGGATTGTGATGCACATAAAAAGCTTAAAGAGCTAACACTAATTGAAAATGTTCCAATATGCAATGAATTTTATCCTGAAACTCAAAATTTGTGAGACATTACCACAGGATTAGGGTTTAGCACAATGTCTAACAAAGATGCAGATGAAGGAGCCAAGACAAACCTCTCTGCCACTTGTTCCCCTCTTCTTCCTCCTCTCTCCTTAAGTAAATACAATTTAAATGATAGCTGATCATTACTTTAGTTTAGAAATATGCTGTTATCTTCATCGTCTGACAGGATTTTCAGCAGAAATACATAAAGATAGGCTTTTATTTGCCTTGCAGTTGTTCTACATTAGTAGAACTTCGATTTCACTGATTTCTTTTTCACATTGGTGCAAAGCAAGTTGGAGGTTGGACAATGAAACACTGGGGTTTTGCTTAGGTAGACTTAGGTATACAACAAAAATGAAGGCAATAAAGTAAATGCATTAAATAAACTGGGCCAATTGGTACCATCCCAAGGCACTGAAAGGCAACCTTCAGCCATCAGAAGCAAGGAAAACTACCCTCTCAGGAATTAATACTTCTCAAAATCACCGAGAAGCCAGCTTGGGCTGGTTCTTGGAGGTTCAAAGATAAAAGAAATCTGTTTCCAATGATCCTTTCTTTTCTTTTTTCTTTTCTTTTTTTTTTTTTAAACGCTTCATACTAGGAATAGCATTTCTGATGTTCTGTAAGACCAGGAAAAAGGTTTCTTGTTGAATTTAAGAACATTAGGATAGTAATCAGGGATTACTGCAAAGAATTTCTATTCAGAGCTGCTGCCTTGCATAAGTTAACCCAGTCAATCATATATAGTTGTAAATCAAGCAAAAAGTGAAAAAAACAATAGTGAAGACTAAACTATTTAAATTAAAAAATAATAGACATCTGTAACATGTCTCTTAAGCTTCCATAAATAAAAGGAAGATACAGGTAAGTTCCACAAAACACTAGTATCATACACAGAAGATGCATATATGCACATGTGTATGTATACATGCATGTGCGCATGCAAATAAAATCCAGAAGATGATACAAAAGCACTTGCACTGTAGACCTAAGGGAAAGCTGCAATGAGAAGGGTGATGAAATTAGAGAAGTAATGAAGAAGGAAATTGCTTGCTGATATTCTCATCCTATGATGTTCTGAGAATATATTATTTGTAAATGAGCAGAATAGCAAAGAAATACATGGTTTATCATTAACTTCTTCCTCTAACAGGAAACAGCCTAGACGAACTTAACATTTTGCCTAATCTCTTAGGTCAAAAAGGATAAAATCCTCCTCCCTCTCCCAACAAAAAAAGCTATAACTTCTTTTTGAAGTTGGTAAGCTCTTTTAACTGAAAAAAAAGAAAGAAAAAAATGACATCTTACCATTGTGATGATGGCAAAAACCTTCGAGGTTTCATAATGGCCAATATACCTGTGGGCTAATTTAAAGAACGGAAGGGGAGAAGGTGCGAGGAGGGATTTTCTTTCCCCTTTCTCTACCTTTCTTTGCTCTATAGACTGTGATTTTGTTATAGTGTGGCTTTAACTGAGCAAGCTGCACATCAGTCACAGTTTCAGAACCCACAGTATTCTTCCTCTTCTCCCACATTACTACAGCTTCACAGAAATCTTTGTAAAATAGTCTCAGGTAAGGTTTCTCTATCGAGGACTTGAGAGAGTTAAGGGAAAAATTATTTTGCAAGTCTTACTCAAAGCATCTGAAATACTAAACATAATCTGTTTTTTCATTCTTTGTGTCTTTAGCAAAGGCTAAAAAGACAGGTTAATTATAGTTCTTACAGTGGAATTAAGCTGGCATAACATAAAATTATGCTCTGAAGCATACTTAAGATTAATGTAGCCATAAAAAATATATTCTGTCTTGGTGAGCCTGAGATAGGATCATCTGATATATTTTACTTATTCACATACTTTTATTATTCCTAGCTGTTTATAATAATTAAGAACTCAAATTTAATATTACAGAACTACAAGTTCAGAATTAGGATGTTGCTGTGTCCTATAAATCTTTGAGATTCCATCCTCCTGAATTATCATTATAAAAATTGAATTCTCTTTGCTCTATTTTGAAGTAAAACAATTTCAAAATATTTTAGGGAATTTGTCTATTAGAAGTTCACATGTTCTCCTAAAAACCAAAAGGTGACGCTGTGCTTAAGTGAATTATTCTTGGATGCTGGCCCATGAATATTGAAAGCACACACTTCCAACTCATACTGCATTTTACAGCGAGTAAACTTCACTTACCCCCATAACTAGGACACACTTTCAGTTAAAGTGCTACAAAACTGGAATTATCTCAAACTGATGGGATTTCTGGCTTTCTTAAGGTGAATAATGTTAATCAGTTGACCTGTGATCAGAGAGATCTGTCTTCTGCTTTTGAAGATTACGTAAAAGATTTATGTACAGATTAAATTATTAAACATACAGATTTTAAGATTATAACCTTTAGACTATACAAAGATTATTAAGATATGTAAACAAATACTACTGCTGTGGAAGTGCCAATGCACTACCAAGTGTATAAGTTATCTGAATACTAATTGGTCACAAGGCAGTTAGAAATATAATTTCTAATTTGTCTCAAATTTTAGAGGCAGCTTGGTAAAACGAAGGTGTCGCATTAAATCTGACAGACTTAGCCTCCAAATTGTCTATAGCTCCTGTCTCTTCCTTTCAAGTCCTCTCCAGCTAAACCAACACACTAGGATGCCTGTTCCCAACACTGAACGTTTCTTGCCTTCGATACAAACCAAAGCACGGTCAGTGAAACATAGCTCCAATTAGAGCAGGCTCCCGTTAGGATCCCTTTCCAGCACGGCACGCCAGGCAGGGCACCGAGCGGGCGCGAGGAGAGGCTTGTTCTAGTGATGCTCTGCTGGACCACGCTGACCTTGCTCGGCGTTTTTGTCACCGCGCCTCTGCTCGCCGGCTCAGACAGCAGGCTTTCTGGCGCACGGGCTTCAGAACAGTGGCTGGAAAACCACAGCCCTGATCTCGGTGGGGATCATAGAATGCTATTGTAATAGCAATATTATGATATTAGAAAGGAGATGGAAAAAAAAAAGAGTATTGGAGCACAGCTTTGAGCACCGGCTTTGAAAGGCAGGTAGTTAAACGCTTCGGCAAACATCTCAAATTGCACACAAAAGGATGCGAAAGGATTTCATGAACTAAAGTCAATGGGTCTATATATAGGATTACTTTTATTGCCTACTATATTAAGGGCAGTACCATGTATTTTTTAAAATTGAAAGATCCTACTTTATTTGACCTATAGGATGACCTATAATCTACTGAGTCAAGATATATATAAACTACTGATGTTTCTGTATATAAAATGTACAGGATATTGCTCAACATAGCTGGACTGTATATCTTAAAACTTCACATCTAAAAAAAAAAAAAAAAGAATTTTTAACACCTTATTCCAGTGAAGAGTTAATTCCTAAGAAGAGGTTTTTCTGTGTTACCACAGATCAGAGTCTGACTGCATTTACCTTTTATGGATTGAATACAACAGTGATGTTAAGAACGGAAGTAATATGTGTAACTTAAAAAAGTTTCCAGAACTTAAAACAATTGTTGACATGACTGATTAGCAGAAATAAATCCTTTGTAACTGAGAATTGTTTAAAAATATCCTCTAGATTTTCCAAAGCTGCAGCTCCATAGATACAAGAACTGCTCTGGTGAGCAAGAAACCATCTGATTAAAAGATGATGGGAAAACAGTAAAAATACAAATTAAAGATTCAAAAAAGAAAAAAGAAGTGATAGAAGTTGAAAATGTATAGATATGATTTGTCTAGCATGCCTAAGTACTTAAAAAATCTAAAGTAATTGTTTTTTCTATAACATACTAGGAAAAAGTAAATCCTCAGATGACATAAAGGACTTAAGAAAGCAGAAGAGCATAACTGTTCAATACTCATTTCTGATATGCTTTTGGAAAGAAGACAGCAATTGTATTTTCTCTGTTTGATATCAAAAATCTATCATCTGTACCAAAAAAATCAGCATTTCTAAACAGAAATGCCTTCAAAACAGCCACAGAAGGAGTTTCAAAGGAATTAGTTGAGAAACACTTTGAAATTACTGTTATTACATAATAAGTTTGGAAATTAAAAATATGAAGAAAATATCAAAAGACGAGAAGCTTACAGCGTTCTTCAAATACTGGAAAAAAAATAAAGTTCCGGTGAATCAATACATCCACATTTCCTAGCTAAACCAATATAACAGTTAATTCACATGTCTTAATGTGGAATTGGAACCAGAAAACAACATCAGGAACCTTGCTGCCATGGTAGGGAATCTCCCCCCCTGCCTTTTTTTTTAATTGCAACTGAAAAATGGAGCAAAATTAACCAGAAATACACACACACACACACGATCTTTGCATGCATTGTGCCTTTTCCCCACATGGAGCTGTGCACTGACCATCATGTCTGTAATTGTAGAAAGACTGTTCTCCCAAGCCAGGTGCATGCTTTTATTTTCTCTATAGAATTAAGGAGAAAGAGGCCACGTCCACCTGCTTGAATAGACCTATGCACATCTTTCTTCAAGTCTCAGTTATCACAAGGCCTCTGCCATTCTTAGTGCTCCAGTGGCATTTACTTTCCTCTGGGAGGAAACGATTCCTTCCCCGAGAATAATCATTTTGACCAAATAAAGCCTTTAGGATTGCCATGAAGTACTTGGGTGGAATGCAACGGCCTGTGATACACTGGACTGAATGATTTAATATCCTTTCTGAATTTAATCTCTACTAAGGGAATTCATGTGCACTAGTTCTTAGGGGTCTGCGTCAGCTGCTGCTGCCAGGCTCTCCTTCCCATACTCAATGGCCACCTTCTTCCCATGACACGGGGTCTACACGGACAACTTGCCTTCCTGGGTCTAGTGCTCCCTGACAGGCCACAGCTTGTGGCTCCAGAGTTTCTTCCAAATGCATTTTTTCTATCACACTTGTTGGTATCTTGCCCAGTCATGAAAGTCCACTTAACACTGGACCTCTCCTGTGAGTTGAGGGAAGCACAGTAGGTAGTGAACGTGGTATTTTGTATGACTTCTTTACATACATATAATCACTTCTTTATATTATACATTCTCTTTTTGTCTTGGCTTTCACAGACTTCCCAAACAGTCTCCTATTTTGCCTATATGATAAGAACTATGTGAAAACCAGTTATTAGCAGTATACATTTGAACTCCGTCCCATATTTTTAAATTTCATACTATGATGTTTCTGTAAATGGTCCTCCATATAATACTACAGATGTTTTATTTAGACTTTTTTTGGTCTTCTGATGGATTATTGACTTTCTCCTGATTAGTCTACTATCTAATCACTTAGAAGTTACAATACTAAATTCCTCATTTTTCAGTTGTACAGCTACAATAACTAGACTTCCCAAGTCATCACAGATTGCTTTAGATTAAAGTTTGCAATATGGTGTTACTGCTCTGATGGGAAGCTGAGACACTGACAAACGTATGGCAAATGTTTCTGCTTGTTTTAGTTTCCTACTTCCAGAATCAGCTTCACAGATTACTTAAATCACAGCTTTCACAGATTTCAGTGGCAGCTGTGAAATTAATACTGCTGTATCAGGATTATCAAGCTGAACAACTAGAAAACCCACCATATAATAATTATTCACTTATGAAACATTCAGAGCATCACTGTCTGGGGCAAGAAAAGGAATAAAATTCAGTTTCCTAAGGCAGAGTTTGGTTTCCTTCATCACATGGCCATCATTTTGTAATCCCTCACACATAATTTTTCTTCCTCTTCTGCAGAGAATTAAGCAGAGATCACTGCTGCATAATTCACTGCACATTTCTGATTTATTCTTAGAGTGTAGTCCATGAAGTTCTTCTGGAGCTATAGTATAAAGAAAACTGACTACATGCACATAGGCCAAATGAAGGTTACCTAGTCCATCTCGATTCTTAATCACTGGGTTTGCAAAAATGAATAATGTTATTTGATATAGGCAACACCCTATATAGTATTAAAAGAGAAAATAAACTTTCTTCCAACATTTCATAACATGACATCATGCCTCCTCATTTTGACTCTACAGAGCTCTGATGCTAGAGGGAATGGAGTGATTTCACAGCAATGTCTTCTGAGTAGAGGTACATAACAAAGAAGAAGGAGACGTTTTGCAATGAACCAGTAAACAACAAGATAAGCTTGGCAGTTCAGGTGCTCCAAAGTCTGGAACGAAGCCCAAGGTTAATTCCTCTTTCTGCTCAAAGACTGATCTCTACCTCACCCTGGCTCCTTATCCCACTTCTGTTTTTCTTGTCTAATCACTTCCCTCTTCCCACTCTGATCTCCTCCTTTCAGCATAGCATCCTAATTTTGGTCTCATCACCTTTTGATCTAACTCTTTAGGCAGTCTTAGTCTTTTCTCTTAGAGCATCCCTTGCACCTGTCCCACTTGACATAATTTCCAATCCTCCTCCTTTAATTAAATCATTGTTCCTTGCTGGCCCCCTCTCACACATCTCTTGCTCAAGGTAAAAAGAAAAAAGGGGGGAAAAAAAAAGAGAGAGAGAGAAAAGGAAAAAAAAAAAATCCACATTGCATGTAGTATTTCAGAACAAATGGTTAAAGTTATAAACAGCTAAGATAGGTTTGCAAGTTGGGTAGCATTAAGTATTATTAATGGAGAGGTGGTGAGAACACACTTACTTATACAGTAGTTCCAGGCAGGTCAGTCTGTACAGATAATACCATTCTAACTTTTAGAGGTTGGATCTGTCATTTGATAGCCCTTTGATTACCCTCTAATTGACAGAGAGAGGAAATTTTCCTCTGTTTCATCCCAGATTTCTGTAAAGATTCTCATTTTTCTTATATACATAGGGATATAAGATACACATTTTTATTCTGGACATAGAGAAGCCAGTTAGACAGATGCCAAAGTTAAATGAAACCAAAGAGAAACTAACAAAAAACTAATTATATAAGTTTTTTGAGCTTTCACAAAGCCTGAAGTAAATATTTCACTTTCCTATTTAAAAATCTGGAAGGGGTCCTACATTTGTTACAAGTGATGTGAACAAGAGCACAGTCCTGTATAATCAAGAACTTATGCTTCTCCATATAATTTGGAATGTTTTTTTTCCTGCATTCAGAAATCTAATTGCACCGAATGCATTCTGTCAAACGTAAAAGACCCTGGCCTTGAAATCATCCGTCAAATGTGCATGAAACACAAGAGCACTAACAAGCTGTGAACAGTTTTAAGTAAGTTTCTTGTTTTGTAGAAAGGATAGGGGAAGAATCCAAAAAAAAAAAAAAAAAAAAAAAAAAAAAAGTGAAGGGAAAAACAGAAAGAGAAGAGGGAAAGGAAACTTTAGGCGTAAGTAGATATAGTATCAAAGAAGTTCGAGTAGGGGCACAGAGCATACAGACAGACACGGTTAAAATATTAACAATTGCAACAGTTTTTCCCATGAGAAGCCTATCATTTTTTTTCTCATTCACTTTGAATAGTTTTATATACTACGGTTCCTCTATTTTTTAAAATGGTTGATAGATGGATTATTTGAGGGTCTGTTACTTAAAAGCCAAAGTCTAGAAGGGCAGAGCAGTTTTTGCTCCCAGAAAACTATCAGAGTGACTCTAAAGAGATGCATCTGCACCACGGTCACTGCAGCAATCGGAGAGCACCATTTTACTTACAGAGAAGAAGCGGCAGGACCCAGTGCAGTGCCAGCTGCCTGCCCAAGTAACCCGTTTGCCACCCTACTTGCAGATGTGCATCCTAACCACTGATTGAGTGCTCTCAATTCAGATTCTGAGAAACTGAAATTTACTTTTTTCAATGTTACCAGTTGATACTGCTGTGCTGACAAAATCTCTGGTACAGATGCTTCTTTGTCACTGAGAAATCCTCTACTTGGTACAGTATATGGGAAAGCAGTCAGGCTTAATAAGCTACTTTTCCACTACTTGCTTGCTTTTGGTTCTTTTCATGAGGAAGGAAAAGGGATCGCTATAGCTCTACAGGTAAGAGATCATTTTGAGATGAAGAGATTTAATGAAGAATTTAGAGGGAGAGGGTAAAGCAAAACAGCAAGTATTTGTATGTGATTTTAGCTATTCAATGGGAAGCTGTAAGGAGATGAGGATCGAATCGAAGTGAACAGGTCAGGTAAGAGTAATTTTTGTAGGACAGATGTTTTTAAAAAATTCAGGAGCATCTGGGAGTTGTAGAAATTTTAAAAAATAAAAGTCTTCATAACTGAACTTCTAGCAGTGCACAAATCACAAATTCAGATTCCACGCTTACTATGCTTACTTCAAGTGTGTGTGTTTTAATATCAGCTAGTTAGAGCTGAGCAAGGTTTACATCTACTCTGTGGCTGAGATCTTGTAAATGTGGTTGCAATTCAGATTGTTGGCTAAAACTCTAGAAGGCAGTGAAACTATGAATTGTGCGTTAAGTGAGGTTAGGAGAAGTGACACTAAATGGGAGCTAGTTTTGTTGCAAAATAGGGCACTGACAGGTAGCAGAGACTCCAAGTATGCACACACTTGAAAAAGGGAAGGAGTGCAGTTGCTGATTAACAAATCTGCAGGAGCCATGTGTTTCCTTATAAATGTGATAATATGTTATATGATGAGACATTAAACTCTTCAAAAGGTACTTGCCATCTTAACTATAAAATTAGACGGCCTGTAGTCATTTAGAGTCTTCATCTGCAATCCTATCTTGCAGTATGCTTTAACATATTTCAATAGCTTTTACAAATTCTACAGCTGAGATGAATTTAATTTAGCAGAAATTATGTCAACAGTGATTTGCACAACTACATCTGGCATGAATGTGTCAGTATTTTCTGTTTTGATATTGAAAACAGTAATGTGAAAACCTTAATTTGTTCAAAATCCTTAAGCTTTTATTCTGCATACCTCCAAGCATTACCTTTAAATATTGGGATTACTGCTCATGGATAATATAGATGCATATGAAACCACATTTTTCTCACATACTTTGCTTAGTTAAGATCTCTTTATCATAGACTATTTAATTCCAAATATGTTAATATCACTGTGTTTTCATGCCTGCAGCTCATGTATTTTACATTTCTCCAGAATATAGCAGAACTACTTAAGAGTTTTTCTACAAATTTAACTGAGCTTCACAATCATAAAAGTAACTGTATGTGGGAGTCTGTTTCTCAGACTGTTAGTGAAGGGAAGCATAAATCTTGTTTAAGTAATATATTACGCAGATAATTCTAAAAAGGTTTAATTTATAAATAATGGAGAGCAAGCTATTGTTCAACCCAAAAGAAGGTGACAGAATTCAATCTTATGCTCTTACTAGCTACCCTTTGGAGTATCAACTATTTTGTTAAACTGTTTCATCACCAAAATTAACTAAAGTCATCTTTTAGTATGTAGTGCAAAAATAGTTATAATTTTCATAGTGCTGTTTGAAAACAGTAATCTTTAGGAAAATCCAATGTGCAGATCATTGTTAGCAGTTCCATGGGGAGAACTTTACCCAAACTGAATGTGGCACTTAAAAACAGAATATTCCAATGGAATGAAGAAAACAGTATTGAACAGAAAGTGAGATAAAATTTTCACCATATTAAAATGATTTGCATCTGAAGGAAAACTTAATTTTAATTCAATCTCCATAGAGCATGCTACACTGCTTATCAGGCTTCAGCAAAGAAAAAATCCTGATATCTGAAAAAAAATCTACCTTTCAAAAAGAACTAATAATTCTAACAGCACTGCACAGTATCAGTACAACCTACTGAATTAAATCTAAAATGTGGATCTTAAGGCTTCTGAAATAAGTCAGTTCTGTATGTACCTTCATCAAATATTTGCAGCAAGTATTTATGCAATGTTTAAACTATTTCTTATTTCTGAAATTTCAGCTCATTACTTACTATTAATAGTAACTCAAAGCAGAAAATACAAAAATATTTGATCCTTATATGTAACCAGTAACCTTGAGAGATTGCATTACCCTTAGATTCTATCAGAGACTAGCTGTGGTGAAGAACTATCAAATAACACTGAGGAATCATATGCATTCTAGTTTTAAAGATCTACCACTGAAGTTTATTAGCTATTTGCTTTGCAAGCTATCAGTTCACCCCCCACCAAGCAAACGAACAAAAAAACCCCCATTCTGTGTACTTACCCTTTGCTCCGATAAGCAAGAAGATATAGAAGCAGCAGTAAGATGTCATATCTGTCTTTCAGGAATTTAATGAATAAAGTCAATGAATGCTGTCCCTTAAATTGCACAGCAGCCACCGCACTGCTTGTATGTTCTGCTTCTGACGGTCTTCAGCGGTGCACGAAACAAGCTCCCTTCTCTCCCCTTGCTTCCTCACCGACTTTCCTCCACGCTAGGTCTGTCCCTCTTCCCGACTCTGACACACAGACACACTCCCGAGCAGAGATCGAGGAGAAAGTTGCAGGGAACACACAGGCTCTTCTTCACATGAGAAGGTCTGCTCTGTCCTGTGGCAGGCGAGGGCTGGGCTCTGCGCGTGCACGCAGGTCTGCCCCGAAGAAAGCCGCCACTGCAAAAATACAGAGATCCAGGGAACTGTCATCAACAGTGCACCAAATTTATTTATTTTTTTTTAAATTGTTTTGAAACTAAACATTTGTTACAATTTAGATAAAAATTGATGGTTTCTCAAGTAAGGGGAATATAAACACAGTCCTTTTGTAGCAATCCAGTGACTCACTGAAATACAGAAAAATGCACAAGGTAATTTATTTCCAATCACAGCATGCTACTATTTTTACACATTAGCTACTCTTCATGACCAATGTTAAAGAAAACATTCTTAAGAGTGAAAAAGAGGGATACTCAGAAGTATCTACTTTGTATCAGAGTAAGGTTTTTCATAGATTCTCTCCTTGTTTAAATCCTCTGTGAGATTTCTCCTCTGGCTTTTTTAACTTAACTCTTTTCATAGAATCATAGAACCAGTGAGGTTGGAAGGGACCTCTGGAGATCATCTAGTCCAACCTCCCTTGCTCAAGCAGGGTCACCTACAGCATGTTAGACAGGGTGGCAGCCAGGCGGGCCTTGAAGATCTCCAGAGAAGGAGACTCCACCACCTCTCTGGGCAACCTGGTCCAGTGCTCTGTCACTCTCACAGGAAAGAAATTCCCTCTCACGGTCAGGTGGAACTTCCTGTGCTTCAATTTCTGCCCATTGCCTCTTGTCCTGTCACACGGGACAACTGAAGAGAGTTTGTCCCCCTCCCCTTGACACCCTCCCTTCAGGTACTTGTACACATTGGTAAGATCCCCCCTCAGTCTGCTCTTCCCCAGGCTGAAGAGGCCCAGCTCTCACAGCCGGTCCTCACAGGGCAGGTGCTCCAGCCCTCTGATCATCTTTGTAGCCTTACGCTGGACTCTCTCCAGTATATGAACTTTTCAATAGCTCATGCAGGCATTATCTAAACACCGTCACAAACGTACATAGGGCTAAAAAAAATATTTTTTTTTATGATGTGAAAGCCAAGATCCATCAGCACAAGAAGATACATTCAAAATGAGTAAATCAGTTGAGATGAACTCAAGGAGAGGAACTAAAATTTATGTGCCTTCAAAGAAATTCAGGGAAAAAAAAAACACAAAAAAACCTCCTAATTCCTCATTTCAATGGCTTGCTGAGATAATACAGGTTAGGGAGCCTTGAAAGTAGTAACTTGTCAGCAGCTACATCAGGAACTTACTGAAACAGCATTTCAGACTGAGAGAACATGTGCACATACGGACTCACATAAACTTTGACTTTAGAGCATGGGAAAAATATCTATCATTGTTTCTATGGCAAAGGTGTCTGCAAATAGCTATTATGAACTGTCAGCTTTGGTTTCTTTTACAAACCTATAGAAAATATAGAAGGGGTTTAATAAAATGATCTTGTCAATGAGTAGTTAGGCTAACAGTCAGACATTTTAGGGCTAATGATTGCACTGAAAAGGACTTTCCAAGGTTGGAAAATAAGAGGGGAGAAAGCGGAACGAAAAATGGAAAGAATAGTGCACTCTTGGAGAAAAATCCTAAATTAATACAAGTCCTTCTTCTTTACTGCAGGACTTGACAGAACAGATGTTCTAGAGAAAGTTTTTTCTATCATAATTTCCTCTGTGCCCTTCTGCCTGTGATTTAGTCACCTCCATTTGAGATGTGCTGTAATTGCATCCATTTTTGAAGTACACTAATTTTACTAGATAATACAGTGAATCAAACAAGCTGTTGCTTTAGGCAAAAAGCAGTCTAACATACTACAAAAGCTCTAGATTTTCTTCCTCAGAATAAATAGGAAAAAACCCAAAGCCTTTATTCTAAGGGAAAATGCAATACATGCCACCCACGTGAATCTACCTAAGCTCTGCCCCAAATGGGAGTTGTCACTAGTTAACACCTTCCTCTCTTTTTCAAGGTCCATTAGTAAGGATATTGATTAACGTTAATTTAGTGTTTGCATCAAAACATCTTATACATTCCTAATAAGAAGGCAAAAACAGCAACACTTTCCAGTCCCTAAGAACCATAAACAAAGAGATTCATTCTGTTAGTGAAATTATATTTAATCCAAGAAGCTACAGTCACAAGGAAAAACATGGTCTATACTGAACTTTGGGAAGCTGAGCTTTCAAGGAGAAGGATGAGGTCCAAGCTCACTGTTAGTTCAAAACATTAGATAGAATATTAGCATCTTTTGAATAATAATTTAGGCTCACCTTATGCAAAAGCATTTTTACTTTTTCTTTGGAGATGTACTTCTGTGTGTTAGCAGAGTAGTAAGCACTTCCCTCCTGCCAAAAAATTAAAATAAAAAGATTAAAAGTTATACAAGTTCGGTGTTTCAGAATTATTTTTTCAAGAGAACAATAGACTTCATATGCTAATTCCTTACAGAGGAAAGAAATAAATCATTAAAAAACATCTTTCTTTCAAGCAACTTTGATAAGACATTCAGTTTCATTAGGTTGGCCAGTATTTGCTTGTATTTCTACTTACAGCCAAAAACTCTGCTTATTCTACAACTGAAGTTCCAAAATCATCATAGAAGACTAATGTGGGTTATGATGTAAATGTTTCCTTTCTCTTCAAATTCTAAGGGACAAGAAAGTTTAAATGAATTCACTGGAATAGAAGAAAAGGTGTCATTTGATTTTTTTTTTTTTTTTTTTACTTATAATTCCTAGCAGTTTGACTTTCTGTCTTCCTAGCTTGGTGGTGTTACTCTAAACAGTTGGTCTAAAATTGCATGGTTTTATGTCTGTAGAAACCTGTTTATCAGATTTACACAGCAAAAAAACCCCACATTCAACTAATATATTTTCATCAGTGCCACAAGCTATCAGAAGACATTAATAAACTGTTTCACTAAATCCAAATAATTGTCACTGTAATTTCACTGGGAAGAGTCACCTCATGTTTCTATTCTAAAGTGTTAGGTTAAATTAATTTGAGGGTATAGGGCTTTGAATAAAATACTCAATGGTAATTATGAGGCACTTTTAGAGAAGCATTGCCAGTAAAGTGCTAGCACTTTGACAATCTTTTTTTGGTAACACATATTAGCTGCTACATAGAAGCAAATTCATACACGTAAACAAATTTTACTTGTATATACTACCAGTGTGTCACCATTAAAAGAGGTGAAACTAAAAACCACCGCTACTATGGAAATAAGTTGGTATTCCTCCTAAGCTTGAAGAAAAACGTTCACTTACCCCCAGCCTGCAGCTACTTCCTTGGAGGTTAACAAGTATTTTATCGCGGGCTCAGAGTCGATCGTGTTAGAGCTGAGAAGCTTCAAGCAGTTTCACTGGTGCAGACTGAAGCAAAGGTGTCACTGAGTTTTAGTCCCTGTGGGGTAGATGGAGATATACAAACACTATCTGTTACCGTGCTGCTCCAATTAACAGAACTGTAGATTAGCCCTACCTAGAGATATTTTTGCTCTTTCCCAGTGTGAGAACTTTCCTTGGTTTAATTTAGAATAGTTTCAAGGATGCTTTATGTTTTGTGTGCAGAGCAAGGACCCACAAGGTAATAATTACATTAGTGGTGATTTTATAATTCTAACAGTTGCTCATTAAGTATAGGAAGTTTTCAGGTGAAAATACTAACTTGGATGTCAGATGTTTTGTTGTCTGAATGAAACACAAGCAATGCAGAATGAAGCACTGAAAGCAAAACTGGGCCCATAGTGCCATCCAAATTCACAAAGAACATAGTGTTCATATTTGAAAAAAAAAAAAAAAAAACTAAGAAACATACATCTTGCTTTCTTAGCTATTAGAAGAGCAAACTTTAAATTTTTTATTATAGCAATGTGAATAACTAATATAGAGATAAGGCTTCAGAACATAAAGCTTAAAATTTAAATTATCCATTACGTATGTCAATCCTACAATCCAAAAGATTTAATTGTGCAAATGAACTTAATTGGCATAATTATTACTAATTTACATTGCTTTAAAGCTCCATCAGTGTGCTTTACAGGCAGCGTGATTGAGAATGAGACATTTATATTTTACAGGGTGACCATTACCTTTGAAGGATATAGTCCTTATTTAACACCTACTTCCAGGTTCCCTAAATTCCAAGCAGAGAAACTAAAGTACATTTTAGGAAAAAAAACCCCACAATATCTAAGTAGCATAAGCGCAGCAAGGTAAGAAAGGACCTCACCCACAGCACCCACAGCAACTCTTTCCAAACCACAAGCTGTAGACCCATACCTTTATCTGTCATAAACACACGTGACTCAGTCAGCATTACAGGAACGCGTTATCTTTCCATGAAGATTGCTCGTCCCTATTGCAGAATGGTAGTGATTAGGATTTATCAACATTTGCCTCCCAAAATGTGAAGTGCCTGGGACCCTTGGGCTAACCACATAGAAACCTTCACTACTCTACCTCCTGGCTTCTCCCTAGCTCCTCTCCAGACTTTCTTATCAGCACAGCTGCAGCTGAGCTGAGATTATCAGCATATGCTTCTGGAGAAAAGGAAGAGCTGCTCCTCAGCTGGAGCAACTACCTGTGCTCTAAGTTCTTCTCCTGAAGGGGTTTGCTATTGGGATAGTACAGAAATTTTTTTCAGTACATGTCAATCCACAAAGTGCCTCAAAACAGTGCCTCAAAACTGGCAGATACCAGTTCTGCTGATCTTATTTTAAGCCAAACCAATTGTAAAAAATGTGGCTATAGCACTGAAGGAGAAAGCAAGGGAAGAGCAAGAATAGCTTGAGACAATAAAGGGAAAGAAGTTATTTACAGAAAAAGATCAGTACTCAGTAAGCTGTCCCCCCTCCCAAAGCATGGGACTTCTCTTGCTTTCCTGAGGCCCCGTTTCCACAGCCTTTCGTTCTGTGCCTCCCTGACATCCTCCCCAACGTTGAGGGAAGAGACTTCCCTTGCAGTCCCCTGGGGAAGGGCCAGTCACAGAGGGATCTTAACTCCTTCACTAGGTCTGTGGCTGTAGCTGCAGCAGGGAACATAGACTATGAGTTTTCTTTTTTCCATAGGAAAAAGACAGATAGAAGAAGAGAAAGGATTCAAGGATACTATTTGTCCCTTATACTTTTTTTTTTTTTTAATTGTAAACAGGACATTGGTATGGCTGTGGACAATGCCATGCAAGCAGCAATACAGAGCCAGCTCTGAGCTTTTGCAAGTGCTTACCCTTCTCCTGCAGAAAGTACTCTCTACTGCTGGATGGGTTGGTGACCCCGTCCAGCTGTCCTTCCTTAGCTCGCATGGAGCAAGGCAGTCAGTTGGAGCAAACTTCTAGCTGCCTCTTTTGCTGCCCCAGTTTTCTCCAGAGGTTTGCTCCAGCTGGGTGTTTTGACTGAACCAAATGAGAGTTCAGCAGCATGCCTGACTCAAAGCTGTTGCTGGAATGTAGAAAGTACATTTTTATCAAAATAACTACACACATGAGCTTTGCTAATGATGTATTTTCTTAATCAGCCACTTCTAGTCTTTTGTTTGAAGATTTTAATGGTTGTTCTATGCTATGATTGATTATGGGCACTATGTTGATGACTTTGGTAAAGTAATATACCATTTGGGAATCTCGTAGAAATTCTATATGACATCCTGCTTTTTCACTGTGACTCTGTCTCCAGTTATCTCTGTTATATTTGGAGCACATTTTTACAACATTTCAATTCTTTCTACAGCACCTAAGTTTTTAGTTGAAAAGGCAAACTTGCCAGATGTGAACAGCTGAATATATAAAATTGTAGGTTTATAAAGACGTAAGGTTTATAAAACGTTTGCTAACAACATATTTATACATTTTTAACATAAAATGTTATCAAACATGCAGTCATTGAAAATTAAGTCATACTTTGACAGAATGAGTTCTAAAAATATGCAGTTTGTAACGTTTTGAGGAGTAAAGGTAGGTGTTTCAGTGACTCAACTAAAATATATGAGAAACTTCCCCTTAAAGGATTATCAAAGCTCACTTCAAATTTGTAGAGAAGTATATATACGCTCCATCCAAGCGATCCATCCAAGTAGGGCAGAATTTATGCAGAGAAAATTTTGGGTTTGCATGTAAAGGCATGGGTGAGAAAGACATTGCCTTGCTAAGCCCCCGGGAAAAACCCAGTCCAATTTACAACAACTGACTTAACCATTGTCAGTAGTTTATATGCCTATTTAGATTTTGCTAAAGCGAATATCTATCCACCACTAAAATTATGATTTTGTGTATTATTTCTCTCAAGCAACAGGGAAAACCAAAACTAAAAAAATTACTTCGTACTACAAAGTAATCCTCTTTGAAAATGTCTTCCATGTGACTTTTACTTAGAACATAGATCAGGGCATAGATAAGATTATTTACCCATGGATATATATTGAGCTCATGCCAAAGGAAGCTTTTTGTAGCATATACTCATGGAAGAGGAGCAGAACCAATGTACAGCAAATTACAATTTTACTTCTGCATTGCAAGCCTAGACCTAAAACCTCACAATGAATAGTTTTTTCTCTGCATTTATGTGCATAGAAATTTTTACACTTTACTGTTGTACTGTTTTTGACAACACTTTACTGTTATATTAGTCTCTTCTATGCATGTTTTTTTGCTTTCAGTGTCCTTCAGATGATTCATGAAACTTTATTTGCAGAATCTGTAATACTCTTCGCAGTACTCACTCCACTCGCTACAGTGGGAGAGTAGCAAGGGCAGGAAAGAGCACTAACAAAGACTAAGGATCCTTTTCCCTGTTCCCTCTGCCGAGCCTGCAGCCAGAGCAGGAATAAATTATTCTTTACAAAATAAGAAATAACAGAGGACACGTGACCTCCCTCTGTTGTGCAAACTGCCCATTTACTCCCACCCTAATTGACTGCAATGTAAAAAAAATTAACACGATGATTTTTACTAGACTCATAAGGCAATGGGTCTGCCAAATGGAAAAGGATCATAAGGAAAATCTGAAATAACTTCCAGCATAAGACTAACGCCTCCTTACTATACTGAATTGTAATTCACAGTAACCCTGTATACCTGTGACTTCAGTGAGAGGCCCTGGCATAAGCTGAATCAAGGAAATAGTAACTGAGATTCAAGAAAACAAACAGCCAATAAGACATGTAGTATAAACACATAGTAAAGTTAAAAAAAAAAAAAAAAAAAAAGAATAAACCCAAACAAAACTTACAAGAACAAAAGGAAGCTAGAGGAGAAGGAAAGATACAGTATGAGAAAGCAGGCCTCTTTAAAGGACAAATGTATAATGTGAGAAGACACTGCCAAGAGTGGGAATCACGGAAATGAAGACTGTACTGGAGAGATTTATCTGTAGGGTCATCCATACCCCCAATTTGCCACCACAATGTTTTGAAGAAAATCAACTCTCTAAAATGAACCAGCCTTTTGTGAAGTAGGTATGATTTCTAATCCAATGGCTTTTATATAACAGCTTAATTTATGATTCTAATTTCACATTTCTGTAACAGCCTACAGAAAACAGCACAAGAAGAGCAGAAGTAACAGGGAGCTGTGAAATTCAGAAATCTCAAGGTCATCACTATATAATTATAGGTCATCAGTAAAATACCATTCTCCTACCGTTAGTAGAAATCCAGAACTTACAATTACTGGGGGGTTTACTTCATTGTTTGGGATACTATTTAGATTTGTTCTTCTTATACCGATATGCATTTGATACAATCACCAGAGAAAATACAACAGCATCTAATACTGCCATTTTTGAGAAGCATAAAATGAGAATTGCTTGATGGAGCTGGGAAAGATGTTAGTTTTCTTTGGAACAACTGTTATGTCAATAGCCTGTGGTGAAGGAGCTTACATTAGCAGCATTTTTTTTTTTAGGTGAGCTTTTCTTCCCTTCCTCCAACTAAATTGTGCATGAAAAAAATTCAGTATTTCTATAAGCAGCTTGAGCCAACACGAGGTATTGATTTCAGTATTAAACACACAGTTCTAAAGCACCCCATGCATGATACAGGTAGAGAAAACATTTTCAAAGTAATCATGAAAAATGCATGTTTTAACCATAGGAAGTTGGACTCTCCAAATCTTTTCTTGATTGTTTTCAAATTTTATTTTGAAAAGTAGCAGAAACTTCCAGGTTTGTTGGACTTTGAGTTAAACTTTACAAAATCAACAATTCAAGGAAAAATATTTGGTATCCTCTCTAAGCGTTTGGATCCTTTTTCTCCAGATGATATACTTTTTTTCTAATTATGTTGTAATGCTCTTTTACCAATAAGAACATAAAAAATAATCTTAGTGAGCAGTCAGATAACTTGAAACAGTATGCTGGTTTTGTCTTTTATCCAGGGATGATTGCCATGTTAGTTCTAGAAAATATCTTTCATAAAACAAAAATCCCAGACAAGTGTTTGAACCACTGTCATTATAATGGCATGCCACATCTCGAGCTCTTTTTCTGGCTCAGTCTAGGATTATTTTTTGTTCAGGAACGCAGCTTCAATAAGAGAAATAGTTAATTCTCTTCCCCATTGATACCTTGTGTCTTCATGGTTAGGGCACTTTCTAGGGAACTGCAAATAATAAATTGTGCACCTCCTAGGTAAAAGAGAGAAAGAAAAAAAAAAGAGAGAGAGAGAATTGAACAATCCTGCATCCTTGTCAAAAGCTTTAAATGTTGGGCTACAACATGAAAGGAGGCAATACGATCGGCATCGGTTGATGCTGACACACATATTTTAAAAGAAACAGCGAGGGCCATCTTCATGCTTTGTGTGGAGGCTGACTTTAATTTGGTATATAAACATGCTCTGAGATTAGGTCCTCAAAGGGTTGAGGCAGATGCCAGTTTCTGGATTCTGATAAAAATAAACATGAGCTAGATCCTAACCCGAGTTACTGCTGGGCTTGCAGTGAAGTAGAACTTGCAAATGCTTTAGCTTGAAGATAATAAATTCTAGTGGACTTGAAGTTGCAATTTAACAAGGTATTTACCAGTGGAATTTTGGATTTAATTGCATGAATGCTGTGTGGTTGTAACGATCTGAGCTTTAGACCTATTGCTTGCTTAAAAGATGTATCACATTTCTATAGGTTTTGATCTCATAGGATATAATGCATGTTTTTTGATTACATGCATTTCTAACTGCCAGGTTTTATCTTCAGACCCCTAAGGAAATACAGATTAACAGTTATTACTCTTTTTTGACTTTCCAAAATAAATAGGAACCAATGGATATAACTTTAAGAAGAAACAGTTACTGTATTCTGATCTATACATACCTTATTCAGGCAACACTTAAATACTTTAGTAGTTGTATTAGCTTCCTGCAGACCTGTATTTCTCTCTTGATCTATCAAGCCCTAAGTTGTTTATTATAAAGGATGAATGTGTGCTGAAATACTTTGTGTAAATGACTTTAATTCTAATAATACTGAATATAAATCCAAACTGTGGGCAGAAGGCAGTGAGTGTAGGAACCATTCACAGCACAACAAGAGGTTTACTGATGCCCTTCTAGAACAAGGAGGGACATTAGCACTTTTTTTTTTTAGAAGTGCTTATAATAGATGAACTTAAAATGTGGTGAAGAATCCACACAGATACACTTGATTTTAAAATCAGATAGCTAGATTTGAGTAAGACTGTAATCTATAACAGTTACACTTTGTTTGGAGTGTAAAACTAGTCAAGTACTAGATATGTGTTCCGATGGCCACAGTACTAGCAATACTAGTCTAATGTAAAATTAGACTCTTAAATGAGTCTATACAACTTACAGCAGCATCTTTGGCTGTTGTGTAGTCATACTGTCTTCTTTGTGAAAATATTAAATGACTGACATGAAAAATGATTATATAGGCTGAGTAACACAAAAAATATGGAGGTATTAAAACTTTGAATGAGGTATTAATGAGCTTCTTCTTCCTATCTTGAGAAGCTGATCAGTGAAGTTAATAATTTATCTTCCAAGCAGCTGTAGCAATCTTTTTCTGAGATACCTGCAAGGGTTACACTGGTATCTGCTAATCTGCTATCTGATTCCAGGAATGCAGGGAGCATTTGAAAATGGCCCTCTACAAATTACAGGTTGCTATAGCATTATCTTTGCTGCTAATAATAACGCCCCCATCCTGGGGACGTGGCTTGACCTAAGCTCATTCATCTTGCAGCTACAAGCAGCTTATTACTCTGAAGAGAAATGGCCAAAGGCACGCTGTTATTTGTAATGGAAGTGCACTGTTATTGAATGCCAGTCAGTCCCACTTTGGTGCCTGGCTTATACTTATTCCTCTTTAATTTAATTTTGGGAAATGATCCCTATTCCCTTGTTAAGTATATACCATTAAAAATTCTTTCCTGCTACTGAAGCATCTTTTAAAGGAAAAAACACTTGGATTGGGAAATTGGATTATTTTTATCAATGTTAACCTTAGAAAGTGAAAGCAAGGTAATATTGGACCACAGTTGTTCTAGATGACTTGGACTGTCAAACATTCCACGTATTTTGGAAAGTGCTTCTTGGTAACTTGCAAATTCTAGAAAATTAGGCTGGGTTTTTATGTATGTGTATTTGTGTGTGAATTAGTCAGTGATCAAGGAAGAGAAATTAAGTAAACTTACAGCAATTAGTCTTAAGCTATCAAACCAGTTCATGTGAATCAGAAGTCTCCTACAAGATCTTGTAGGAGATCTCTAACCTTTTTATTTCTATGAAACTATTTTCATCAGGTGTTACAGGTGAAATCCATTTTAAGAAAACTACTTATACTCAAACAAGATACAATATTGAGTAATTTTTAGTAAAGGAACTTAAGAGACAAGATTTTTCTAGAGAATTTCTTCAGGTGTGGATCACAAAAAGTCCTTAGATAGGACAGGCTATTCTCTAAAACAACTTTTAAAAATGATTTTTTTGCTTTAAACAATTTTGTATTTGGCATAAGACTCCAGTTCAGCTCATACTGTTTTAGCCATGCATTTTCTAAATGACAACAAAGCAGTAACAACATGTAGTTGTTCTTCTGGATCAACTCTTCTCCTATTTATTTCCTCCTGAGATGAGATTGAAAATAACATAAAAATACTTTGACAGCAAAGCTACTACCTTCAGGCAGTTGTTCTCTGCATGCATATCACATATATTAGATGTGCATCTAATTAGATGGGCATCTTTACAGCATCTGCATGTAATTTAACAATAACAAAAAATCATCTGAAATTCTGACATGTTTGGAGAAAGTACAGCTGCTGGGAAGCTCTGGCTTGAAAACCTGGTGTAGTGCCATACAAAAATAGCATGCTTCAGGAAAGCAGACTTAATAAATCAGAAGTTTTGTAGGTGAACTCTCCTGGGATACTAATCTAAGGAAAAAAAGAGGTCATGAAGAAATCTGGCAAGTCCTTAAAGATGCAATATTTAGAATAAAAGTGTAAACTATACTAGCGTGGGGGAAGAAAGGCAGAGTAATAAAAAAATCAGCTGGGTTTAATCAGTAACTTTTCATTGCTCTCTAACACAAGAAGGAACTCTACAGGAAATGAAATTAAGCTAGATTGCTGAAGAGGAGTACAAAAGTATAGAACAGGTATGAGGAACAAAATCAAAACAACCAAAGAGATGAAACAAGGTGCAGCTAGTAACGTACATCAGAAAGAACAAGAAATTGCTTGGCACATAATAGAAAAACAGAGAACAGGTTTTGGACTTCAATTGGTGAAAGATGTATTGTGAAAGCTACAGTGTTGAACGTTCCTTATCTGGAAGCTTCCACTCAAAAATTCAAGGTGATCAGGCAGTCAGCCTCTTATGAGCAATGAAAAAAAGGGCAAAATCTCATGTCAAGAATGTAAAGAACAGTATGGAGTATATACAAATAAGTCAGAAGTCTTCTGACTGTCCTAGTCCAATGATCTTCACTCTCGGGCACTTTAAGTGCCCTGGACTTCTGGATGAGTCAATTACAGAGGTTAATTGTTATCTTTGCAAACTGGCAGATTGATGAATATTTAACCTACTTTCCTGATAGCTTGCATAATATAAAATCTCTGGAAAAGGGAGTTAAAAACTAGGAAGATATGCAGAGAAAATTCTAAAAAATGATAAAAGAGCTTTAGTGAATCATTCTCTATAGTTTATCATGATAGAGATCAAAAGGTAACTTCATTATAGTATATAAACACTTTCCTGCAGCGATACTTTTGCTGGATACTAATGGGCTTCTTAATATAGCACAAAAAGACAACATATGAAACAGGAGCAGAAGGCTGAAAGCCAGACAAGCTCAAATTGAAAATAATGCATGGCATTCTAATAAGGAAAATTAATCAGTGGAATAAATTACCACAGGAAGTGCTATATAAGCCGTGATTTAGTCAAACAGATGTAACTTGTTCTCATTTTAGGGAAATTTGGATAGAATTATACAAATTATATTCCATCCAGCTATTGCTTAAGGACTATGCCATGAAAATCTGCTCAATTACCGACATGACCAATAACTGCATAACTACGCTTTCTTAGTTGGTGTTGTTATGGGGCCATGGAGGAGCCCTGGATTACATCTCAGAGTACAGAATATGTTTATTACTACCTGATCAAAGTCTGAGTATCTTCCAGCTAAAAGATTTATTTGCTATTATATTTGGTTTATAACATGCTTCAAAAACCTCAAACTGCAATTAGCATTTGTCAAGCACTCTATATAAAGTTGTAGCATGGCAGATTATTACAATATAGTATTACACTCATCCATAGACTGTGTGTAGGTGCTTATGAAACTGTGGGAAGACTCTGTGTATTTCAAAGAGTGAAAACCAGATAGCCTTTCCCAAAGAACTGCATATTTTTTAGCATGGAGTTTTAAAGTCCTTTTGAGCAAGAATACAACCCTGAATCAGTACGTGAAGCATTCAGTAAACTGCAAGTTTCATAATGTAGTGAGCTAAGGTTTAGTACAGTGCAGGTAATAACTTAGTGGATATTGTTACTCAATAGTTCAAAAGAGATGTCAATTAAAAGTGTGAACAAGAGATGGAGAAAAGATAGGGGCATCTTCAGGTGTGAATATGTAATTTATCTCAAACCAGCAGGCAAGGTTGGTGTAAGAATAGAAGAAACACCACTAATCATGTCAACAGTGTTATCTAAAGTTTGCTTTGAAGCAGAACTTACCGTGGTAAGAAGTCTCACAATCCTATTAACCGGACCACTGAGATAGAAAGAAGTCTAGTTCCTCTTGTATATAGTTAAAGACTTAAGTATAAAGGTTGTGCTATGACACCATGATGAAGAGATTATATATATGATTGAGCACTGGTAAGTCAGAACTTGGGACTTCACAGGAAGGGGTCCTTTCCTTTGAAACCAGTCAGCAGGGCCAGCTGTTTTTAGCAAAGCGCCCGAGTATTGCAGCTTTTCCAGACATGACCTAGTGGCAGAGTTCAGGACACTCAGGTCTTGTCTTTCCTCTTACACAGTGGTTCTCGAGAAAGGGACTGCAGGAAGTCCAAGCTATCAAGCGATACTTATTTCCATGCTTCACTGCGTGCTTCACCTGGTTTCCCAGGCACTCTCACTATGAAAACACAAACGTTGTGAAAAATGCAGCACACCACAGTCATACAGAAAAATCCTCCAGGGCTCATATAGTAGGTTTCCTCAGACTTCTGCTGTCATGTGCCATTCAGCAATTTTTGTAAGAGCACAGTGAACTTCTCATGGGACCTGCATGAAGATCCTCTTGCAGTTAGTATCCTGACTCCCTTAAAGAGGGACTCTGTGTGAGGTTTTACAGTCTCAGAACTATAGCCAGACATATTACAGTCTGCTGTGCAATTGTTTTAGACCCCTACCATGAGGGGGAGGCTCACAGGCATTTAAGATAGCATATATAAACTGACCAAAGTCCCCATAAAATGACCAAAGTCATTTGATAATGGAGCATGTTGAGAGCCATGGCTGCCTATTCCTGATCTGCAAGATAGCCATTAGGCTAGTACCGATTCATACACAGCACTTCATGCATGGAGATAGAGTAGAAATCACAATATTCAGCATTTCTTCTTGTGATTCTGTTCTGTACCCTTAGTGTCTAGACTGTTGGAAAATCCTCCAAGCAGCAGTCCCTAATCACAAAAAAGCTGGGCTGCAATCACAAGACATTTCTAAAGAAATCCAAGGCTCTGACCCCGCACACCACAAACATGAAAAGTTCTCTACACATAACGTGTACAAAGCTCATGCGTAGTTCTGATATCGTTTCTTTGCATAAGGCCATTAAAGAGAAACCAATTGCCTCATAATGACTCGGAAAGCAATACCTAGAAAGCCTCCTAAAATTACTGCAGAAATGTTAGAGGTGAACTTGAGTCATATAATCCTGAGCTGGCTCTAAATCTGAATTTTCCTAAAATAAAGATACTGAAAAGGTTTGGATGTTTGATCCAGTAAACTTGATTTGGCTATAAATACAAGCCAACTGAAAAATGTGGGTAGCAGACTACCTACCTTTCCTAGTAACTCTGGTTACTTACACGTACTAGCAAACAAAAGACTATCTCTTTGTGCTGACATGTATCAATAGCTCCTTCTCTCAAAAAATAATATAGATTAATGCAACTGAGAAAGATCTCAGAAAGGTCATTCACAGGCACCAGCTTTAGGCACCTAATTTGGATGTCTGTGTTAGGAACCTCATCTCCTTGCATAGCCAGTAGAATTTATGAGGATGACTAGAAGTTTCTCAGGTTTCTCAGTGTTACCTGGGAAGTTGAACTGACTACAGGGAGCCAAGAGGGCACCTGGAGATGTATACAGACTCCTGGAAGCTCTAGATGGCCATTATGAAATACTGGAGACTGCTGAAGAATGTAAAATAAAATGTAACTGTATTTACATTGTTACTCATCCTCAGCAGACTTTCAATTTGGACAGAGTTATCTATTTGATGAAAACAACCATTCTGTGGTTGTTTATCATGTATCATGTGATAATTTTCTTTTGTTCTCCTTTGCACGTATGGCCTCCTTTCCCACATGCCAGATGTGCTTCCCTGAACAAAGAATTCCTGCTTAGCAAGTATGATCTATTACAGTCTCCTTGTGTTGGAAGCAATACAAACTCTTGCCTACAGCTGCTTTTAAAATCAGAGGTGTACTGCTTGAGAAAAATTGATGGAGTTATCATTAAAGTTCTATTTTAAATATAGACAGAGTAACTTATTCAAACATGACTATCCTAAAATATTTAGGTGGACACAATATTCACAACAAGATAATAAAAGAACATAAGAACAACAATGCTTGAGTTTGTATTTTCTTCTTAAGAATAATTGGTTTCCAGGGCCAGCTTAATCTCCTTCAAACAAAGTGAATCTCTTTCTAACTGAATCTGTGTTCTTTTACCTCCCCAGGCAGAAAGTCTACATTCAGTACACTGAAAGAAAAAAAAAAAAAAAATCAAGGTTATAAGTTCACTCAAGTCTCTAAACTGTAACGGAAGAAGTGTTTGATATTTAATTCTGTTCCTCAGAATTGTTTGTATTTCAAATATCATTGTGATTCCCATTTAAACTCAAACAGAAAGCAGCACAGAAAAGTACAGGGGGAAAAAGCACGTGTGTGGAGAACTGTTACCCTGAAATCTGCAACTTTAGATGATACATGAGATGTTATGCAGTCATATTTTCATGTTTTGTAGGCTATTTCTAGCTGTCACTAATGGTGAATACAAATCAAAAACGATAGTTAAACTGGCAGATATATGTAATATATCTCACATATGTCTGTGAGAGCACATCTGAATATAAAAATTAAGTTAAACATTAAGATTCACTGATTCACCTGTGAGTGAATGTATTTTGGTGTTCTAGTTATACTGAATAGCCCTAAAGCATAGTAAGGTGGATTTTTACAGTGATTGTATTGTGATCTTACTTCTCAAGGAACTTGGGGTAAAACAAAGTGAAAATTTACTGAAAAAACAGCGTGTTTACACAAACCGAATATTCAAATTACCTACTCTCAATACAGCATTACAACTTGGCATGGGCTGGCTTTTCTACAGATGAGTAAAGATAAGTAAAACAGTAATCAGGTAATATTTTATATTACAAAATGTTAAGACAATAGATCATACCTTTCAGGAAATGGCAGGTAATTTGTGAGGTTGTCTAGTCTGCGTGGCAATACTTTCTGTGGCATGCACTGGAGTCATGGGCACTTGGCAGTCCAATGTGGGGGTGCTACTGGTGTGCTTTGCAGCACTTTTCTACTCCATGCACCCAGCATTTCTTCTGCTGGAGCCTGAGGGCAAAAGGAAAGAATGAGGTGCCTCAGGGTCTCAGAAGTTTGAGGCTGGGCTGTTGCACAAAGGTTGTATAGACAGGCTTACTTGCACAAAGATTTAATAGCAGGGTCCATAGCTGATGGCACTAAAAGACTGTAATAGTAAAAATTACTTTTAGGAAGAAAAGAAGAAACAAAAAAGGAGAGAAAAGAGAAAGTGAAAATTCTCCCCAGTGGCTCTCCAGGCAAAGCAGCAATGCAGTCTGTCAGACAGATGTCCCTCTTTGGGTGCCCTCCACAATGTAATATGTATGCCCCTCGCAGTACTACTTCCTCCATAACCAGGTAGATCCTATCATGACCTGTTCAAACACCACTTTGATCAGGGGCAGGTGTTGCATGCTGTTTCTTGTTGAACTCTACATATTCATATTGTTGGATGCCCCAACGTAAATTAAGCGTAGAAAAAGGCAGAGGGGAGTGAGGAAGGAATGATTCTCACGCCATTGGCAATCACTCTCCATGAGAACTCAACACAGCAACTGTATTGCATTTGGGGTCTGATAACAACAAAACTGGAGTCTGCAGGTGCAAGGCTATGAGCCACCACACCTTAACCAAGGGAATTTTAAGCTTAAAAGAGTTGCAATGAGCTCTCTGGGGATTTGGGGGGGATAGAAAACACAAATTAAGTAGAAGGGACAGCTGAATGAAGAAGATTACATCTTGTGCAATACTTCTGTGAGGAAAGTTAAGCAGTGCAAATCAGATTTGGCAGAGTGGAATTCTAGCTAGCACACAGATAGGCAATAACAGAAAACTTCAGAACTGGAAAATAGATTCGCTT
This sequence comes from Rhea pennata, assembly GCF_028389875.1. NCBI lineage: Eukaryota > Metazoa > Chordata > Aves > Rheiformes > Rheidae > Rhea > Rhea pennata. The sequence continues at coordinate 44,590,577 of NC_084666.1, forward strand.
TGGACTGTCTTTTGTAAAGACCAGCACTTTCCTGGGCAGACATTTTCCCCAGTCAATTGATTCTAAAATTGAAGAAAAGTCATCAAGAAAAATCACTATGTTGTCTCTCCTTAGGTATGCTGGAGGGTCAGCACTGATAGAGATGGGCAATCAGTGTTTATTGATTCGTTCGTCACTTTTCCAGACTTGATAGACTAAGACTTTAATAACTAAATATGCTCTGTTTCTGATAAAGATTTGAAATACACTTTGATTTTGTTTTGTTGTCCTTCTGGAATTATAAACTTCTATAGTATTATAAGAAGTTAATGAATTTCCCTTTAGTTTAATTTGCTTTTCAAATTTCATAGTAGTCATTATCCCAAGGACGCAATTACTCACTCCTTGGTATAGCAACTTTCAAGATCAGTTTTACAAACTCAAACATCAGTTGTTTTTATTGTATTCATGCAGCAGAAAAATAGCAAGTAAGTTGTCAAAATATGCAAGAATATTGGAAAAAAAATTCAATGTTTCTCTTTTAAATTATTTCAATTCTATTACTGTTTCAAAAAGACCCTGTATGGTTGGGGTTTTTTTCCTGTTATTGTTACTTATACCTGTTTATTCCACAGAGTCTTCTTAATATACTCTTTTCTTGCCTCTGCATACGCTGCAGAATTTCTTCCTCATCAAAAATTAACTGATGGTGATTCCGTTTTAAGGGCTGTGATTCAAAATTTTATGTGCAACTAGCTGGCGACTATAATGGCAGCGACTTCAGGTGAACTGCCTGATTACTCTGTTCTACCCGAAGAAAGCAACGGGAAATAAAGGCTATTTAAGCTTGTTTCAAAACTTCAGCATTTGAGTTTTTGTACTTGAGGTATTTGTATTTGACATGCTTGTGCTGTTTTAAATAGAGAACGACAGAATATGTAGTCATTTCCTAAATACAGAATACTGTATGTATGAGCATGATATTACAATAAAAATACTGACAATAGTGTACAAGAAAAACTGCACTTAACTTCATAGGAAACCTAACTGGTAATAATAAAGAACCCAGCATCTCATGCTAACTATAAATCACTTAAAACATGTTAGCAAATTAATAGCTGATAATATCTCACACTGATTAAAACATATTCTGAGGAAAATATCCTCCTAGTACAAGTTAGCACAAAGCTTCTCCCTCCCCTTTTTTAAAAACTTTACTTGAATTTCACTGTCAATTCCTTTTGCATTCTCAAAATTTTCAGTCAGATTGGTAAGGAAGAATGGTTATTAACGTTACTATTTCTTCTTTTTAATAAATTTTTGAGTAATAGTCCCAAATCTGTCTTTAAGCAATGACAATGAGGTCAACATCTAGAAAGAGGACACCCACACTAGCAGTTGTTTACATATTTTTTAGTATTGCAGGGAATTAAAATAAATGAATTATTCTTGTGTTTAGTTACAGCGTATGTTAAATAGCAGCAATATATGCTTGATATGCAATTGAATTATCTCAGACTACAGAGAAAGCATGAAATGGAGGATGTGAAACGCCAAGCCCATGTAGGACTTGAACGCAAAATCAGGTCATTAAACAGCAATGCCTTTTTAAACCAAGATGTTCTATGTATATCGACACTCAAAGCCAAGCCAGTGAGAAAGAATTATCATATTGGTAATTCTCCAGCAGGAAAAAGACTGAAGGAAACTGTTTCCTGATCAGTATTTCTGTTGGCATGGCCTCACCATTCCTTGCAATAAGCATCTTCAAATATCTCTTGTTGTATTGTCAGAGGAAAATACGGACAGTTGTTGCTTTATGCCATTGGCAGTGTTCACTCACATGATTTAGTGGCTATCATCTGGTTTTAGATCTTTAATAACTGTTTAATGAACAATGCCTCACATCAGAATTTACTATTTAACAGAATAACAACTTCTGTTAAAAGAGATGAATTAAAATGAAAAATTAGAAATCAGGAATATTGAGCACCTGGTAACTGCACATTTAGTTGTCTTTGTCTTAAATTAAAAGTCATTATATGAATGTTGACTAACTTTGCTAAATTTTCTTTGACTGATATCTGCGTGATGTTTTCGAAGTGTCTTGAAGTGTCATAATAAATAAATTCTGGTACTATCTAGCATTTTAGCTACTGTTGCAAGTACCTCCTCTTGCAAAAATATGAAATTTAAAGCCTTATCCTTATGACTGGTGACTTCAGCTGCCTTTCTATCATCTAATTAGGGAAGCAAATTCAGGTGTTCTTCCCCACACTTAAACAGCTGAATAGCGATGATGACTACCTTTTCCAGAATGTATCTCTTGACCTACTGAAGCAATGGTCTCTATTATCTTAAATTAATTCTAAGAAAACAATATTAAATGCTCTTACCAGACAGTTTTATATATATATATATATATATATATATATTTGCAGCTGACAAAGCTTCATAGGGGTGTATGAAAGATTGGTATTGAAAGAGGGCTAATAATACAGGCTCTAAATATGTCTTGAAAAGAAATGAAAGAAATAAGATTGATTTCCTTGATCCTGATTCAAGCTTGGGCAAAGTTGTACATAGGCACTATATGATTAAAGTTTGTTATGATAATAGATGAACAAAAAAAATTCTAGTTTGAATTTGAAAACTACTCAAATCTAGTTCTGTTCTTGATTTTGCCAGAGTTCAAAGTATATTGTATTTATATGATAGATATACATGGTAATTTTCATTTCAGATATTCCCATAAATCACTTCTGTAAAGTTAAATAGAAAAATCATTCAGATCCCACAGTGCCATTGAACCTTTTCCATATATCATTAGAAGCAAACAGAACAAAATAAATAGTGCAATAGTGCAATAATCTGAACAGTCAGACTTGCAAAACTCTTCTCCTATGTTTTCATTCTTTCCATCATGAGCTTTCCAGTAAACCATTCATGGACTTTCAGTCCCTAAAGTTTTTCTTGTAATTAACATGAATTTTGGCCAGGAACAATAAAGCCCTTTCCACTTGCTCATCCAAGAAATTGTTTACTGTCTCAGAGCTCTTTTCTTTTCTTTTTTTTTCTTTTTTTTTTCTTTTTTTTCTTTTCTTTTCTTTTTTTTTTTTTTTTCCTTTTTCCCCTCCCTGACAAAGTCAAAGGACTGAAACGGACAAGATAAAAACCCTGTCTCTTAGGTTTCCCTTTGAATTTCCAGCCACCTGCTACAAGTTTCTGGCACTCATATGAACCTCAGTTAATTCTGTTCATAATTCTCCTTTTTCTTGGGGGAAATACAATATTATTTTCAGTGCATATTAACATCTCTTTCTATTAATTAATGTAAACTTCCCCCCAAAATAATGAAATTCTTTCTCTGTTAGTAGTGGCATACATAGGATTAGCCTAAAGTGATACCTCTTATTTTGCAGCTTGTTCCAGGTGTTTATCTTTCTCTTCCCGTATTATTTCCTCTGCTGATACTAGACGGGTTCAGCTTTCCTTATCACCACACAAATATACTTGCATCTCACCAGTGTTTAACTGAATGAAGTTCATCTTTGTTTTCACTCTTTCTACTGCATCAGCCATGTAGAAATCATCTTTGAGCCCTTTTTCTCTCTACACGAAGACTTAAGGTTTTCAAACCTTCTTCCTCCTTCTCCTTTATTCTTACACACAGGGACAGAAATATATTTTGTGGCAATTTCTTACACATCACACAAGCCTCTGCAGCTCTCTGAAGACAGTATCATGCTCCTTGTGATACTGGGATTAAGAAAGGCAAAATCTTTCACCTTGTAATTAGCAAAGAGTTTCCTCGTGCACTAAGGTGTCAGAGAGCCTCAGTTATAGTAGCGGATTATAACAACGGCCAGATGTGATGGGGATGAGGAACTCACAGTGTGAGCTTCATCTTATTGTCCCTGTCGGGTGTCCTCATAACATTTGAGCGTCATTTAGCACTTTCAGCTGTTTCATTCTTAAATAGAATAGAGATGGTGGTTGTAGATGGTGAAGACTTGTGATTTCTACAGATAGCTGTGATTTATGCTTTGTTTTGGCACAAAAGTGAACAGAATCCTAAGGAGCTCACATAAATACGCAAGCACAGTAAAGGCACCCTTTAAAGGAATGAAAGATTTATCTGAATGAACTTAAGTCCAGAGAAAAGGTTTAATCATATTTTGTATAACATTCTAACTTCATTAATTGCTGTATTATGGTTGGAAAATAAAAGACAATGTATTTTTCTCTCAGCACTTGCTTGTATTCAGCCTCTGAATCTAGCCTGCCTACACTTGACAAAGATAGAGGGTTGCAACAATTTTTTGCAAAATATTTCCACAAAATGTTTATTCTATAGTTCTTTTATTGCCTTAGGTCCTGAATTCTTTAAATATTATAGTTACAGAACTGCCTACAAGGAGGCTTATACTTAAATACTTTTTTCAACTGAGATTTCACATAATGTATGCTATGATTTCAGATCATAAAGCAATGTTATGAATACACATTAGACACATTACATCACTTTTCCACATGACTAATGCTAATATTATTGGGCAGAAGTTGAACCACAGGAAGTTCCGCCTGACCATGAGGGGGAATTTCTTCCCTGTGAGAGTGATGGAGCACTGGACCAGGTTGCCCAGAGAGGTGGTGGAGTCTCCTTCTCTGGTCAGCTAGGTGACCCTGCTGAGCACAGAGGTTGGACTAGATGATCTCCAGAGGTCCCTTCCAACCTTACTGATTCTATGATTATTTATCTGCACACGTTTCCTTATATAATTCAAAATTTTTACTTTAAAAATAGATATTAAGTGACTGACGTTATTTTTATTCATCAACTCCCTTAAGGTAGGTTTCATGTCACATATTGGCTCTGTGCAATGCGGACTTTGAAGATAACTGTTTAATTTTCCTTTCCTTTTCTCTTGACCCCATTGAAAAGAAGAGAAAGTTGGGGGGGGGGGGGAAAGAAGCACCACCAAAGCAGCTACGTCCTAACATAAAAATTTTTAAGTATGGGTTTATTCCAATGCAATAAGAATATATATAATTATAATTAAAAACTACACTTCGTCTCTCCTCCACCCACACCCCCAATACGGGATTTTAAAAGTTTGATTTTTTTAAAATCAGAAAATCCATCAATCAATCAATATTCACTCCAAAAGTCACTCCAGTTCCCAAGATGAAATAAAACCTGTGTTGCAGTTGGTTAGATGCCTAGGAGTACAGAACAATTAGTAGAGGATCCAATTCTGCTAAGTATTGAACTATTCTTAAAAGATATTGAACTTCTGCAACACTCACTGAACATTCTCAGGAGGAGTAGAAACTAATGAGGGGGCAGGAAAGTGTGCCCTCTTTAAACAATTCTGCTGGGTCTATTTGCTATGTAATTGCTAACCTTGAAAGGATGGGGAGATAGCAAAAAGACCAGGCACAGCTGCCATGCGGCCAGCTTGTAATTCATAACATGAACAACTCAAAGCTGAGCAGAGTATTGGCACTGAGGTGGCAGATAAGCCTCATTTGCTGTCCCCTTTTAATATTACTTTTCAGAATCTAAGAGTCTCAGGTTAAGAACTGGTTAACAAGATCATTGGTTCATACATAAGGAAAATTTGTGCCTGTTTTCCATGCACAAAAAATCCAGCAAGCAACATTTAATTAAGCCACTTGTTACCATTCTATACTTTGACTAAAACATTTGTTTTTCATGAGTGAGTAATTCATCCTTTATTCAGCTGCTTCTTACTCCCCCACATCAGAGCACAAACAAAACTATGTTCCTCATAGTTCTCAGAGTTTTTATAGAAATACTGTGTTTTAGCAATTAAACTCTTTTCTTCCTTTCTCTTCTCTTCTCCTTATTCTGCCCTCCTCTTTTTAAAGCCATTTGCTCCTTCCTGCCCTCTTCCTCCACAGTGTTACCAATTCCTACACATTCTCCTTTGCTCTCCCCCTCCCTGTATTCTCTTGAGTTAATATCTCACCTTTCTCATCTTTTTTCCTAGTTTCCCTTCACTCTCTGCTGAGGGGCCTGCTGATCATTTAGAAAACAAAGCTAGCGCCATCCTCACTCATTTCTGCACTAAAGGCAAGTTCTGGGACTCTCAACTGCCTCAGAAAACTGCTGGAGCTGCTGTTTGCCCCTCTTCTGGGACCTGTGCCCCTATATTGGTTCAAGGGGTGTGCTGTGCTCATACACACTGAGTGAGGGCTGAGTGTAAGTGTCTCCTCCTGTGCATGGGTGCAGGCTCTGCTAATTCCACACATTTTCCATGTTCAGGGCTCTGTCCCTGAACTGGTAGATATTCTGTGAACAGGCCACCCATTCCGTCTCCTGCTAATTTCTCCAGTTCCAGGATTGTGCTATATTTCTTCCCATTTGCTTCTCCACTGCTTTTTTTGTCACCTCCCACTCCTTTCTGTACTATCTATTTTGGATTCATAATTACTTATATCTTGAATTTTTTTCCTCTTAACATTACCTGCCTCTTTAGTCGATGTTTCAAGTTTCTTTCCTTCTTCCCAAAATGCCTATTAAATTAAGCAGAGATTTAATCTCTTTGGTGCACTTCTCCAGTGCTTTTTTGTGATGGAGACTGAAGCAACTTCTATTACTCCTCAGCTGTTTTCTTTGCTTATAACTTGCATTGAAAATCTTTTGCTGTTAGTTTTTTCTCCTCTCATTTCTCCTTTAAAATGACATTGTCTAGGTTATAGTATTTTTGTTGGTGTAGAACTGTAGACTAGTTCTATCTTTGAAACTTTTTGCTGAATTCTTCCCTCAGAGTAAGTTCATCTATCTTGCCTACACCTTCACTTCCCTAAATTATTTTTCTCCAGCTTATATCTAGTGTATTTATTTCTTCCTGCCTGCTTTTACTCCTTCTACTTACTACTCCACTATCTTCTTAGATCCTAGATTTCATTTCTTTATTCACAGCACTTCATACTTCAAATAGTTCTCCACTTTCTATTAAGCTCTGTTTCCCCCTCTGCCTTCAGCAGAGTGACGCCATGCCCTCTTTTTGCCCAAAGGATTGGGGTGTCTGAATCTCCAGGGTGGATGTGCTGAAAGCCCAACAACGCCTTGCTAAGTGACAGTAATTCCTGAGTTATGACTGTCAGTTACAGAAGACCTGCAGAAAACACCCATGATTTATTCATTGTCATTCACCTGGCTGGTGATTACTCAGTCAAAATGAAAATGCCTAGTTGAGAGAGCAATATTTTTTAGTTAACTTTGCTTTAGGGATAATGCTTTCTGCTACAAGAAGTTACTTCTGTCTGTGGCACTTTGTAACCTCAGTTACCTCTGAGGTGCCTAGCTGATTTATTTGTTGATAAAAGCTTCATATTAACACATATAATGATTTTTGGATGTTAAAGGTAATAAATAAAGATGAAGAGTATCCAGTAGTTTCTAAAGCTAATTTAACTTAGTGTTAAGAGAAAAGAAATTGTAGACTTAACACTGAACAGTTTGGACTGCAGTTGCCATTTCCTCTGCTGTGATAAGGAAATAACCCTCTATCTCTTCCATTTTAGAATTATATGAAACTTTGGTTTTATATTGTGTTTGTGAATGAAAATTTAAATACGCAAAAAATGTGAAAACAGCATGTAGTCCATGGTATACAGGAAGTATCTTTAGCAAAAGTGACATTTCTGTTCTCAAACCAAACTGTGAATTGATAAATACTCACTTGAGGAGTAAGGTAAGAGTTTTCACATGCAACAGTTTTTGCATAATCATACTTGACCTCAGCAATGTTTTTGACAGAATCCAGAAGCAAAAGAATTAATCATGCTTTTCTGGCAGAAAACGGAATCAAACAATCTCACTATATTGTTAAAAAACAAAAAACAACAAAACAAATAACAGCAACAAAAAAACTTAATGCTAACTTAATTTGCCCCAAGATTTTGTGGAGACAAAGTCAGAACAGAGAGAGGGTATGAGATCTTGCTCTCATCAGCTTCTCAGCAGAGCTACTTAAATCACATTGAATTTTGCTAAAATAAAGTTCATCCTATGCAAAAGCAATACAGTGAACTTATTTGGCTAGTAGTTTTAAAGGCAGAAAACATTCAAATGCTATGAATTACTGGGTGCTTTTTGTTATTTTCAGCAGGAATATGATCCTCCAGGCCAACACCACCCTTCTTCAGACACTGTTATGAGTGTTGTTTTAAAGGTTCATTTGGGTACTGACTTTAGATAAATAGATATTGAAATTACTCACTATTAATAGATGTGCCACAACATTTTATGATAATAAGGCAGAGCTGAATCTATCTTCCTTGTGCATATCTATGTTTACTTAAGAATGCAAATTCATATACATAGATTAACAGAATATTTGAAAGGGATTTTTATCCAGGCCTCATGAACTTCTGCTACTTGATATGCCTTTGCTTTGATAGTTTTGGAACTAGAGTGATTAGCACATTTATATCTCCTCATTAAAAGGCTGTAGACATGATTTTAATATCTTTTTTCATTTTCTTTTGAAGGGACTCATAACTGCCGCTTTTCTCTTCTAAGATAAATTCACTGTAAAATCAATTTAAACATGCAATAAATTCAAATTACACTGTGATGCCATGATAACAGAATACTATAAAGATGACTGAAAAGTTAACATGCAAGAGTTGTCAGTTAAAAAAGAAGTGTGAATCATATCAATTCTAGTTGAAGTTATGAAACTTGTATTATAAAATGCATTATTTATTAGTACATATTGAGTCAACCATTTGCTATCACATCCCTTTCAGACCAGGGAAAAAGAAAGGTCGCTGGATCTTGGCATTTGTCAAAAGGACATCTGCAAACAATAGAATGCCTGCGACTAGGGAAATCTGTCCAGCCTAATCTGTTCTTAGAAAACAGTGGTATTTCCTTGGAAACAGGACAAAGTGAACATCTGTCAATTGTGGACTGCAATATCTATTTCTTGAGATATTCTGAATGCGTTAGTCACAAACGCTTATAGAGAGAATGAAAGAGCGAGACATTTTCACAACAGACAGTTGTTACAAACAGATAATCTCTTTCAATTGTAACAAGCCTGCATTTCCAAAAAAAATTAATTTCTAGTTTCTATGTTCACTTTATATTTCACAATTCTCACTCAAAATTTATAAGATCCATGATTAAGAAAGCAAAAGAAATGAGTTAAGAAACTAGAGGTCCCTTATTTCAAAATAACAGCAATTGCAGCATGGCTGCAGTAAAAAAGGAATTCTATCTGTAAAACAAATCTAAAATATTTACTAGCATGGGGAATAAAAACCTACAAAAAACAAAGTCTAGTCTAATAGGTCACTATTCTTCCTGTAGTCAAAATATATAGCATCACCCTTTGTCAGATTTTATCCTAGCTGTTTTTTTTTTTTTATATCACATTAAGTACCAGTATTAAATCAGCTTCTTCAGTCAGAGCCAAAGTAGACTATCAATAACCTTAATGAGAGTTCTGACTGGGAAAAGATTTCTTGTCTCCTGCTCTCCTCATGTAACTACCTTTTGGCTGTTTACACTAAGGAACCTTTGAGCATATCCCTTTCCTTGCAATACATATATACACATATAAATGCTTCTTTTGAGGAGACAAAGAAAAGCTAAAGAGCTAGAGATGCAAGGAAATAAAAATGTCAAGTCAGGATTCAGAGAAAAATATACAAAGAGAAGAGACTACTGTGACTATTTTCAAAGTGAAAATTTTCACTCTAAGTTTCAAGTAGATAATGCAAAAATATGAAGTTATTCTTGACTAGTCTTTAAAGTGACCAACTGCAAAGCAATACGCAAAGCTCACCAAGTATCAGTCCTATAATACCAGCTAACTATACAGATCACTTACATAGCACAGATCAACATCAAGGAGGAAAAGCTGTTTGAACATTAAGAAACATTAAAGATTTGATATTATAATTTGTTCCAGGACAGATCGGAACTGAACCATCAGAACTGGGAAATGGGAGAGGAAAATATCATATTTTTCTGATATATATGTTATGGAAAAATGGATTTCAGTCCTAATGAAAACAGGAATGAATCAGGATCACAGTTTTATTTCCCTTATGCCAAGCAGCCAAGCACAGCCAAGCAGCTGCACTCAGAGAAACAGGCTGAACTGTTAAAGAATAGGGCAATCTGTGCAACCTAATAAGCACGAAGAAGCTTGGAAAAGGAATGTAATTTCTTGAGACAATTCTCTGTACCACATAACATTTGAGATTCCTTCTCCCCCTCCAATCCCAAGAAATTGCTTGGGGGGTGGGAGGGATCTTTCCTCATAACATAGTGTGTTTTACATGCCATATTTTCTATATAATGAAGAAATGCTGTATGTTGCTGTGTGCTGCCTGGAAATGCCTGCTATGCTCATCTTGTAGTCAATATCTATTTTCTCTTGTCATTTAAAAAAGATTGTAAAGATTTTTTTTTTTCATAGATCACTGATTAATCTGAAGATCACAGATCTGAAGAAAACTGTGTTAGAAGAAATTGGCTAGTATGGAAAAAAACTATCACTGCCATCTAGCTATATGCTATTTTTATTGGAAAGAATACTGCTCTCCTATACAGCTAAGGATCAAACTGTCCCTCTTGAACCACACCATTTAAACAACTGCTTCAGAAGATTTTCATCTTTGTACAATATCCTGATCTGGTTGTTGACCCTATGTCATGTCAAAAAAGAGTTGGACAGAGTGCGATTTGCTTGGAATAACAAATACTTTTGGAGAGGCTTTTTTTCATCAAACTCTCAGCTCCTTGGATAATTGATGAATTAAACCAAAAATACCACTGTATTTCCAGAGGCCTCGTTTCAAAGGATGACAGGGAGCTATACAAATGGAATTACGTATCACATACTTTTGGGGTAGTTATGCTAATACCTTTAATAAAAACATTGTGTTATTTAACAGTGCCTAACATTCTGTAGTTACTCTATTGCCACCAGTTAATCACAATGAAAAGAGCTACTTATTTTCCAATGGAAGGAAATTCCTTTTAACTTGCGACCCAAAACAAGCAATCCATTCAAGAATGACATTTTTCAGGCCTGAGCAAATGAACTACATTATATGTAAATATGCAGGAGAATCCTAACACCATTCACAAAAGCGAGACACTAACTCCTTACACAAACACATGACCATTCTCTGTGTGTGTGCGCACACAAACGCTCCCCTTTTCCCCTCCTTCCCCCCCCCAAACTCAAACCCCTCAAAAAAGAGAAGTGGCAAGATCCAATCTCCATCTAAGGTAATAGAAAGCTCCTGCCATTGACCATAACTGAGTTCAAACTAAGCATTCATAGGGTAAAGCAATCTAGAAATGCATTCATTCATTCCAGGAAACTGTCCTCTCCATTAAAAACCCACTAAGTGGTTTTGAAACAAAGCAGATGACAGCACTTTAAGTTTCTTGAAAATTCAGTGCTGTTGGTCTGAATAATGGTTGACAAAGTATGAGAAAACACACTGTCCATTTTAATTAATCCACTAAAGAATGTTAAGTTTCCAAGCTGGGATATTAAATTCAAGAATTCTGATAGCATTAGTTTTGTTATTAAACCACCACACAATTTAATAAGAGCACACTGAGTTGCCTGGACTTACTTTATTATCGAGCTCAGCATACTGGATATGAAATCTAGAAAAGTAAATAGCTTCAGAAAAAATTACTCATTGGTGACTGAGATGATCAGCAAACGAGATGAACGAATACAGCTTCAGCTCTTGGTTGTTAGTTTAACTGGGGGAGGAAAAGAAAAAGGGAAGTAATATTTAAACTTTTTTTTCCCCTTTTTAACAATCTGCATTGGATAAAAAGCTAGTTACATTTTTACCTGAAAAAATTTGAGAAGCTGTGAATGAGTATTTTGAATTACAAAACTATGATTATATGATTAATTCAACATGATTAAGCGTGTTCCTCCTTGGTCAAACAGATGGTTGAATTATTTAATTCAGTCGTAATCATGCTGCAATGATAGGATCCACAAAGGCACAACATATTTCCTTCAGCTAAGATCTCAAAATCACAGCTAATATGATAAAAATTTCTACAAAGAGAGATAGGAATTTTACATAAATGGAAGGAATACAGATGGTCATCCTAACATCAGTCATCACTGTACTGAAAATTATTTTGTCTGTTGGGGGAAAAGAACAATATAGCCTTCATGGTACATCTGATGGACTAGACTTTTCCAGCTGACAGTGCCCTAACAGTATCGGTTCTAGGTAGGCTTCACAGAAACTGAGAACTTCACCAACTGAAAACTGTATTGCAAAGAGCACACTGTATTAGAACTGGGTTAGTCCCTAAGACCCAGCTGCGAATAGAGTGGTTAAAACAGATTTTGAACAAAGTGGAAAGAGATTTTCTTTCACAATTCTCATGATTTCTATCAATCTCAGATCCAAAATGAGCTCAGTTAGTTCACTTCAATTGAGTGAACAGAAAAAGTGATAGGAATCTTTTCAGCTAAGACTTCTCAGTAAGGCACTGGGAAACAAGTGAACTAATCAAGAGGAATTCCTGATAAAGCAGTCTCTATACACAGAACAAGAAAGCATAGCTTGTTGCAACTTCTCTGATGCCAGCATGCTGACATGCATTATTATTCACAGACATTATTGGCACTTCCAGAAGAGAACAGGAGATACTTAATACTGAACTACTACTAGGTCTGCATGAAGAGCATCCTGATTTTGTTCAGTGAATTCTTTATTACTTCAAATATCTTAAGCATAAATTCTTAAAAAAGTACTAATAATGTCAGAATTGTTAGGCAAAGCTTCAGTATGATTGCAGTTCAAAGTATAAATATTGATCATTAAGCTTCTAAGACAAGGCTTAAATTATGATTTGAAAAAAAAAAAATCCACCAGTTAACTGAATCCTGATTTTTTTTTCCATTTCTGTAACTTTTATATCTTAATGATGTCTCTTCCTGCCAGAGAAGGGGGCCAAGCAAAGTTTCACTACACTGACTGTAGCAAGACTTTATCCAATTCTCCATGACATTCACAGAAGTTGAAAGATTTGGACAAAGTTACTGTGTACGACTCATCCTTATGGAAAGCACATAGTTTGCCCTCATGTCTCATGTGAGAAGGAGGTTGGTTCACCTGTCTATGATTGTTTAGTATTTGAATAATGAAAGAGATGCACATTTACAGAACAAGCAAGTAAACAGCTGGAAGAGTTTGCAACTCTGAAGAGGTTTAACATAGCACTGATAACTTGGAAAGATGGTCCAGAGATCAAGTAGAAGACAGTAAGAGGGAAAACAAACTACCCTTAAGGAAGGGACAAAAGCACCGACAAAGGCGAGATGCAGAAAATTTTGGTGTCATAGTGAACCCAAAAATCCAATGAGTCAAAACAGCTGATATTGTTGCAGAAAAGGCAATATATCTTAATATAACATTCTGGGATATATTAATAAGCATACATTCCAAGGGGTTATTTTATTCTAGATGGCATGGGCGGGATCTCACTATGCCAAGATGATACTCAGTTTGAAATCCACTCTTAAAGACAAACAGTCCAGAAGGAGAACAGTCAGAATGATGAGAGGTTTATTAAACAAGAAAAAAAATCGTTCATTTTCTTTGGAAAAAAATGACAGTTTTGAAAAGAAATTATTTAGATGACAGATGAAGTATTTGCTGTTAGCTCTTCAGAAATGAAGAGGAGAAAAGGTCAAATGCTGGAGGGCTGTTAACATGCTCATGCTCAGATCACAAACAGCAGGGCAGATAGGGAACAATCAGCAGCTAATGCTATCTGAAAAGGAAAGCATCTGAAAACATGCATGGTGCCTCTTCCACAAAGCCACTCAACATGCACAGGCTTTATTATCAGGTATCTGGATTTTTACTGCTACAGCAACCAGAACTGCAGGAAACAAGAGACTGTCAGGCATACAGACGTTCAAACGCCTCCCCTGTGCTCTGCATTCACGGCTGCCAGAGGGAAGCGCTTGCATTACGCAGATCCCTGGCAGGTTTAATGGCTGCCAGAATTCATCTGACAAAACTTCTGAGCTTCGCTTTCATTTAGACTGTTTCCTTTCTGGTATACGGAGACACTGTTTTGTATTAGCACTGCTGTAATACACTCTCAGCCTCCCAGACCGGGAGTGAGGAAAGGTCATGTTGTATCCATCAAAGGTACCCATTTCCAGAAGTCCAGGCTACATGCAGAATTTTGGTGCCACAAAAACATTCAAATCTGAAGACCTTGGCGAGTGAGAAGAGGGGAAGCTTAGCCACAATTAAATTTACCTCCTGCTCTTTGCCCTGATTTCTATCTGTATATCATCACTTGTGATAACTGAGAATTTATTTCCGGGAATTCCTTATAGCTCACAATTCTTCACTGTCCAAGAAACACTCTTGTAGAGCAAAAAGGGGAGCTAAGTCAAGACAAAGGCCCAGCTAAGCTAGTTTGCCTTATTAAAGAACAAGTGTAACTTGGTCTGATTTCTGTAAATGGACAATCAATAATTATGAACTTACTTAGTATTACCAGATACTTCACACAAGCTTTTCCTCTGAAGAGTTGTGTGAATACTGTCTCCTGCTAAAGTGATGCTTAATATTGAGAAAAAACAAGCAATCCAAACCTGGTTTTCTGTCTATTGAAACTCTAGATCCAATCTAAAAGCAGGCAAAAACTTCATTTTTACAAGCAGCAGCTGTAGCAAAAAAGATAATTAGGCACTTCAACTACAATAAAATCTGTGACATATTTTGATTAATAGACATATTAATCAGAATGGACAAGGGAAATGCAAACAGCCACTGAACTTTCAAGGCTAGGTCTACAGCATGAGATTTATCACATACCAATAATTATGGGAAGACTCATTAATTACAGGATGAAAAAAATACCATTTTACATTTTATGTAATACCTGTCCTCCCAAAGTACTCTTCCACATCATAAAAAAAGCATTTATTAGTTACATCATCAGATGTAACAATAATGCATGTTTAGTATGAAATAGTGCAGATTTCAACAGGGTTTAAGACAAATTGAAAAGTATTGCTGCTTCTAAGGTAAATTATATGGAAAATGTAGACGCCAATGGCCTGAGTTAGAATTTGGCCATCACTTCAGGGACTAAGACCAGGACACACTAATCAACTGTGCTCTGGTTCTTTTAGGAGTTAATCTTGAGGATAAATACAGCATATTTTTGACTTCTTAACAAACAAGATCAAATTTACTATTCCCATCTGGTTTCAGTTCTCTTCCTCACCAGTCATCCTGGAGATACATCATTTTAAGTATACTTTCCATTTTTAAATAGTTGACTATCAAACAGGTATTTTGTTCAGCCACGTTTCTTCTTCTGTGTATTAATCATCCTACTAGAGTCACTCTTTCACTTCTGACACTAAGAGTTTACTCTTTTCTGGAGTCATGACTCAGCTCCAGGAAAAAAAAAAAAAAAAAAAACCACTCACTCATACTACAAGTAACTTCAATTCAATTTTCAGTCTTCATTTCAGACTGCTTAGCTACCTTCTCCTTAGTGACCCCAGCTGTAGCAGTTTATTTCAATGATCATATTGTAAAAGAAGCTCCACAGCTCTTGTTGGGTTACATCCTTAGAAGAACAAAATATCTGAAGCATTACTAGTCTGCCTTTTTTTGGTTTTGCATTCCCCCCTCACACACACACACACACACTCAGCTTCTAGAGAGGGACCCCATCTCCTTAACTTTCATCAGATCTGACACCTTCTTCAAATTAATGAGTGTAGTTTAGGGCATTAAGCAGCTTGTGAACCCACTTGCTGTCTACTTCTCACTTCACACACTCCATCAAGTGTTCCCTTCTACTGTAAACATGAAATGAAAAATATTAATCTGAAACTCCATCTATTTTTCTGAGCAATAACTTTAAAGCAATGTCAGTACAAGCAGAGAAGAGCTATTAACACAGTTAACAAAAGGGATGCACAGTCTATCCTTATAATAGGACAGAAAAGAAATTGGATAATTTAGCACAGAAAGAAAGGGGGGGGGGGGGGCAAAGGGAAGTTAAGCTGAATTCCTCTAAGTATATCTAGTGGGTTAAAAAAGTAGAGAAGAGCTGTAGACAGAACTGGCTTAAGAACAAATGAGCTTATGGTGGTCAGATACAAGTTTGGGACAGATGAGAATAAATTCGCTAACCATCATAGAAAAAGGGTTGTTGAACCCTCTAGTTATTTAGTGGAGATAAGACACCTAATTACAGTCAAGATGTACTTGTTACATTTTTGGTACTGATAATATGACATTGTTGCCTGTGATAATAGAGTGGCCTTTCCCATTGCCCTAAATATATGAAGTTGCTCTATTACTAACAGTGGTTGAAAGAGAAACAAATAGTCCTGCTATGAAATCTAACCTACAGGCATTATTTGAAAAGTGTCTGATGTCTTAAGAAATGTGGGTTTCTTAATGGCTGCCATTCTAACTATTGCTTATTATCCATAATTGTGAAAGAGATAATAAACAAGCACATAGCTAGTTTTGGCTCAAAAAAGAAAAATGTAACACCTTATGGTTATAAGACCACTGTATTACATTCACTTAAACAGGCAGTCTTTGGCAATCTGAATTCTGTTTCTTTCAGCAGTCACAATCCTATGCTGCACATTTGAGTTTTGCCATCAAAAACATCGTCCTTTGGCCTCAAGAAATGAATGTTTGTAAAATAAGCAAAACTATTTGCAAAGATTTGCAAGTCCTCACAAAAAAAGAAAAAATAGGGGTGTGTGTGTGTGTGTGTGTGTGTGTGTGTGTGTGTGTGTGTGTGTCCAAAGCAAAAAAACAGTATTAGGTGACTATGAAATGAAGATTATCCTGGTGTGTTTCATAAGATGATCTTAAAGTTTATGGGCATACTGTCCTATTTTAACTAGGCTAACTGAGCCAGTTCTTGTTGGTGAAGTAATTTTAGGGACTTTATTCACACTGCTGCCAAAACTTTGTCCTCATTGTAGAACAACAGCCTTCTCTGATGGAGGACAGCAAATTCCTTCACACTAGCTTGTCTGAAATCAGTTCCCTACTATCTTCTTTATTATGTTTGCTCACAGGAAAAGAGGAAGAAATAGCTCTCCAGGATTAAATTCTTACCTGTGCTAAATCCAAGTGTTTTGATCATCTCTCAGAGCTAGAAGCGAGCATAAGAGTATTCGGAGCAAAATGTCATTAAACTGACACTAGCAGGAGGGCACGCTGGTTAAGATTCCAAACAAGGTGGATGTGAAGAAGACTCAGCGAACACAAGGAACAAACCGCCCTCTCACTTAACAGGTGCTAGCTCAGGGTAATAAAGACAAGCTTGCACTACTAGAGTTTGTGCTGTTTCTGTTCTGTGGATCAAGTGAATAGAAGATGATCCAGGTCTGTCAATTTGATGTATTTTAAATGCATGTAATTTAAAATAGGAATACATTACTAAGTAGTGTCAGTATTTGGTCTGATAAAAAAAAATATTCCTTAGGAGGATGACTAATGTCTGATGAAAACATCAGCCAAATAGCTGCAGAACATCAAAGCTGAAAATGGCTTTAATAAGTTTATTAAAAGAAACAGTTATGCAGTGTAGAGAGAAAATAACTTTTGGTTAACATAGATAATTTCCCTGGGAGCCAGAATTGGCCTCAGTTCTGTTGTTACATTATACAGAATGTATGTATTTTAATTAAATGTTGCTCTGGTGCATCTAAGATGTAGGACAGATCATTTACTGTATCAACAGGACATGCTGCCCTACAATGTAAATTCCTGCACAAAATTAACTGAATTGGACCCATCTGTGAAAAGGGTCAGGTCATTTAAGCAATAAATCTGGTTTTCATCACAAAATGTACTATGTGGAAAAAAACCTCTTTCTGTTTAAATGGCTTCACTGTCAGCTATGTAGTGGCCATCAGCCAAAAATCATTATCTTGAGATTGGCTTGAATCAGGTGAATGGAAAGCAGACTACAATGTACAACAGGACCATGACTTACCAAGCAGATGACAGTGTGTAATCAGAACATGACTTAAGAGGTCTTGCTTTAAATTTGTGTTTACCAGAAGTCTTTTCCCATCATTTAATTGTAGATCATAAAGCGATAAAAAATAGAAGAATACAGACATCAAATCTACACTTCTGCAAACCAGCTTCTCTGAATTTTCATACTTTTGGGGTATAGGAGGGGCTTAGCTGTTAGTCATGAACACTGGGAACAGCACAAAAACTAGGAGGAGAGAAAGCAGTAAAAAAATAGCATAAGAAATTAAGATATCCCCACACTTCTTAAATCAAGAAGTACATATTGACAGTCAGAACTGCACTAACCCACTGAAAAATCTGAGAGTAATTCACTGTTTATTATAGACCTTGAAAAATTCATCATTTTCCCCCTGCCCCTAAGCTGTAGGTGAAATACTATGTCATGAATGTCTCCAGCTGCTATGCTTACAATGTCTATATGCAATCTACTCTAAGGATTTCTCAGCAAGTTTTGAAAACCACTCCATTTAATACTGAGGCAAAGACCCAGGCAAGGCTTTTATGGAGAGAAATGATATCTTTGAAGATAGATTTGTACCTGCAGTGATCCAATTATTGTTCCTAGCCTAGTGAGATGGCAGGGTAGGGGGTGGTATAAGCAGCCGTGGATATGGCTACCGTTAAGCTGCTGTCTGTTCCCTCTTACAGCTTGGCAACTCTGAAAGTAATTTAGCCCGTGTTTGCCTATTTCTGGGCATGCAATGGGTGTGTTTTCAGACAGGAAAGCTACTTACTATCCGCTGTTCTATAATGGCACAATTAAAAGCTGAACACTGGCCACATTCTTTTATCACTTCTGAAGTTTTTTCTTTGCTTCCAGTAAAAGTTTCCTTATGTAAAAGGTAATGTATTATTTAAATTAAGATAGAGCTGTCTGCAACAAGACATAATACCCAACAATCTGAGAAACAGAAGCGTTTGTTATTTTGCTTTATCTCCAGGCATTTGGCATCTTTTTCATACTTTTTACTTAACTCTTCTTCACATCCCTATTTTCTTACAAGTGACTAACCTTTCAGAGCTCTAGAGATATAAATCATTTGCTTCTTCTTAGAGGGGAGGGAATAAATAAAGAACATGCTAGAGAAAAATATGATGCTCATTGCTTTATTCTATTTTTTCTGTTACTACTCAAGAGATTACTTGAGCAGTAACAATATTCTCAATATTGAGCAATATTCTCAAACTTTTAGGTCAATTTTTAAAAACTATTCTGCCGTATCTCTTTAAAACAGTGTCTTAAAAACATCTATTTGTGTATATACAGCACAAATCAGATGTCAGCAACAGTGAAGCACTGCAGAGTGATATCTCTTTTGATCTAGGACCACAAGATTTCCTACAGATTGCCCCTTCCCTTCATCACAAAAATCTCTCCTTGGAAACATCCAATAATTTTTGATTTGTGGAGTGCTAACTAGTGAAGGCGTAAATCATTTATAGCAAACTTAAGCCTACTAACAAGCAGTTACCTTTCACAAATGCCTTTGAAATGGTTCATAGACTGAAAAGCACTTCTTCGCACCATATATTTCAGACCACAACCTATCTTTTTCTCCAGCAATTATTTATCTGTATATTGGCAGATGGAAAACAGAAGATTGCTCATTCTGTTTGTTGGGCTTTCCCACAGTTTAGAAGACTCCCAAGGAAGCAGGCAGTCAGTGCAGTGTTGTGGACTTCCACTTCAGACATACAGAGACACTTTGATGTGACTGTACCACTGAATCATGGCTGTCCTAAGTTTTAGAATGGGCTCACTGAACTTAGCCATCAAATGAACTGAGCTGGGCTCAGATCAGAGCAGCCTTAACCCAGTCCTGAGATCAAAGAAAGGAAAATAAAGTTTTAACTTGTCTCCCATGGGAATCTTGCAGGTGGCCTGTTATCTATCTACTAAAATATAAATATTCACTTGCAAAGAGCAAAATTACATAGCTCCAGAGCATGGAAAAAAACAAACTTCAAGCTAGTTTCCAAGTACTGCAAGTCTCCTTCAAAAGGCTTATATTTTACTGTCGTGTTTTCTTGCACAAATAAATGTATATTCTGCAGCCAAACCCTTGGGACCAATAATGATGCATATATATTACATCCACAGAATGCAGAAATCAGGAGATCTAGCATAATATAGTTTACTATTTCTCATCAGCTTAACAAGAAGTAAAAAAATACGATTTTTAATAATTTGGATGATTCTCCCCCCCATAGTTATTTAGGCATAGTATCTCTCAGAAATCTCAGCCTAAGAGAACAGTTTTCACTCCATTAAAGGGTTTGTATTAACAGCTATTTAAAGCACTCATTCTTTTCTCACATTAGAAAACATTCTTTAAAACTCTGACAACACGAGCCAAAGTTTACTCTCAATCTACATTTTAAATCTTGTACTGCGGGGTCAGGTGGTATTGACTGGTTTACCACTATAGAGAATAATACAGCTATGCTGATTTATACTAAGAATCTGGACCATTACTTATAGGTTATTGCTCTTAGTTCATTTTATTACAAATAAATTTATGTTCTGAAGAATTTTCTGCTATATTTATATTCACAATTAAAAATGCTTACTTTAACTATTGCTGAAACAATGATAGCTGTGATTGTAATTGCAAATTTTGCTATTTGCATGTAAATAATAGGAAAATCAACTATGCTTCTCCATTACCAAAGGTGACAGAAAAGACCTCCACCTTCACATACTCCTTACAAGAGATTTTAGTTCAGCACTGGCATCACTATCAAGAATTGGAGTTTCTTCAAAGGTTATCCTGACATTAAAATATCTGGGAGGTGCCAAAGCAATTGGTCAAACATGGAGCTCAGTTTCTCACAAGATTAAGGCTATCTCTACATTAGCAAGCAGTACAACCCTTAGTAAGAGCAGATCTGTGGAGCAGAACAACCTGTGCATCAGACCCAAAATACATACTGTGTGCATTTCAGGAGTGGAGTTTTCTTTGAACCATCTCAAGTCTGGCTCCATGGACTGATGCACATCATGTATACTCCAAAAGAAATCTAGTTTATACACTTCAAGACTAATCTGTGTTGTCAACAGGAATAACAGAGATTTGGTTCACTTCTGAACTGATCTTCTGTTTAAAAAGAAGAAAAAAAAATCAATCCTATTGTAAGCAGACTCTAAAAGCACCATAAAGGAATGTGTTTTTCTTTCACATAATGGAGAATTCTGTTATACCAAAAGTGACTATTTTAGCAAGGGGCAACATCAAAGACTTCAAAAAAAAATTTTTTTCCCCATTGGTTGACTCAGTTTGGTAGATTTTGGGGAATAAGAGTCTGTACTGTCTAATTTTTTTCAGTATCTGCATTGTACTGTGCCATATGGGGAATATAGCTGGCAGGATTTAGCTGCTGACCCATTGATTCTCTAACTAGGCTATGATATTAGGTCTGTTCCTTAGGGAGTCTCCTATCATTCTTTGTTTATTTTGATGCTTAATACCAAATTAAGACATTATTATGTTGCTTCCACACTTGGATATCAGGCCTTCTTGACCAACAATTCCTCTGTCATTCTTTAAAGCCCTACTGGACTATGTCCTAGGAGACTTTCAGAGAGGGATCTTGGACAGAAGAATACTTATTAAACAGTTCATCTTAAAGTGTTTGTTTTCAAACTTTCAGCTGGAGGGATTAAGGGAGCTTGTTACAATTAAATCAGCGATCATCTCAGTGATGAAAAAAAGCACCCAGTTCTAACTGTAGTGAAACTTGTGATAGATTGCTCAAGTTCCTTCCAAGTGGTATTATCACAGTATGTACATACAGACTGAGCTGCTTATAATTCACATTACTTTCTCAGAACCAGGAAATTTCTAATGTGAATTAGATAATAGCTAGCTATAGGATTACATACACTATGAAAAAGAAAAATTATGTAACAAAATAAAAGAAATAAAAGAAATTTACCAAGGTAAAAAAGACAGTGTTGGTTTTTTGCAACATTCTTACTTTTGTACTAGCTTCAGATCTATTTAAAATAGGGGATATTTTACAATGAGTTATTTTAATTCATTTACGTATTTATTGTTTTACAGCATTCATCTTTTAGAAGCTTGAAAGAAACATGTGCTAAATTGACCCAGGAAAGGTAAAGAATCACTTCACACAACTTGGGGAGTTACATAATTTCTGAACTAGAAAAAGTAAGATTAAAATTATGATTGAGGTCAGGTTCAAGATAAGCACTGGTTAAAGTATGATAGAGTTCTTCACTTATCTAAAGCAAGCTATGCATCTTTATTGACCTCTGGAATAAGTTGAGTTAAAGATGCATTTTCACTGAAGTCAAAAATCTATCAAAATGAATCAGTTCTTCTGTTATTGAAAACTATGGGAGTGTTTTTGCTATTGGCTATAGCAAAAGCAAGATCTAGGCCAGAGAACTCCAGGAGACCATCAGCTTTCTACAACTATTTTAGAATACCCATCAGACATTGGGAAGAATACACTTTGATTTACTTCTGCACCAAGACTCAGAATGAAATTCTGGGAGTAGAAAATCTCAGTGATTCTTCTTTCTCTTTTTGTAGAATTAACCATTTACAATTCTGCAGGGACCCTCTTGTTAACTGCAATGCAAGGACAGCACACTGCCAGGTGAGGTTATGGATAACACAGCCTTTACCTAAAGAGAACATGAGAGGAGGCGTATGCTCTATTAAGTAATATTTTGTTATCAAGTGAATAATTTAGTACACTCATCTTGAAAAAGGACAAGATGGCCTTTCAAGAAACACTTGGATAAAGCCTATGGTCTGCAATACATCCTTGGAAATTTGAAGTATCCTCTCTTGTGCATACTTCTGGTAGGAACAACTTGAATCACTTGAGACTGATCAGAAAGGCTGTGATTAGTGATTTAAGATTATTATTTAATGTCCTGAGCAATCCAAGCTCTCAACTAATAATACCTTATGTACGGCTTTAAAAAGTCATGTTTTAATACAAATTATTTACTTTCTCCACCTTCTTTTTCTTTAGTGAATCACACAGTAAAAATAATTTTTATGTTGTGTCGTGGAACTAAACTTTCACATCAGGAAACGCCAAGGAGGTAATGAGGCTCTATTCTGAATGTACTTTTTTTAAAAAAACTTCATTTGGTAACAGTAATGAATAAATCTTCATTAAAACATTTAGTATCAGAAAGAGAAGGT
This sequence comes from Rhea pennata, assembly GCF_028389875.1. Classification (NCBI taxonomy): domain Eukaryota; kingdom Metazoa; phylum Chordata; class Aves; order Rheiformes; family Rheidae; genus Rhea; species Rhea pennata. Next base: position 44,613,847 of record NC_084666.1, read on the forward strand.
GTATAAATAGCTCTGCAAGATCACAGGGTGTTATCAGATTGCTTTTGGCTAGGAACTCTTACAATCATATTAATACTAGGATTTGGTAATGCAGAAAGTATAATATAAAAATTTTTTTTTATTTTGATTGTATCACAAAGTCTCCTGTTTGAAATGTTACAAAGAGTTTAGAAAGGATAAAAAACTCCTTGATGTCCTTGATCTATCCATATAATTCCTTGATATACATACACACACATATATATATATATGAGAAATATTATCCGAAATGTGTTCGAGTCCAGCATGAATATTTAAGGCTGAGTTATAATCTCCTTATAGCAAGACAACAGTTTAGTCCAAGCCAATATTCCAGCAAATTTGTGGGGTTTTTCTTTGTCTTCTCCCCTCTCCTTAGTCATTAAATAGTGGTCTTTGAGTAATAACTTTTGTTTAGAATCGTAACTTGCCTTTTAAGTACCACACAGGTTGAAATCTGATCAGTACTCTTGAAGATCAGCTCCTATATGCCTGGGCTTTCACCCAAACTGGGGATACTTTGAAGGATTCTTCTGTACTGCATTTATCTTGGTAGCCAATAGAACAGAATGCACCTTCATTAGATACAAACAAGATAAGCTTGTTTACTCATTTGATAACAGAAGGAGCAACAGAATGAAAATGACTTTGCAAAGGAAATAGTTGACTCATTATCTAGCTAGGCAACATCAACATTATCGAAAAAAATAGAGCTGTGTGCTAGAATTAAACAATAGAACAAGAAGCTTATGATTACCTTGACAGCCAATGTTTATATAACTGTGTTGGTACCAGTATTTCAATAGTAACTGTCTAAAAACTTTGAGAAATGTTTTTTCTCCAACAACTACCAAGGCTCAATTTTTTTTAGGTAATTTAATAACCATAAATCCAATACACAAGTGAGAATAAGCTGTCTTTAAAAGTATGCAAATTTAAGTTTCAAATTTTTATATTGTTTCAAAAATTTTTTTTAGTCACTATTAATTTTATGTGTTACTTCAAATGTATTGCTTATCACCTTTCATTTGGCAAGACTGTACAGCTCAAAATAGGTGAGGGTCTCGCTTAGATTAAACATGGCAATTAGTTATCCTCTAAATTATTCCAGGTTGTACAAACAGCAACAAAAGATTCATAAAAACCTGTCTAAACACTGTATAGCATAGCTCCCTTCTCTTAAAACAAGCTTTTCGAGGCCAAGATTTTTTTCCTGAATCAAACTTATTAAAACCATTGAAGTGAGCTGTTATTAACTTAAATACAATCAAGATTTTCCCCTACATAGCTACACAATGCTAGAACAGCTTCCAGCTGAGGACCACAGAATGCATCTTTAAAGTTAGTAAATATACAGTTAATATACACAAAAAAATGTTTCTTTTAAATTCAAGTTTGAGGGGAACAAAATGTTTTCAAATGACCTCATGAGGTGCCAAAGTAGCTCACACTGGGTTTTAGAGGTTTGCTTATCTTTGTTAGATGTAACTAGCTTTTGATTTCTAAATCAAAATGCCCATTTACCTCTATAGATATCCTTTAAAAATAATGAGAGCAAATCACAGAATTAAGGTCTAATTCTGCCAGATGCTGAGTGCCTTTTTGCTTTGCATACTTAATTGTTCACACATTCATTGTTGCGATAAAAGTGCCTAAGGAAACTTGGAGGTCACTTCTCAGCATCAACTTTAAAGTATTTTTTCCACACTGTTCCTGCTCAAGATCCCTCTAGACGCTGTATACTGAGTGATTTGATTCCTGTACCACAAGACAATTCAGATGGAAGAAACTCTATTACAACCAATATATGACCCTCCAGTATAAGGGAAGAAAAGCTTAGCTGCCTTGTGACCCATGCTCAATTCAGCTTTGAAAAGCTGAACATTTTCATAGAATATGTTTTCATACAATAATACAGAATACTATTTATCAAGCAGGACAAATTCTTTCCAAGAAGGAATGCTATCAAGTGACCTGATCATCCAAATCTCTTGATTACAAAGTATCTGTAAAATGCTGTAAGAGACTCTACTTTTATCATACAAATTGATATCTAATTAATTTGTACCATTATCTTGTCAGGTTCATATTTGTTTCTCTAGGGACAGCACCAGATATTTCAGAATTAAAGGGAAGAAATCCTTCCATAAACAGTTAAATAATCTGCTTCCAAAGACTTTCTAAGTAATGTCCAACATCTTATATATAAACCTTATCTATCTGCTCAGATCTTTGTTAATTTAATCTCTCTAGTCACAAAAACCTGTCATTAAAAAAAAATTCTGGCACTTACGATGGCAATATATGATTAGACAGAAAGCAAAGAAATGAAAATGAAAACTCTATATTAGCCAAAATATTTGACAACTAATACATTGGTTATGCCTGTTAGCTGTCATACCGGATTAGTGTTCACTGCTTCATTAAAACTTTTCAGATAAGAAACAACATTATACAAAAATTAGATTATATGACAAGTATATCATGTTATATAAGCAGCACAGATAGCTGCTGCAAACTTTTTTTGATGACTTCTATTTAACTCATCCTTCTCAAAGACTGTCCTTTTAAGATTTAGTTTTTCTTCCATTATATCTATCTGAAAAAAATGTCCCTTTAAACATAGTCCTTTCAAACTCAGGAAATCAAAGACCCTCAAGAATCAGTAGTTTTGTAATTAATAACTACTAGCGAAATTCCCTTCTGCTAACAGAGAAGTATTTGTTGAGTTTTGTTTATATCCTCCTCCTTATTTCTAAGGAAACACCACACCTATAACTGTAGTTCCTTTTCAAACTTGCTTTAATACTTAAAGCATTCTCATTTTGCATCCTGATAGACCTAAGCTTTCCTTAATGCAACAGTAACAAGTCAATCACAGGATTCGTACTTTTTGTTTACTTCAGATTTATATCAGCTAGTGTTCAGGTTCGTTACGATAGATAAGCAAAATGTTGGAGGTTCCTAACAGATTTTTAAGAATGGTATTATTATGACTGAAATAACTCAGTCTTTCAATTAAGTGGAAGGAATCGTACAATATAACCCAAAGAGTTAATAACACCTTCTAAACAATACATACCATCATCAGGAGGTCTGTGAAATCTCCAGGAGCTGAAAATACATGACCTGTTTTAGTGGGCATTTGTGAAACACAACCTTCTCAAATGCAGCATTCCTCTACAAATAAATTCTTTAGAGGAAAGAAAAGGCTTGCACTTGTCAGGTGCCTAACTTATAACTAGCAGCTTAATCAACTCTACAAGCAGATAAGAATCTAATTAATTCTTTAGCAGTTGGTAGTGCAGTAAACTGATTTCTTCTGTGTTAAAGTTACAGCTGTGCTAAGAAATGATTGATTTAAATCATTTCATGGCTCTCAGAAAGAGGATACTTTCTGTTGTCAGTGTTGCACGTTCGTAGAACAATGCTTACTAAAGGAAAATGTGCATATAGAAATCAATTTTAAAGTAGAGTATATTTGTACAAAAAGAAATGTACTTATCTATTGCTTTACTTTGCTTCCTCCTTTAAGATATGAGTTTTTTCTGATTCATAATCAGTCCCTCAGTCTTATCCTGCAGTGATCAGAATTCAGCAGCAATGACATCGTAACATGTTGCTATGGAAAATGTTATGATGCTACTTCACTAAATAAAGTAAGAGTTGAAAATTCATCTTTATAAAAAAGGTCAACGTGCTGAAAATCAAAAATCCCTCTTATTTAGTTAAAAGCATCACAGAAAATTGCTACACTTAAAAAAGATGAGAAAAGGGAAAAAAACAGTTTGTAGTTGACTTTCTAAAACAGACATATGCTTTTTAGGGTTGCTCTAGCCAAACCTAGACTTTTGAAATTGGCCATTTAAAAAAATAAACTGTTAGTACCACTTTAAAATAGTAAAAAGTTTATAAGAAGTAACGAAAAACCAAGCATGAGTAGAACTGACCCTGTTTAAAGCAAATGAATGAAGTAAATGGACACATTAGTAATAGACATCAAATGAAATGTGCACTGCTACAATGGAATTGAACAGAGATACCTATCTTAAAAGTTTCAAAGCTTCCTGCAGTATTTGGTGTGTGTACGTCAAAAACAAAAGAAAAGCTGAGTTACTAGCTCTGAAAGAAGAAATACATCCTATGGAAAGGCAACGCGCACTGTCTTGCTCACATGTCTTGTCCCTCTACTGCTAAGTGAATCTTTAGCCTGTAGGCTGAGATGCCGAGGAGACTGCAGATTTACGACACTCAGTCGTGATTACTATGTACGGACTTGCCAGCTGGATTTGAACTGTGACTAGTAACTCATTCACATAAGACATAGAGCAGCAGTCAGGTCATAATAACTTTCAGTCACCATTCTACTTTAATGAAGCCAGTAATCTGGAGGTTCACTACTGCATATCCCCAAATCATGTATTTTTAAAGCACTTTTTATAAAATATAAAAACTTCTCAAATCTTGTATTTTGTTCATTTCACCTTTTCTTGAAAAGTACTGTACATAATGCTTGAATCCTACAATTCTAAGCATGCTGAAATGCATAGGGTGTGTGATTAAATATGCATCTGAAGATTAATTAATTTGCTTTGAGTAAACAGATTTTGCCTAAACAATCTGCAACATCAATAGTTTAATGTTCACTAGGGTATGATAACAAAATTATCATAAAACTTTTTAAAAGCCAACTTTGTTTCAAAGCATGAAGGAGAAGCTAATCCTTCTGTTGATATAATCTCTTTGTCAGAATTTTAGAAAACCAATTTCCTTTAGACAACCAATGCCTTAAATATATAAGCTTTAATAAAAAATGTCAGTATTATTATTAGGAATAATAACAGGGCAGTAGGGAACTACCATAAATAAAAATTCTGTAAATTAAGCAAAGGGTAAGATAATAAGAGAAGAAATGAAGAAACATGCTTCTTGCTTAACTTGTATACAATTAAGCATATTGCTTTACATATATAGATTTTTTTTAAAGGTTGAGAAATATTATCACTTGGATTCTTAAGTATTTTCAATTCTAAAAATGCTTTACCACTCCAGCATAGTTGGGTATTGTAGTGGCAAATCACTCTTAATATAAATGAAGGTATATTAAAGATACTGTGCTGTACCATTGTGGTAAATGGTTTATGTGAGCTCTGTTGAGAAAAAATGCAGTTTGGCCATATAAGTTGCCTATTTGAAGGACTTCTGCAGGCATACCGCTACTCAACAAGAACCACAGTATTTTTCAACCACATAAAAACCCTTAGTTTAAGTTTGTTTAAGGAGAAGTGTTGAATTAACGCGGGCTGCAGCTGTTGGGAAAAGTGCATTTCCTGGCATTTTTTTTTATTGTGAAACCGCAAGGAGTAGAAAATGAAAAGAAACATGAAATGATCTCAGAGTCTCAGTATGCTATGGAATTCAATAGTTTTAGAGGTTTTCAATCAAGAAATATGCAGATTTCATTCCTAAGTCTCTTCTCTCCATACCTATTGCTTTTCATATTGAAAATTGTTTACCTAACCATTGTACAGTAAGCACCACTAATCATAGAAACCAGAAGAGAGATGGTATACCATTAAAAGATGTCAACACTTCTTTATCTTCTGGTGACTGCAATGTAAAACAAGATTGTTTTGCTGCCTAGAGCTATTTGCTGCTATACATAAGGCTAGTTAAGGGGCTTACACAGGGCTCACAAGAACAAGGGTTCTTGTCTGAGCAAATAACCAGAACGCTGTTGCCATGTTGCTCTGAATGTCTAGGTAAGAAAGGGGGGAGATGTCTGCAGCTATATGACAGCTCTTGGCTTCAGAAGCTAAGAAGTTAAAACAGGCCAGGAAAAATGATTAAAAAAGAGGAGAAGAAATATGCAGTGATAAGAGAGAATGAAAGTTCACCTTTGAGATGCATTATTAAAACAAACAGGACAAGGCTCCACTTCGCTTAAGGAAAATCTGAAGAATAAGTGTTGCAAAAGAACCCGTAATAATTCTGAATTTTGAATTTCCCTCATGTTCTTGAAAAGTAACCTGAAGATGTGGTCCGAGATGTATTTCTGGGGCTCTTGCTTTCTGTGTTCCTTCACAAAATTAAATTAAAACATCCATGAAACATTTATTTCTTCAATTTAATTTCAAACAGCTTTCAAATAACCAAAGGAAAGAGATGATGTTGACACAGAAAACAATAAAAGGTAGAGAATTGGGATTTACTGACAGTAAGTAGTATATTTCCCTAGTGAACTGCAACAAAATACTTGTATCACTGTGGTAACCACTGGACCCCAGCAACACTGAAACTTGCCATCAGGGAACATGTGGCCCACTGGGGCTTGGCCTTTCTAAATGGATGCTTTGACAAATATTCACAGCCGTACATGCCCAGTTCAGTGTCCATTTCTCCCTGTTCATTTGTTGTTCTAATTAAATAAGAACTGCAAAGCCAGTCTTCTGATATGCTTCTTTCACATTTTCTTTGTGCTTTCTTCTTTTTTTACCAGAGTGCTTCAGTGAATGAATGTAAGAAAATGGAGGCCACCAATTCCACATGCTGGAAATCACTAGCGGTCTTAGGCACAAGGACTGGCCAGGCAATCTGCGTCTTATAACATTTGCATCTAAGACTCTGCATATGTTCTGCCATGTGTTCTAGCTTCTTCTTTTCATTTTGAAAAATCTGTAAGGAATTTAAGGGAACCGACAGTAGAAGCAAGGTGTGCCCCATTTCTCATGTTCTCATGCACTCATGTGTATGTGCACTGCTGTATTGCATTATGCCAAAATTGGGCAAACCTGTTAACGCTCCTAAATTATCTTGGCAGATTAATTAGTACATTTTCCTCATCCCTTCTGCTTCTACAACTTATCTTTCCCATCCCTCCCTTTCTCTGTTTTTCTTTCACTTTTTCTTTAAAATATTATTCCTCTGCATAGCCTCAGATCTTTTCTTATTTTTCATTCTTAGTTTTGTTCTTTGTATCACTTTACATTTCTTAGTTGGCCCTAGTTATGCTTGCTCCCTTCTACCTTACACTTTTATGATTCATGATTTTAATTCTGTTTGCACTTTCTCCCTTACTCACACTTCTGTTCTTTCCCATTTCTAACTACTGTCGCTCTTTCTTTTCAGTGCTCTTCCTCTTTCTTTCCTCCTTCCTCCCTTCTCCTGCTTCTCACAAATTTTTTCTGTCTCTCTCTTCATATTTTTTCTGAGGTCTGTATTAAATCTTCAAAATACCTTTCATGTAGTCCCTGAACTCCATTTTGCTGTCAACATTATATTGCCTCCTGAAATCTATTCTTGACTGCCGGCACTGCTTTTCAGTATGAAAGACAAAAGGTACTGATTACAGGTACTCATGAGCTCACATTATCAGTACAGAGACCATCATGCATCTCACTTCCCTTTGATCACCCTGCCCACCACAGAATTCTAATATTAATCATTTTTTAAATCTAGCTTTGGAGAAGAAAATTCAAGTCCTACAGGAGTCCAATAATATTGATCTTTGCCTGATAGATCGGATGAGTTGCAACTGTTAACTGAAGTTATTTACAGAAGTGATTATTAGCAAGTTTTCTTTTTGTTATTTCTGCAAAAAAAAAAAAAGTGGCTGGTTTTGTGAACTTTTGCCAGGGAAACAAAATATGTAGGCTGTTGAGTGCTAACATTAACATGTATGCAAATGTTAGCTTCCTGGTGACTGCAGCAGATGGCCAAAAGCTCCTTACTGGAGGCCATTTAGGGAAAACTAGGTTGGATCTGCAGAATTTAAGGCAAGGTAGCAGAAGAAGACTGCACAGTGAGTTTACATTACAAGAGGAAAGGTAGAAGAATGGCTGGAGAAGAACGCAGGATTTGTGATGACAAGATATGAAGTGAAAATGAGATGGTCAAGTTGTCAAAACTTCTTTTTGTTTTGGTAAGAAAAATTTAGCCATAAACATGTCACTTTTCCTTTTTGTCACCTGACAAAATGCAGCATTCTGCTAATGTTCTTTCCCTTTACTGAATTTGAATTCTTAAAACTACTTTTTATTTTTTTTTTTTACTTTTAATTACAGTTTTTAACAACTGTAGAGAATGTATCACAAATAAAATAATCCCCTGTTACATACAAATTAATGAACATAATCCTCTTTCTCTCTGACAAGGCCTTAGTTTTCAAGATCAGTAAGCTGATGTCTGCAAAACGTTAAACATAAATTCAAGTAACTTCACTAATTTGTATATGACATTCTTGTCAGTGCTATGATAGGTTTAGATTTATTCAGCATGAGATTGGTCATGTTTAGCACTCTATTTCCAAAGTAAAACTCTCCATGGAGCATCTCTTTCTGTTTTTATTCCTTTTCCCCTGTATGGCCCTGATGTGCCTGTTAGGTAACATGAAGTTGAAGGCTGGCTTCTGCTGCTGTTCTTTTCACAGTGTATAACCTTATAGAAAGAACAATGAGTAATTTACTAAAGAAATTACACTTTCATGTCATATTTGACATGAAAAACTGACACAAAGTTTTCTCTTCTCTGAAAGTACAGTTGCTACCTACAGACTCAAGCACTACATTTTTACTCAAAAACAGGAGAGCGTAATATTTCTCTCACCGATTTACCTTCCCAGTATGTTATAGTTCCCTATGCAATGATTAAATAAACTGTTTTTCCTTGTCACACATAAAGCAATATTATATGGCATTCAGTAAATAGCACAGACATTGAAGTGTGATTAAACTGTCAGTTCTACCAACATTTTAAGCTAAATCATATAAGTTTCCTAATTTAAAAAACACTGTAACAATGATGGAAGATATCTTTTGTTTGAAATTGTAGAATGCATCTAGCTAGCTCTTGAAAACATTCATGTACCACGCATATACATGGTGGAAGAAGACATTCCAAGGACAGGAATTTAGGAATTACCATGCTTAATAAATCAGGCTTAATTCCATATCATTTCTGGTATGCAATGCTTCACAGAAGGATGCATCAAAACAAGCAAACAAGGAATTATTTTGAAATGATTCATTCTTGCTTTTTAAACAGAAAATTCTAGTCTATAGTTTAGGAAAAACAACTTTTAACACCAAGAATATTCACCAAGTGAAATAATATTTGCAGGCAGGACTTTGCCACTAGAAATAAGCAAGTGAGTAGCCTGTTCCAAACATAAACTCCTCCACAAAAGGCCAAATGACCTACTTAGGAAGTTTTCTCTCTCTATCACTTGCACCTGATTGATACAGCACAGATCCCACTTATAAACCTCTTGCTCGATAGAGGAAAGAATTTACAGCACACCATACTTTTATTTGTACCTTCTATTGCAGCATTATAAATATCATTTCGTGTGACACATTGTGTGACCCATTCAAACAAAAAGGAATCAGACTTTTAGATATACACTGACAATTCCAGGCTTGAATTATTTTCCACATTAGTTTTGTAAAGAATTTGGTTTCATTAATTATGTGGGAGCAGCTGCCCTGTTATTTCACTGAAGTATTTTTAGAGACCTGCAAAAACATTTCTATAATTTATGAGCTTCTTAATATAACTTCAGTTTATCTTCTGACAATTTTATCAGAACACTTTGTAATAGAAGACTAAAATCTAGGAAATCGTATCTCTTAAGATAGGCAGTTTTCTAAAATTCTCCAAAGCAACAAAGAAAATTCCACTGTATTTATGAAGGACGTGCATTAAAAAAGAAAAAGTAACATTGTTGAATAGATAATACTCTTTTATTATTGAAAGAAAAATTTTCTTTAATATATGTCATACTTTATCATCAGCTCAAGATCTCTAGTTTTGCTATTGATCTAATGTAGATCCAGGTACTCAGTTTCTGAAGTAGGTGCAACTACATTTTCAGAGACAAAATATAATGAGCCAATAGAAACATATGAATATCGGTTCATAACTTACCTGGCACAGTGGAGACATCCTTATTTTATCAACTATCTTCCTGGTGATATCGACCAGCTCAAGGTTTTTTTCTTCCAATTGCATAAGCATGTGACCATTTCTGTTTATTATGCATGGATTCAAATGTCTCAATACCTCAACTCTCTGTCTTTATAATGAAGTTAACCTTAAGTTTCAACTTTCAAATTGTAATTATCTCAGTATTATATTTACCGCAAGTCTCACTTTACTAACATAGAGCATTCCAAGAATTAACTACGATTTTGTAGCTAGTAATGATCATTCTGTACATTAGGAAATGATTATTTTTCATATGTTTAGTTTGCCTGAGTGCAATATTTAACAGAAACCCAGTTATTGAGATGAAGACAAAATGCCATAAACACCAGGACTGGAATTGCATGTTTTAAACTCAGAAAATACTTCAGAATTGGTTTGCCTGACAGAGAACACATATTTAGTTATGTAACCTCACCTCACCTAATCATTCCAACCTACTGGCTGAATACAGAGAGATTCTATTAGAGTTCAGCCAAGTTATTCTCTTCATAAGAAATAATATTATTACCTTTTGCTTTTCTGACCATATCATGTTTTATGCCTGTAATAGTATTCCAACTCCGACATATAGTATAGTTAGGGCATGAAACATATTTTTGTCAGTAAAATGCAGTTAGTTTTTTTGTCTAGGAATAGAATTCATAATATACATAGTATCAAGACAAACATTATTACTGTAATTATAATTCAAAAAAATTTTTTTAAGCAAATACAGGTAAGTTGATAATCTCTACATTCACAGGACAAATCCTTCCTGAAAACTTGTAATTGTTAAAATGGGTTTGATGGTTTGCTTGACAAACAAATAAGACACAGTACCTGATGTGATGCATCTCCTGTGATTTCTGTTTTTCACTGATGATCTCTTTTCCTTGCCTCCAGCCTCTACCAATGTAGCTCATCAATCTCCTGCTGCATAACCTCATCACCTGCTCATCTTGTGTCCGGAGATGGAAACCTGAAGTTAGGTGACTTCACAGGCACTGGAACACTATGCCAGTGTTTCCTATATATCTGGGGCAAAATCAGAGACTAAAACTGATTCAGCCTTTTTCAAGATCAGTGTCTTGGCTGGCAGTAGAAAATACAAGTAGATAGATCTGTTAATGCAGTGAGTATTTTAGTGTTCACTCAGTGGCTGACTTCTCATCTTCTCTTGGTACACTGACATTAAGCCTGTCAATAAAAAGGTAAAAAGTCTATGTGTGTGGTAGAAGAAGAAAGCAAGTTTTTTTCCCTACTCAATAATCTGAAATTATTCCATTAGGAAGAATCAAAAAATTGAGCTACAAATTGCAACTACCATTGCTGATTTGTGCCTTTTGAGGAAGGCTTCAATTTAACTGGGAACAGTAATTTTTGTCTGAATTAATTTTGCTTGACAAAAGATCCTCTTTTACTCTTAAGCACAGGCTTCAAAGTCTTCAAAAACTCTGACTTTACACTACATTAAAAAAAACAAAACAAGAAAAATCAGTGCTAGAAGCTGCTCCAAATCCTCTATAAAAATAGTATTAAGCACAGGCTTCAAAGTCTTCAAAAACTCTGACTTTACACTACATTAAAAAAAAAACAAAACAAGAAAAATCAGTGCTAGAAGCTGCTCCAAATCCTCTATAAAAATAGTATTAAAGCTGTGATGCGTACTGAAATCATAAAGAAATAATTTCAAAAAATTTGAAGCAATCTTTCAAAAATGGCTGGAGTAGAACTGAGCTTCTGATTTTCAATACCCAGCTCTGTTCTATTTTAGAGAACCATCTCTTCAACTTCACAGAAATACTCTACTTAGGAAAGTGAAAGATGAAATTATTTTATTGATTTATGATTTTTCATAATCATCAACTAGCAAATGATAGCAAATTTAAAAAGTTGGAATAGGAACTCTATTGGAGAAAGAAGAGAGGTTTTGTGATGGAGTTCTGTCACTTTTATATATATGCTCCTAAGTCTTCTTTCCCCACTTTTAAAAACATGAAGTAATGCTAAAATCATGAAGATTCACCAAGAATCAGAAGATTCATCATGAATCAGAATAAAATGTGCACAAGGGGCATACTTCAAAATTTTTCTCTCATTTTTATTACTTTATTATTATTTCATTGGTAGTTTTAGCAACCAAAAAAATAATGAGTATTTCTGAGTATGCTCTTTATTTTTCAAAGAGCTATTGAACAAAACATGTTTTCAGTGGTAATCTAAAATTTTTGGAAGAGATGAGATTTTTGAACTGGTAAGAGACAAGTAATCAGCATTTTTTCAATAAAATAAGGAAAATTCTGTATTCACAGCATAGTTCTCTCTTTCTGCATAAAGTGCTTCTAAAAGCAATCTATTCAACTTCTGTAAGCTTCCCCCACTTCTTTTGCCTGAAATTTTACCACTCTACCATCATTCATTAAGGCTCTTGAACAAGAAGTGTAATAAGAAGTTTGTTATCCTATTTTACTATGTTGTCTGACAGCACTTTCACTTGTGGCAGTATTATCTCTGCTGTCACAAAGCTCTATAATAGTTCCATGTTATATGCTTCAAGAACAAATTGACTTTTGGGGCAATTATTCAGATTTGTACTTTTGATTTTATTAATTAGATTGGATGGGTAAGTTGAGGGGTAAGTTAAGAAGTCTAACTCCAAATCTGGAAGTTGCTTTTGTTCCAGATTTGCAAACAGGTGAATTTCAGGCAATTCAACATTTCATTTTTAAATGGAACAGAGCTATTCTATATTAGAGTGGATAATTGAAGTATTGCTTTGAGATATTAAAAAGAAATATGAGACACATATCATAGTACCCTTCACAACAGTAATTATGTAAATTATTCAAATCAGATCATATTAGGTATAATGATGCCTTTTGTAATAATTTCAGATAGATTTGAGTATTTGGCAATAAAAGTATTTTTAATGTGAGAAACCTGCGAAGTGCACAGCAATAAACACATTTTTAATCTTGAGTGTTTGTAGAAGAATGTTTTCTACAGTACTCTAAAAACTGAAGTCTAGGTACTGTGTAAATAAGAAAACGAAGTCTTGCCTCAAAAAAACCGTAAGATAATGTCATCTAGAGGGGAAAAACTTCTTGAAGTCATGTATCTTTGAAAGACAGAGAAGGAAAGGAGATGAAAATAGATAAGATGTAGCCCAGTTCCTTAAACAAAACCCTATGCTACTTTGTTTTATATCCCCTCCATTAAACGGTAGTACCATGAGAGCAGCGGAAAGTCATCTCCCCTCAATGCTTGCATCTTCAGTTTAAATTTTGTCCGGCCTCTTAACCTCTAACAGTTTACATTTCCCAGTGATGCTCCTCCTCCTTCCTGAATTATATTAGAAGCAATATTTCACACACTTTCCCCTTACATATGTAATTTACATTATGTGATTTCAGCTTTAAAATGCAGTATTATCTGTTCTGAAAACACTGATAGTGACACTTCCCTATTAAAACTTCACTTAGATGCTCATCAAAAAGTGTTCTTTCCACTAGTCCTATTTGCATCTTATTAAAGACTACACTTTCATCATTTATTATGCACTTTTCCAGTGCATTTTTTGATGTGCTTAACTGTATCTTGCATCTTTTAAAATGATCTTAAACTAAATTCTATGTCCAGCAAAAAAGATTAGCTCATGATGTACTTGAAGATAGGATAAAGATAAATGAAGATGAAAAACAGAAATACGGATTTTTAAAGCAGACTCTCAATAAGAATGCAGTTCTTGTGGTAAGTACTCATGTTTCATTTACGAAAATCTTGTGAACTGAACATTTTTCAATGTAAGAGCACTTGTAATTTACACATACTTGAAAATTTATGCTTTGTACAGAACTAAATAATTTGAAAAATGTTGAATTGGAAAAATTCTACAGCATTCACCTGAGAATCTCTATTATGAAAGAAAATTAGAAACTGAAGCCAGAAATTTTAACATACATTCTTCATGAGATTAATTTTTTGAATAGGAAAGGACATGTCAAAACTTAGTAATTAGATATTTTTATACTGGCCACACTTTGCTCTTTAGCTTGTATTTTACCTGGGAATTTTCTTTTAGTCATTTGTTCTTCAAGGACAGCCTACAAACCAGTTAGAAAAAAAAATATTCACATTGACAGGCTATTTACATATGAAATTCCAGCCTTCGCAACATGTATTTAGTGACTTTGTACTTCAGAACTATCATTTAAATGATATACATATTGCAGGTGTCAATTGCTTAAGGTGAACAGTCAGATTTTGGATATGAGAGTAGTCTGAAATGCACAGTCTGGGTTCCTTCCTCATAGGTCTACTCCTGCTATCTACCATGGTTTGCTCAGAAAAAAAGCCACAATATGCAAGAGGACTGCGTATATCCAAATCCCATCTTACCATACAGTGAAGGTGTGAAAGTGGACACAGGACGTGAGGTCCTCAAGACAGACTGACCTACTGATGCCAGCAGCAATTTCCCCTTTGATGACAGCAAAACTACTTCTTTTTTTTCAATCCCTTACGTGCTCTAGTGGAATTTCTTGCAGATCATCCTGTTGGGGATAGAATTTGTCTCCTGACCAAAAGTCTGGGACAATCTGGATTGTAAAGAATTTCAAGGATCATCTGCGTAGAAATTCTGCTTTTATAGAACTTTCCCTATTAGTTATTTAACTAATTCAAGCTAGTAGGCTGGGAAGTAGACTAAACAATGTAACTCTTTTGCTCCTAGATATTGTTTGACCATTTTTGTGTAAGTATGCTTCCTTAAAACTTTTTGTAGACAGCACTCTGCCCACCCTGCAAAAGCGACCTCGTATCTATTTATGTCAGTCTTTTCAGTTTACTAGATGGAAAAAAGAAAGGTAGATGAAAATATAATCAAGACAGGACATTTCTACTGCAATACAAATCTATCAAATCATTAGGTTTTGGAATGGGGTGTAAGACGTAAATTATATTAATGGCATTAGTCAATATTGTTCTCTCAGTGGAATTCCCCTCTTAGCTAACTTCAGGGAGAGAACAATAATCTCAACTGAAAAACAACAGTACTTCTGTCTATTCCATTATCAGCCAGGAAAGCTTCAGCTTTTAATGCAGAGTATCTTCAATGCCTACATGACTCAGAAAAACATCAACTACAACCACAGATCCTTTTTTAAAGTATTTGAAGACTTTTTCTTTTCTCGGGAAGTTGTAAGAGTACAATTATTCACAGGAGTCTCCATTGTACTCTTGTTTCTCATTGTCAAGCACTTATTTGAAGTGCTGAATTAAAAAATAGGAATAGTCACTATATTTCTAACTATATTTTTTATATACTGTCATTGTTGAAAAACATATCTAGATGAATATTGCAATTAAGAAATACTTAATTCTATAAACCACCAGTGAGGATGAAAGCATTCCTGGAGCTTCATGACTATAACTGAGACCAAGGAAACAGAGAATAGTACCGGCTATTACATTACATCATATATCTATTTATATAGTGATGACACACATGCTAAAATTAAATCCATTTTAGAAAGATCTTTTTCTATTTCTTAGAAAGCAGTATTTTATTTGGCATCAAGTTACTGAATGGATAAAAATGAAAAGTGGCTTTTTACAGGGGTATGTCATCATCTGAAGTTTTGTCATTCTCTAAAACCATAAGATTTTAAAGTAGAAAAGCTTGTTTAATAATAGATATTAACTAAAAAGGAATATTACTCAGAACCTAATAAACGTTAACTGAATAGATATATTGTTCAGAAACTAGTCTAAATTATTCCACTTTAAATGTACCAGATCAGCACTGTTATACATTAACAATGAAAACAAAATTACCTGAAGATGAAGCTGTGCTAACTATTTTAGCCCATAAAACATGTACTACATGGCAAGTTAAACCACAGCAATGGTATACTTCTGTTTGGTGTGTACTTTGGACAGACCATAGTGGAAGACAATGACACTGTATACAAGGCAATCAAAGAAAAGCTTAATCATGAGGAACCTAAAAAAATCAGTCCTCAGTGAGACAGCTTCTGTACTTCTGTTTGCCTAGGTTAAGACACACCATATTTTGAAGTGTTTTACAGTAAATTTTCATCAGAAACTCACTTGTAAAATAAATTTAGGAATCAACAGAGAAGAAAGAGCAATGTTTTGAAGATACTTAAGCACCTGCTCATCTCTATGTAGATTCTTCTTAAGATTTTAAGAAGTACCGGAGTATGTTGGACCATTAACCTTGTTGATTTCACTGTCTACTGTCTTCTAACACTTGTCATTAGAAAGTTCATTGCTTAAATCCTTTTATATGCCTCAGCAGGCAGTTACATACACCTACAATATCTAAAATTCTGGCCCAATTACATACAGAATGAAATCTGCTTTTTAAATTCCTGGAGAGATCATTACAATCTATCAAACTCCTTAGTAATTCAAGTGTCGCATCTGTTGTTAAGTCCCTCAGTTTGTATTACCAACACCTTTCTTACATTTAATTAGCAATGAACAATATTAATTACACTCATTAGTCAAGATAAGCTTGCAAATGCACCTCTTTTCTAAAGAAAATGTGTGAATAACGTCCTCTTTCATGTATCAGCTTTCATCAGCATCTGTTTCTTAGTTAACCAACAGCAGTGAGAGCAATAATTTTTCCATTTATTTCAAATAAGTCTTGTCTAAGAATTAGGGTTTTTTGTTGTTGAAGTTTCCTAGCAGGACAATCATGAAAATCTTGAGATGCACTCTCTCAGTTCTACTCAGCCAGGATGGATAAATGTCTTACGGAGTCTACTGTGAGGGCTTAATGTTTCTAGACTCCAAGAGGAGAAAACAAAAGCAGCCTGCATTCCACTCCATTCTAATAAAATTTTTCTTTCCCCCACTAAGGCTTTTCAAGAAGATTCATCTTGTTCAGTCGTTGTCCTCCCACTGTGTTCTCTTGCCACTTGACTATTTTGCACTATGGAAAAAAATCTAACACTAACTTTATGAATACTTAAGGAAATAAAGATCCTTTTCTAAACTCCTTGAGCCTAGCTCACGTCTCACTTCGTATCTCAGGACCTCTAATTATAACATGCAGTATCCCCCTCCAGCTGAGTATTTTAGTCTGCCTGTTTTTGACATCCACTATAATTACTTTAACAGGTACTGAAGCAACCTTGGCACCACTTGCAGAATTTTCCCTGTTAAAGACAACGACAGAGTGAACTAATGGACATTTCACTTTCATTAGACAAAACAGGATTTAGTCAGAGAAAAAAATTATGGAATAAAACATACTATCAAGTAACAGCAAGTGTCTGTCTGCTTTGAGCTCTGCAAGCACTCACCCATCTCCACCTGGGAACCCCAAGAAGGAGAGAGAGTTTCAGATCCTCATGCAGTGCTTCCTCTTTGGCAACAGTACCATGTAAACTCTTGGATTGAATGTCACCTCCTAGATACATATGTAAACCCTTAGTTTGCCAAATTTTTTGAATTATGTCAAGTCTGCCTTAATTATTTCTGCTAGGGATGAAACTCTGAAAGGCAGATCATCAGTCCTGAAACATGAAAGATAAAGTTACCCATATTTCCTTTAGGAAAATTAGAAGCAGGATACCAGTATGTGGTGGCAGTCCTGAACTAAATAATTCCTAAAATGATAAACACATATTATTTATAACACTACACTAACATGGGAATGTTCAATTCAGCTACAGCTGAATATATTGCTATAATAATAATATCTGAATTTTCTGTGTTTCCATAACACTGTTTCTCTATTACCATGACACTTTCAAAGATGTGGCAGTATTTTGGAGTAAGTTAAATGAAAAAAAATCTCTTAGCTCAATAAATTGCTATTTTTGAATCTTAATTAAAGCAACTGTCTGTACTCACATGAGACAATGTTTAGGCAGTTTAGCAGCTCAGGTGCATCCTGGTAGCACATGAATTACTCTATGCCACTTCTTCCATTTTGACTCTTTGCTTTAAGGAAATACTTGTTTAAAAAAATAAAATCTGAAAATGACACATAGGTAAATAAAATTGGAAACTTCCTTATAGACTGGAATAATATTATTCATACGTACACACACATAAATATTTACACATATACACACACAATACCATATATGTTTTCAGTTCTGCTTTGTTGTGGTTTCTTTATTAAAGATTATCTCTCTCTTTTGTCAACCTTAGCGTCAGTAACTGCAGTAAATGTAATCTTTTATTTTTATACATGGTAAACTTATGCATTAAGGCAATAGACCTATTTTTCACTAAGGCAGTAATCAGATCAGCTATAAAATTAAGGCTTAAGATTCAATAAATATTTGATAACGCATGAAAACAGTCATAAATGAGTTATTTTTATTACATATGGTGCTATTTGTGGCACTGGAATTTTATACAGAAGTAATCTCAGTTTGTAGAAATTTGACTATTAAAATGGACAGCCAAGATTTGGATGTTTTATTTATAGTTTGCCATATAGTTCTATTTTAATTTTGACTGAATACTTGCATCAGAAGACTTAATTAAGCTCCTATTCTACAAGACTATTTTTGACATTAATCTAAATACAGTTAGGTCAAGACGATACTGTCCTGGCCAAAAAGTGGCATCCCTCAACTCTGTTCTTACATTAAATCAAATGGGAATTAGATCAAAACTAGCCTCTAAGTTGTGTACTTAGGATATGATTTTAAGCAGTCTTTGGCAATTAAGACATCAAACTTCTACTGCCTTTCTAAGACTAATTAAATTCCCTTTGGCTTTTGCAAATTACATATCTATTAAAAATTCTAGTAATATTAAAAAAACACTATTTTCTTCAGCAAATACAGAAGTCGTAATTTTATATGAAATAACTGCCTCAACAATAAACTACCTTCATTTTAGTTAAGCAAAGAAAAGATGCAGGGAAGCCAAACTAAAAGACAAAAGAAATCCTTAATCCTTCACTGAGCTAGGAAGGAGCAATTTAGCCAGCCCTCCTGCTTCATCTAATCTGGAAGGATGTCCAAATATAATTCACATTTTCACAAATTCTGCTTTTACCAAAAGAATTTTTCTCTATTGCCTTTGTCTTAGTCCTCCTTCACAAGGGCTGGGTCCTTTATTGTCCGGGAATTACGTTTCTCAGCTGACTCGTGGCACCTCCAGATCCATTTCCTACAGGGAAGCCTTGCTACTTATCTATGTACTCCAGTACAAGATAACCTTAAATATCTCTTGCAAAAAGCATTTTATAACTGTGTTCAAACTGAAGCTTCATTGCATTTTTTTCTTTCCTAATATTCTGCTAATGTTGCAAAGCCATTCCAAGATGGTGATGCTTCAATTCACTGTCTAACTGATAAGCAAAACTATCTGTGAGCAATACTCATTTCTCTATTTGTTTGACTTGCCCTTGGTCATTTGCCAAAAAGAAGACAGTCTTTCAGATTAAACATTACTACTACTTCTGGAATATTTTAAAACATATTTCTACATGTATTTTGCCTGGCGACAGTGATTGAACTTTTCCCATTACCAACACTGCAGGGTTACAGCAAAATAGGTTGTTTTTCCACCCTAATAGCAAAGCCAGAGTACTTTTCCCCCTTCAGTGTGATAATGTGATGCAGAAGATAGATGTTATGAGACTCTTGAAAGTTTTTCATTATTTCAGTTTGCTCTGGTTTTAGACACAATGTGTCATATTAAGAAGTAAAACTATACTGTAATAGAAAATCTGATTAGGCACCTCCTATGAACACTGATTCTCAATTTTGTAGTTTAAATAAACAAGTCTTTAGAATTGCCACAGAATTACAACACTGAGGCTAACGAAGATCTTGTCAAGTTTCACATGAATGGACTCATTGCTCTATTATTTGCTCTCACTATTCACAGGTCTGTAATTTTTCAAGCAAACTACTGATAAGCTATTCAGTTTCAAAGCTTTTATCTGCTCTCAATTTTATTACTGCTGAACATAATTGTCCTAGCAATATAGAAAAATGTTTTGTTTTGTTTTGTTTTTTAATTTTGGATCACTTATATTGACCTCAGCACAGGTTAAGTTGTGAGGCTAAGAATGAGATAATTCTCTGAATCTTCATTATTTGCAATTGATAGAAAAATCTTTAAATTAAAATACAAATACACACTGTAGAAGATATCATATTCACTCCCTCTTGCATAAAGCACAAGTGTAAAAAAATAAACAGGAGAATAAAAGTCTAATTGAGAAATAATCCTAATTGCAAACTGTACCATTAACAGCTCTTTAAAATGCAACTTTAACAGACTGTCCTATCTTTTTACTGGAGTCAGATTTCTTATCAGTATCTTAACATAACAGAGACTGAAATCTGTGAAGCTTCTTAATTCTGAAAACAAGGCCTGTGGCTATAAGAAATACATATTTAGGTCATGGTTAGATTATTTTAAGCAATTGCTGAAAAACTCTAGCTACTGAAACAGAATTTAACCTCTGTTTTATTTGTTAATATACCACAGCTACTAGTCATTTCTTATTATTTAACCCAATTTCACTGAGATTTTACCTGACTAAAGCATGGAAAGGCAGGCTCTCCAGATAAGGGGAAGAGGTCTCTTTTCTCTTGATAGCCTGAGGAATTTCTTGTCTTTGCTTAAAATCCCTACTGCAGAACTAGAACTACTTTTGAAGGTAAGCAGGATGAGAAGAAAGCAATAAGATCAGCAGAGCAGAGCAGGCAAGAGGTTAGAGAATGCTACAAGCCATAGGGGTATCATAAAGAGTACTGAGATAATATTAAGAAGCTTCTATGAGCATATATTACAGGTATATATACACACATATATACCAGAATATTCAGTAGCTTTTATTCCTCTCTGAACCTCATTAACAGACAATGTGAGTTTGATTTCAGATAGAACTTCCACCTTAGTAAATCCTGCGCTGAATGATACCAGTTTTGTATGTTGGTTAAAACACTGATGGTCATACTGCCATGTAATCACAGCCCCCCTCCCCCCTCATCATATTTAAGGGAGAAATACAGGAGCAGGTATCAGATTAAACTAAAATGATAAAAACATCTCTTCAAGATTAATCTCAGAAACAGTTTGCTCATGAGTTGCTCAGATTTTCATTACAGCAGTAACATGTTGCCACAGAAGCGAGGAGGGTATGGTCACCAGAACAGACAACTCCCACCCCTTCTGTCCTGCACTCCCCAGGTTATGGACAGCTTTGCAAGCAGAGTAAGAATTTTTTAGAACGGCACCTACTCATATTTGAGCTGCTCAATGAATGAGAGAGAGATTTTGTCTTTCTCTGTCTAAAGCACACTGTTTCTATTTAAAATTATGTAGCTCTGACTTCCAATCAGTTAAGCTGCTTTCAGGGTGCCCTTACAGTACTACCTTAGGCAATCATGTTTACTCTATACTCCAGTTCACCATTGGTTAGGTATATATATTTTGCGCACCTGAGTCTCCTGTCAAGATTGTCATAGCTCAACCTCTATTATTAATGGCTTTGTGGGCACACTGAGCCACACTGTGGTTTCTTCCAGTGCTCTGCCTGTCATACAGCTCATCCAAACACGGGTTCCTCTTGTGAAACTTCTGCTGAAGGACATGCTTTTAAGTCTGACTTTAAAATGAAAAACAAGATTTAAAAATCTGCCAAACAGAGCTTCAGGAGAATAAAGAACTGCATAATTCATATAGGCAACATAGATCCTGAATTAAACTATATGCTAGGCTAGTAAATGGGCATGGCTTTGTGTATTTTAGAAAAAGTAGCAGTCTGGATCACAGCATCAGTTATAGATTTCCCCCCCCCCCAATACTTTTTTTTTCTTGATAACATTACAGGAACTACATGAGACCTTGCCTTATGAATAAATTGATAGTATGTGCATCAGTTTAATGAACAGTCTTTGCTAAGAAATACACATACATTTTGAAATTGAAAGACTTTTTTCCCTGACAAATTGAGCAAAGCATTTAATTACATTCTGAAACTAACAGAACCCTACTACAAATTATTCTTTTTAGTTACATAGGAGAATATTTTTTCTAAACAAATTAAATTTGCTTCCAATACTCATATTCTAGTATTCTTAACAGAAGGACTAGAACACTATTCTGCTTCTCTGCTGTCTCCTTCCTCTAGGAGGTTCAAACATTATTAGCCAGCCTTAGTACCTACATATTTCTAAAGGAAGTCTGTAACATGCAAGGGAAATTTGTGTCCAGTCCTGTTTCTGAACACAGACACAACGAGAAATAATGGAATTATTTCAGTCATTAGGAAAATAAATTATGCTGCTGACCTACTACAACAGTGTGGGGAAATAATGGAAGTTTTTTTCAGAGAGCAGAAGTGATCAAAGATTCAGCTTGTTTCACTGTGCCATATTTCGCTGTGTAATATATATAAGAATAATAAGTAATATAAGGCTATAAGGTAATACAAGGCTGTGTAAGAGACAGATTCTGACTGAGTTTGTCTGAGTCCAGTTATCCCGAAAGATGACAGTTCCTAAATTAGAAGCGTAATCAATTATCATATGTTAGATTCAGACTCATTTGCTGAAATTTCCCTCAACTCAGGTAATCATAAACCATTACTCTATTGCTTTTTAGTTTTCTCATTCCAATGCACCTGAAGTACTATCACCTTGGTTTGATTTGTCCTCCATACCTTAACTAGAAGTTCACTGTCCTTCCACTAGAACTCCTACGAAAATCTCTTTTTAATGTTTTCTTTTTTATTGCTCTCCTGAGTTTTGTACTTTAACACTCTTCCTTGTGCTTGCCTCCACAAGTTAACACAAACTTAGAACATGGTCATGAATTTGGGAATAAGCTGGAGCAAAAGCAACTACCCTTAATCAAAAATGCTTTCCACCTGTACTAAGAGTACACCGTGGAATCATGTGAGATGTCATCGTCGTTCTGCAAGAAATTGGAGAAACGCCACGAGATGCTATCTAAATAAATAATTTTTAATATGCACTGTACTGTTTGAAATGTACACACCTGTTTGAAATATTACTTCTAATATAGAACCTGAGACAACCTTACCAACATTAAGGACTGTATTTTGACGAAAGATCTTGAAAGGAACAGTCTAGCTACTTGTTAGATCCCATATATCTTAGACTAATCAGACTGCAGAAAGAGGTATCTGTAGAGCAAACTATACTATTTTAGTCCTCCACTATTTTAAATTAGAAGCTATTTCTGAGTTTTCTATATGGTCTTATCTTTCATTGTTTTGGAACCCATTAATACTGACCTGTACAACATCTTCTCAGAATAAGTTTCAAAATGCTTTGTTTGAAAAAAAATCACTTCCTTTTGTCTTTTAAATTCTTTGTCTGGTAACTTTGCTCTGCATTCAACTCTTCTTGCATTACAAGACAGTGACTAATCATTCTGTAATCATACATATTACCCTCCTTCAGATTGAGGAGTCCTTTTCTACTTAATCTTCCTTTTTACAGAGTAATTCCTTATTTGTTTCTTTAGGCCTTTTAAAAAATCCATTTTATGTGTATTCTGAGATCAGTAATTGGCATTTTAGACTGACCCCATCTTCATTTACTGTCTAGTAATTTCTAAGACCCTAACACTTTTTTTAACTGCTGCTAATCACTGAGTTGTCATTTTCAGACTACTTGCAATGACTCCAAGATCCTTCTTGATTAGTAATGTCTATTTTACAGTGTTGCTTACATGTCTATATACAAACATACACTGTGTTATTTATACAGTTAGGGTCACAGCATTCCAGAGATACATACAAGATTCACCTACTTGGGATCTGTAAAGTTCTTCTGTAATGCTTTGATGACAGCTTTGAAGTTTGATATTTTGAATGATTTTCCATTGGCAGGTTTTCAATAATCTTAGAGCTAACACTTCTGGCAACTGATACAGATATAAGAAAAGAATATAACACAGAGGGGAACACTTTTGCTGAAAAGTTTTCTTCCTTTAAGTTCTTAGAAGCTATTTCATGGTGTAGTAGGTCTTTATTTGCATGCACTCTAGCTTCATAGAAACCCATTTGCTGGACTCCAGCCTTTCTGCTTAGGTTCTCCCTCACTAAAGAGGCATAGGAAGTCTCCAAATCTTGTCATGGCATTTCTCGGGGAGGCTCAGGGAAACTTTATTGTTATTTTCAGTTCCAACTGCAAAACGGATGTTTTGTGAAGTCCTAAAAGAGACCATCAAACTTTACACATCACTTATTTAAACTGTACCAAAATTTCATCCAAAGTCTGAGCAGTAGACAATATTTAATCCACAATATTTAATCTGTAGCTGGTAAAAGACTAAATTTTATGCAAAACTTTGTTTAAAGCAGCTAAGAAGCATACAGTAACAATTTAATACCAAAATCTAAATTCCTCACAACTGTCAGGTTTTTTTCTTGTACAACCAGCACGAGAAAGAGCTAGAGCTCTCTTGTAGGGATAGATGTAGCAGATTCAATCCCATTGTTAATTTCAGATTTATCTTAAAACACAATGAAGAAATTATCTTCTATAATGAAGAAAACAAAACACGGCTGTGCCAGAATTTTTCTACTGCTTGCTAACCTGTCATAACACTTTCATTAGTAGCCAGCTGTCCTGTTTGTAAAAGCTATGGGCTAAAAATCTGAAAGACCAAGACACACTCACTCAGCATACTACAGCATCAACCGAAACAGAGCTTCTTAGAAGTGCTGAAGTAGACAGGGCCTATTTTCCTACACTTTAGTGTAAGATAGGACACAGCTGGTTGCAGCTAAGGTAAATCAGGTCCCAGAGCGATTCAGTTTGAGCAATGCTGCATTTTCATTCCATGCACAGCTGGGAATCCAGATTACCAAGCGGAGACAGTGCAACTTGACCAGCAATTGCATGCCAGCCCATGCCCACCGACTCTTCAGTAGGTACTATGGCCTACCCAGGACACTGTTTCTGCAATGTGATGCTCCTCAGCTCATAATGTCCTCACACAGCCTCATCTACTCCCCTCCTCTGTTCTTTTCTCCTCCCAGAATGTTGCTCTGCTAAATACTAGATCTTCTTCTGACACCAGGGTAAGAATAAACAATATGGGATAGGAAAGAGCTGGCTCGTAACACTTCTAAGATTAGATCTGCTAAGAGTAGACAAGGAGGAGTGGAGGAGAGAAGGCAGAAATTATGGACTGCCATCTGAACATGTTAACAATATTAAGCTGTGGTGGCAAAAAGTGTCATATTATGATGGGTAACCATGAATGGAGCTTGTAAACCGGTTTGGAAAAAACTCTGTTGTTCCTCCTGGTTTCTGCAAGACTGCCATCTGACTTCTGTGTCCAGTTTTTCTAGATAGATCTTGTCTGATTAGAAAGAGTTTAGGGAAGAACAAGAAGAATGACAAGTACATTATAAACAAGTGAAGACTGCAGGAATGGAGGTTGTCAAATGTACAGAAGAGAAGGCTAATGGGAGTTCAGACAAGGTTAGCTGCAATGGTCAGTGGCGGTCCTGGAAGAGCAAACATACAATACTTCATGGGGAGTTTCCTTTGGACATTTGGACTTTCAAGCAGGAAGGTTAGCTAAAAACTGATTAGTCTAAAAAGCTGTGAAATCTGCATCTTTTAATTACTATTTTTAAAGAAACAAGTTCAACAATGATATAAATAGAGATGACCCTGCTCTAGGTAAAACAATAGACAAATGATTTGGTAATTTTAGCATGATATTTCAGTGTAATAAATACTGCCATATGTAATTTTAAGATATGAATGTGCTATATGGAAAAGGAAACACATGCCCGAAATTATTTAGAAACAAACTTTCAATCCCATACTTAGCTTATGTTGCAAGACCACCAGTCACAGAAAAGTAATGTTTATTTGCAAAGTTCTAAAAAACAGAAATCTTAGAAAATAATTCCCAGCTATTCATATCATGGCCACGATTTCTACATAACGTTCTTGCAGCTAAACAAAATAGATTATCAGCAAACATTAGATATTTATTTTATAGCACCAATCTTCTTCTGTATTTCCTTCAAAATTCTGTGTGACCAGAAATGGTTAGAAGATAATTCTAAAAAAAGTTTTAAAAAGCTTTTAAAAAATGCTTCTAAATAAAGAAAAGCTTCACATCTTTTGGCATATCTATTCCAAAAAAAATCCATAATACATTTTATACTAAAGTCAGTAAGACAGAATGTTATAAGAAAAAAATAGCTTGCAAACATCTACAGTATTACAGACTAAGAATTAAAATCCCTTGATCTGCCACCATAGCAATGAGTTGCAATTTATGAAGTCAGTTTAGTACCCAATCACCAGAAAGTCAGTAACTGTTAAATTATTTAGCTTTATTTAATATAATCCCTTGATATTCTCACTATTTCAAGCAATACAGAAGCACACACTTCAAGGTTTTCTTTCATGCCAAATGGAAACATTTAGCAAAGGTTTTCTTTCTCCTTGCCTGAAGCAAGCTGGGGTAAGTGTTGGACATACATTTGGAACATTATTATGTATTGCAATATACCAATATTTTCTTTTGGATTATTTCAGGAGCATAAACTGAAATAATTAGCCTACAAAATGTCCTAAGATGCAAGCTTCTTTACCAGTGATTTTATTTGACAGTAGCACCATCTACTGGTCTAGATGATCGTTTCAAACTTTAGAAAAAGCTGTAGAGAGTGATCCAGCCAAAATGATGCAAAATGCTACTGTGAGTAACAAGTAGTTTTTCAGTCCCTGGATAACCAAAAGGAGAGAAAAAGAAAAATGTCATGTTGTTATAACAAATACCACTTCATAAAGAGGTAAAATACAAAATTAGAGTTCCACTTTTATGATTATATATGATTTTTTAATAGTTATATAATGACATATATAACGACATATAATGACATATAAATTTTATGATTATATATCTGGTATGTGAAATGTTAAGTTTTATATCATGTTATTTTTATACAATGGAAGTGGTTCTATCCGTTTCTCAAAAGTATTCAACACAAGTAATTTATGTAGCTACATATGTAGTAAATAAAATATTCACAAAATTAACTTAAATTACTTTTGGTATTTGTAAAGGAATTTCAGTCTGTTTTCAGGATATTTTTAAACACCAAACACTCATGCTGAGACCATGCTAAGCTTTGGATAACGAACATGACGGCTTTCTAGTATGGTGCAACATTTATTTGTAGTGGCAGAGATGTATCTTCTACTTCCTGCTCAAGGAATGTCTTGCATTTCATATCGTCACTGAAAATACCAGGTAAGATAATCTATAACGACACATTAGGTGTCTAGGAATCCTGTACAGATAAGCTGAGTGCCTGAGGACTGTACTCCTAGTGTTTGATGCTGAAATTCCACTAGAAAAAAAAATCTATCATGCATATTAATATCCAGTACAGCAGATTAGCCTATTCTGCACAATCACTGGTCTATCAATTTAGGAAATCTCTACATTACACAGTCATCAGCAAGGCAGATTAACCTCTGCCTTACTTTTTGGTCATTTGGTAAATTTGACCCAAAATGTGTAATCCACTGGGCTATGTGATTCTTGCAACAACTGCTCATCCCCCTGACCTCACTGAAAGAATGAGTTCAAATGAAGAATGATTTCAGGCTACGCTTGGCATCTTGCCTCCCAACCCTGCTACAGTCTTCATTTACCCCCACTGCTGTATATACAGGTATGGAATTCAAGTCTTCATTCCTGTAAAACTTCATCAAACAAAATTCTTCATCTTTTTGGAAAACTTAGTATTATATGACATGCCTTTTAACTTCATAATCTATCTAGTATTTGCAACAGGGAGAAATATCAGAGAACCAGCTCTGTACCAAGTCATGACATTCTTAGAGCACGATACAAGCAGAAGAGAGAGAAAACAGTAAGAAATCAGTGGATCACCTTGATTTCTTTAAATACGAGGACTCCCCACATTGCAGCAACAAGGCCGGGACCCTAAAAAATAGGATTCTCTTGTACATTACAGCATTTCCTTAAATTGTGCCACCTTCTCATTACACTTTTCAGGGTGGTTATTTTGCCTGTATGGCAAATTTAGTCCTTTCCATCCTGTATAATTATAGGACTCACAGCAGAAGTATAAATGTCACTGAAAACTCTATGAAATAAGATATAATAAATTCTTCCAGGAGGATTAGGAAGCACAGAACTTTTTCAGAGAAGATATTTCTTTCTAAATTATACTGTGGAGCCTGTAGTGGCTGTTATACATCCTCTTGGTAGTTTCCAAACGATAAGCCTCACCTTAGTCCAAACTACAGACTTTCATTTGTTATCACATTTCAAAAAACTATTCAGGTTTCTTGGCAGCTACCATGGCTCTGTCTAATGTTTTATTACCATGACTAACCAGCTGGACAACGTTTGCATTTATCACTCAGCATGAAATGAAAAGACTGGAACAAAAATCTATCTCCTACATATCAGACATCTGGATAAAATACAAAGCCAGACAGATAGGTCACAAAACTACTGTTTATCAGTTGTGCTGTCTTACAGATTTCCTAGCAGCAACACAGTGATATACAGTGATAATTTCCAGGAATTCCTGGAAATATTTTTCCCTTGAGAAAGCAGTGATCTGAATTCCTATGACTGATAGGAAAATATTGCCTGAATATGAGGCAAAAATTGGCTCTGTTGATGCTTTCCACTAAAATGGCTCTGGAGCAACTCTCATAAATACTTGTCAGGTGTTTGGACAGTGATCCTCCCCTCTTCATCTTCAATACAGCTGGTACGACACAGATGGAAGCTAGCAGGAAACAGTGCTGAAGGCATTTGTGGCCTGCTGTTTCTTAGTGGAATTGCCAACTTTTATTTAAATAGTAGCTAAGGTATTATTTCACTTTCTAGATCATGAATATTGCTAGAAGAACCTGTGATCCCTTTTAAAAATGAAGCAAACTGTTAAAGGAAGTGATGAATAGCTGTCTGAAATTCTCTCTGGAATGAAGCAGAGCAGCAATTTCCAAGCTGTGGTCCAGATACGCAGATTCTCATCAGCACTGTCTTTAAATTTTTCATATCCTTACCCTATAGGCATACTGATAACCAAAATTACTAAATCTGCTCTCCATTAATCCTTCAATTTCTAATTAGAATGATCCTGAGTCTTTTTTTTTACTGCACACTGCAGAGTTTATTCTGATTCATTGCATCTTGAGGCAAAGCTTAATCCCTGTTAATGTTGTTTTGTTAGTTTGCAGCCAAAATATGGCGGTTCAGCAGAATTTGGTTTTTGCTACTTATGAGCTTTTATTTGCAAGAAGTTATCCAAACCTGCAGCACCATCTAGTAGATTGGCAAGTGAGTAAAGGCATTTTTACCTAGTGACAATTTATGCATCTTCTGTAAACTAACAATGCTTTAAAAGAACATTAGGAAAACTGGCCAATTCATTTTTCCTTCATTTGCAAAAGGTCACTATTTTCAGCAATACATAACCTGTTTTACATGTTAAAGAACTGTAATAAGAAAAATATCTGACTCAATTAAGAAAAATGAGTCCTAAAGGATGAAAATCACAATGGGAGAAATGCAGAAAAAAATATATCTGCTGAAATGAAAAAAATTTAACTTACTGGTCAGAGAATGTATACAATTCCTTTAATCAATTCAGTTCACTGACTATTTAATAATGTTACAGTGTTGGTTAACTTTGCTTTTTATTTTAACCTAAAGACCTACACTTTCAGCTTCTGTGTTTTTATGCTTAGCATGGACCAAAATGGTGCTTGTCAATAATATATGTTCCTATAAAAACAAAGGCTAAGACAGACAAGCAAAGTAACAAGAAATGTATATTATTGAATAGCAAACTCTACACACCTCAAATTTTCAACTTTATCCCACAAATGGAAAAAGAAGGTCTTCATTTAATTCTAATGATAGATTTTTATTTTTATATACTTACTGCGGTAATTATTGGAAAGCTGACTGCAGCACTGAGGTAGTGATTGGCTATGAACCAGCAGCAATTGGCTATTGCCCAAAGCACACCAGAAAGAAACCCTGAAACAACAAATCCCAGTCAAAAACATGTACAGCAAAGTATAGAAAGCAATTTGTGGAACACTTAAATTTACAGCATAATACAGGAACGGAATATTTTAATATGTTAACTACTTTAACAAGCTGGCTTTGACAATCTAAATCAAAACTCAAGGGATAAAATCAGCTATTGCAATCAAAGTAACCTATTAATTAAAGTTCAGAATTTTCTGGGCAATATGTCCCCAACTCTGGCAAAATGTCAGTTTCAGAAAATCCACTGTATGCAATGTCACATTTCAAATTAGAACAAAATTTATCATTGTTTCTTAACCTTTTTTAATTAACGTGAATAAGAGTGCTCTTTCAAAAGTTACAGAAAGTTCAATGAATAGACTTCCATGGTTAACTACAATTCCAACACAATTTTTGAACTAACCATGGCAAAATGGTCAGAAGAAGTAATTGAAATTAATTGCTATTTTAACAAATAGTCATACCTGGCAGTATGGCTTGGGGATAAACATCAGGTTTATTTTTTCTGACTGCGCAGTAGATCAAAAAGTATATGGTACTTGTAAGGAAGATTCCACTGAAGTGTGCAAAAACATAATCTAAATCTGAAAGAGAAATCACAAAATTGGGCTTAGTCTAAAGAATCAGTTGTTTTTAATTTTAACTAAATTTATTTCACTGATAATATTCCTGTAGGAAAAAATACTTAAGGTGTTAATGCTAATAATTCGAAGTTTAATTGTAGTTGTGAGGAACAGAGCTGTCAGTCTAACTGTGGATAGATCTGACCAATCATACACGATATTAGACCTGAATTGACTGCCAAATTGACCCTAGCATTTATTGCAAGATTTTACGCATTTCTTTTTTTGAAGTCTGTTGAGTCAAGCTACAATATTAATTTAATTAAAAAGCTTGACAAAATCCTTACTTGAGGCTACAAATTTGGGAGAATGGGGAGAGGGGAGGGTTGGTTTTATATAATTACACCCTCTCCTGCCTTTCTACAGCTACATTCCATACATAGCCTTGGTTTTTTTCTTTGTACTGTTCATTTAAAGTCAAGAGAACTGCACATACAATACAGGCCCAAAAAGGCAGTGTTTTGTCTTTTTTTTTTTTTTAATTTCGAAGCACCTATTACAGTTTTGATCACTACAAACATTAATAATAATAAAACCTTTATGGAATATATTTTGTTATGCGCTAAAGATACATTATTTCCAACACAGTAAAGCAGTAGATGTAGCAAGATGATCTCTATCTTCTTAAAGTCAAGGCTCCTCACTGGGAAAGCAGCTACAGAAATGACAACGGCCATTTTGTTTAATTTTGGATATAAAAGTTGCTGTATTTAAAAGACAAATTGTATATGATACAATAAATACTTTTTAACACCGTGCTGTCTCAGTGCTATGTTGCTCTTAAAGAACCGTTGGTATTAACAGATTGATTTAGAGTAAACCATAAAGAAAATATTTCTGGAGAAATGTTGTTTGAACAACAGCAGTGCTTACAAGCATGCTGTTAAAGCTTACAAGCTCCCATTAACAGGTTTCCATTTCAAATATTTTAAGATTTAAATTATTCAGCTTGTTACATATCTCTTCTGCTCATCAATTATGTTCAGCCACCTTCTGTCCTCTATTGGTGTACTAATTCAGCCATTGATATAGATTGTGCCCTTGTTTATCACACGCTCAAGGCATTTGAACTTGGTATTTTGAGTGCTAGCTTTGTTTCACATTGCATTACCATTGCATTTAATGCTGTTAGTTAAGTTTGGTATTTTCTATTCTGTTTCCCAGTGTTCTCCTAATAGTGAAATTCCCTAGGAGTGCTGGTATTATTGTTACTACAACTCAGTAATGTATAACAGTGCAGAATTGACTAGTTCTTTGTCATCCTGTATTTCTAGGATAATCAAGTATTTCACTCTGTGCCTTTATGAAAGCAAAGATACAATGCAGTGATGAAGTAAAATGAAAGTGATCTATTATTTACCAAACTGACTTGCTCCTGTGTATATAGTTCCATTTCTTCTTCCGTGGTCCTTGATGTAAAGTACAGGTACAAAACTGGAGCCATAGAGTATTCCAGCTACTACAGCCAGGCTACATCCTCTTTAAAAAGGGCAAAAAAAACAGATAAAAGAGCCTAGTGTTAATTAGGGACATAAAGAATACATTTAACATAAATCTAGTACTACAGTTTAAGACTGTATATCTTATGAAAATTGCTAGCAGTGCTATAAAAAAGTACATTTTAGCACATTTTTATTTTGTAGTGTAGGAATGATTCAAAACAGTAGCATAGTTATCCTGAACTATTTGGCCAAGAAACAGGCAATTCTTGTCCCAAGAGCCTGCAGTCTGGGTTTGTAACTAACTAGGATTCCTTAAAAGCCAATCTGGTAGAAATCCATTGAAAACACACTTAAAACGCTCATCATTACATACTATAGATCAGTGCCTCCCACCTTTAGCTTCACTATTATAGACTTTTATTTTCTTTTTAACACTCTGAGGATCATTGCCTCCTTTCTCCCCCTCTCCCCCTCCAGAATATCATGTCCTCAGCTGTCTCTATTCCCCTGCTGGCCTCTTGTAAGCAACTGTTTCCACCTTGCCCCTTGGACCACTTCTGCTGTCTTCTTACCATACTGTCCCACCTCCTCCAGATGTACACATCTGGGACCCATATCTTGAAGTGTGTTATTAACTTGGGCCCTTGTATGTTTGAATGCTAATTAACCAGGTGATACAAACCAGGTCTGTAATTACTCAATTACTATTGCTACTTACTCTGCAAATATTGTTCTTTTATAATAGTAATTAATACTCTGACTTTATCAGTAAGATAAAGCATATTGAACAGTGAGAATTATCAAATTAGTTTTAGCAGCTATTCATATACACACTGTACCAATTTTAAAACTTTTATTTATTTGTCCATGACTGTTTGGTAGGTTCAGTACAGGACATAAATTCTGCTCTTATTCTGTGGACAATTACTTTATTTGGCCACTTCGCTTGCACCAGTAAAAGAACTGTTAAAGACTTACACGACTCTCTTTCTTGCTGGAGATAGTCTGTTTACCCATGAATCATCAGGATTATTTTCAGAAACATTGATAGACTGCAGAAAAACATAAGTTTTTACTGAAGTCTTTATAAAAATCAGAAACATTGTATTCAACTGAACAGTTTTGCACTAAGAAAGGAAAATTAAAAGTGAAATATACAGTATTGCTCTGAATTAAAGAAAGGAGAAATACATTTGGAAATAAAACAAACTGTAATAATAGGATCTACCTGCTAAACAAGTTTAGCGGTGTTTGGCTATGGACTTTGGCTTTACTACATGATAGAGCATCCACAAACATTTCCTTTCGTCTGCAAACAGGTCTGAATTTCAAAATCTGTCCTTCCTTAAATTTGATGAATGATTTAATCTATAATTTCACTTAGGAAGTATTTTCACGTTTTGCCGTTATCTGTGGCATTACTTGCCATCAGAATATTAGCAGTATTTGCAACAGGGACGTAACATCCCTGCCTGTAACATAAAGAACTTGGAATATTCCTTTGTCCTATTCCTTGTCTTTTGTGATTTGCTGTGGTAAACTGGAACCTCTAATGAGCACTGAGCTCAACTATACAACTCTGAGGGACCCTGTATTCATTTAGCAATTGAGTTTTGGTAACTGATTTACATTAGCAAGGGCAGGGATAGGGAATGGTGGTGTGAGTGTACTGTTCTCCAGCTTTTGTTGCCTACTTTGGGCTCCCAAAGGAGCAACAGCCAATCTGGCACCAGCCCCTGGTCTAGCCCCAGAGCCTGTGTCACATCCAATGCTGAGAATCAAGGAACCATAACAAGCGCTTTGACAGTCTTGGCTCTGTAAGGTGGCAAACAATCTGGTGGATAAGAGAACCCTGCTGCCTTTCATCTAAGCATTATCTTACTTTTATAGTTCAGTTTTAGTTCCAAAAACAGTAAAGGAAAAGACAGAGTCTTTTTTATAACCTGTGCCATAATAAAAAAGGACTTTGAAGGTATTTAAATCTGACAGTAAAGAAAGAAAACAGGCTGAAGCTTTCTTTTGTTGCTCACATTTGACTGGATATACAAGATCCATAAATTAAATAAAAACCACATGCATTTATGTAGTTTTATGGAGTTTACCACAAAACCTAACAAATCTGGTTAACGTTAAGCTTTTTTTTTGTTGTTGTTTTCAAACTGATGCATATTTTCACTGCTGCAAAATAACAACGGTAGAGTACTTACATTTTCTCTGAGTAGTGGGGTGCTTTCTAACGAAGCTGAAGAACTCTGCACTTCAGTTTTTACAAAAAGAAATATGACAGCACTAGGAAGAGAAATATATGCCAATAAACACCAAAGGTCAGCTCATAAGGACGTAACATTTAGCATCCAGAGACAAAAGCTATTTGAAGGCATATTACTTTGTTTCATTTTCATTATTACCCAGCCTCTCTTCAATATATCTTTATAATATATCTTTAAAATGCAGCTGCTTTAGACAATCTTAACAAACCACTTACAAAAAAGTAAGTAATTAGATTACTCTTTGTATCACTTTAAATTTCTCTCTTCTATATAATGAGACTGAAATGTCTCTTATTAATGGTGTGCAGTTAGTCACACATTAACAACAGATGCTTTAAGTTAATAGTGTCCTTTTGTGCCAGGTCAGATGTATATTGGAACTTTTGCATAAAAATTCTGTATGGAACTTCAAACCTATACAGAATTGGACTGGTGCTCAGCAAGAAAGTTAGCTTTGTGCCTTCTGTTATATGCAAGTTGGGGAATGCTATCCTTACAGCCTCATGCATTTGTGCTAGGAGAGGGGGTACTGCTCAGTGATGCTCCAGTGCACTCAGTGAATAAAATGGAGCAGGAAGGGGAATATTACTACTTGTATCCCCAGGTCAATGAAATCATCTAACTACTGGTAGGTTCTGGGATTTTTTTTTTAATGGAAAATATTTAATGACTGGGAATTCCTTCTCAAAGTTGTAAACAGAATGTCTCCATCAAGACTGATTCATCTCCTGCTGAAGGAATAGGGAGAGATATAAAAAGATGTCAACTTCCTCCACAGGGATGAGGCAAATGCATAGAGGTCCCATACAGGAGGCTAAGATGAAATACATGTTGTGAGCTCTATAGAACAACAATGCAGGCTTTGTGCAGTCTGCCAGGAAAATATGTCTGGTCAGGATCTTTTTCCTTGTTGACTGCTTTTCCATGCTATCTCAAAAATAGGCAGGAAGCAGGTGGTGCACTTATTCCATCAGGCAGGAACAGCAGCACTACTACCATCTGTGAGTACCTCACAAAACCACGAACTGCATGCAACGGTAACGGATAAAAAGCTATGGATTCTCAAGAAACAGCAAAATTCATAATGGACTCCATTGTCTCAACGTTCTTAACCTCCTTTTTTCTAGAAGCATTATGTGTACAGACTGCTTACCATACTTATAGTAAGCTACTGTCCCAAGGATTTTGAGCCATCTATCTGCTCCTAGAAAGACCTAACTGGCCACTCAGCTGGAAAGCATGGATGCTGCTGCATCCCCTACGCTGCAAAGACCCTCTTTCCTCAGTGTTCAAATCAAAATGCGCAGTACTCCTACAAATAATAAATATGTGAGTAGAGGTCCACCTGAAGATGACAGAGAAAATCTCTGCTTGGGAGTTCTTCAAAGTGTGGCATAAGTGTTACAGGATATGAATCTATTATGGACATGAGATAATGCAAAGTCTCTGGCTTTCTATGATCCTAAAGGATTTAAGAACTAAGTCCTACGGCCTACTCTATGTTAGGAGCATACCACTGACTGCAACGAGATAGGAAATCTCACAGAGATTTTCTCCCCAAGATTTTTCTGAAGAGTTTTATTGAGGATAATTTTCTTCTTTCACAAACATTTGGTAAAGTGAATCATACGAAGTATCTGCTTAAGAAGAAAATAAATGTACCTCTGTTTCACCTTGAACATGCCTACCACTATAAAAATATATTTCTATGTTTGTGAATACTCATTTCATCACTCTACTGGAAATCAAATATGCTTCTATTCAGAAATACAATGCTGAGCAGCAAGGTCAACAACTCATGAATTATGTGGTAAATTAACTTCCAAAATGTACCTGAACACGTTTGCCCTCTTGTTAAATTGTCACTGTACTTACTGAATATATGATATTTTACATTATAGAAATAAATTATAATAATAATTTTTTACCTTAACAATGAAAGTCCAGCTCCAATATAATTTAAAACTGGTCTTGATACCTCTTCTGGGTCAATTCCAAACCAACCAAACCTGGAATATTTAACTGGTTTCACTTAATTGCACTGACTATATACAAATATTTATATTGTAACAGAGTCCAGGAATTCTTTACTCATACAAATGATTCTACTCAGGCCTGTATTTGCTATACCGGATTGCAAATGGCTTGCAAAAAGATAGGTTTTCTTAAAAGAAAATCTTGAAACTAATTGATACCAATTTTTTTGAATCTGTACAGTTAAAATTAATTTAAATTATTTTATCAGCCCATACTGTAGAAGAAAAAATACAAACAATGTACTAATGTCAGGTTAACAAATAAAATATTTATTCAATAAATTATATTAATGAACATGACTTTTTTTTTCCTATTCAGAAAAAGAGGAAACACAAAAAGATAAAATAAAATAATTAACCTGAGTACGTTCTTCTGGGAGGGAAAGAGATCTTTTATGCACAATAAATCCTCCTTATTAGTGACAGTATTTTCACTGCAGATACTAATGATGAAATGGCAATATTAATACCACATGAGTTAAGACTGAAACACACTCACCTTGAACTTGCCCAGCCTGTTAGCAAATTAAAGGAAGCCCATATCAAAAGGCCAAGAGCTAAGCCAATAGTTTTAACAATAGGAACAACTGTAACATTGCCTGAAATACAAAATCCACAAAATTAAGTTCAATCTATTAAAGACTAGAATATGATCTTGCATACTTTTCCATACATTCTGAGATTGTTCAGAAAGCAAAGTGATTCAGGCAACTACAAGTTAGTGTTTTCTAAAATTAAATACATTACACATGAACTTTTCTTCACTACCATTTTAAAGATATTTTTGATGTGAATTTGCTATTTATTAAAAGCTGAAAGCATTAACTAGGGCCACGCAGCATGTGCAGCATTATTATTCACAATATTTGCTATAAGGGCAGAGGTCTACTAATGCTGAGATTACGAAGAACCAAGAAGAGTATCTTATATATAGAAAAGCTTTTATTGTTGTTTTATGAAGAATTAGGATTACTTTGTGTTTCAAGGAGTAAAATTTCTTTCTCCTTACCTGTAGCCCACACAAAACCCCCAACCATAGCCAGAGGCCAAAATCGGGGGCAGTTTTGGATAAGATTGACCACCAAAGAGATTATCCATATGGAAGCACAGAGAATCCATTGGAAAAACATGCCTATAAAAAATGTAACACACACAATGGTTAAAAATAGATAACCGGTAGAATATTCTGTGTGTGATTCTCTTGCCCCTTAACCTATTACTTTTTAGATGAAATAGTACAGAAAAAATTGAAATGTGGGCAATTCCTCTGTTAATTTCAGGGAATCAATGTTACAATACATTTAAGAATATATTTTAGGGTGGAATATGAAAAGTCAACCTTTTTTTATTGTGCATTTTCTGTACATAACAGCAAAAGACACTTTGCTGGGCAACATTACACAATCTCTGATTCTCAAAATTTTATCAATTTCTGATTAAGAGGGTGTTAAGTTACTGCAAACTTCTCTCACCCCAGTAACAGCCAGCACAGCTTACTGAATAGGACAAAATTCCCTCGCTATTTTAATTTGCTCTATATGCCATGCAGGCTTTTCCACTAACTAACTAAATCCAGAACATCCAGCATGACAGAAATTCTGGACACACCTCTTCTACCTTTGCAAATCCTCTAAGAGTCAGCAGTAGGTAGACCAATCAACTTTATGCTAGCTGAGCTAAGACTTGCTAGTATTGTTATTTCCAGCCTGCAGTGCAGTAATTGTTACAATAATACAATGCAAGATATATTCATCTAGGGATCTGGTAACTGATTATGTCTCATGTAAATGTGAAAATGCAACAGGAACTCAATACAGTAAAGTGATAAAATTCTAAGTAGCAAAAGGAAGTGATTGTTTTTTCTCACTGAGCTAATAGATAAAAGTATTAAAACCTCCATTTTGATTGTTTTTATGTTATCTTATGTCCATGACTGACAGGCAATACTCCAAAATCCAACAATTTGTACAGTGTAAATAACAGTCAGTATGTATTTTAGAATCCCTTTAAGGGTAGAAGAAAGAACATTCCACTTTCCATTGTGAAATGCTTATGAAATGCACATCATGACTGTTAAAGTGCACAACAACATATATGAAGAATATCTTAAAGTTTTGCCTCATCCTGAAAAATATATCATTGCTTTGTACTCTAACAGTAAAGAAAATTAAAATATGCTCCAAGGATCAAGACTAGGATGATACCTTTTAACTCCAGCTACAGAAACTTCTTACCATCAAAAAAAAAAGTAAATAAAAACATAAATTGTTTACCATCACCAGTATCAAATTTCTTAACAGGCACAAAATTTGTCCCAAATAAAAGGACAGCTACTGTAGAAGATGTAAAGCCAATAGTTAGATCTGTTCCATTGCTGCTGCTAAAGCTGTTGTAAACTTTCCAGACACTCATTTCTGTCTTGAAGCTGCCTCCTTTTGTGGAGTTGTTTTACTGTAGGTCCTGCAAGATTCTGTAATAAGAAAGTATAATTAAGTATGTGGACCACAACAATACTCTTGTAGTTTAGAAACATGCAACTTATTGGAGCTTACTTTTCTGCCTCTCAAAACCAGAGAAAAATGGCAAAGCATACTGCAGAACCTCATGAACAGTTGCCATAAAACTTGAATACAAGTTGAGAAACAAGTACACAAATTCTTTTTGTGTATCACGAACAACTTCACATAAAGGTATGTTTGAAAACATGCAGCAACATAAGTGTAGAGATGCACTCAAAGGTTAAGAAGATTACAGTGTATGAGGCCTATGGGAAGCCCTGGAGCTTTTCAGGGAAATGCTGTACCATAACATCCTAACTCCTAAGGCAAACAAGAAACACTGGGATGCGTAAAACGGCAAGGAGTAGGCAATTAGATAAAATCTTCATTGATGGGAGAAGCTGCAGCAATGTACACCACCACTGCCCAGAAATCAGGACTGAGTGCAGAGAATCCACAGAGGTACAATATGGGAGCACAGGGTGCTCTAATTCATATACAGCATAAATAAAGGTTCATTTTCCTATGGGGAAGAAAAGCTGCCGCCTGAAGTTTCTTCCTTCATTCCACACAGCTACAGTGTGGAAAATAAAAGACAGGCGAAGATTTTTTTTTCATCCCATAATGCCACTTTTTTAGTGGACACTCATCTAGAAGCTAAGCTCAACAGAAGAAACACCATGTGTATGCTTTTGATATGGACTACGATGTTGATAGAAAAGGTGTCTCTGTGTTCTGCCAGAACACAATCATTGTAAATATAATCTTAACACCACACTTAAAAACTAAGTGTAAAAGAACTGTTTGGAAATTTAACTTCAAATGTCAGAAATTACAAAATTTGATTATTCCACATTGTGGGGCTTCCTGTTTTTAAATGAGAGTTTTACACTGTTAAAAATGACAAAGGGTAGCAGTATTATGCAGTAAGTGTAACAGTGCATATTTATTGGATTATGCAGACAGTTCTGCTGCTGAAGTAACGCTCTTTATACTGACTACAATGTTATCCCAGCACAGTTTGACTTTTTCCAGAGTACATGGACTAGATACTGGAGGGGAAAAAATGATTTAGGATGGGAGATATCTGGCCACATCTTGTAAAGGGTACTGTGACTATGCTCTCCACATAAAAGGAAGAGCTGAGCTGTCTCGCATCTATTCATTTTACTGTACGCTGCAGTCTCAGCTTCTCTGGACTACTTAGGAGAAGGAAAACAGCACCTCCTGAGGTAGTGCTTTTATCTACACCTTCAGCAGTGCCACTAGTGTTGGCTGAAATTAATTATTTTTATTAGCAGGTGAAAAGTTCAATCCCCACGGGTAGTATAACCATTCAGTTTAGTTTCTGTGCTTTTTTCTTTTTCTCTTTAAAAGACATTAGAATATTTTTTGTGAACTTAGGAAAAGCACAGGTAGCATTTAGAAGAACATCACGCAGGTACAAGGGAACAGCTACTTCATTTGTCCTTCTCTCCTTGCATTCTTTGTCTTTTCTACTTATGGGATAAGCTCCTCTAGGAGTATTCACTGTATTTAATACTCATCTGTAAAATATGTTTTGCCTGGTATTTGTAGGCACTAAGCCATGCAAACAATAATGCTGGGATTCCTTCAAAGGCTGATTTCACAGGCTGAGAAACACTGTGACACCACAGGAATGGGTTCAGATGGATAAAGGCTTACATCAGCTATCCTCATTCCATCAAACTTGTTGAGTCACTGAGTTAATACATTAAATTCCATTAGTGGGCACATAAGGCACAGGAGCTGGCTATTGCACGAACTTCTTGTTGTTGGGGACACAGAAGTAAAGCTGATTACATTGTGTATGTGTGAATGCACGACTTAGTTCTTTAACTGTTAATTAAATCATTATTTGGGTAAAATATTACGAACTTTTCAGAGTAACAGTAGTTTTCAGAGCCTTTTTAGTTTGTTAGTGTGTAGAAAAATAATATTTTAAAAATATTCTTGTATCTACTAAGAGGAAAACTGTGCTGCAGGTCAAGACACTTTTCTGCTTGCTTTTTACTTTTTAAAATCTCTATATTGTGCAAAATGAAGATTGTTGCAAAGTTGGAGAGCTGGAACCATGACATCAAAAATACAAAGGAAATAAAACTCCTAATTAACTGTGAAATAATATGCTTTCTTCAGACTGTTTAAAAGTTTCTATCTTTCCAAGCTCTGGGGTACTTGGCTTCAAAATTTGGTTTAATTTCATGATGAATTTTCAACTCTATTTTATGCTTCAAGACAAAATTAAGCTGGAGAAGGCCCTGAGCAACCTGATCTAATTTTCACAATAACTCTGCTTTGAACAGGAAGCTGGATTAGGTGACCTCCATAGGTCCCTTCTAAGCCACATTATGCTACGATTTAGTGATCCGAAGTCAGAGGCAAACGATGTACTCGTGCACAGCACCAAATTGACTGCGCTTGTTTTGCACACACTTGGACACTGGCCTCCCTCTGCTGAGAGGGCTCCAGAGGGCTCATTAAAAGCCCTTTTTGCTCTTTCTGATCCTAGGAATTGCCAGAGTGACTTGCCAGCAAGTGTGCCTCCCAAGGCTTTTAGCTACCAAGTGCCGAATGACAGGCACTTGCTACAGTTGCTTAAATGTCTGGATGCAGAGGCAATTGTTTTTATTGGCAGGGCTACGTAGGGGGTTCCTTAATTGCAGAAGAAACATCATAAAATTATGCTGGTACATGTTGGCTTCATTCTACTGATCTCACTTGTTTAACCTCCTTAGAAAGTCACGTTCTGTGTTTCCACGGTTTCCTCACAAATATCCCACTGTTTTATTTCTTTGAGTAAAGAAAATGGCTAATTATGATGCCCGCTTAATGCAGCAACAATGGCTTGCCATGCTCTTTGCATGCAAGCATGAAATCCTCGAGCATTTTCCTCTGAAGGTAGACCCCAAACATCGCCAAGATCTGAAACCCGGTAACTGAGCGGGTATTTTTGGAGGCTGCATGCCATATTGTCAGCTTACTTACACGTTTCTCCTGTAATCTATTTGCAATTGAGGGTAAATATTTTCATGCTTATGTTAGATTTCCTGCCTGCTATGTCTGAGAAAGCGTGTTCTCATGAGATACACTACAACCTCACCAGTTTCTAGAAAATCGTTTCTCCTCTTCACTAAGATGCATGTTTTTCAGAGGCAATTCCTCAGGCGGTATTTTCAGTAAGCTGGGAAGCGCTCGGCAGCTCGGGAACACCTCGAGGAGAAGCCGGGAAACTCGCTCTGTGACTGACCGCCCCCTCGCCCCAGGCCTCAGGCGCCCTAGGGGACCCGGGCGGCGGCCGCTCTTCCCCTTTCACAGCGCTCTCCCGCCCCGCCGTAGGCCCCTTCGCCCCTCGCCGACCAAAAGCACCGGCCAGGCTGTTAGGGGACTCGCAACCCCCCACCCTCGCGCGCCGAAACACTGATTTAAGGCGGCAAATATCCCCTCAGGCAGAACGGCAGCCGCCTGCTTCTCTCAGCTCAGCTCCCAACCCCCCTCTCGTTGCCTGCTCCGCCCTCGCTATGGCGCTGCTGCCTCCACACCTCCGCGCAAGCCCCTGCGCACGCTGCGGCCCCGCTTACTCACAAGCCCGTCCCCGCCGCTCCGGCTTCCGCCGGGGGCTGGCGCCGCGGGCCGCCTCCGCCCCGCGCCGCCCCGCGCCGCCGGCGCCGCGCCCCCGCCGCCGCCATTACGGCCGGGCAAGGGCAAGGGCCAGGGCCAGGGCGCGGGCGGGCCGTAATGGCGGCGCCGGGGTCGCGGGCGCGGAGCAGGCATAGCAATCACGACGTGAAACACCTCCTCCTCCCTCCCCCCCCCTCCCGCCCCGCCCCGCCCCGCCCCGCCCGGATTAAACGGGATCTGATGAGCCTTTTAATTGTGTTTTGCGATTTAGTGGACGCTCATCCGTGTACGTCACGCGCCGACGTTGTGTGGGGACATGAAGCTTGCCAACGTGGCCGCTTCAAAGGTCGGGAGGCAGAAGGGAGGTTCCCCCTGCACCCTTGGCCCCCGTGGGTGCGCAGGCCGGCGCGCCTGGGAAGGCAGCGACCCTCAGAAACCGGCTGCCTGGGGAGAAGGCACCGGCTGCTGCTCATGCTACGAGCAGGAAGGCATGGAAAATACTGGTGGCTGGATCCTGGCTAAATTAGGGCAGCCCGGCTGGGCAGCCAGCACTGAGCAGAACCTTCAAAGAAGAGGAATTACCCTGGGAAGCTCCCATAGCGTTCAGGTACTAAAACCAAGTGATAAAATCTTTGGCAGAGCCTCAAGAAGAGAGATTTCTGCAGATTTCCCTGTAAGGATTTGACCTAGACCAATTGAAGCGTAGACTATTAGTCAGCATGTTTAGTCACGAAGCAAACATTTCTCTCTGTCCTTTTGGAGTACAGTTTCCAGATGGCAGCTTAAATCCATCTCCTTGAAAACACGGCACAAACCTTCAAAAGTAATGCTTTGTATTTTGAAAATCAAGTCTGCGTTATCCATAATAATAGCATACAGTTTTCCTTGAGAGTAA
This sequence comes from Rhea pennata, assembly GCF_028389875.1. Lineage (NCBI taxonomy): Eukaryota > Metazoa > Chordata > Aves > Rheiformes > Rheidae > Rhea > Rhea pennata. The sequence continues at coordinate 44,657,304 of NC_084666.1, forward strand.
GTCCTCGGGCCCACAGACTCTGCAAAGCTAAGACTGTGTCATGCATCAATCGCTTTAACATAAATGTCTGTGCATATGACATTTAGCGAGACGAACTGCAGAATGTCTCTATGGAAACAGTTTAGCTGTAGTGCACCCGAGAGGAACAACATCCCACACTATAATCTCAAATGTAGCTCAGAGAAAAAGAAACACTTAAAGGGCAGCATGTATGAGTCTGCATGCTATATTATTTTATTAAGAATATTTAATACAAAGTGTTAATCTTTTATATTGAATTACCTGCACACAGAAAACAAGTGTACGCACAGTAATGAAGCTAGCATGAAGTGACATCCCTTTATATGTCCAGGGAGAAAGAGGTGTTTAGAGTTTTGACCTCAGAATACTCTTGATATTGAACAACATGTTGTGACCAAAAATCTTGTCTCTGGTTTCGTTTGGAAAAATAGATCTCAAAAGAGTAATCGGTAACCAGTTCTCCATCCTGTTCGAGCTGATATGCATCTGTTCCTCCCTGTTGCCTTTTCAAATCATGCAGGTCTTGCTGCGTTATTTTCCTTGTCAACACTGAACCTGAAACACTACCAACTGCGCAAACAAAACATGTCAAATATGGAGAGATGCTAATCCATTGACTTGTGCCGTTTGGCTTCCTTGAAATCACAGGTAGCTGGAGGTGAAACATGTATGGGAAAGGAAGTCTGTGATTATTTACTAACATGGAAAAGGATAACATTCATACTTCAGATTTCAGAGCCATATGTGAACATAACAGTATAGTACACATTAATTGCACACGTCTCTTCTGTAGCAAAATGCTCTACGAAACAGAGAATATTTTGTTCTTCACAGCAGCTTTTGCAGTAATGACTGTAATGGGAAAAAACAAACTGGGACATACTGGAAGATCTAAAAAGTGATCATTTTAAGATCTTGTATCTCTTAAAATTGAAACGACTGAGCAAGAAGTAAGGTTAAGATGGAAAAATAAAAGATATACTGCTTTAAAGTGCAGCACTGCTAAAAATTGGCATACGATCTGGCATTCTGGGGGGAAACATACTGGCTGCTAGATAGCTCGTTGTATTAACAATAATATTGTATTACGATGTTGCTTCAAATGTTTTCCTCTGTACTTTGCATTTGTCTTTAGTTCTTCAGATGTAGTATTCATTAACCCAAAAGGCTATACTTAATCTAGATTAAAGAAAGGAGAGGAATACCTAGGACAGATGTTGTAGGAAAGGAGCATAAATAATAATTCAGATGAAAAGTAAGAGGCTGTATTGATAGAAAGAAAAAGGATGAAAAAGAATGAAAAAGGTAAAAGGCTATAAGAGATTGCATATGGGAGAATGATTTTTGTGTAAACCACATGAGCAGGAGGTTTTAAGATCCTGCTGTCGAATTAGTGAATCTTCATCATTTCCAAAAAATGGGTTACTACTGTCCTTCCAGTTTCAGAGATTTCAAACTGGAGCAGAAAGCTTAAGTGACTGGATGGTGCTGATTTTGGTTGCCAACACATGAATCAGAAGGCAGGAGCTTGTGGTTCTTGGTCAGTGGTTGAGTGTAGTCATCTCCTGCAGAATGCTGCCGAGGGATACTGCTTGTGCTGCTCATGCTGCCCACAGGTTGGCCAGAATTTCAGAAGATAAACAAAAAGAAGCAGAAGAAAATAATCAAAAATGTGTAATTTGGCTATTCATTTACATTTTCAAAGCTATCCCAGAAGTGAAAAGCACTAGAAAATACTTCTTAAATTCCTCTCTTCCCTCCATTGCTGTTCTCTCGTATTAGTTTTGATATTCTAAACTTAGAAAGGGATAACACTGGCCATGGAATATGGATATATAAAGGAGTGACATGAAAAGAAGTTGACTTTAATTCAGACAGCAATATCACAAAAATAGCGTAGAGCACAAAATATATACAGACATTACAAGCTAAATATAGGTAGGCAAAGCACAGTAACCTAGATTGGAATTTGGTCAGACAAGTAGCATTGTTCAGTCTATTCTTTCAAAAAATTGCTTTGGAATTTTTTACGACCACAGAGAAAGTATCCTTTCAGCTCAGCAATGCCCTTTAGTGCTCCACTACAGCTCTGGGTTAGTAATGACTTAGAAGAAAGAATACTGCCAACCTGAACAACAAACATTTTCTTTGTGTCCTCTGAGACACAAAGAAATGTTTGTTTTCCAAACATCCATAGCCATTCCACTCTTGATTATTCTGTGAAACCGAGTCGGGTAGGGGAGTTGTACACAGCAAGAACTGAAAAAAAGAATGCTTCTTGACATGTTATCTTTTTAAGATTCTGATATGAACGTTACAGGCAAATATCTCCTAAATTAACAGAATATTATATATACAGGATATTCCTATTTTGTTGAATTCCAGACACTTTCCATTCCAACGACTTCAGCAGTACAACATTTTAAGAATAAGTTATCCATTATGAACACAAAAAATAAAGGAATTATTATTGTTATAATCGCATTTTAAAAACCTCAAGAAAACTCAACATTGTCAACACTGTGCATCAGTGGGACCACATATTTAAATTTCTAGGGTCCAAAGGAAATCAGGAATAAAAAACAAGTGCTTTTATACTCCTCTCCAAATAATCTCTTTAAGAGTTATAGTAGGAAGATTGTATAGGTTACAAAATTAAGAAATGTTGTAGCAAAAGAACCTGTAACTTAAGTAACTTAAAATTGGCTGGGTTTCAGCACTGCTTGATTGTAATGGTCAGGTAATGGTATTATCTATATGGAAGAACTGCACATTGTAAAACAGCGTGATAACTTACCTAACCCAAGTGACTCCGTGCCAATAGCAATATAAGGTGAAAAAATTGAAATAATTCCAAGACTTCTAAGAAATAAAGTGGAGTAAGAGCTTCTTGCTGAATTATTTGCTGTCAAAATCACTGTAAGTCAATACAGATGCCAGAAGGTGTAATTGAAAGATCTATTTACTTTGCATTATTTATCCCTAAAGGTGTGAGCATATCTTAGGTATTTCAAATATTTTATGCCTGCTTATATGTAAATATGCATGAAATTCTCCTATTAGGTTGCAGTACATATTTACCTTTAGTTTTTCTGGGTTTAACCATGTAACTTGGCTGATATTTTGCACCCTGTGCTGTTACTAATTGGAACAGAGGAGACAGTTCTCACTGTGAGCCATTTATAGTGCTCTGTTGGTCAAATGGGCCAGAAAGCTGGAGTCCCTCGCTAATGACCACTCCTCTTTTAGAGGGAGCCCCAAGAGTATAAGCTGATCTACTAATGTGCATCTCTGGCAACTCCTTTAAAGTGCAAAACAAAGCAACAGGGGTTTGTTAAGCATCAGTAGCCACAGGTGTGCTGATATTATTGATATAATTCAAATTGGAGTTTGTTTGAATTAATCTTTTTTGTTTAGGAAACAACCCTTCAGTCAAATTTGGACTAGAAAAGAGAGAAGAGCTGTAGTGGCCAGGGAGATTTCTTGCAATCTGTTTTTTCCCTGAGAGATCAGTTTTGGAAAAAGCAGGTAATATGAAGGCTCTTTTCATAGAATCATAGAATCAGTGAGGTGGGAAGGGACCTCTGGAGATCATCTAGTCCAACCTCCCTGCTCAGCAGGGTCACCTAGAGCATGTTAGACAGGGTTGCATCCAGGTGGGCTTTGAAGGTCTCTGGAGAAGGAGATTCCACCACCTCTCTGGGCAACCTGGTCCAGGGCTCCGTCACTCTGACAGGGAAGAAATTCCCCCTCACGGTTAGGTGGGACTTCCTGTGGTTCTGTTTCTGCCCATTGCCTCTTGTCCTGTCACACGGGACAACTGAAAAGAGTTTGTCCCCGTCCCCTTGACACCCTCCCTTCAGGTACTTATACACATAAGTATATGTGTATACTACTACTTTCCAGTAGCTCCATGTCTGTCTTGTACTGGGGAGCCCAGAACTGGACACAGCACTTGAGATGAGGCCTCCCCAGGGCTGACTAGAGAGGCAGGATCACCTCCCTCGACCTGCTGGCAACACTCTTCCTAACGCACCCCAGGATACCATTGGCCTTCTTGAATACAAGGGCACCTTGCTGGCTCATGGTCAACTTGTCATCCACCAGCACTCCCAGGTCCTTCTCTGCAGAGCTGCTCTCCAGAAGGTCAGCCCCCAGCTTGTACTGGTGCCTAGGGTTATTTTTCCCTAGGTGCAGGACTCAGCACTTGCCCTTGTGGAACCTCAGGAGGTTCCTCTCTACCCAACTCTCCAGCCTGTCCACATCTCCCTGAATGGCAGCACAGCCCTTGGGTGTCTCAGCCACTCCTCCCAGCTTGGTATCATCCTTGCTGAGGAGGCGCTCTGTCCCCTCATCCAGGTCAGGATGGGACCCAGTACTGAGCCCTGGGGGATGCCACTAGCCACGGGCCTCCAACTGGACTCCACGCCACGGTTGATGACCCTCTGAGCTCTGCCTTTCAGCCAGTTCTCAATCCATCTCACTGTGCAGTCATCTAACCCACACTTCCTGAGCTTATCTAGGAGGATGTTATGGGAGACGGTGTTAAAAGCCTGGATGAAGTCAAGGTACACAACGTCCACTGCTCTTTCGTCACCTACCCAGCCAGTCACTCCATCATAGAAGGCTATCAGATTGGTTAAGCAGGATTTCCCCATGGTGAATCCATGTTGGCTACTCCTGATCACCTTCCTTTCCTCCGTATGTCTGGAGATGACATCCAGAATGAGCTGTTCCATCACCTTTGCAGGGATGGAGGTGAGGCTGACTGGCCTATAGTTGCCTGGGTCCTCCTTCTTGCCCTTCTTGAAGACTGGAGTGACATTGGCTTTCTTCCAGTCCTCAGGCACCTCTCCAGTTCTCCAGGACCTTTCAAAGATGATGGAGAGCGGCCTGGCAACAACATCCGCTAGCTCCCTCTGTACCCATGGGTTTTCATGGTGGTGGGCAGGTATCATGAATTCTTAACTCCACAGTACACATTTTAGACAAAGAATGAAGAAAAGTGATGGCCAATGGAAAAAAAAAAAATCCACCCATATCGAGTTTTTTAAATTCAAATTGGACCCATCTGAAACATAAACCAGTTTCTTAGTGATATATTTCACTTGGTATTATAGAAATGGGAATTTCTCTTTGAATTACTGTAAACATACACATTTTTGTATTTCATACTTAAACAAGGCAAGGAGTCAGAAGTCATAGCTTTGCCATTATCTCACTGTTTAATCCTGTGCGAGCCCTTCACTTCTCCCTGCCCTGCTTTCTTGTCTGTATAGTGACAATGCTATGTCTCGTTTTGGAAAGCACAAATATAAGGCACACTCTGTAGCTGCTTAAGAGCATATTTCATATGAGATTTTAAAAGCCACTATCTGTTTTTCATTTTTGACATAAGAATATATGATTCCCAAGTGCTATAAAATTCTAAGGGCCTTTTTTTTCCTCCCTAATCTAGAAAATGGGAATTTCTTCAGTACATTTGCATGCAGTGCACTAGAGGGCCCTCAGGAGTTAGAAATGGATGGAATGTACTTTTAGAAGGCAGATACTTCACAGGACTTTTCATTACAGAATTTAAAATAGAAGTTTTTTTTTTTATAACGTGAGGTTCATGTAAGTTTATAGCAGTTCATATGCAAACAATCTCTCAGTACAGTTAGCTTCCTAACAGTATTTAGCTTGCAATGAAATACCTAAAATGTGGACCATACTTAAAAATGAAATATGTGCTAGAATACTTGGAGAACGTCAGCTTTTACTAAGTTACTTGTATTAACCTAAGGAGTTTACCAGAACAAAGGATGAGTCAAGCTGAATAGGTAAGAGATTTTTTATTTTTCTTTTAATAAGTATAAAATGTGTACTTACTCTATCTTTGTTTCATGAGAAAGCCACTATTATTTTATTTGAAAAACTACTATAACCAGATCCTGTTTTATGACTTCTGTAAAGATTAACCATCTTTCATCTTTAATTTGGGCTTATGAAGTGTATGAACTGTATTCATATTAAACCAGAGAAATTTGGCACTGCTACTATTTTTCAGTTTGTGAATATTAAATATGTGTGCATATTAAACTGCTATAGTTACTAGTTAGTAAATATTGTATAATTTATATCATTAACATATAATATGAGCTTTAGTGAGGACTTTGTCTCATAAGAAAAAGATACTGATCTGGGTTTGACAAGCTTTTCTTCTAATGTTGGAATACAACTGAGATTGCCAATTAACCCTGTATTTCATGGTGTTAGTATTTAATTGATAATGTAATTAGAAAGTGAAAGACGTGTGCTAACATGTCTCTAGATGCACACTGGCTGTCTCATCTAGAACTTCTCTCTGTCTCTTGGATACTAGATTCACAGATGCTGTATTACTTATGTGAATAATAAAATGCTCCTACTAAATCTCTTCTTTTTGGCAGTTTCAGCTATTCAGAACTTCAGCTATTTTAGACCACAAGTCAGTAAACTTTGCTTACGTAGTTGCCTCCATTCATTCTCTGAAGCCAATCACTTCCCCTGTGACAGCTGATAAGAATTTAACAGCTTGTTGAGGTGGCGTGTCAGCATCCTTAGTACTAAACACATTCCCAGGCATATCAGTAGCCTCTGTCCATCACCCATGCTGGAAGCTTTTTGGAAAAGGAGAAGTAGAAATCGGGGAAGGGAAATCATGCATCATCATCCTGGCTGGAATGTACTGAAGACTTTGTGCTGTTTTCATCATGTGGATTCGCTAGAGAAATGACCTTCTTTGATCAGCCAGGGAAACCCAAAAACTGGTTAATTTGCCCCTTGTGCCCACCACGAGTGCTGAGGCTATGGACTTGCAGGCGCCCAAGAACAAGGAGGAATCTGCTAGTGGGCACAGCTTGTGTGATCTACCTGGGCTTCCTCGTCAGTCAAGTGGGTCACGTTTTACCCCAGCACAAAGGAGGACACTCAAAGACTAGCTCCAGAAGTCTCCATGATGCAGCCCAAACTCCTTTTCTGGGCATCCCACTGGATGGCACCCTATCCCCACCCAATTTCAAAGAACCCCAGCTGGGTGGCAATGGGACCTCAGTGCCGCCCAATGTAGTTTATATCACTCTGCGGTCCAAGCGCAGCAAGCCTGCCAATATCAGAGGCACCGTGAAGCCAAAGCGCAGGAAGAAACATGCCATCCCTTTGTCCTATGGGCAACACTTTCCAAAAGCTGCTTTCACTGGCCAGGAAGAGACCTTTCGCCAGCAACCGGGAAGGGCCATGCGTGCTGCAGGCACAGTGGGAGCAGCAATGGTTCCAGAGACAAGGAGGCACCAACTGGATGAACACAGGGATAAAGAAATGGCAATCAGGGGGAGGGGTCACTGGAGACCTGGGGGGATTCCTGGAGGTATAAAGGCACAGCCCCAGGCTCAGGAAAGTAATATCAGGATTTACAGCGAGAGCTCTCCCTCTTGGCTGAGGAAAGACGACATCCTAAGCATGCGTATGCTGGCAGATGCTCCAATAGAGAGTATTCAAGAAGTACCTTCTCATAACGGAGTCCTGGTAGTGTTTGAGAGGGGTTCCCACACCCCAGGAACCGCTTGTAATCATGGGCACTGTGGCATCATCAAAAGACCCCTTGACATGAGTGAGGTGTTTGCCTTTCATTTGGATAGGATCTTGGGGCTAAACAGGAGCTTACCTTCTGTGAGCAGGAAATCGGAGTTCTTCCCAGGTAATGCATTCCTATGATTTTCAGCTTCCAGATGGGGTGCTGAGGCTTCCCTCCTATTCCCACATTAACAGTGGGACAGCAGCAGGGTTTTAACTCCTACTAGGGTGAGAACTGATCCTATTGTTACAGAGGGATAAGGCTGATATTTGTACGTAACTTCTGCAGTGGTGTTGTCTGGTCCAAATGGGTGCAATACCCTGAAGTTTATACCCAATAAAATAACTGAATTGCTGAGAGCAGTAACAATTTACCCTCCACAAAAGACTGGAATGAGAAAAAGGAAGGGGGTCATTTCTAAGTAACACCACAGTGTACAGACTGACTAAAGTGAAACTGGCAAAAAATAAGCCAGAAATCCTGTGATTTGATAGGTATTGATGTAATTTGATATGATTTTTTTATATATTTTCTTCTTTCTCAGATGTCACTTTAACAAAATATTATTGAAAGTGAGCAAAAGAATTCATCTCTCTCAAATAAATGTTAGGAAAGAAGTTCTGTATATAGTCAGAGAACCTATTCTGAGAAGTAGGGGAGAGTATCAGAGGTAGGTTGATGCAACTCTGATGGTACTAATACCTCTGGGGACTGAAACATAAAAAAAGTTCTTCCCTCTCCCCTGATAATTGAAAAAATCTACTATATTTTAGTGAATCTTGATTGACATCTTGAGACTCATTGCACATATCTGCATGAGTATGTTAGGTAGACAAATATACACAATAGACATTGGAATATACTTGTGGCATGACTGATGTAAACAGATTTAAATTAAAAACTTGATTTTTTTTGTCCTAAACTGAAATTAAAGATAGATTTCATACATGCAATGTGAGATAGAAGTAAGCCTTCTAACATTGCTATCTTGTTAAGTATGTCTTCAGCCCAACTGCTATTTTTATACCTCACAAATCACAACCCAAAAGGGCTACATTTTATTTTAATGAATCATTGCTAAAGTGGGTAGCTATTTGTTTTTGCTGTTCATTTCTTGCTGCTGAAATTAGCTTATACAAAATATTTTTAATATTAGTCTGTATTTCTTCAAAGAAAGAGTAAAGGAAGAATGACTTTCTAAAATATGGTAGCTGGAAGAGGACCTAGTGACCTCTGATTTGTTCCTGCTTTGTAAATCTTCCTTTGGCAGCCTGTATAACAATGCGAGTGAATCTCTAGGAATAACAGTTTGATGGCTTTTGAATATTATTAATATTTTCAGAGCATGGAAGATACATTATGCACAGTTTATTTTTAGGAACGAGATATATTGCTATAGAGCTGTCATAAGGAATTAAGGTAGTTCAGTTAGAGGGATTCTGCACAGTTTGGCTGCAAGCCTCCTGAAAATTTCTATTAGGCTAATTGTGTATTATGTTGCTTAACATCTTTCGCCCCTCAACATTTTTTGTGTTCTCTGAGACAGAGGGCTCATTCTGCTCTCTTTAATTCTCTTTTCCTCCTAACTGGTTATGTTCCTATAGCAAGAAGAGTGTTGCTAGGTGATGAGAAGAGAAATAACATTCTTTTTTTCAGTCTCATTTCATTTTTTCCAGCTAAAGGGTGAATGGAGGATTTGGAATGGTTACCGTACCTTGCCTCTGTCCATTCGTTTAGCCTGGAAACATGCTGGAGCTCAGATGCCTACTATTTAGTTGAGCTCATTAACATTTGCATGCTTTTATTCAGGATAATCTCCTAAATTAACAATATATTTTAATAGAAAACATCTTTGTGAAAATGAACAAAAATATGTGAGCCAATATGAACAATTAACAAGTTCATTTCTGTAACATGCATTCAAGTTTAGATGGGCACTCCAAATGTTTTTACAGGGCTGCTTGTGTGAATCATGATTATTCATATGGGAAAGAAAGCAATGCAGGATTAGAGACTGTGCATGTGTATGTACACAATTTCTGGGCTGACATGACTCTTTCCATGACACATCCCTTTAGCTTGCCTCAGTTGTGATGTGATATAATGAGACATGTTTGATGTAGCATTAAAATCTTAAAAAATGGGCTTCTCAAAACTGTCATTCATTTTGTTGAAAGCACTTTCAAAGAAGCACTTACTAAATCCCCACACAGATTTGGCATCCTTTATTCCCACAGTTCCCCCACTGACTTTTTAAAAAGTCTGATACAATACTGCGTGCAACTCTTCTGTCTGCTAGCTGTCCCTAGTTAACTGTAAAAGCTTTGCAGTGTTAACTGATTTTTTTTTTATTTGATGACTTATCTACCTTACATGTATGTAAAAATAACTATTTCACTCATATTTTTGTGACTGATTGGCCAAATGTAAAAGGCCTGGGAAATACAGATGAGTGAAGCCCTTTAGAATTCCATGTTGTGAACTAAGTAAGTATGATTCAGGGCATATTCAAGCAGATACTAATTATTAGCAAAGCTAAATACAAAGGATGAGGAATTTTGTGAGCACTGTAACAGCTGAGAACAAATATGACTTAGCCTGTAAAGGAACAAGAAGTTACCATAAAACTCTTATCTATTATGTAGAAAGTGGTAGATGACTCTTGAGCGTCCCAGTTTGGGGACAATCACATTAATACCAAAGGACTGAGGATCATTACTCGATCATCCAAACCTAAGAAACAGAAGAGACTTGCTTAGGTGACCACGCTTGAGGTTACAGCCTGAAATCACAGCCTGACCCTAATGAATTTGCACAGAAGCTAAGTAAAATGACTATGCATTAGGTTGTCTCTAAATCAGCACCAGCATTTGTGGAGCAGGATGATGTCAATATTAGGGCCTGAGCAACCGCTGAAGGAAGATGAGCAGCAGCGGGTGCTCCCCGGCTCTGCATCTGGCTGCAGGAGGGAGGTACTTTGGTTCTTCAGGTCCTAGCGCCAGGCCAAACTACATAGCTTGGCACAAACGTACTGCTGAATTACACCTCTGGCTTAGGAGCTGAGTTACCCGCATGCTGCCCAGCATCCACAGTTCTCTGGTATGGTGAATTTGGCTAAATATGCTTGATCCTGTGCCGAGAGGAGTAAACACAGGTGTACTCAGTTCAGTGGGGCTTTTTTAGCTGAAGATTGAACCTATTATTTGCTTAGAACAGCTTTTATTCTGAAACGTACAAGATGCTATTCATTTGAGTAACACTTTTCATGGTTGATTTTGTGCAAATAAATGAAAGGCACAGGTTTGATAGATGGCTCTATTGATCATACTTGTTTTGCATTGACTGGCCTCTATATGATGATAAATGGAATCAAGTTTTTCTCTGTTACAGCCTGTACTTTCAGCCTGCCCCTTCCATCCCATCAAAAGTTATGCAAAAGCAGGCAAAGATGTTATGAGTTATTAATATCAGGGCAAAGAATAAGGAAAGTTAACACTGCCTTATACATTCAGATTGTTCCAAAATGCTTCAATTGATCTGTTCAGATTCTGTTTATCAACCTGAAACAACATATGTCCATAATGTTGTACTCCTCAGAGAGGTACTAGGGGCTATATTGCTTTTCTTCTTTCTTTTTCTTTCTTTCTTTTGTTTTCTTTTTTTTTTTTTTAAGAACTCTACAGACAGTAATACAGTCCATAGTGTAGAGAGCAACTGATGCACATTTCGCACGTTCCTCAGTTGAGACATTCACATACATGAAGCACAGAATAGTTGTGATTAAGGTACGGAGGCAAGAAAAAGAAAAAACAAATGGCTATCTTCTCTGTACCTTCTTATTCTGTCCATGTGTTTTATCTCTCACATTTAAGCCATGTTTTTTTTTTGTTATTATTCTCATTCCTGTATGCTGCTTATGTCAGTCCCTCATCCTTCCACACTAAATTATCCCCCTAATATATGGCCAAAAAGTTATTTCTTTCAAATGTGGCAGTGGTAAACTATGCTGAACTGCAGTGAGAAATGTTGAGTTTGAGAGAGAGCTTTAAGTATCTCTTGAAAGATTTGCTCTTTTTCTTGAGGCTCTTGGACATAAGAAAGGATCTTTCTTATGAGAAAGTTAGAGAGAATGCTTTAGATATGTAAGAGTAGTATTTGGAAGAGCATCTATGTAGTTCAGAAGCAAGCAGCCCATCCACAGTGGAATGTGGATGTTTTAGATGATGCTTCTGTGGGAGAAGCTGTGTAGTGATACATTAACTAACTGTGAATTAGCAGTCTGAGTACCTTAGATGGTGTAGCCTCAGCAACATGACATTGCGCCTGTGTTAGTTTATTCAACTTAGGATACCCTGAGTAGTGGCTCCTAAAGGGCCTAACATTTTTAGAAGTATTTTGGTGCTTAAAAATCCGTATGAATTACCAAGAAGATGGTTACAATACCAGTTTTGAAAATGTTTTCCATGTAAATCTCTTTGACTTTCAGTACCCAACTAGGTGTATGTATCTTAATGGCAGATTAAAAGCAAAAATCAAGTTAACCAGCACTGGGCAAGATTAACTAGGTACCTCTTAATATTTCTTGTTCTTACGGTGGGTTTCTGAGAAGTTATTTCAATCTTCAGGTACTGCATTAGCAGAGAGTAGCAGTGGCATCCTTGGATAGCTTAGAGCAGCAATCCAGCTGCGGTGACAGAAAAGCACTAAATGTGCTACCGTATAAGACTGGTTAGGAAAGAGGCCCACCAGAACACACTGGACTTATTTTCAAAGGTGCTGAACCTCCTCAATCCCTGCTGTACTAAACTCTGATTCATACATAGGCTGTACTTTTCTTTGCTCAGTTAACTTCAGCTCTGTCCTCAGGAGGTTTGAATCAGAACTTCATCAACTTCAGCAGGGTAGAGCTAATTCATGCAGCCGTTAATCAAACCCCTTATCTATTTTTTTCAACATCTTCATGTTTTTCCTGTGAATGTCAGCAGTTTGAGTTACTGCTCTTTACTGAAGCTGCTGTTCCATATTCCTTTAATTCAGTTTATATTACAAAGTTGAAAGCTTTTATTTTGGCTCATCTTTTTTGCTCCCATTTCCTCTGAATCAGAAACATTTCCTGTATTTAGCCTTGGACTTTTAAAAATCTTTTTTTATCTTAATGGAAACTAGCAACATATTGTTCATGTCTTTCAAGTATTTATATTACTTTTGTTTATCATGTCTTGCCTCTGGGTAGGCAAGAGATGTTGTTTTATTAGAAGACTGTTGATGCATTTGGTTTGTGGAAAAGTTCAGGAATACTTGTATAAGCTGTTATTAGGGATATAAAAATAATACATCAGTCTAGGTTCTGAAGAAAAATGTCCTTTTTTGTGAAATTTTCTAATACTTATACAGATTTTCTCCAAGTAGCTTGGAAAATAAGTTTAGCTGGTAGCTGAACTGACTTATGGCACTTCCTAGGTTGCTAAGGAAACATCAGAAAACCAGGTGGAGAGTTAAAAAGCTGGTGGAGCTACGTGCTGGATCAGTTTGAAAAAGGCTACCTTGTGTGTGTATGCCATGACAGAGAAGATTTACCGTCTGGTTTTGGAGAGGACATTGTTTTCTTCTACTTTTCTTAATGAAGCTGATTGATTTCTTTCTGCTTGATTGCGTGTGAGGTCCATCACACTCTGTCACCTGAGAGGAGTTCAATCTTTACATATGATTCATTGCTAATTATGAGCAGAGATCACTTCTTACCTTTGTTTTAGATCCGTCAACGACCTTTGAACAAGTTGCCTTTCGATTCAGCAGTGTGAAGATTCATTCCCCACTGATTACAGATGGAGCATGCACATTAGCAACTTTTACTTGCCTTGCTGTTGGTCATAGAATCATAGAACCACAGAATCAGTAAGGTTGGAAGGGACCTCTGGAGGTCATCTAGTCCAACTTCCCAAAGAGTTCCTGGTGCTGGTTCCACTGTGGCTTGAACCCAGGACCTTCAGTGTGTAAAGCAGATGTATAGCCACTGCACTATTCCTCTACCCCCACTGATCATTATTTTCTGATGCTTCTCTGGTTCGGTGTGCATATGGAAGATGTAAAAGGACAGTTTAGCCTGTATGTAATTATGCAATGCACAGTAGTGTGGCATGCTGGATATAGCTTAGTTTTACCACCCTGCCCGTTCGTTGATCAAGATGAATATAAATAAATTCTAAAAAATATAAATAAAAAGATGAATATAAATAAATTCTAAAACTTTGCACATGTCCCAACACCTGCCCTTTAGCCAGTAGCTTTCCCAATAGATATTTCCTCCTCTGTATACTAATACGTCTTTTTTTGGCCTTTTTTTGGATAGAATTACTTTGTTTTAAAGTAGGTACAAGCAACAGTCAGCCCTGGATAGAAAGGCAGCAATAGAGGCATTGCATTAGCAATTAACAGGATAGTTCCACTTCCCTAAGTAGATACATAATGCCTATTACTTGATATTGGGTGAAAAATATTTATTAGTTCTTATATAGGGAAAGCTTATTTTGATTTCTTTGCAGATGTTTCTTCTTATTAAATAACTCCAGACCTCAAATACTTGAATTCACCAAAGCTAAAGTGCTTAATGGTTAGAGCAGAATATTATTTATACAAACTTAAAGAATTAGGCTAAAATATCTGCTATATAAAACAGATATCATGTATGTTATAGCTGGGTAGTATAAAAATACTTGTCTAGGTGTTTGTTCATAATAAGCTCACTCTCCAGCATTCTCATATATCACTTCAGAGCTGTGAAATTGTACATTATAGGCTTAAAATGCTAAAGATGACAAAATAAATCCACTTTGAGTACAGGATTTGTAGTCTTTCTTTGCCACACAGAAGAAGAGCTTTGAGCCAAATTTTCAGCTCTCATAAGTCATCATTAGTTCACAGGAATCAGAGGAATATTACAGCCTTGATTCACAGTGGCATTGTAGGCTCTTAATCTACCTGCAAAATTTTTAATAGTTTAGTTTGTGTATGATTTTTATACATTCATCTCTTGTTTCAAACAGAGAAAGCCTTCTGTACACAGAAGACATTCGTAATGTCTGTTTTTTTCATTCCTGTGGTGGCTGGTTTTAGATGTGGGGTAAGACCACATTAACCAAAGGATGTCAGATTATTAGGCCTTGGCATTTTTTTCTGCCACATCTGTAAAATATTTGTAAAATGCTATAATTATTGATGTATAAAAAGTGATCAAGTCTGACATTATTCCAACATAGTAATGATTCTATTTTTCCTTTCTCAGACAGTCAAGCCTGTCCTGTTATTCTCTGGGATTCCACACTGAGCCCAACAGATAATATTACCCATTCTTCAGTGCGATTAACGTGGGGGAGATACCAGCAACTATTGAAGCAAAAATGCTGGCAGAATGGTAAAGTACCCAAAGCTGAATGGGGCTGTACTGAAATCCATCATCATGAGTGGTCCAAGATGGCACTCTTTGATTTTCTTCTGCAGGTAAAATATGCCTGAATGCAAATATCACTCTTGAAAGAGTCATTATGAGCACAAATGGGACTTTAGAAAAGTTACTTTAGTTTATTTCCCCTTTTTTTAATTGGGGGAAATCTACCCAATTTTAGCTTGTTTCTGGTGGTTTCTTAGTTTTAAAGAACTTAAAATTAAAAACTCAACTTATAATTAGGGAAAAAGGACAGGAACTTGACCATCTCATTTTCTAAAAGAGAAGGCAAAGGCTTTTGTCTCAAGGTATCTGTTTACTTCGCCTTTGAGGTGGCCATATTATTTCTCTCCTAGAGCTTAATCCTCAACTACGTTTGCAGCTACAAGTCATTGGTTTTTGATGCCTCCTTACCTCCTCACCTTCATCTCCAGTGTAATTTCTTGAGTAAGAAAGGGTTCATACACTTCATTTTGATCAACTGAAATGCAGATCAAGAGAAAAGTTGTACTGGTTAGTTTTTCTTCTATTTAAAATGTTAGCAAGTGGTGTAGCATTTTGATTTAATATGAGGAAAGAGCAAAGCAGTAACTGATGAGTAACATGGCTGCTATTCTTCAATTAGGTATTGGGCATAATCATTAGCTGTCCAGATAACACCAAACTGGGGGTTTGTCCAATGGTATGTGACCACAGTTACAGCAATTGTAAAGGGCATTAACGCACTCCCTGTATTAATAAGGAATGAACTGGACCACCTGAGTGGATGTTAATATAATGCCTTCTCGAGATACTGCATTACCTCAATTCGTCCCTGCCTGCCAGACAGCTCTGGGTGACTGAACCTCCTGCAGCTCTTACTGCTTTATGTAGTGCTGTTTGTATTTAAAACTACAGTGAGCCTTTATATGCACTGCATTTGATTGTTCATATAATTCATTTTTTTTAATGGAGTGCATTTTTTGAGATAGGAAAATCACGACTTTGCTTATGCATAGCCTGTCCCCCCACTTCTCAATTCTGTTATAGGACGAATGGATGTTTCCATCTTTTAGAGTTGTATTTTTGCAGACTTGTTAAGTATACAGCATGAAATTCTAGTCTGAAAATAGATTGTCACTTGTTTAATGACTCCATCTTTAGTCTCACTATAAGTAAGTAACTTTTGGAATCTGGTATAAAGTCATATGTGGGTTATACTGATGCTAAACATAGCATCATGTTATATAGTTATATAGCCTCTATAGGATGTCATAGTGTCATAAATTTTAACACATTTTCATGACATTATTTTTTTGTTTAAGAGCTTAAAAAATTTCATGAATTCTGTGCTGGTTTCTAGTTTTAAAATCTCTGAGAAGTTTATAAACGTCATAATAGAATTCCTATTAGCCAGAAGGAGAGATCAATTATGAAATAACAGAATTGGACTATGTATGAGATAAAAAACAAAATAAATTACTCTTTAAGAATATCTGGTATCACCCAGAGTGTTTTACACCTCCAGTTGCCTACCAGGCAAGAATATGTATTAAAATGTGAGCAAGTGGTGATGAAAATGGGTCTGAGATTTCTCCAAGATTAAAAATTTATCTGGATGCTCTCAGACTTTTCTGTTGAGTTTAGGAGCAGAACATGAAAACAATCAAAAACATTAAGAAGGGATTCAGAGTTAAAAATGCCAAATTTTTAGTGTATAACAATAATAAAGTCATCAGTGTGCCAGTACTTTTATATATCAATTCATTAAGGAGCTTTGGTTAATTAGTAACTCACTAAATGTCTTGCAAATACTGCTTGTGGATACAAATGTTTGACTTGTTATCATACCACCAGGCAGTTGGCTTTCAATGAAAATTTAACATTTTGATTATTTTGAAGGAAAAGGGTGTGTAGCTTTAATCACAGAGAGGTTTTCCTATCCATGGTTATTGACAAATTGATCTGTAAAACTCTAGATTGGAAAAGGCTGAAACCTACTCACATCTCCTTACTTAGAAGTGTATGTTTGTGTGCATACATTTATGTACATAAAAATCAGAGCAGCTTTAATTAAGAGATTGTTCCAGGAGTTCCTTACTTAATTACAGTATCCTGTTCAGAATCTGCATATATTAGTAGAATAGAGACAGCGCTTGTGGGATCTTCCTGGACTGAATCAGAAGAAAATTACTGTTTGCAAAGTGATACTTAAAAAAAAAATAAGTCATAGGAATACATTTCTATGGGAGGGCGGATTTTCTTTTTCTTCTCTGTACATTTGAGATCAAATCAGAATAAATGATGTAGATAAACTACAGTGAATTTAGAGAACAGTAACTGACAGCTGTAAGAACCGATTCATGGGGCAAAATTAAAATAAATGTGTATGTGTAATGTGCCTAACCAGTCACTGTGTTGCAGAGATACAGCAACTGGCTTAAATTTTCTGAGTTCGAGTTGATTAAAAAAGACATCAGTGAGAATAACAATCTGAAGCTGATCAAAGAAAAAATTGAGCTGAATATCAAGACAAATATCTTTACAGTGTAAAGTGTGATCTGGTAAAGCACGCAACATTATTCTGAGAAAATCTTCATGAATCATTTGGAAATACAAAGTAATGGTAAAAATATTCTCTATTAAACATGCTCTTGTCAGAAGACTAGATCAGGTGCCATTAATAGATGTTCCTAATTTCTAATTTCAAATACTCAAACATAGGAGCAGGCTGAAAAATGCTTACATTTGACCTTCACTTGCTATGTACAAGAAATCAGGTAAAATAAGGGCATAAGTAAAATGGCTTCTTTAGTTTTGGACCTCTTATGTACATAAATATATGACATAAAAACCAATTTTAAACTATTAAGGTTGCAACATAAGGGTTAAATATTAGGACAGACTGGAATGAATGTTGTAATGATACAAGTTATTGTGAAGATGCTGTCTTTAAGAACATGATCTCATCTACTTAGGGCATGTAGTGAAGTGTGGTGAGAATGAATTAGGACTTTATGTTGAAGGAGCCTATTTAGAGGGCCTCTGCTTTTCCTTGCAAAATTTGAAGTGAGTTGAATGAGAAATTCAGTGAGATAGAACACTGCAAAGAAAGGAAGATTTTGTACCTGAAGATGCTGAATGCTGCCCTAAAAAGAAAGAAAGAAGAAAGTCCTTTCCTCAAATTTTTCACAGTTGAAAACATGCTCTGCCACCAAGACTGGTGGCAACGGTGCTGCACACTTGAGAAAAATCAGACTAGGCCTTTCACTTGACGAACAAAGTGACATGCACTAACATGCATCTAGATCTGTATCAGGAGAATAGTCATAACATCTCATTTCACTGATGTCACAGAAATAAAACTATAATTTTAGGAGGCTTTCTGTCTATGTGAACATTAATATCTTCATAGTCAAAGCAGTTTGAAGAGTTTGCTATATAAAGTGAATAAGAAGGATTAGAAAAAGAAAAGCCATTGATTAGCTACTCATTTAGATCTACCTTATGTCTATAAATGTCTGCCAGGAAGCAACAAGAGCAGGGCTGCTCCGAAAGGGGAGGCAAGTCAGGAGCTGAGGGTGCCTGCACTGGCTGGGCACAGTGTCCTAGCACTTGAGCCAGGCAAGCAGAGTAGGGTGGCAAGAGCTGTGGGTCCCACCAGTGGTCCAGGAAGTATCAGGCAAGGGCCAATTAACAGATCAGGCCCATAGTCAAGCCAAAAAACCCAAACAGCAATTCAGGCTTAACAAGTAACAGACAAGAAGCAGGTACACCTCCAGCATAACTCAGGCCAGGGCTAAGGGGCCAGGCCTGAGCTTAAATGGTGCCCTGGGCCCATGGGCAGAAGGTGCATGGATGGGGGGACCATAAGCCCATTGGGGCCCTCAGTGCCCTGACATTCTCAGGCATCTACTCTCAACTAGTCAATGGAGGGCACCTTCAAAGAGTGATTTATCCTTCCCATTTTAGACAATTATCCTAAAATAGTGTCCTGTGCTCTGGAAGTGCCTATTTTTTGCCATTATGATGAATAGAACATAAATGACTAGATCGGAAGAGATGCTTAACATTTACACTACTAAAGTTAGATCATATGTATTCTTCGCTGAGTACTGTGCCATGAATAAGCAGAGTTCACATGGGAAACAATAGTCTAGACCATAATGTCTAGACTAAAGTATATACCCCAGGGCAACTCAGGGAGACTTCTTTGAGGTTATAAATGCAGGCTCCGTTCTTGCATTTTGTAGCTTTGGGTGCTTTACTGTGTCCCTTACTAATCTTTTAAATTGTTTCTTTTTCTGTACTATTAGTCTAACAGGGTCCACAAAATGGAGATCCTTTGTGTGCGTTAGAGCGTGCTATTTCTATTGTACTACAGCAGTAGTACAATATGTTTAAAAGCTATAAAGCCTTTTGAAAAATCCCGAACTATATCCACCACCTTGTCAGTCCAGTCATGGCTATAAAACGGATAAAATACATAGTTTGGGAAATTGCTTGTAATGGTACATGAAGTATAGGGACCATGTCTTTTATCTTCATTTCACCGCTGACTTAATTTTAATTGTTCTGAGCTTGTTTTCCTGTCAGCTATGTTAGAGATGCCTTTAGTGACATTTTGCCCCAAATGCTTTGATACTGTTTTAATTTGGCATTCTACTGTACTTGATTTCAGATCTATGATCGACTAGACAGAAATTGCTGTGGATTCAGACCTCTCAAGGAAGATCTCTGCATGCAGCAAGGACTGAAGCTGAAATGTAGTGATCAAGATGCTGTTGAGCTGACGCATATTGTTCAGAGAAGGCATGACCGAAAGCACTTGGCTTTTATAGACAATAAGGGTTTCTTTGACAGAAGCGAGGATAATCTAGATTTTAAAATACTACAAGGAATCAATGAGTAAGTTTTAAGTTATTAACTTAAACGATTGATAAATTTTTCTCAGTTTTTCAGTTAGAAGCAAAATTGCTCCTTAACATTTAGAAGGAATAAAGCACTATTCACAGAGGGTGCTGGGTTCTGGGAGCAGAAGGGGAAGAAGAGGCCTGTCCTTCTCCCTAAGCTGCTTAAAAGGCATTATTATATTATCAGTGTTGCATTAGCACCAGGTTTCTTCTGTCATTATTGTAGGGAGGTTTATAAAGCTTAACTACTTTTACTCTAAGCATACTTTTAATACATTACCAACAGCATCCACAAGTTGCCAGGAGTATTGCAGAACTGATTTGTGCCCTACACATTTATAAAGACATACATGCTCTAACACAGAAAAGACAACTCTGCAAACGTAAACTTGCTAGTGTGTAAAGCTCTTCTGTGAGTACTTTGCACTGTTACTGTACTATAATATAACAGAATGGGACATTAAGTTAGTGCAATAAATATCACCAGCTGAAGCCCCAGTTTGTGAAATACTTATAGAGAATGTGTCTAAGAATGTATGATTAATCTCACTGATGTAAAAGAGACAGTTAGCCTGTATATAGTCAGACCTGCATCAACTTCCTTTGCTGAGTCACCATCTATATTCATGGGATTGATTACTAGACCACAACATAAATATTGCAATTCTGAGTGATGACAAAGCTGATGAATTTCTTTGTGCTTTTCCAGATTCCCTGAATCTGCAGTTTCAGTGCTGAGGAGCCAGCGTTTACGTGAGAAGTTGCTTCAGTCTTTGTTCCTTGACAAAGTATACTGGGAGAGCCAAGGAGGAAGGAAAGGAATTGAAAAGCTTATTGATGTAATAGAAAGGAGGTCCAAAATTCTTCTTACTTACATAAATGCACATGGAGCCAAAGTATTACCTATGAATGAGTGAAATACTCTTGTTTTTAACTGAAAGATAGTCTTTAAAAAAAAATTACATGAGGCAAAAACTGACAGTAAAATTGATTTTCTTCATAGGCTTATTTAATTTTTATTTTTCCAAACTAGCAAGCTTATTTTTAAACAAGAAAACTTACAAGGTCTAAAAGCATCAGCATTTAAATATCAGCTGCAACTCAACACAGTGAACTCAGTTCTATGTCACCAGTGAAATGAAATGAAAAATAACCAAATAGTATAATAAATAGTGCAGTAATACATATGCACAATGAAGACTCCTCCTGTTAAACTGTTCTAGAATTAGCAGCAGAATTTTCAGTGCATTAGTCTGGATTAGTCTAACTTCTCTCATTCAAGTCAGTACAACCTTTACTGCAGATTTAAATGGTAACAGAGATTTGTCAGCACTTAACACACTGATGAAAATTGCCATCTCATCCACCTACTTAAACATACCTAATGTAGGAATCTGCCTTTTTGATTTAGAACACTAAAATTCTAATATTTCCTAAAGCTTGTTTTATTTTATTTCATTTTGATCTGTTGAAACTTGAGGCCTAAATTTAGCTGTTTTAAAAGCAGACATGTTTCCATTGAACATGAGGGAAAGTGAGAAACAGAGTGAGGAGAATACACTGTAACAAATGATTAATTTGACCAATACAGTTTCTACCTGGCCGGTATAGTCTGCAATTGGTCATGAGTCATTTGTTATGATGTACTATTTTAAGTACAAGTTGTTTCAATGAGTAGATGGATCATCTGTTATTTTCCGTCTATTGATTAACTAGGAGTTACTCACAGAATCACCCGTTAGTACGACCAGCTTTGTGTAGGAATTCAGCTTTAGCTTGTGTGAATATGCTGCTAAGTCTACTTTGGTTTTGCAATATTCTTGACAATAATTTTCTAGAACATTATCAAAAAGCAGACCTAATAGAGATATGTCATAAAAAATAGAACAGAAAATGTTGTTTGTACTGTTTGCTCAGCTCTAGCCAGCAATTTAGACTCTACTTTTCTATTAAGATTGACCAGTGTGTGATGATTTTCACTGATGACTTGCCCCAAGTGTTCCCATAGATAAGGTTTTTAGAAAACCTTGGATAGGTACTTTGGATTGTCAGACTTGATCTGAGACAGTCTAACTTAGGGTATTCCTATGTCTCATGGTTGTTCCAGAAATAAAATATCAACTCACATAGTTTATCATAACATATACTTTCTACCTACCTGTTTAAAAACACTCTTATTATCTGTAAATTTTTGAGATAATGGCAAAAATTACATACTTTCATAGATACTCCTGTCTTTATGTATAGTAACAGAATATACAATATATAAAATGTAAAAATATTTTTGGATTGCTTGTCATTATGAGAAACTATAATGTTTTGTGTATGTGTTAATGTAGATGGGTGAATTTAATGTCTTAAATAACTACAATTCCATTGCAGATAAAACATTCTCATTCTTGTATATGAACAACTATTAACAATAATTGCATTACTAGAAGCAATAGATATAATATGGAGAGTTAAGGATACTTAACAAAATTTCAAGAGCTTTCTCATCTAGATAATCTTTTATTTTACTCTGTCAGTAAAGGTCACATTCATTATCTTTTTAAAAACTTCTAGATCTTAACTATTGCTTTGAGAAGATGTTTTAGAATGCTCTGGACTTTTTGATAAGACTGAAGTAAAATTTAATATGATTTAGATATTATACTTTTAAAAAAAATGTTGTAACCTATTAGCAGAGTAATTTGTACCATGGAAAGAAAAATAGTGCTGTAGTTTGCACTGGGACCAGAACCTAGTGAAAGAAGTAATCTTCTGGACCCACTTCACATAGAAATTTCCTGTTCTATTTAACATAAATTCCACACTTTGGTGACTGTCATGATTAATTTCTCCCATTTTCTAGCCCGTCTTAGTTTTCTTCCTGCTAATACCTGTTTGGCTGGATTATTACACATGCTAGGAGTGAGATAAAGGCACGATTCTCAGCTGCACTGATTTTTGCCAGAAGAGGGCCAAGTGAAGCTTCAGCAGTCTACCTGATCGTGAAAAAAAGTCTTACGAGAACTCTGTCTTCTAGCTTCTCCTCTTCTGTCTTTAGACATCACATCCAGATGTCCAGTCATCCTTTCATATTGCCTAAGTTATTATCAGACTTGACCCATTGCCAAAGAAGAAATTAGAAAGTAAGATATTTTTCTTTTCAGGTTAAGTCATCCATTTCTGTGGTGATAACTTGATGCATTCTTCTCCGTTTCTTCTGGACATAGACTAGTGCTTCCTTGGGCATGATATATGATTTTTTGTTTGGCTAGAAGTTTCAGTGCCAGTCCTTCAAAGTACGATGTAATTGCCACATAGTAAGGATGAGTTTCTCTCACATCCTTGAAGCTTGATGGGAGCATTGTTTCCCGGTAGTCGAGAGCTTAGGATGTCCAAGTAACTATGATAATGGCATAGTGTTTTAGAACTTGACCAAGCATGAAAAAGCTAAGTGTGAAGAATGGATATTGTGGAGAGGAATCATACAAATGAATTTCCTTAAGAAATTCGTGGTGGTTTTTGGTAGACATTTTTAGTGGCAGAGGCATACAGGTGAGAGCACTAC